>NC_092823.1:109816926-110416926 GCF_023375885.2 Dermacentor andersoni
AGATGCCAACGCCGTGCAAAGGCGCGCGACAACGTGACAGGTTGTATAGTGCATGCGCTGAAGCAGAAGAAGAAGAAGCCTTCTTTTCGGCAGGTCCGCACAGCTGGCGTTTAGTGAAAATCTTCAATTCCAATACTGTTCAAGACTGCTAAGCCCGGAGAGCCTCACCTGAGAACTGGGCGATGGACGTCCTTCTACCCCACCGACTGGCCGGCGCCGATCTCCGAACAAGCGAGTCGTTTGACTGCGAGGAAGCGTTTGGTCACGGCCCTTTCCAGAAGAGGATGCTCGTCCTCATTCTTCTAGGAGTCTTCTCGGTTAATTGCCATACCTTGGTGATTTCCCATATCACCGGTGACGTCGACCATTGGTGCAAGCCGCTCGCTGGTTTCAACATCTCTGCAGCCGATTGGAAGAATGTTGCCATACCGATCGAGGCCGATGGACGCTTCAGCCGCTGCCGCATTTACGAACGCTGCAAGCCACCCGCCCAGCACGGCGATTCCGCTGAGCCTCACAAGATCGGCACAGTTCTAGCCGGGGCCGACGAGTGGTACAACCGATGTGTACAGGACACCAGCGACACACGCGTCGTGCCCTGTAAAGAGTGGGACTACGACGTTAGATCGGCCGAGGCCAGTGCGGTGAGCTCTTGGAACATGGTGTGCGACCAACGTTTGCTGCCGGCCATCCTTGTCGCCCTGCAGAACGCCGGCGGCATAGTTTCCCTTATCCTAGCCGGAGCCTTCGTAGACTACGTCGGAAGGAGAGTCATGCTACTGTCCTCCGCCGCAGCGGTAGTCACCTGCACGGTGTGCACCTTCGCGGCAACAACTTACGTGCGCTACGCTGTGCTGCGCATCCTTACCGGGGCCATTGTCGCTGTACACACGATTTTTACCTGCATCATACCGTTCGAGGTGATGACGCACGCGCACAGGCCGCAGCAAGTGCTCCTCCTGGCGGCTCTGGGCCTGACGTTATGTGAGGTTTGGAGTGTCATCATCAAACCCATGGTCATCGACTGGCGTCTGAAGCAGGTCGTGTTCCTGGCCCCGACGGCTCTCCTTCTCCCGGCTTTGTCTATTGCCCGAGAGTCGCCTCGATGGCTCGTCGCGAAAGGAAGACTGGACGCGGCCGAAGCACTCATGATGGAGGCTGCTGGTACCAACAATGTCCCACTTCCTGTCACGGCCTGTCTCGTGGAGAAGCTGAGAGAACAGATCAAGAGCCACGCAAGTCGCGATGGTGCGGACATGGAAGGCTTGGTCGACTATCGCTCCCTCCGGCGTCGAGCGTTGGCGATGTTTGCCGTTTGCTTCTCCATATCTTTTGTTTTTTACCTCGATGCCTTCTCGACGGCGCAGTACAACGAATTTTGGATCCCCTGCCTCACGGTTGTCGTCACAATGGCCACGTACGCGGGGATGCACTTCCTGATGACCGGCGTCGCCCTCGTCAAAGTTCTCAGCATCTGCTTCCTGTTGACGGGCTTCATACAATGCGCGCTGAGTGTGGCGGTGGGCGCTGGATTCGTCATGATCAGCAAGGCCTTACTCGTGCTCTCCAAGGGCGTCTCTAACGTAATTTTTGTACATTGTTTCACCTACGTCCTGGAACTCTTTCCATCGGCAGTCCGCGCCGGTGTCGCATGCTGGGCGTTCGCCTTCGGGCGTATCGCGGCCATGTGCGCGGCAATGACCATCGTCCTGAAGCCAGCCGGACACGAAGACGTGGTATTCGCCGTGGCGGGACTTTTCCTCTTCGTCTCCCTTCTCGTCATCCGCGCTCTGCCACCCACGACAGTGGTCGAAGAAGCACGAATCGTGGCCAGGCGCGCATCAGACTCCACCAGGATCTCCATGGATCACATGAAACGAACCCTCGTACAGAGGATGGTACGCAAGAAGCCCAAGACCGGAAGCATGGAGAGCTCCAAGTCATCCAGCAGGAAGAGTGGGAGGAGTGGTGGCAGCAAAACTCCTGGAAGTTCTAAAGTGTCTCGTCGATTTAAAACCTAGCAAGCGCCGGAATGAAGCCACTGGAAGCTTAGTATCAAGTGACTGGGCATGGTGTCGTGTTGGCGGCATCGAAAAGTCGCTTCTTGGATTCGTGTCTGCTATAATTATGCTTTTAAATGTTCTTTTGCACTTAGCCCAGTGAAAAACAGGAACTTTCTTATGTTCTAACCTCCTATCTGTGTTGTCTGCACAGAGTATCCTTGTGTGTTTCGTGCGCATTTTTTTTACCTGGCAAATATAATTTCGATCATTTTGTTACATAAACATTGGCTCTTTGAAAGTTTATGTGTGCCCTCGACCGCGAGACTACTCAATCTTACCTCAGAAGTCCAGGCTGCAAATTTGGAATGGAAAAAAAGGAGCATAATTTTTTGCATTGCGAATATATACATACACGCATGCATACCTGCTTTAATGTCCACGCCCACGTTTAATATATATGCGCACTCCACTGACCAATATTACTTGGAGTAGGGATTGCCCCGATAGAGGCGACTTCGGCCTACGAAGGTAACTTGAAATTGAAAACTAGAGTCCAAACTGATTTCCACAATGGTCGGACTACCACCGCGCTATAGTTCCCCTAGTTACTTAAATATGAAACTGTTGCGCACCGAGTTATGCAATGAGATGCAGTGAAGAAGGTGCGGAGCTCATGTTTGTAGCCAGGCGCTTTCGAAATTAATGAAACCACGAATGAAATGCAAGGTCCGTACGCAACCGCGTGTTGTTTAAGAAGAGTAAGCGTATTAAGCATTTTCTCCACCGGTCGCTTTTAACAACCATGGAACAATGATAAGATCGTCCCCTTGTTCTTGCCTGTACGTATTGTTGCATCACGGTACATAAATAATGCACGTTTTATTGCCCCATTTGCCTTTGTAACCAGTACGCTGACTACTATGGCCAACATATTGAATACAGCGAGTGCACCGGAACTTTTGTTAAATTTTCTTTCGAGACAGTCGCACCGCCGGATAGCAAACAATTAGCTGCTTCATTTGGTTTATTTATTCACTTATTTATTTAATTTATTTATTTAGTTTTTTATGTGCGGATCGTTTTCTTTGGCTTTTAACCCGTTTTCTGGGTCAACGGGCTTTTTCCGCTGAAGGCTCGTGGTCTCACGGTACCGTGTTGCAGTACACGTTCAACGTCGAAAGTTCTTTCGAGGGCAACTCCGGCGATTTTATTTTTACTGCAACAGGGTTACGGCAATTTCATGTTCCTGAGACCTTCCTGTCTAGTATGACGTATCAGATAGTGGAATTTATCAGCAAATTGGAAACTAACTTTATATAAGCAAAACAGCGCAACAACAAAATTTACATCTGGCCGAGCATTCGAGCGAACCCCTTCATGTGACGTAAATGTTAGTCAACGAAAACGGCGAAGGGCAGAGACGCTCAGCCGATTCGTGACCGTGCCGGACAATTGCCACAAGGTCTTCGGGTGACAATGTCAGCCGCACCAGCTTTTCGGAGCTGTCTGACAGCGACAGCTCCTATTCCGATGAAATCCACAGCCATGAATCGTCGTTCGCCTTCGACATGCCGCCAAACCGCCAGCGTCAAGCGCAACCCATCGCACCGCGATGCAACACAAATACCTAGGGTAAGCCCTAACCACTGATTTGATGCGGGCTGCTTGCTATCTTAGGCGTTTTACCCCCTTCTCCGGGAATGACTTCGGTGCGCTTTTTTTCATGTTCCTGCACGCGTCATTTTTTACGCGCTAGTGCAATGTCCCCTTATACGTATAGCTCAGGATCGTCGAATCAACTACGCCGTCCTCACTCGTCTGCGCGTGACGTCATTTCCGTCATAACAAAATGCAGTCAGTAACTGAGAGGAGGCGAGGCAAGTGGTCCGAGGCGACTGATGAAATCGATTTGTGAAACATCCGTGACACTCTGCCGCCTGCTGTTATTGAAGGAATTACGGAAGTGTGCAGAGAAACGCACCCGCCCGTTGCCCTTTTAGATGCACGGCTTCTTGTTCGAGAGCTTCTTGGTGTCCGAAGTTTTAGACGCCACGCTCCCCCTTGGCGCGCTGTTTCGCGTTTCTGCGCCGCCTGTGCTAGAATGTACTAGAAAATACTGGGAGAGTGGCGGGATCGACGCGCGAATATGTGGACAGAGCGTGAAGACTTTGCTGCGAGCAGCCGCCGGAGGCTGTGCTTGGGTGAACCCGTGGGCTTTCTCCCCTCAAATAAGCGGCGGGCATGAGATACACGCGTGCTTTCGCCATTAACGCGATAACACCGGTGACGTTAAAATCGTACGACGCTGCAAAGTAATCCTGGAGGGACTAGCCACGGGAAAGTACGCGTTTGCGTCTTACGTGATGATTTATATCTTTCCCTTCTACGAGTGCAACTTTCCCATCACATTGGTCGTGTCGCGACTCACCATTCTGAAAGCCCCGATTCATTGTGCCACGTGACTCGTGTCTCGCGAATTCGGGAGTGACCTGGCGCTAGCCCTGCCAGCTCCAACTGCGGCATGGGTTTCCATAAGACGTGGGTTCTCCTTGTTTCGTGTGTCGTGTTGCGTGGCTGTTCAACGCTGAGGTAAATGGCTTACCCATCTGCGAAACACCTGTCGAGTGTTCCTTCGCCAGGAAGAACGGACTACCTGTCGACAAGGTCATTTTGGGGGTGACAATGAGGCGGTGATAACGAGACGGAGGTAGAGTACGCCCCTTTCGGGCCACAAAGAATAGGTAAGAGTTTGAGCTCTGGGGAAAACGGAAGAATGCGCCCCTCATTCAAACATAGTGGTATGCAGCGGCCACGTCTGATGAAGCGCTGCTGACGTCAGTTGCTTTTTCTCCGGTCAACAGAAGCGTGCTACGCTGAAGAACGCTGACCTCCAACTGAGGGAAGGGAAGAGCCAAAAGTGGTCGCCTCGGAGATTTTCAAGAACCAAGACAGCGGTTCGTCTCCTGAAGCTAATAGCACCCACCGGCCGGGGGTCCGATGATTGCTTTCATTTTATTCTCCCTTCTGGGTTATTAAACAGCCCCGATACGCAGCTTAATATGTCATGTCATCTGAAGCCTTCACCCTGTTCTAACTAAAACGTTCCAATTTTTGCAACGCGACGTCGTCATCTCTACTTGGTCGCCTTGTACGTCTGGCTAATGGTACGTTTAGCTGTGACCCCTACCATTTAATCAACGCCGGATGGGTATCCACCATCCCAACAATCCACATTCGTTGCGCGCGCAGTTATTCGTAAGTGGGATATTATAAAAGAGTGATCAGTGGTCTGATCAACGTGAGGCATGACGTAATGTATGATGGGAGAAATTGGGACGACGAGCACAACCAGCCCAACGTAGCAGATGTGTTTATAGCGAGCGTCTAGTTCACGTTGTCACTTGGCCCTTCATTTTTTTTTCTCTCTCTTTTCGTCAGGGCCGAAACACCGCTATAATGCAGCCCTAAGTGCCGCTTAGGTGTCATAAATGCGTTTTCTAATTAAAGGAAACACCCTATCGACGTTGTTAAAAAAAGCTTGTAGAAACTAGACCGATCGTTTGAAATTGAATTTTTGAAAGTGCTGCCCTATGAGTTACGCTGGTGCATTGAAGCAAGGTTGAACAGATTGCCGAAGTGGCAATGTCCGAAATTCTTGGGTACGCTTTGAGCCAGCTCTTTGATCAGCTGTATTGCGATTTCCATCTGGTCCTACTGCCGTGGTAGAGATGTCTCATCTCTTCTGTTTATGTAAAAGCTTTCTAAGTTAATTTTTTAATTGCTCGGGCTTCTCTGTTCCTGGAGCTGGTTCAGTCTGAACTACGATTTGTTGCTTGTCGAAGTTATCACCAATAACCTGTTGTCCATGTTATCGCCGAACCTTGTGCATCCACACTGTATTCGCGAGACGAATAGGTTTGCCAATTCTGGAAGGTACGCAAGGCACGAGCGATTGTACCCACTGAGTGTGTATCCTAAAAGACATGTTGGCCCATTCCGTATGTGTAATGGGCACGTAGCACTGGGTATTTAAAAAAATAGACAATATGGGCTACTTCAAAGTGGAATTTCAGTGCAATTAGCATTCTTTCAGAACTAAAGGCATTCTTCAGTATGTCTGCCTGGATCGAACATCCTTTGCGTCAACTTGGTCTTTACTCTTCTTACCTTTCCCTTCGCAGAGTAGCAGGACACACACAAAGCTTTTTCTGCCGGCCTCTCTGCTTTCTCACATTAGGAATGTTCCCTCATCCCTCTTGGCCCCTAGGTATGTGCGCCATTTTGTTATGTCTCCGAATAGGTAATGTTGGAGTAGACCGCTTGAGACATTGGGTATGTGCCCCTAGTTATGTGCAAGAATAGACGACTTGGGTCCCTGAATATGTGCAACTGGGCATGTGTCACTGGGTATGTGCCCGAATAGTCCGCTTTGTCCATTCGGTATGTGCAAATGTAAATGTGAAACCAAGTATGTGAACGTCCTCCACAATGGGTATGTGCCACTGAGTAGGTGCACCGATAGGCAAGCAAAAGAAGAGCCAAGGTGCTACATATCGGCATCATAAAATTTTAGAAGTCAACAACAGAGAAAGGAAAAAGCCAGAATAAAGAACAGCCGCGCGTGAGGAAAGTGGTGAAATGACCCGAATATGACAATAGCGCGAATTGAGCGTGGATGGTTGAGCAGCAAAAAAGTGAAGATGTCCGTACCAGAAAATTGAACGAAATCGACTACATAGGAGGGAAGAATGCAACAAGACAGTCTGTCCCTACCTGGCTTCAGTGTTATTCGCATGAACGCCTGCATTGATCATGACAGGGGCTCACCGAATATTCTTTTTAAAGAAAATCACGGATTAACATTAAGATAAGAGCAGACCAGACTAGTAGGACAGGTTCCTAGGATAATTATGGTAATCGCTTTATTAAAGGATGAAGCGAAATGAACTATTTTTGGTTCGCCAAGTATAAAGCGGAGATGCAAACGCTGTACAAAGGCGCGCGACACTGTGATAGACTGTGAAGTGCGCGAGCTGATGAAGAAGAAGAAGTGTTCGTTTCGGCCCCTCCGCACCGCTAGCTCTCGTCTCTTTGAATCGTCTCTTTGGATACCGCACAACACTACTAAACCCGAAGAGCGACATCTGAGAACCAGGCGATGGACGTCATCCTCCCCCAGCGTCTGGCCGGCGCCGATCTCCGAACAAGCGAGTCTTTTGACTGCGAGGAAGCCTTTGGTCACGGCCCTTTTCAGACAAGGATGCTCGTTCTCGTTCTTCTGGGACTTTTCTCGGTTAGTTGCCAAGCAATCGTGATCTCCCTTGTCACAGGTGACATCGATCATTGGTGCAAGCCGCTCGCCGGTTTCAACATCTCTGGAGCCGATTGGAAGAATATTGCCATACCGATCGAGGCCAATGGACGCTTCAGCCGCTGCCGTGTTTATGAACGCTGCAAGCCGCCCGCTGACCACATCGATTCCGCTGAGCATCGCAAGAGCGGCGCTGTTCTAACCGGGGCCGACGAGTGGTACAGCCGATGCTTCCAGGACACCAGCGACCTACGCGACGTGCCCTGTGAAGAGTGGGACTACGATGTTCGGACGGCCAAGGCCAGTGCAGTGAGCTCTTGGAACATGGTGTGCGACCAACGTTTGCTGCCGGCCATTCTTGTCGCCCTGCAGAACGCCGGCGCCGTTGTTTCCCTCATCCTAGCCGGAGCCTTCGTTGACTATGTCGGAAGGAGAGCCATGCTGCTGTCCTCCGCCGCAGCGTTAGCGACCTGCACGGTGTGCACCTTCGCGGCCACTAATTACGTAGGCTACGCTGTAGTGCGCTTCCTTACCGGGGCCAGTGTCGCGGTACACATGATCTTTACTTGCCTCATACCGTTCGAGGTGATGACGCACGCGCACAGGCCGCAGCAAGTGCTCCTCCTGGCGGTTCTGGGCATGACGTTATGTGAGGTCTGGAGTGTCGTCGTCAAACCGGTGGTCATCGACTGGCGTCTGAAGCAGGTGATGTTCCTGGCCCCGACGGCTCTCCTGCTCCCGGCTTTGTCTACCGCCCGAGAGTCGCCCCGATGGCTCGTCGCGAAAGGAAGACTGGACGCGGCGGAAGCACTAATGATGGAAGCTGCCGAAACCAACAATGTACCACTTCCTGTCACGGCCTGTCTCGTGGAGAAGCTGAGAGAACAGATAAAGAACCACGCAAGTCGCGAAGGTGCGGACACGGAAGACTTGGTCGACTATCGCTCCCTCCGGCGTCGAGCGTTGGCCATGTTTGCCGTTTGCTTCTCCATGTCTTTTACATTTTACATCGGCGCCTTCTCGACGGCGTCGTATAACGAATTTTGGATCCCGTGCTTCACGGTTGTCATCACACTGGCGACGTACGCGGGGATGCACTTCCTGATCACCGGCGTCGCACTCGTCAGAGTGCTCAGCGTGTGCTTCCTCTTGACGGGCTCCATACAATGCGCGCTGAGTGTGGCGGTGGGCGGTGGATACGTCACGATCACAAAGACCTTACTCGTCCTGTCCAAGGGTGTCTCTAACGTAGTCCTTGTACACTGTTACACCTACGTCCTGGAACTCTTTCCATCGGCAGTGCGAGCCGGTGTCTTCTGCTGGGCGTTTGCCTTCGGGCGTGTCGCGACCGTGTGCGCGGCAATGACCCTCGTCCTGAAGCCAGCCGGACACCAAGACCTGATGTTCGCCATTGCGGGACTTTTCCTCTTCGTCTCCCTTCTCGTCATCCGCGTCCTGCCACGCACGACAGTGGTGGAAGAAGCACGAATCGGGGCAAGGCGTGCTTCAGACTTCTCCAGGATGGCCATGGATCACATGAAGCGAACCCTCGTACAGGGGATATTACGCAAGAAGTGCAAGACTGGAAGCCTGGAGAGCTCCAAGTCATCCAGCAGGAAGAGTGGGAGGACTGGTGGCAGCAAAAGTTCTGGCATTTCTAATGTGTCTCGTCGATTTCAAACCTAGCCAATGCTGAAGTGAAGCCACCGGAAGATTTGTATGAAATTACTGGGCGCGATGTCCGGTTGGCGACATCAAAAACTCGTTTCTTGAGTTCGTATCTGTTATAATTATGGATTCAAATATTCTTTTGCACTCATAACAATGAAAAGCATGAACTCAATGTTCTAACTTAATTCCTTTCTGCTTCGACGGCACAGAGTATTTTTGTGTGTTTCGTGAGCGTTTTTTATATCTGGCAAATATAATTTTATCCTTTGGACAGCTAAAGCATTGGCCCTTTGAAAGTTGATGTCTGTCTTCTACCACGAGACTACTGAAACTTACTTCAGAATTCCAGGCGGCACGTTGGGAATGGAAAAAAGCATGATTTTTTTTCATTGCGAATATACACATAAACGCATGCACACATAATATAATCACCACGCGCACATATATATGCATACTACCCTGACCAAAATTACGTGGACTAGGGATTCCCCGATAAAGGCGACTTTGTTCCTCGGCCTACGAATGTAACTAAATTCAAATTGAAGACAACAGTCCGAAATTATTTCCACAATGGTCGGACTACCACCGCGCCAGAGTTCCCCTAGTAAGTTAAATATAGAACTAATGTGCACCGAGCCATGCAATGAGAGAGAGAAACAACTTTATTTAGTCGCCTGTAGAACGACACCATGACTAAACGGCGCCGCGACGTGGGCCCCGGACGTCTTGTCAGCGGGTGGTCTCTACTCAACTCCAGCGCGTGTTACTCCCGCGGTCTGTCGCCCTGAGGGGGACAGACCCGTCGGTTTCGCTCGTCCTTTGTAATTAAAGAGCCGCCGAGACCTGCTAGACGGCTCAGGTTTGGATTTCGTGGTAGTAGCATTCCGCCGCAGCCGCGAGTCACGGCGGCATCGTTGAACTTGTTGAAACTTCGTCGGGGAACTTTGAGCAATACCATAGGATGTGCGTCTGGGTGGCCCTCTCCCGCTGGCACACGCAGCACACATCACTCATATACTTTCGCGTACAGATAATTCATTAACACTGGGGTGGGCAAGGAACCAGTTTGTAATTGTCTTAACAGCACCGCCTCCGCTCGGTTCAGCCCCGTGTGCGGGGGTGGGAAAGTGCTTCGAGCCAGGCCGTGAAACTGTTTAAGTTCGTTGAACGTCGTCATGCGGTCCTTGGCACTGCACAATGTTGGACGTTCGGTTGCAGCGGCGCGGTTGGTTAGCGCTCGCGCCACTGCGTCTGCCGTCTCATTGTGGTTATCGTGCTTCTACGACGTATCCTTGCCCGCGTGCGCCGGGAACCACTTGATTTTAACATACCTATTCTCTCGTTGCAGGTCAGTAGAGCACAGAACGCGCACAGCCTCACCACAAACTTTGCCCTTGGCATAATTCCACACTGCCCTTCGCGAATCCCACAACACCGTCTGGCACCCGGGGTCGGCAATGGCCAGGGCAATGGCCACCTCCTCCTGACACGCCTCTCGGACCCGTAAGCTCGCCGCTGCCCTCGTCGCGCGCCGGACGACGCCTCGATGACAGTAGCTACGAACGCCGCGCTGTGTCCCTCATATTCTGCCGCATCCGCGAGCCTTCCGTGCTCGTCCTTGGCGTGAAAGTCGATGCGTGAAAGCCCTCGCCGCTCTTCTCTCCTTGTTAAACTCCGGGTTCATGTTTCTCGGGATGAGGTCTACCCGAATCCCGCGCCGGGTCCTGTCCGGGACAGGAACGTCGCTACTCGCCTTGTTCGCCCCGGGCGTGAAGCCGAAGTATTGAAGTATGCGCCTGCCGGCTTCGGTCATAGAGAGCCGCTGTAGCTGGGCGGTCCGTTGCGCTTCCGCAATTTCTTCAAGGGTATTGTGTACCCCCAGGCGCAGGAGCTTGTTGCTGTTCATACACTTGAATGGTCCGAGCGCCGCCTTGTAAGCTCGTCGGATTAGGGCGTTGATCTTATTCTTTTAACAGTGCAACCAGTTGTGCAAGGCTGCAACGTAGGTGACGTAGCTGATTACGAGTGAGTGCACAAGCCGAATCAAGCTTTGCTCCTCCATCCCGGCATTGTGGTTTGCGACCCGCCTGATGAGACGCATTGCGTTGGTAATCTTGGCTGTGAGGCGGGAAATGGTCTCGCCATTGCGCCGTCGCTCGTGTATAATCATGCCGAGCACCCGGAATTTGTCGACCTCTGGGATCACTTGGCCGTTCCTCGTCACGATCTTGATAGCCTCGTAATCTCTCGCTTCGCTCTTGTTAAGTATTTTTGGTAAGTCTCCTTGGTTCGCTCTTGTTAAGTTCGCTTGCTCGAACTGCTCACCAAGCAGTTCTGACTTGCTCGGTGAGCAGATCAAACCGGAACCGTTCAGCTGGTCTTCGATAGCGTCGACGGCTTCTTACAGCGTGCTCTCAGTGTGCAATGCAATGCAATCCTTGCTTCTGATGCAATGAGATGCAATGAAGAAGGCGCGAAGTTCATTTCCAAAGGGTGCAGAAATAAATGCCGCAGTTTCGCTCGAAAGACGAAAGGTCGAGACGTCTATACGAAGTTTGGATAGTTGTTCTATCGGCCACATAAATATGTCGGCATTCTTTGTAATTAAATTAACGAGCATGGTGTCACTCGCACACAGGCAAACGTGAACACAAATCGCTTCGATGACGGCGGACACTCTCTGTCAACACACTGGCGAGAGGAATCGCGGCAGAAGCCGCGAGCGAGTTGCCTTTCCTACTGCGTCTCGTTTCAACACGAACTAAGCGGCGAGAACACATCATACATGCATAAAGCCGCCAACCCTCCGCACGCCTAGACACTTTGCCCACCTCAGATGGCTTTGCAGATAGAGACCACGCGGCCACGCTCAGCCGTGCCATATACCACCGCCATAGGAGTAGAGGCCTCTCTCCCGCCTCATCGCGGCATCCTAGCCTCTCCGCCAGCGGCCAGCGACCTGCACGCGCCGTCCCGATTTACACCTTTACTTTCCGCAGCTGCGGGCGAAGTAGCGTGAGCCATCGCTCCTAGATCACGCCGCCGACTGTGAGCTATTCGGCGAGAACGCACGAGCAGCAGCAGCAGTAGCAGCACACAGCCACGGTCCGCAAAAGAGGCGCAGGGAAGGCGGTCGTGTGCTCCAAAGAAACAACCATTGATTGTGCAGTCGTATTCGAACTAGCGATATATGAATGTCCCCTCTGGGTGCAAGCTCTACAGCCCACTACTCTTCTTGCTGAATGGTCGAAGGAACATCGACCTCCACTGTAAGCTATGTAGAGAGATCGCTACACTAAACCATATTATCCGCGGCTGCAGGAAGGAAATCCCCCCCCCCCCCCGCCCCCCGACTCTCTCATGGCCGCTCCCTCCTCCCCGGGACAAGCCAGGAGGATCAGCTACAGGCCGTGAACAGAGCCGGGGAGGTGGCTAGAAGGCAAGACACGACAGGCTACCGTCCCCCCTTGAGCGACTCTTTTGTCGAATAGTTTTACCTACCTACCGACCTGGCAACCAGATTGAAATTGAAAGCGCAAATAGACAACCAGGAGCCACCAAAAAGAAAGCGAGAGAAACAGAGGCAATGGATTAGATGACAAAAAAATGGAAACAACAAGGACCATGGAGATTTACAAGAATGAGAAGAAATAAATCAGAAGAGAAAATCCGTGCAATAACACCAAGTGAATTCCCTCCCGATTTGAAGCTTGAGATGATTTCCTAAGGACAAAAGCATGCAGGAGAAAATTTTCGCAACTAGATGACGCATGTGTAGCCTGAACAGCAAAATCCAGAGAACACTCAGGACATGCTAATAGAATGCGAAGGAATTCACCCAATGATACTCGCAGGTAACTTGCGCTTTCCAGAAGCGCATGGATTTAAAGTGGACAGGAGCATCAACCGGTCTGCAATCGAGATAAGCAAGCGTCGTTAGGAGTACTGATGGGAAAAAACCAGAGAAGAGATTGATACGACCAGATCCGTAGCAGGCATAGGTAGTGGTACAAGGTAGACAGAGAAGGTTTGAAGAAATGGACTAAGATTGAAGAGATTACACAAAAATGCTCCAATGAAAAAGCATGTACAGCATACTTCAATAATTAAATTAGGCTACCTGAATATTTGTCAAAACCGCGTTTCAAAGGGGATCCTCATACGTCATAATCATCAGAGTGTTCAGGTATTTGTAGAGCAAAAACATTGATATAAAGTAGAGGAAAAGAACTAGGAAGCTCACCGCAGCTATGCGACCGGTATGTTGAGCAACATGGCGACAAAAAACGTCAAGCGGAAAGTCATAGAGGCTGAGATAATCTCATGGGTGGTAGCAATGGAAAAGAAACCCGCAGTGAAGAATTACCTAAAAAGAAACAGAGAAATCAGAATAGAATCACTTTACGATAATACAAAGGGAAGCTAATTACTTTTCGTAGCGAGATCGGGATGCCTTAGACCGCGTAGTTATAAAGCGAGGTACACCAAGGAAGAAGAAGCGTGCGCTTGCTGCGGAAAAGCTATTAAAACGATTGAACATGTCTTAGAACGTGCAGATATCTACCCAGCTGTCGGTTTAGGTTCTGTAGGTCTAGACCTCCTCGAAGTCCTTGAGTTCTGGGATAGCTGGAGGAAAGCAAACATGTGTGCAATAAGTAATAGTAAGAGGCGATTGGATGTTTGGTGGCAGAAAAGTAGAGACCACAAACGATTGACGGAGGCGTGCGGACGTGCGTGCGCGTGCGTGCGCGTATTTCTATGTGCGTGTGTACATGCGCGTGCCTTTGTGTGTGTGTACGTGTGTGTACGTGCGTGTACGTGTGTATGTGCGTGTGTGGGCGTGTGTGAGCGTGTGCCTGCGTGTGTGTGCATGTGTGTGTATGGGTGTGCGCGTGTCGCAGAAAATTCGATGTCGGCCTCAGTGGCGTTGTCCGTGAGGGAAAAATCATACCGAACCACGCAGGCCCCCACGTGGCGCAGAGCCGTTAGTGAACTGATTGGATTTCTCAAAGTAAAGTGCGGCAGGAAACTCGTAAAGTACGACTTACACACAACCTACAGACATGATATCGTCGGATATTTATTTGAATATACTAGAAAGCAATTATGTTACGCCGAAGCTCAAACACAAACCCCTTTTCCTGCTGCCGCTTGAGATTTCGCGTGGCTGTGCACTACCTCAGGGATCGGCCCACGCAAGAAGCCTTGTTTCTACCAGAAAGGTAGCCTTAGTCCTTAGCGTTCGGCGCCACCGCTTCCCAGTAAACATTAAGGTTACGTAAGCTGCAATTGTTGGGAAGAGTTGGAACAAGTCAGGGAACTTCGAAAGCTGTCGCGTTCCACTCCTAAAGGCGAAGCTTACGAGTCCTCTATATTTCTTTAAATCTTTTTATAACCCAAAGAAAATACGATCGAGTAAATAATTATGCTTTCAAGTTTGAATTCATTGTGAGTACAACCGACAATTAACCGTGTTCCTCGCTACTGCGAAACCGTCAAAATGCGTGTCCAGTGCAGCGACATATAATATGACGCAAAGTTGCCGTATTACGCCTCAAAACCACGATTTTATTGCCGAAGCGCGGCTTGCAATACTTGACTGCAGAATGATTTTGACCTCATAAGGTTCCTTAACGTGCACCTAACGAACGTTTTTCACTTCGCCCCCGTTCATCTGCGGTCCCCGCGACGGGGTTCGAACCCATGACATAGAGCTCACCAGCGCAATGCCACAGCCGGAAAGCTGCAGAGCAACGAGAAGGGCCAATTTGCGAGTGTGAGATTCGCACAACCTTTAGAATAGGAAAGTTACTTCTAGTGTATGGGCGTACAATAGGAAGGGCCGATGTAGCTGTTTTCAGCACCAACAGCGCAGTACTTTGCGCACGCTTTGAAGTGGTCCCATAAAACTTGATGTAATTGATTTAGTTAGTCATCGTTGTTGTTTGTCCGCATAAAGCAGGCGTAAATGTTTACACGTAATTTCATTCTAGCGCTATATACCCCGTGGAAACTCACGCGAATAAAAAAGAATTATTGTTCGTGGCACTCGACCAATGCAGGTTCGATAGCTTTATTTGAAAGTTGAACTCTAACTTTAACTATAGGGGGGATAAACAATTTTACTGCAAGCATTCGATTAAGAGTACCACTACTTGATATGGACTACCAGCGTGTGATTCGGACATCTTTTGCATCTGTACGGCTTAATAAGGTTGATTATCCGTTGAGAAAATGAATAAACTCTCAGTTTTTAAATTCCGCCACGCGGATGACATCTACGTAACATCGGGAATTTCAGTTTAATTCCACGTACTTGGATAACGTCACAAAGTAAGAGTTCCCAAGAGGCAGCCAGATTCAGTTATCCTGGCTCACATTGAAGATACAGAGTAGGGACTGTTATTCTTTATCGACTGGCAGTTAACACAGACCCACCGGACGCTTGCAAAACTCAAGACGTCAAAGGGATCTGTTCCAAGAATTTCAATGTGGTGGCGCCATTCCGTTCCGGCATCCTTCCTGTCTTATCAAGCATTAATGACTGACTTGGCTTGACTTTTTAACGCTGCAGCTGAAAACTTCAGATTTTTTTAAGGCCAGCTCGCACAGCCTCTTATTCTGCGTCACGTTTATCTCCGCACTGGAAAAAGAGAGATACTCGGACGGAGCAACTCTGTGCAGTCATTGCCTGTACCTGCACGCAGACTACACGTGTAAAGTTGCATACAGAAATTTACCGTGACCTTCAAGAGACCAGGCCACTTCATAAGGTCAATGAAAATCATCTTGGAAGCACGCAGCCTCTCTACAGCAGATGCAGATTTATACTACATGGTCTTGATTGCTACACCATTGATTATTTGCACCGAAAACAAATGGTATTGCTCAATGTGTTGACGCTAATTATAATCGAGGTTGCTTATAGTAAGCCGCAATTTCCGCTCTGCCTTCCTTCTCGCGCATGTCGGAGATTCTCTCTATAATACTTTAAGCAGGGAACGGCGCAGTAGCCTTAGCGAAGCTTCTCGCAGGGAGCGCAAGTCTGTTATCTACTGTAAGTTACCACATAATTGGCCCGCACTACCGCATGCGAACAGTACACTGGGCCTATCCTCAATGCGTCGCAATAGGTTATGTTTTTTGCGCAGGCCGCTGAAGGTCGAGGAGGCAAAGGGCACTCTACGAACTCCATTAGGGTTAATTCTGTATTTGAAATGTGTTCTGGGCCGTTTTGAGGCTACTGCTGTGCAATGTGCCATGTTGGGCGGCAGTAATAATTATACTCCCGTCGCATAAATGTGGGAAAAACGTTATGCGGATCCAACGCAACCTGGGAATCAATGCACACAAACTTATTTTTCTTTCTTTTTTTTCTGACGGGGACGCCCGCATTATTGCTAAATGTGTGGACGTTGTACGCCGTTACAGTAATGTACATGATAGGTGACATTATGTATATACTGTGTGTATGTTTTTATACGCTGTGTCATCCATTATATGAACTTCATTGAGATGTGGTCCTCTGCCTTCGACGGTTGCATTTTCTTTTCCTTGGCACCAGTTTCGTGGTACAAACACGGTGTTTCAGCGGGCACTTTCAGAAATTATTTAAGGTTTTCTGTGCCAGAAAATACAATTCTTGTTCATTAGTTACTCTACTCGAACTGGTGGACACTACTTGCACAAGAAATTGAAACGCATAGTCGACTAATTAACAGAAGTTAGCTAATTAAGTTTAACTGATTAAGTCGTTGTCCATGTTGCAATTTACATATTATAGCCGGGGAGTTTGCAAGGCGGATCCACTTGGAACGAATTCTCAGCATGACACCAGTGTCGAGATACTCATTCTCAAACTGTGCGGAGAAATGCATTCGTGTTCCAGTTACGTCCTTATCAAAACGTAGTTCATTTGCATTGAAGCACAAAAGTACCTGGATGACAACCTCTCGAAAAGGTTGTCATCCTGAGAATTTGTTCAAAGTGGATCCGCTTTGCGAACAACACGGCTAGAATTTGTAAATTGCAACTTCTGCAGTAAGGTAATTAGTTCAAAACCTAATTAGTTCACTTTTACATTACTTTAATATTCCTTTTTTCTGCACATAATGCCCGCCTCTTCGAGATGACCAACTCACCAAAATTTTGAAGGTGTTGTCGCAACACCTGGAATTACAAGCAACAGCATTTCTGCTCAAAGCGCCTGTGTTTGTTCGACACAAATGGTTTTTTTTTTTAATGGTACGCAACGTCAAACAAAAGTCTGCAGGATTATCAAGAAAGAAAAGAATACGTAAAGTCCGTCGAGCCGGATTCGAACCAGCGACCTATGGATGTCCGCTTGGGATGAAACCTCTACAGTCCACCGCTCTACCAACTGAGCTATCGACGGCACGGTGTCAGCGCGTCTACCGGCTTGTCTGGACTGCACAGGAAGCACGCAACGTGGCCGAGTAACGAGGTAATCGAGGCCTGGCACGTGGAACACACTGCAAAGTTGTCTCTTGAGTCGCGGCGTTTGTCTTTGAGGAGGAAAGAGCGACTGCGCGCCTTCTATGCGTCTTTCTTCTTTTGTAATCGAGGGTGTCGTCGCGAACTAGTAAGTGCACATGACGAAACAAAGTATAAACGCGAGTGTTGGTTGAGTTTCTTCAACAAGTGCCTCGTTCTCAATATGGATGATTGACCAAGAATATAGGATCATTCATGAATACAATTAGTCGAATCTAAAGAGAAACACTAATGATAAACTTTGAATATATCAAAAGAAGATAATAAGTTTAGATTTTAAATATTCAAAAATTTAGCAAGAAAGTCGTCCTGATTTATTTACGAACCTCGCAATAGCTGCAACAACATCCGTATGATACTGTCCTAGAGAGGAGGCTTTCAAATATAGAATTTCGGGAAAGACTAGATTTGATCCAACATCGTGAAATTGTCCCACTCAAGTATGCTTTCTTAATAGAGAGAAATCGCGGCATGACAAGAAGTTTTCTATCGACACATCTTCACGTCGATAAGGAGGAGGGCGCCGGACCAGATCTATGAAGATAATAGATTCATATAGATATTCGACCGAAGAATTTCATAAATACGCGATAATCTTGATTACTGTTGTCTACTTCTACTGCTTCAAAATCTTCAGTGAAAAACGCTAAATAAAAGAAGCATTAGAATGATAATGTATAGGAGTGGATATATCGGGACCTCAAACTTTCGTAAGTCCTTTTTTTCCTACGGTAGTGGCTATTTAAGAGGTCATTTGGTTCTCGCTGAGAATGCCCATCCGTCTGTTGGTCATCAGATAACTTCCCCGACATTCCGGATATGTCGTCGATCCGTATTTAGCCTCTTTCACGTCAACTTGGTCCTTGCTCTTCTTTTTATTTTTGACTCAGAGTAGCAAAGTTTTTCCGGGAGGCCTCTTTGCTTTTCTCGAATTAGAAATGTTCTCTTCTGTCCCTTGAGCACTTGGGTGTACGTGTTACCGGGTGTGTTGCCTAATAGACAACTTGGAAAAACCTGCGTGAAGGGGTAGTTGCCAGATAAACCACTTAGACAATTCGGTATCATCCTCGGCCTATCTTCTTTTTTTTTTTCGTGTCCCCTGCAGGACGAAGGCCTCTCAGCGATCTCCAATTACCCCTTTCTTGCTGTAGATGATTCCAGCTCTCGATTGCAGATTTGCTCATTCCATCACCTGACCTTATTTTCTGCCGTCCTCGACTGCGCTTCCCTTCCCTTGGCACCCATTCTGTAACTCCCTAATGGTCCATTCGTTATCTACCCTACACCTTACACGGCCTGCTCAGCTCCATCTTTTTTTCCCTTAATGTTGACTATAATATCGGCGGTCCCCGTATGCTCTCTGATTCACACTGTTCCCTTGTGGCTATTAGCGTTACACCTAACATTTTTCCTTCCATTGCTCTTTGCGCGGTTCTTAACTTTTTCGCGACTTTCTTTGTTGGCTTCCAAATTTCTGTCCCATATGCTGGCGTCGGTATAATGCAATGATTGCACGCTTTTCTACGACAGTGGTAAGCTCCCAGTCAGGATTTCGTAATGCCTGCCGTACCCACTCCAACCCATCTTTATTCTGTAAATTTCCTTATCATGATGAGAAGTATTAGTAATTAGTAATTGACGGAGGTAAACAAACTCCTGCAGAGACTCGAGAGGCTGAGTGGAGATGATGAATTCTTGTTCTCTTGCCAGGCTATTGAACATTACCTTTATCTTCTGCATATCAATCTTCAACTCCAAGTTTAAATTGTCTTGGTTAACGTACTCAATGGCTTGTTGTAGTCCGTCCCCTGTGTCTGAACAGGACAATACCACCTACAAAACGAAAGTTGCACAGATATTCGTGTTGATCCTCACTCCTGAGCCATCCAATTATAGTAGCTTGATACTTCTAAGCATGCCGTGAATAGCTTTGGAGTGATTGTGGCTCCTTGAGTGAGCCCTCTCCTTATAGGTATGTGCAACTGCAAATGTAAAGCTCGACACGTGAACATTCTTGGTGAATCCTCCATTATAGGTACGCGCCACTGGGTAGTTGCCCTAATAGCCATGCAGAAAAAGAGAAGAGAAGTGAAGTCGGCAACATATAATTGAAAAAGTCAGCTACAGAGGAGTGCAGGAGCCGACGCCAAGAACAGCTTAATGTGGAGGAAGGAGTGTAATACACCCAGAGTTATGCCCAACGGACAAGGGCAGACATTGCAACTATAGAGCCACCCTGGAGCATATCCTATGGGAATGTACGGCTGTAATACAGGATAACGGTGATGCAGCCTCAAACAGCGACAGCCTCCACGCGCGCTGGCAGTCTACGTTGCTTAGCACGGACTTGCAGCACCATCTTTGGGCCGTCCAGCGAGCCGAAGAAGCCGCCAATGGCCAACAACCCGTGGCCGAAACCTAGGCGGGGTCCAGGCCCACCCCAGCATATCGCAGGGCACTCTATGAAGTTATTTGAATGAATGAATGAATGAATGAATGAATGAATGAATGAATGAATGAATGAATGAATGAATGAATGAATGAATCAATGAATGAATGAATGAATGAATGAAATTAACAAAATTGGACCATCTGCAGCAAGCACTGAGCAATACGCGTTGAGCTAGAAAAAAAAAGAAAAAAAATGTCGTTAACAGAAAATTGAGCAATATGGCTACGCTTAATGGAAGAACGTGACAATAAGATAGGTCTCTACATTGCCTCAGTTCGATTCTCGTTAACGTCGACATCATTCCTCGTAGGCTTCCCGTCGCATGTTTTTTTTTAATGAGTCATGAAACAGCATTTACATAGCAGCAACCCGTACGTGCATTAGTAGTCCAAACTTGGTAATCGCATTAATAAAGGTTAGGATTTCATTACCAATATATGTTGGGTAAACAGTAACCAAAAAAGCTGACGCCGTACAAGGGCGCGCGACACTACGACAACCTGAGAAGCACGCACTGAAGAAGAAGAAGAAGAAGCCGATTCGTGGCCTATCCCCCACAGTGGGTTTGTGCCATTTGTTGAGGATTCATCATCATCATCATCATCATCACAAAGCTGGCTCTCGTCAGCAATCCTTCTCCAGGACTACTAAACCCGAAGAGCGACACCTGAGAACCAGGCGATGGACGTCGTCCTCCACCAACGACTGGCCGGCGCCGATCTCCGAACAAGCGAGTCGTTTGACTGCGAGGAAGCCTTTGGTCACGGCCCTTTCCAGACGAGGATGCTCGTTCTCATTCTTCTGGAACTCTTCTCGGCTGTTTGCCAAACCTTGGTGATGTCCCTCGTCACCGGTGACGTCGACCATTGGTGCAAGCCGCTCGCCGGTTTCAACATCTCTGCAGCCGATTGGAAGAATATTGCGATACCGATCGAGGCCGAAGGATGCTTCAGCCGCTGCCGCATTTACGAACGCTGCAAGCCACCCGCTGACCACGGCGATTCCACGGAGCACCGGAAGAGCGGCGTTGTACAAACCGCGGCTGACGAGTGGTACAACCGATGCTTCCAGGACACCAGCGACCCACGCCACGTGCCCTGCGAAGAGTTGGACTACGACGTTCGGACGGCCGAGGCCAGCGCGGTGAGCTCTTGGAACATGGTGTGCCACCAACGTTTGCTGCCGGCCACCTTTCTCGACCTGGATAACGCTGGTGCCGTCGTTTCCCTTATCCTGGCTGGAGCCTTCGTAGACTAGGTCGGCAGGAGAACCACGCTCCTGGATTCTGCAGCAGCGGTAGTGACCTTCGCGGCGAAAGATTGTGTGCGTTACGCTGTGGTGTGCCTTCTTACCGGAGCCAGTGTTGCTGTACAAACAATTTTTACCAGCCTCATGCAGTTCGAGGTGATGACTCACGCGCGCAGGCTGCAGCATGTCCTGCTTCTGGTGGTTCTAGGCCTGACGTTATGTGAGATTTGGATTGTCATCGTCAATGCCGTGGTCACCGACTGGCGCCTGAAGCAGGTCATCTTCCTAGCACCAACGGCTGTCCTGCTCCCTCCTTTGTCTGCCGCACGGGAGTCATCGCGGTGGCTAGTCGATAATGGAAGGCTGGATGTGACCAAAACAGTCCTGATGCAGGCGACCAAGACCAACAATTTCCCGCCTCCTATCACGGTCTGTCCTGCGGAGAAGCTGAAAAAGCAGATCAGGAACCACGGGGGTTGCGTGGCTGCGTACGCTTTTCCTCACGGATTATCTACGTATGCATTTACATAGCCACTTACTGTTTCACCGGTAAGGTGAATAAAACACAGGAAATGCGTCATTCAGTTCCGACTGCCTTAACGCTTGATTGTATGTTGATGTTATTATACTCGCGATCTGCTTTCTGGGGCAATAGAGGGAAATATACCGGGGCGTATCTCCTGCGCACATGTTACTGGATCCACCAAGTAGTCCCTCACAGTTGGACAGCGCTTTTTGTTCCTTGTAGCAGAAACTGAATCAACGCAGCTTCTTCGTACGGCGGTTTCGCCTTTGGTCAAACGCCGAAGCAAAAAGCCGGAAAATAAGTGAGAATTAGCCCTTAGTTGTGTATATTGTGTTATTGTGCGCGTGTAAACACTACGTTTATGTTTCTTTCTCTTCCCGAGCCTAATATGTTATTTTAATGAGAATCTTGCACGTTTCTCAGGGTTGCTCTCCTGCGCGCTCTTCCTCTGTGTCTTAGTCTTTATCCCCTCAGAATGTTGACAGTAGTATGCAGCACGTATCATCCATCTATACACCCATACTGGTTGCCACTGTATACACAAAAGCGCATCGAGGATGGACGAGGCAAAATTGGGAATGCTTGCTTTTCACGGACATTAGATCTGCTCATGTTCAACAACAGCTGGAGGCGTTAGCGGAGAAATGTCAAGAAAAAGTAGTGTACTGGTTTTGTAAAGATGTCACTAACCGTCCCAAGCTGGGAGTAACAGCCTAGATCCAAAAACCCAATCCTGGACTTTCGTTACAGTCGCCCCCAGTTGATTAAGTATGGCATTGCTCTGTCTATCCGAAGGAACGCTTTGTTGAAGTTATGCCTCCACAAAGTAGGCGACAGCGTGTCAGGGCATGTCGTACTTTACGAGTTTTCTGAGACATTTTACTTTGAGAAATTCAATCAGTTCAGTAAAGCCTCTGCGCCACACGAAGGGCCTGCGTGGAGTGGTGTGCATGGTTCGGCATGATTTTTCTCTCACAGACAACGCCGCCGACGCCGACATCTGATTTTCTGCGACATGGGGCCCTTATTGCTATCACGTCAAAATTTTGTGGCAGTATATCCTTTAGTGTTCCATTACGTTTAGCCGAAGTGCGCAATTTCTCTCAGAGTCAGAAAAACAAAAAAAAATAATTCATTGGAGGTGCTGGGTATCGATCCCAGTACCTCTCGCATGCTAAGCGAGCGCTCTACCATCTGAGCTACACCCCCGACAAAGAATACCGGTAACGCAACGGCTTTTCCCTCCTTACCGCTTTCCCGGTAAAGCTACGTCGAGCGCAGAGACCGGAGACTCCCGGAGGCAACCGGTTCCCACTGGAACGACGTACTGCATTCGAATCACTTTT
This sequence comes from Dermacentor andersoni, assembly GCF_023375885.2. NCBI lineage: Eukaryota > Metazoa > Arthropoda > Arachnida > Ixodida > Ixodidae > Dermacentor > Dermacentor andersoni. The sequence continues at coordinate 109,839,998 of NC_092823.1, forward strand.
ATGGGCGAGAGATGTCAGTGAGAGATGCAGGCCGGACGAAGGCTACTCGTCTATCGAGAAGTTTGCGAACATTTGCACGTAAATTCGTGCAGCGAAAAGAAGGCTTGTCAATCGTGAAATCACTTAAGGGCACGGTCGAAATCTTGTTGATTGATTGATTGATTGATTGATTGATTGATTGATTGATTGATTGATTGATTGATTGATTGATTGATTGATTGATTGATTGATTGATTGATTGATTGATTGATTGATTGATTGTGTTAACGGCCAAATGCATCAAACTGGCTACGAGGTATGCGCGTAGTGGTGGACTCGAGAACAATATTCACTTGCTGGGTTTCAGTGCACCTAAATTTTAGTACACGAGCATTTTCGCATGCCGCCGCCCTCGCAAAACGGTACCGCCACAGTCGCGCATAGAACTCGCGACCCCTTTCTCAACAGCATAACGACGACCATATATAGCCACTAGGCCGCCGAGCCAGTCACCGAGTGTCACTGTGACACGGCTTAGCACCCAAAACACGTCCTTTGCTAAATACGCATTGGAAGTGCATGTACTGTTGCCAGTCCGCGCAAGTGGACACCTCGAAGTGTTTTTCTCGTCTAGTGCGATACCTTAGACTCACGTGGACATATCTAATCTCGGGGTGAGCAGGAGGCAGGTCAGCGTTAAATTTCGCTGACGCTCACGCACGTCAGCTACACCCCCCCCCCCCCCCCCACCTCCTGACTCGTCCTTATCACGATTTTGCCGTAGAATACGAGCACTGGACCTCTTGAAAAATTCAAGAAACTCTAGGCACTTCGCAATAACGAGGTCGAGAAAATTAAACGCTTAAAATGCCCATTGAAGTTGCACGAAATACCGCACTGCCTTCATTCTTTCCTTAGTAAAACCGGAATCAATAGCATTCACCTATTATTTCTTTTACTGTATTGATTCATTTATCTATCTATCTGCATACTATAAAAGCCCGGAGACACGACACAGATGAGTGGAGAGTATGTATGTAGTCATTGGCAACCACCTTGAAATTTTTCGGCGCCGCAGATGACTGCGACAAGGGCAGGAAGGTGGTTCCAGTCGTCGTCGGTCGGGTGTAGTAATGCGTGAAAGCAAGCGCTGATGTTGCATGGCCTTACCAGTACCTGACCTTCAGTGCAAGATGAAATATGAGATGGACGTAGCAATAACTCTTCTTTAAGGTCAATTTTAGTGCAGTAAATTTCAGTGCAGTACAGCAAGCCTAAGATCGTCAGCTTCCATCAATCTCTCTCTCTCTTTCTCTCTCTCTCTCTCTCTTTCGCTCTACGTTCCCAGCAATCCGTTACCCGTCTGCAGTGGCTTAGCGGCGATGTCGTTGCCACTGCTTCACGCACGCTTGTCTTTGGATATTGACACGCTTATGTGGTTGTGATTTTTCGGGGGACCACATTTCACCCGCCGGAAAATTGAAGGTACTGCTCAGGGAAGGACGCGCGCCCATGCATGCATAGCAACTTTCTCGAATGTTATCGTTGATATTATATGTTGTCTATGTTATCGCCGAACCTTGTGTATTCACAATGTATTCGCGATGCGAATAGGTTTGCCGATTCTGAAAGGTACGCAAGGCACTAGGCGATTGTACCCACTGAGTCATCACCATCATCATCAGCTTGGTTACGCCCACTGCAGGGCAAAGGCCTCTCCCATACTTCTCCAACTTGCCCGGTCATGTACTAATTGTGGCCATGTTGTCCATGCAAACTTCTCAATCTCATCCGCCCACCTAACTTTCTGCCGCCCCCTGCTACGCCTATCTTCTCTTGGAATCCAGTACGTAACCCTTAATAACCATCGGTTATCTTCCCTCTTCATTACATGTCCTGCCCATGCCCATTTCTTTTTCTGGATTTCAACAAAGATGTCATTAACTCGCGTTTGTTCCCTCACCCAATCTCCTCTTTTCTTATATCCCTTAACGTTACACCCATCATTCTTCTTTCCATAGCTCGTTGCGTCGTCCTCAATTTAAGCAGAACCCTTTTCGTAAGCCTCCAGGTTTCTACGCCATACGTGAGTACTGGTAAAACACGGCTGTTATATACTTTTCTCATGAAGGATAGTGGCAATCTGCTGTTCATGATTTGAAAATGCCTGCCAAACACACCCCAACCCGTTCTTATTCTGATTATTTCAGTCTCATGATCCGGGTCCGTGGTCACTACCTGCCCTAAGCAGATGTATTCGCTTACCACTTCCAGTGCCTCGCTACCTATCGGAAACTGCTGTTCTCTTCCGAGACTGTTAAACATTACTTTAGTTTTCTGCAGATTAATTTTTAGACCCACCCTTCTGCTTTGCCTCTCCAGGTCAGTGAGCATGCATTGCAATTGGTCCCCTGAGTTAATAAGCACGCAGTAAACACGCAGTGAATAGCATTGAAGAGATCGTATCTCCCTGCCTGACGCCTTTTCTTTTATTGGGATTTTGTTGCTTTCTTTTTGGAGGACTACGGTGGCTGTGGAGCCGCTATAGATAACTTTCAGTATTTTTACATATGGCTCATCTACACTCTGATTCCTTCGTGCCTCCATGACTACTGAGGTTTCGACCAAATCAAGCGCTTTTTCGTAATCAATGAAAGCTATATATAAGGGTTGATTATATTCCGCACATTTCTCTATCACCTGATTGATAGTGTGAATATGGTCTATTGTTGAGTAGCCTTTACGGAATCCTGCCTGGTTCTTTGGTTGACAGATGTCTAAAGTGTTCCTGATTATATTTGGGATTAGCTTAGTAAACACTTTGTAGGCAACGGACAGTAAGCTGATCGGTCTATAATTTTTCAAGTCTTTGGCGTCCGCTTTCTTATGGATTAGGATTGTGTTAGCGTTCTTCCAAGATTCCAGTACGCTCGAGGTCATGAGCCATTGTGTATAAAGGGTGGCCAGTTTTTCTAGAACAATGTGCCCACCATCCATCAACAAATCTGCTGTTACATGATTCTCCCCAGCTGCCTTCCCCTTTTGCATAGCTCCCAAGGCGTTCTTTACTTCTTCCGACGTTACTTGTGGGATTTCAAATTCTTCTAGACGATTCTCTCTCACACTATCGTTCTGGGTGCTACTGGTACTGTATAAATCTCTATAGAACTCCTCAGCTACTTGAACTATCTCATCCATATTAGTAATGATATTGCCTGCTTTGTCTGTTAACGCAGACATCTGATTCTTGCCTATTTCTAGCTTCTTCTTCACTGCTTTTAGGCTTCCTCCGTTCCTGAGAGCATGTTCAATTCTATCCATATTATAGTTCCTAATGTCAGCTGTCTTACGCTTGTTGATTAACTTAGAATGTTCTGCCAGTTCTATTCTAGCAGTAGGGTTAGAGGCTTTCATACATTGGCGATTCTTGATCAGATATTTCGTCTCCTGCGATAGCTTACTGGTATCCTGTCTAACGAAGTTACCACCGACTTCTATTGCACACTCCTTAATGATTCCCATAAGATTGTCGTTCATTGTTTCAACACTAAGGTCCTCTTCCTGAGTTAATGCCGAATACCTCTTCTGTAGCTTGATCCGGAATTCCTCTAGTCACCCTCTTACCGCTAACTCATTTATTGGCTTCTTATGTACCAGTTCCTTCCGTTCCGTCCTCAAGTCTAGGCTAATTCGAGTTCTTACCATCCTATGGTCGCTGCAGCGCACCTTGCCGAGCATGTCCACATCTTGTATGATGCCAGGGTTGGCACGGAGTATGAGGTCTATTTCATTTCTAGTCTCGCCATTCGGGCTCCTCCGCGTGCCCTTTCGGCTATCCCGCTTGCGGAAGAAGGTATTCATTATCCGCATATTATTCTGTTTTTCAAGCTGTACTAATAACTCTCCCCTGCTATTCCTAGAGCCTATGCCACATTCCCCTCTGACTTGTCTTCAGCCTGCTTCTTGCCTACCCTGGCATTGAAGTCGCCCATCAGTATAGTGTATATTGTTTTGACTTTACCCAACGCCGATTCCACGTCTTCATAGAAGCTTTCGACTTCTTGGTCATCATGAGTGGATGTAGGGGCGTATACCTGTACGACCGTCAATTTGTACCTCTTAGTTAGTTTCACAACAAGGCCTGCCACCCTCTCGTTAATGCTATAGAATTTCTGTATATTACCAGCTATATCCTTACTAATCAGGAATCTGACGGCTAGTTCTGGTCTCTCCGCTAAGCCCCGGTAGCACAGGACGTGCCCGCTTTTTAGCACTGTATATGCTTCTTTTGTCCTCCTAACCTCACTGAGCCCTATTATATACCATTTACTACCCTCTAATTCCTCCAGTAACTTTGCTAGACTCGCCTCACTAGATAACGTTAAACGTTGCCAGGTTCAGATTTCAATGGCGGCCTGTATGAATAGCATGCCTTAATAACTAAATTAGGCTAGCTGAATATTTACTAGCGGCTGCAGGGGACTGAGGGCCGGGGTTTGATTGTTGTATTCATATAGGAGGTTGGGGCCAACTGCTGCACCAGGGTGGCCAATCCTGCTCTGGTGTGAGAGTGCGTTACCGGTTCTCGTCGCCGGGATCAGGCCGCACCGCAGCCCTGTTTACGCAATTTTATCAACACGCGGAATTTTTTTTTATCCGGTGGAAAATTGCGCGGCACCGGAATTAGAACTACGGTCCTCTTACACGCGAGGCGGATGCTCTACCTCTTCGCAACCGCAGGAGTTACCCACCGTGTATGTATCCTAAAAGGCAAAGTGGCCCATTGGGTGTGTGTAATGGGCATGTACCACAAGGTATCTATAATATTAGACAACATGGGGCACTGTAAAGAGAAATTTTAATGTAATTACCATTCTCTAAGAACTTCAGGAACTCTTCAGTATGTCTGCCTGAATCTAACATCCTTTACGCCAACTTGGCCTTTCCCCTTATCACTTCACCCTGCGCAGTGTACCAGGTCACAGACAAAGCTTTTCCGACCGGCCTCACTGCTTTCTCACATTAGAAATGTTCCCCCATCCTTCTTGGCCGCTGGGTATAGGCGCCATTTTGTTCTTTCTCCGAATAGGTAATGTTGGAGCAGACCACTTGGGACATTGGGTATGTGCGACTAGTTATGTGCAAGAATAGACGACTTGGGCCCCTGAATATGTGCGACTGGGCATGTGTCACTGGGTGTGTGCCCGAATATTCCGCTTTGTCCATTCGCTATGTGCAAATGCAAATGTGAAACTAATTATGTGAACGTCCTCTAGAACGGGTACGTGCCACTGAGCAGGCGCCCCGATAGACAAGTAAAAAGAAGAGCCGAGGAGTTACGTATAGGCACCATAAAATTTTAGAAGTCAACTACAGAGAAGGGAAAAAGCCAGAATAAAGAACAGCCGAGCGTGAAGAAAGTGGTGAAATGAACCGAATGGGACAATAGCGCGCACTGTGTGTGGCTCGTTGAGCAACAAAAAAGTGAAGATGTCCGTACCAGAAAATTGACCGAAGTCGACTACACAGAAGGCAAAAATGCAACAAGACAGCGTGTCCCTACATTGCTTCGGTGTTATTCGCATGAACGCCTGCATTGATCCTCACAGGAGCTCCACCGAATATTCTTTCTAAAGCAAATAATGGAATAACATTCAGATAAGAGCACACCAGACTAGCAGGACAGGTTCCTAGGATAATTATGGTAATCGCCTTATTGAAGGATGAAGGGAAATGAACTATTTTTTGTTCGCCAAGTATAAAGCGGAGATGCCAACGCCGTACAAAGGCGCGCGACACTGTGATAGACTGTGAAGTGCGCGAGCTGATGAAGAAGAAGAAGTTTTCGTTCCGGCCCCTTCGCACCACTAGCTCTCGTCTGGAATCGTCTCTTTGATACCGCACAACACTACTAAACCCGAAGAGCGACATCTGAGAACCAGGCGATGGACGTCGTCCTCCCCCAGCGACTGGCCGGCGCCGATCTCCGAACAAGCGAGTCTTTTGACTGCGAGGAAGCCTTTGGTCACGGCCCTTTTTAGACAAGGATGCTCGTTCTCGTTCTTCTAGGACTCTTCTCGGCTAATTGCCAAACCGTGGTGATCACCCTCATCACCGGTGACATCGACCATTGGTGCAAGCCGCTCGCCGGTTTCAACATCTCTGCAGCCGATTGGAAGAATATTGCCATACCGATCGAGGCCGATGGACGCTTCAGCCGCTGCCGTATTTACGAACGCTGCAAGCCACCTGCTGACCACGGCGATTCCGCTGAGCATCGCAAGAGCGCCGCTGTACTAACCGGGGCTGACGAGTGGTACAAACGCTGCTTCCAAAACACCAGCGACCAACGCGACGCGCCCTGTGAAGAGTGGGACTACGACGTTCGGACGGCCGTGGCCAGTGCGGTGAGCTCTTGGAACATGGTGTGCGACCAACGCTTGCTTCCGGCCACACTTGTCGCCCTGCAGAACGCTGGCGCCGTTGTTTCCCTCGTCCTAGCCGGAGCCTTCGTTGACTACGTCGGAAGGAGAGCCATGCTGCTGTCCTCCGCCGCAGCGGCAGCGACCTGCACGGTCTGCACCATCGCGGCCACAAATTACGTAGGCTACGCTGTAGTGCGCTTCCTTACTGGGGCCAGTGTCGCGATAAACACCATGTTTGCCTCCATCATACCGTTCGAGGTGATGACGCACGGGCACAGGCCGCAGCAAATGCTCCTCCTGTCGGTTCTTGGCATCACGTTATGTGAGGTTTGGAGTGTCATCATCAAACCGGTGGTCATCGACTGGCGTCTCAAGCAGGTTGTGTTCCTGGCCCCGACGGCTCTCCTGCTCCCAGCTTTGACTACCGCCCGAGAGTCGCCCCGATGGCTCGTCGCGAAAGGAAGAATAGACGCGGCCGAAGCAGTCATGATGCAGGCGGCCAAAACCAACAATGTCCCACTTCCTTTCACGGCCTGTCTCGTGGACAAGCTGAGAGAACAGATCAAGAACCACGCAAGTCGCGAAGGTGCACACACGGAATACTTGGTCGACTATCGCTCCCTCCGGCGTCGAGCGTTGGCCATGTTTGCCGTTTGCTTCTCCATATCTTTTGTTTTTTACCTCGACGCCTTCTCAACGGCGCAGTATAACGAATTTTGGATCCCGTGCCTCACAGTTGTCATCACACTGGCGGCGTACGCGGGGATGCACTTCCTGATCACCGGCGTCGCACTCGTCAGAGTGCTCAGCGTGTGCTTCCTGTTGACGGGTACCATTCAATGCTCGCTGAGTGTGGCGGTGGGCGGTGGATACGTCATGATCAGCAAGACATTACTCGTGCTGTCCAAGGGCGTCTCTACCGTAATCCTTGTGCACTGTTTCACCTATGTCCTGGAACTATTTCCATCGGCAGTGCGAGCCGGTGTCTTCTGCTGGGCGTTTGCCTTCGGGCGTGTCGCGACCGTGTGCGCGGCAATGACCCTCGTCCTGAAGCCAGCCGGACACGAAGACCTAAAGTTCGCCATTGCGGGACTTTTCCTCTTCGTCTCCCTTCTCGTCATCCGCGTCCTGCCACGCACGACAGTGGTGGAAGAAGCACGAATCGTGGCAAGGAGCACTTCAGACTACTCCAGGATGTCCATGGATCACATGAAACGAACCCTCGTACAGGGGATATTACCCAAGAAGTGCAAGACCGGAAGCCTGGAGAGCTCCAAGTCATCCAGCAGGAAGAGTGGGAGGACTGGTGGTAGCAAAAGTCCTGGCATTTTTAATGTGTCTCGTCGATTTCAAACCAAGCCAATGCTGGAGTGAAGCCACCGGAAAATTTGTATGAAATTACTGGGCGCGAGGTCCTGTTCGGGATATCAAAAAGTCGCTTCTTGTGTTTTCGTCTGCTATAATTATGCTTTTATATGTTCTTTTGCACTCCTAACAAGGAAAATCGCGAACCTATGCTATAGCTTAATTCCTTTCTGTTTCGACGGCACAGAGTATATTTGTGTGTTTCGTGAGTTTTTTTTTTCTTTTTACCTGGCAAATATAATTTTATCCTTGGATAGCTGATGATTTGGCCCTTTGAAAGATGATGTGTGCGTTTCACTACGAGACTACTGAAACTTACTTCAGGATTCCAGGCTGCACGTTGGGAATGGAAAAAAGCATGATTTTTTGCATCGCGAATATACACATAAACGCAAGCACACATGATATAATGACCACGTGCACATATATATGCATACTACCCTCACCAAAATTACGTGGACTAGGGATTCCCCGATAAAGGCGACTTTGTTCCTCGGCCTACGAATGTAACTAAATTCAAATTGAAGACTACAGTCCGAAATGATTTCCACAATGGTCGGACTACCACCGCGCCAGAGTTCCCGTAGTAAGTTAAATGTAAAACTAATGTGCACCGAGCCATGCAATGAGAGAGAGAAACAACTTTATTTAGTCGCCTGTAGAACGTCACCATTACTAAACGGCGCCGCGACGTGGGCCCCGGACGTCTTGTCAGCGGGTGGTATATACTCAACCCCAGCGCGTGTTACTCCCGCGGTCTGTCGCCCTGAGGGCGACAGACCCGTCGGTTTCGCTCGCCCTTTGTAATTAAAGAGCCGCCGAGACCAGCGGGACGGCTCAGGTTTGGATTTCGTGGTCGTAGCATTCCGCCGCAGCCGCGAGTCACGGCGGAATCGTTGAACTTGTCGAAACTTCGTCGGGGAACTTGGAGCAATACCATAGGATGTGCGTCAGGGTGGCCCTCTCCCGCTGGCACACGCCGCACACATCACTCGTATACTTTCGGGTACAGATGATTCATTAACACGGGGGTGGGTAAGGAACCAGTTTGTAATTGGATGAACAACACCACCTCCGCTCGGTTCAGCCCCGGGTGCGGGAATTGGAAAGTCCTTCGAGCCAGACGGTGAAACTGTTTAAGTTCGCTGAACGTCGTCATGCGGTCCTTGGCACTACACCGTGTTGGACGGTCGGTTGCAGCGGCGCGGTTGGTTAGCGCTCGCGCCAATACGTGTGCCGTCTCATTGTGGTTATCGTGCTTCTACGACGCGTCGTGGCCCGCTTGCGCCGGGAACCACTTGATTTTAACGTACCTATTGTCTCGTTGCAGGTCAGTCGAACACAGAACGCGCACAGCCTCACCACAAACTTTGCCCTTCGCATAATTCCACACTGCACTTCGCGAATCACACAACACCGTTTGGCACCCGGGGTCGGCAATGGCCAGGGCAATGGCCACCTCCTCCGCCTGACACGCCTCTCGGACTCGTAAGCTCGCCGCTGCCCTCGTCGAGCCGGACGACGCCTCGATGACGGTAGCTACGAACGCCGCGCTGTCTCCCTGGTATTCTGCCGCATCCATGAACCTTGCGTGCTCGTCCTTGGGATGAGGTGTACCCGAATCCGGCGTCGGGTCCCGTCCGTGACAGGAAGTTCGCTACTCGCCTTTTTCGCCCCGGGCGTGAAGCCGAAGTATTGAAGTATGAGCCTGCCGGCTTCGGCCATAGAGAACCGCTGCAGCTGGGCGGGCCGTTGAGCTTCCACAATTTCCTCGAGGGTATTGTGTACCCCCAGGCTCAGGAGCTTGTTGGTGTTCGTACACTCGAATAGAGTGAGGGCCGCCTTGTAAGCTCGTCGTATCAGGGCATTGATCTTATTCTTTTCACACTGCAACCAGTTGTGAAAGGCTGCAACGTAGGTGACGTGGTTGACTACGAAGGAGTGCACAAGCCTAATTAAGCTTTCCTTCTTCATCCCGGCCTTGTGGTTGGCGACCCGTCTGATGAGACGTATTGGGTTTGTAATCTTGGCTTTAAGGCGGCAAATGCTCTCGCCGTTGCCCCGTCGCTTGTCTATAATCAGGCCGAGCACCCGGATTTTGTCGACCTCCGGGATCACTTGGCCGTTCGTCGTCACGATCTTGATGGCCTCGTAATCCCTCGGTTCGCTCTTGTTAAGTGTAACGTACTTCGGTGGTAGCACCGTCAGTTCTGACTTGCTCGGTGATGAGATCAAACCGGAACTGTTCAGCTGGTCTTCGATCACGTCGACGGCTTCTTGCGGCGTGCTCTCATTGTGCAATGCAATGCTCCTAATGCAATGCAATGCATTGCATCTGATGCAGTGAGATGCAATGAAGAAGGCGCGAAGCTAATTTTCATAGAGGGAGAGAGAGAGAGAGAGAGAAGAAACTTTATTAATGAATGGCCGGCAGTTTCGGTGTGGTGGCCTCAGGTGGCGGCTCCAAGTCCTTGGACTCGGGCGGCATCTTTGGCTTTGGAAGAAATAAATACCGCAGTTTCCCCCGAAAGACGGAAGGTCGAGATGTCTATACGAAGTATGGATAGTTGTTCTATCGGCCGCATAAATATGTCGGCATTCTTTGTAATTAAATTAACAAGCATGGTGTCACGCTCGTACAGGCAAACGTGAACACAAATCGGTTCGATGACGGCGGACACTCGCTGTCAACACACTTGCGTGAGGAACCGCGGCAGCAGTCGCGAGTGACTTGCCTTTCGTACTGCATCTGGCTTCAACGCGAACTAATGCCGAGAACACATCGCACATGCCTAAAGCGGCCAGCGACCCACACCCGCTGTCCCAATTTACATCTTCACTTTCCACAGCTGCGGCCGAAGTAGCGTGAGCCATCGCTCCTAGATCACGCCGCTGACTGTGAGCTATCCGGCGAGAACGCACGAGCAGCAGCAGCAGCAGACAACCACGCTCAGCAAGAGAGGCGCAGGGAATGGGGTGGAGGGAGGCGATGCTGGAAAGAAAGCTTCGCCTTAAAGGAACTGTTGTTTGTCCAGCCATATTCGAACTAGCGATATATGAATTTCCCCTCTGGGCGCTAGCTCTACAGCCGACCACTCTTCTAGCTGAACGGTCGAAGGAACGTCGACCTCCACAGTAAGCTATGTGGAGAGATTACCACACTCAACCATATTATCTGGGACCGCTGGAAGGACCCTCCCCCTACTCTCTCATGACTGCTCCCTCTACGCCGTGACCAGCCAGGAGGATCAGCTCCAGGGCGTGAACAGAGCCGGGGAGGCGGCTGGCAGGCAAGACCTGACAGGATACCCTCCCCCCTTGAACAACACCTTCTGCCGAATAAAATTTTGCCTACCTACTATTGTGCCCGTACAACCAGCCCGGATTTCAAATCTACAAGATGCAGAATTCATCCTGCGAACGCCCTTTGGACAAACCCGTGGCTGCGGCGAAAGGCACAGCGCCCTAACGCTCCCTTGACAACTTAAGATGCTGCGCCGCCAGGCAGCTGCGTCCTGTGTAGGAGCATCGGCGATCGACATGTCCAAACGTGCAACAAAGTACTAGACAGCCCGGCGCCGTATTTTCTTCTCCCTGGAGGCCACCGCGCATGGCAAATTTGAAGTGGGTGGCCAGCGCGGTCGCTGGTTGGACCTCTCGGACGACCGTCGAGTGCTGGCTTTGTTTTGGGCCGTTTGAGGGACAATCGTTTCTCTGGGCTTTATAAGACCCAACGCCGCCGCCTGCAAGGAGAACCGAATCCACCGAAGCACCGTGAGCCGAGTGCCGCTCTCGAGTGGAGTGAGATGTGTTACGCGTTGGAGTCTCGCCGGACGTCGCCGTGCGGGAACAGTCGCGGTTGCTGTTACCTTTTGGCTCCCGTGCCGATCCGATCTTCTCCTGTATAATGAACTGTATATAGCGTATAAAGTCCCTTTCGTTATTCTCACCAACGCCTGACTCGGAATCTTCGGTACCCACTAGAGAGCTGGCGATGCTCTGTCACGAAACGGGTGACGAGCGTTACAGGACCATCTCAAAGTCGCAACACTACCGACCTGGCAACCAAATTGAAATTAAAAGGGTAAATAGACAACCAGGAGTCACCAAAAAGAAAGTGAGAGAAACATAGACAATGGATTGGATGAAAAAAATGGAAACAACAAGGACCATGGAAATTTACAAGGATGAGAAGAAATAAATCTGAAGGGAAAATCCGTGCGATAACACGAAGGTAATTCCCTCCTGATTTGAAGCTTGAGGTGATTTCCTAAGGACAAAAACATGCAGGAGCAAATTTTCGCAACTAGATCAGGCATGTGTAGGCGGCACAGGAAAAATCCAGAGACCACTCAGGACATGTTAATAGAATGCGAAGGAATTCACCCAATGATACTCGCAGGTAACTTGCACTTTCCAGAAGCGCGTGTATTTAAAGTGGACGGAAGCATCAGCTGGTCAACAGTCGCGATAAGCAAGCGTCATTAGGAGTATTGGTGGAGTAGGAGTGCCATCTGGGCTACACCGCCGACAAGTTTTACCGGTAACGTAACGCTTTTTCACTCCGTACCACTTTCCGCTGAAAACTACGTCGAGTGGAGAGACCGGAGACTCCTGGAGGCAACCGGTTCCCACTGGGACGACGTGCTGCATTCGAATCACTTTTATCGGCGAGAGATGTCAGTGAGAGCTATAGTTCGGACGAAGCTTAGTCACCTGTGGAGAAGTTTGCAAACATTTGCGGGTAATAATTCCATGCAGCAAAAAGAAGGCTTGTCCTTCGTGTGGTCACTTAAGGGCGCGGTCCAAATCTTGTCCCTATTTGAAGTTTTCCGAAGTATACTGGGATCGATCGATCGATTGATTGATTGATTGATTGATTGATTGATTGATTGATTGATTGATTGATTGATTGATTGATTGATTGATTGATTGATTGATTGATTGATTGATTGATTGATTGATTGTGTTTATGGACAAAAGCTTCAAACAGGCTGCGAGGTATACGCGTGGTTGTTTGCGAGGTTGATTTGCCGGGTTTTCATGCAACTAAATTTCAGTACCCGAGCGTTATCCCATTCCTCCTCATCGCAAAGGCGCATTGCAAGTGTGTGCGTTCTTGCCAGTCGGCGCCAGTGCACACCTCAAAGCATCCAGTGCTATACCTTAGACTCACGCTACCATCCAATCTCTGGGTGTGTAGGAGGCAGGCTTTTGTTAAATTTCTGACGCTCACCCACGTCAGCTCCCCCCCCCTCGCCAGACTCGTACTTATCACAATTTCGCCGTGGAATACGAGCACAGGACCACTTAAACAATGCAAGAAACTCTGCGACACTTCGCAATAGCGAGGTCGAGGAAAAAAACCATTCAAATACTCATTGAAGTTGCGCAGAAATACCGCACTGCCTTCATTCTTTTTTTATTAAAACCTGAATCAATAGCATTCGCCTCTTATTTCTTTTATTTTATTCATTCATTTATTGATTTCCTAGCTCTAAAGTTCCGGAGGCTCGATAGAGACGAAAGGGGAGTATATAAGTAGTCATTAGAAAACATCTCGATTGTTTTCGGCGTAGGTGATGACAGCGACGAAGGCAGCAAGGTGGCTCCAGTCGTCGGTGGTCGGTGGTACTAATGCGTGAAAGTAAACGCCGATGTCGCATGGCCTTACCAGTACCAGATCTTTAGTGCGAGATGAAATGTCAGATGGACGAAGGAACAACTCTACTTTAAGGTCAATTTTAGTGCAATAAATCTCAGTGTAGTGCAGAAGGCCTAACATCTTCAGCTGCCATTAATCTCTCTCTATCTCTTTCTCTCGATCTCTATCTCTCTCTCTCTCTCCCTTTACGTTCTCAACAGTACATTACCCGCTGCGGTAGCTTAGCGGATATGTCGTTGCGCCTGGTGTGATAGCTAGAGCATGGCGGTGCTGTGCTGAGGGATGTGGGTTCTACACGAACTGTTACGGACTAATTCCCAGCACGATAGAGGTTCTTTCGGAATTTGTAGCCATCTAAGGCAAGAAGAGAGGGGCGTAGCCGGGGGGGAGGGGGGGGGGGGACTTATGGGGCTTGACCCCCCCCCCCTTGAAATCTTTTCGTGCTGTCATGCCCCGCCGACTAAAGCAACCTCGGCGCCGGAAATCATGCTCGATTTTGTCCAGTGGCCTTTCCACTCTCGAAAAGGCATTTCAGCGCAAACATTAAGAAATTGGGCTGAAATTCACGGCAACGCCAATGCAGCGGGAGTAACATCGTAATGCCCCCCCCCCCCCTCCCAAGGAGCTCCATACGAGCAGTTTCAAAGGTGTTTTGATGGCTAGCGGGCTTGTCGCTGCATCTCGCGGAGGACGTGGAATCTAGGGAGCGCTTGGATTTCAATTCTGAAACTTTATGTCTATAAAGTTATCATAACATTTTGATGCGAAAGCTGCACTGACAGTTCCAAAGTCTTGCTTTAGATTTATAATTCCGGAACTTTGCCGGTTTAATGTTATAAACATTTCCCGCCAAAGGTGCATTAAGTTTTCGAAAATCGTACCTCGGACCATACAATGAGAAAGAGCAAATCAACACACTATCAGACAAGTTTGCTAAGTACGCAGCGAGGTCCTATGAGTCGAAGCGTTGTGGAGGTTCATTTGTGCCATTATGACACAGAAAAGAATATCAACATGTTTTTCACCTGCGCAAAAGCATCCATGTCAAGACACTAAACCCAGCGAAGGTAACTACTTTCTTATTCATTTTTCGACTTTTACTTTTATTCGCGAGTACACATTTAGCCTCCACACTTTTCTTGTTCTCGTTACCCGCGGGCTGCCAGAGCCAGCCAGAGCGCATGCGTTTTTCTCGTGTTGCCCCGACCACCGCGCGGCGCACTTCGGTGCGTATTCGTTTGTCCGACCGAGTGGCTTTTTGCCTGGCAGAGTTTTGGGCGCTTTCTGGCTAGCAGATGAGTAAAAGAAAGAATGGTCCCTCGCCACCATCACAGCGGGGACACGAGGGATTGCAACGCGTTCGCTTGAGCGCAATCTGTCCGGAAAGTCCTGTCTCGCCGGTGTAGGATGCCGAGGAGTATGCGTATGGTTCTCTGTGGGTCAAGCGTCTCACGTTTTCTTCGATATTCATTCGGTAGCCACATGAGGTGCCCAAAGTGGGCATTCGATTGTGGCCAACATGCTTTCCTTCGCGTCTTTTTTTTTTTCATTTTGGTGCCTGCGCCCCAAAAAGAAATATAAAGACATTGTTGCGGCGCAGCGAATTGCCGCATGGTGAAACTTCGATTTCGTTACTTCTCTTGCGGCGGATAAAGGGCCATGGGACGCTTCAGTTGCCGGGTACTCTTATTATATTATTGCGATAGCAGTTATATGGAAGCTCCAGGCGCATTCCTGCCATCGCCGTCGAACTCATGTTCTCTATGAAGTTCAAAGGCGATAACATCGTGACCGCCCTCGGCATGTTGCATGTGCGAGTGAAAGCAAAATGTGGTGAGGGGGCGGCATAGGTGAGCCGACGATGGTTGCTCAGTCTTGTGTGTGCAAGGGAGAAAATAGGGGAGGAAGCGCGCCGCCTTCAGTCGCGCGCGATGCATCGGGGGATTGGAGGGAGGAGGGGGCGGTGATCTTTGAATCTGTGGTTGCGCAACATGTTTATTTGCCTTGGTTGACGCATCATATATAGTGACTTTTGCTTATATACGTAGGTTTATTGGATAGTTTTACGTATATTTAAATACTTAATTGCGAGGTTTTGTGTATATGTGCAGTGAACTTTGTTTCCAGTTACACATTTTTGTCATTTATCAAGGTGTATCTTCGCATTTGTGTATTCCATTGTATCTTCGTATTTCTAATGTACGTAAGCGAGTCAAATGAAAGTGAGCCAACTCACCCTGCGCAATATTGACTCGCTTCATTATCTGCGACGCATGCGCGAGGCACAGAGGCGTCTCTCATTTACAAAAGTGACACGCAGGTGTGAGGATCAAGGTTTTTTAATGCTCTCATACACTAGGTTGAACATGGTTGCGTCACGTAATGGACATTCCAAAGTTGAACGGTGGGGTGTCGTGAGGTTCGTGACAGATGATGTTTCCCAAAAAGAAATTAGTTGCCGTATGGCCGCCGTGTACGTTCAATATTGCATTTCATTGGCCACTGTAAAGCGTTGGAGCAAACGGTTCAAAGAAGAACGGGAAAGTTGCGAGGACGATCCAAGACCGGGCCATAGCCATCCGTGCTCCAACACAATTGCAAAGGCTGATTAGAAAAGAAAGGATGATAAGCATGGAAGAATTTGCAGGGCGTGTGAACATCGGTCACGGTTCGGGACCTACAATAATTCATGAACATCTCGGTTATCAGCTCTTGTGTGCGCAATGGACGTCCAATATTTTGAACCACCGCTAGAATATGGAGTAGTTCGGCGCTGCCTTCACTCATCAAATCCGGTATCATGATGAGGGTGACGACGTTTTGTCTGCAATTGTGACCGGGGACGAATCATGGTGCCACTACTACAAGCCTGAAACACGACGGCAAAGCTTACTGTGGAAACATTTGAATTCACTACCCCTAAGGAAAGCAAAGGCCGTCATTTCTGTCGGAAAGGTGTTGTTGACTTCTTTTTTCGATCGTCAGGGGCCATTATTCATCGAATTTGCTAAGCCTGCAGAGCCTATCAATCGTTTGCCATGTTATGCAACGTTGGATCGGCTGCGTGTCACAATCAAGAACAAACACCGTGGAAAATTGAGGAGTGGGGTCATCTTGCTCCACGACAATGCCCGTCCTTACGTCGCTGGTGTGGTTAATACAAAACTGGCAAAGTTCAAGTGGGAAACGCTGCAACATCCGCCATACAGCCCAGACCTCTTGGCTTGCGGCTTCCACATTTTGGAGCATTAAAAAACATCTCAAGGGAACCATATTTATGTCGTACAATTACGTGAAATAGTCAGAGACATTTTGAAGCAACAACCCAAGGAGTTTTATTAGAATCATGATACTAGTTAGTCAGTGGGACAAATGTCTAAATGCTCATGGAGGCTACTTTTAAATAAAGTACCCTGTTTGTTATATATCCGCATTGGCTCACTTTCATTTCCCTCGCCTTCATACATTTTGCAGAACTTCTGCTTTCTGTATATTCTCTCTGCTTAGACCATAATTTTGGTACAATTACTCATCATACACGACCAGTGACAGCTGCTTCTGCACAACACATCGAAACAAAGGAAAGCGTCATTGAGATTTTTCCCTGGTCCTTGCATATGTAAAAAATGTAAACAAGCTTCTTGAATGATAGAGAAAGAGAGAGCTGCAACTGAGAGAAAGGCAGGGAGGCTTATAAAGTTTTATAAAAATATTTGTCCGCATCGTGTTCATTTCATGGCCTTTACATTTTTCATATCGGCGACATACACTGCTTTGCTGGTTTGAAACTGATATAGCTCTAAAGTTCGTGTGATATTTGCTTTACGTATTAAATATAGAGAAAACATGGAAGCATTGGTATCAGTTATTTCCGGCACAATTTTTCAGACATACGTGTATATTCTCTTATGACCAAATACACATTTTACTCGTCTTTACAGTGCGTCGCGTTCAAGATGTCGTTTGCAGTATCTTTGGAAATGGCAACGCACTTATAATTTATGTTTAATGTATGTGATCCCTGGACAAATTTTATAAGGAGGAGACCGAGCTGCATCGGCCCATAAAGCGGCGAAGGCGCTTTTCTGCTTCATAAGGACGACGGGCTTGTGTGATCATCTGTGACTACTAAGGCAATTTCAGTAAGACCACACACGTCAGCGAACTCACCGCAATTTCCTTCTTTCCTTCCCTCCTCTCTCTCCCTGTGATCTTTGTTTTCCCCTTTCCCATTGCCCCGGTGTAGAGTAGCCAACCAGACGTTATTCTGGTTAACCTCCCACTCTTCTGCTTTTCTCTTTCCTCCTTTCCTTCCCATGTACCACTGGGTATCTGCAAGAATAGACAACATGGGCCACTGTAAAGTGTAATTTAAATGCAATGAGCAAATTCTGAGAACTTCAGGCACTTTTCAGTATGTCGGCCTGGATCTAACATCATTTACGCCAACTTGACCTTTCCTCTTCTCACATTTCCCTGCAAGAAGTAGCAGGCCACAGACAAAGCTTTTCCGACCGGCCTCTCTGCTTTCTCAAATTAGGAATGTTCCCCTATCCCTGTTGGCCGCTGGGTATGTGCGCCATTTTGTTCTGTCTACGAATAGGTGATGTTGGAGTAGACCACTTGGGACATTGGGTATGTGCCAGTAGTTATGCGCAAGAATAGACAACTTGGGTCACTGAATGTGTACGACTGGGCAAGTGTCACTTGGTATGTGCCCGAATATTCCGCTTCGCCCATTCGGTATCTGCAAATGCAAATTTGAAACTAAGTATGTGAACGTCCTCCAGAATGGGTCTGTGCCTATGTGTACATGCGCGGATATACAAGCCAGGAGGTATGTTTACAGGAGGTATTCAGAGACCTGGATTGGGAAGAATTGGGGATAAAAATTAATGGAGAATACCTTAGTAACTTGCGATTCGCTGATGATATTGCCTTGCTTAGTAACTCAGGGAACCAATTGCAACGCATGCTCACTGACTTGGAGAGGCAAAGCAGAAGAGTGGGTCTAAAAATTAATCTGCAGAAAACTAAAGTAATGTTTAACAGTCTCGGAAGAGAACAGCAATTTACAATAGGCAGCGAGGCACTGGAAGTCGTAAGGGAATACATCTACTTAGGGCAGGTAGTGACGGCGGATCCGGATCATGAGACGGAAATAATCAGAAGAATAAGAATGGGCTGGGGTGCGTTTGGCAGGCATTCTCAGATCATGAACAGCAGGTTGCCATTATCCCTCAAGAGAAAAGTGTATAATAGCTGTGTCTTACCAGTACTCACCTACGGGGCAGAAACCTGGAGGCTTACGAAAAGGAAAGCTATGGAAAGAAGAATGATAGGTGTAACATTAAGGGATAAGAAAAGAGCAGATTGCGTGAGGGAACAAACGCGAGTTAATGACATCTTAGTTGAAATCAAGAAAAAGAAATGGGCATGGGCAGGACATGTAATGAGGAGGGAAGATAACCGATGGTCATTAAGGGTTACGGACTGGATCCCAAGGGAAGGGAAGCGTAGCAGGGGGCGCCAGAAAATTAGGTGGGCGGATGAGTTTAAGAAGTTTGCAGGGACGGCATGGCCGCAATTAGTACATGACCGGGGTTGTTGGAGAAGTATGGGAGAGGCCTTTGCCCTGAAGTGGGCGTAACCAGGCTGATGAGGATGATGATACAAGCCAAACAAGAACCAAAGTGTTACAGATCGACAGCTTAAAAGTTTAGAAGTCCACTACAGAGAAGTGGAAAGTCAGCGTCAAGATCAGCCGAGCGTGAAGAAAGTGGTGAAATTAACCGAATGGAGCAATAGCGTGCACTCAGTGTGGATCGTTGAGCAACAAAAAAGTGCAGATGTCCGAACCGGAAAATTGATCGAATCGACTAGAAAGAAGGGAAAATTTGACAAAATGGTGTCTCTCTACATTGCGTCACTGTTATTCGCATGAACGCTTGCATTAATCATGACAGGAGTTCCACCGGGTATTTTTTAAAGAAACTCATGGGATAGCCTTTAGATAGGAGCACACTAGACTAGTAGGACATGTTACTAGGATAAACATGGAAGTCGCATTATTAAACGACGAAGCGAAATGAACAATTTTTTCTTCGCCAAGTAGCAAGCGGAAATGCCAATGTCGTACACTGTGACAGAGTGTGCAATGCGCGTGTTGGGGAAGAAGAAGTATTCGTTTCGGCAGGTCCGCACATCTTTCCTAATAATGCAAAATTACTTCCACACCGTATTCTCGACGGTATATTACAAGATCACCTGAAATACCTTCAAACAAACGTTGTAATTGCTACAGATGCTTCACAATGTGAAGAAAAGTCAGGTGTAGGAATATTTTCCCCGGTTCTCGATTGAACATTTTCTCTTCGGCTGCCAGATTTCATACCGATTTTTTTAGCTGAATTCATGGCCGTGGTGCTGGCATTACGCAAATTAGGACCATCAATTACGCCAGCCGTGATAGTCACTGATTCTTTATCATTGTGCTCATCCCTTACTGCTTCTAGTGATTCTCGCGTGATGAGGACATTTCAATCATTGGTACCTGGTTACTTGAGAAGCGTGCGTTTGATTTGGGTGCCCGGCCATAAAGGACTAATCATTAATGAAATTGCAGACTCTCTAGCCAAGGCATCGATAAGTGGCCCGATTCTTCCTTGCTGCCCTTTGACTGCTTACGTTACTGCAGCTAGATTTCGCAGGAGTATCATTATACAGTCCGTATCAAGCTCCGCAATTACTAACTCTGAGGATTACGGACATCTCCTGCACCCTTGGAACAGAGGTTTTTGCCGAACACGGAAAATTGAAGTGTCCATCACGAAGCTGCGCTGCCGTATCATCATCATCATCATCATCATCATCATCATCATCATCAGCCTGGTTACGCCCACTGCAGGGCAAAGGCCTCTCCCATACTTCTCCAACAACCCCGGTCATGTACTAATTGCGGCCATGCCGTCCCTGCAAACTTCTTAATCTCATCCGCCCACCTAACTTTCTGCCGCCCCCTGCTACGCTTCCCTTCCCTTGGGATCCAGTCCGTAACCCTTAATGACCATCGGTTATCTTCCCTCCTCATTACATGTCCTGCCCATGCCCATTTCTTTTTCTTGATTTCAACTAAGATGTCATTAACTCGCGTTTGTTCCCTCAACCAATCTGCTCTTTTCTTATCCCTTAACGTTACACCTATCATTCTTCTTTCCATAGCTCGTTGCGTCGTCCTCAATTTGAGTAGAACCCTTTTCGTAAGCCTCCAGGTTTCTGCCCCGTAGGTGAGTACTGGTAAGACACAGCTATTATACACTTTTCTCTTGAGGGATAATGGCAACCTGCTGTTCATGATCTGAGAATGCCTGCCAAACGCACCCCAGCCCATTCTTATTCTTCTGATTATTTCCGTCTCATGATCCGGATCCGCCGTCACTACCTGCCCTAAGTAGATGTATTCCCTTACGACTTCCAGTGCCTCGCTGCCTATTGTAAATTGCTGTTCTCTTCCGAGACTGTTAAACATTACTTTAGTTTTCTGCAGATTAATTTTTAGACCCACTCTTCTGCTTTGCCTCTCCAGGTCAGTGAGCATGCATTGCAATTGGTCCCCTGAGTTACTAAGCAAGGCAATATCATCAGCGAATCGCAAGTTACTAAGGTATTCTCCATTAATTTTTATCCCCAATTCTTCCCAATCCAGGTCTCTGAATACCTCCTGTAAACACGCTGTGAATAGCATTGGAGAGATCGTATCTCCCTGCCTGACGCCTTTCTTTATTGGGATTTTGTTGCTTTCTTTATGGAGGACTACGGTGGCTGTGGAGCCGCTAGATATTTTTCAGTATTTTTACATACGGCTCGTCTACACCCTGATTCCTTAATGCCTCCATGACTGCTGAGGTTTCGACAGAATCAAACGCTTTCTCATAATCAATGAAAGCTATATATAAGCGTTGGTTATATTCCGCACATTTCTCTATCACCTGATTGATAGTGTGAATATGATCTATTGTTGAGTAGCCTTTACGGAATCCTGCCTGGTCCTTTGCTTGACAGAAGTCTAAGGTGTTCCTGATTCTATTTGCGATTACCTTAGTAAATATTTTGTAGGCAACGGACAGTAAGCTGATCGGTCTATATATTTTTCAAGTCTTTGGCGTCCCCTTTCTTATGGATTAGGATTATGTTAGCGTTCTTCCAAGATTCCGGTACGCTCGACGTCATGAGGCATTGCGTATACAGGGTGGCCAGTTTCTCTAGAACAATCTGCCCACCATCCTTCAACAAATCTGCTGTTACCTGATCCTCCCCAGCTGCCTTCCCCCTTTGCATTTCTCCCAAGGCTTTCTTTACTTCTTCCGGCGTTACCTTTGGGACTTCGAATTCCTCTAGACTATTTTCTCTTCCATTATCGTCGTGGGTGCCACTGGTACTGTATAAATCTCTATAGAACTCCTCAGCCACTTGAACTATCTCATCCATATTAGTAATGATATTGCCGGCTTTGTCTCTTAACGCATACATCTGATTCTTGCCAATTCCTAGTTTCTTCTTCACTGTTTTTAGGCTTCCGCCGTTCCTGAGAGCATGTTCAATTCTATCCATGTTATACTTCCTTATGTCAGCTGTCTTACGCTTGTTGATTAACTTCGAAAGTTCTATTCTAGCTGTAGGGTTAGAGGCTTTCATACATTGGTGTTTCTTGATCAGATCTTTCGTCGCCTGCGATAGTTTACTGGTATCCTGCCAAATCGAGTTACCACCGACTTCCATTGCACACTTCTTAATGATGCCCACAAGATTGTCGTTCATTGCTTCAACACTAAGGTCCTCTTCCTGAGTTAAAGCCGAATACCGGTTCTGTAGCTTGATCTGGAATTCCTCTATTTTCCCTCTTACCGCTAACTCATTGATCGGCTTCTTATGTACCAGTTTCTTCCGTTCCCTCCTGAGGTCTAGGCTAATTCGAGTTCTTACCATCCTGTGGTCACTGCAGCGCACCTTGCCGAGCACGTCCACATCTTGTATGATGCCAGGGTTAGCGCAGAGTATGAAGTCTATTTCATTTCTAGTCTCGCCGTTCGGGCTCCTCCACGTCCACTTTCGGCTATCCCGCTTGCGGAAGAAAGTATTCATTATTCTGATATTATTCTGTTCCGCAAATTCGACTAATAACTCCCCCCTGCTATTCCTAGTGCCTATGCCATATTCCCCCACTGCCTTGTCTCCAGCCTGCTTCTTGCCTACCTTAGCATTAAAGTCGCCCTTTAGTATAGTGTTTTTGGTTTTCACTCTACCCATCGCGATTCCACGTCTTCATAGAAGCATTCGACTTCCTGGTCACCTGCCACCCTCTCGTTAATGCTATAGAATTCCTGTATGTTACCAGCTATATTCTTATTAATCAGGAATCCGACTCCTAGTTCTCTTCTTTCCTCTAGGCCGCGGTAGCACAGGACGTGCCCGCTTTTTAGCACTGTATATGCTTCTTTTGGCCTCCTAACTTCACTGAGCCCAATTATATCCCATTTACTGCCCTCTAATTCCTCCAATAGCACTGCTAGACTCGCCTCACTAGATAACGTTCTAGCGTTAAACGTTGCCAGGTTCATATACCTGCAGTATACCTGCATTGAACTTCTACCTCCACAGGTCTGGTCTGGTCCCCTCACCATTATGCTCATTCTGTGGCGAAGCGGAGACAATCGACCATTTCTTGTTGTCTTGCAGACGGTTTTCTATTCTAAGAAAACGACTACTCGAAATGCCGCTTCGCTCTATTGGTCTAACTTTATCAGTGCCTGTGATCCTATCTTTTGGAGCCTTCATTGTTGGGTTCAGCCACAGAAATGTTTGCTTGGCGATCCAAAATTACCTAATTGAAACCAATCGTTTTCCATGTTAGATTGATCGTTCTCCCTCCCTACCATAGCTTTCTTTTATTTCTTATCTATTATTAATTATTATTGTAACT
The DNA here is from genome assembly GCF_023375885.2 of Dermacentor andersoni. Lineage (NCBI taxonomy): Eukaryota > Metazoa > Arthropoda > Arachnida > Ixodida > Ixodidae > Dermacentor > Dermacentor andersoni. Next base: position 109,863,411 of record NC_092823.1, read on the forward strand.
ATTATTATTATTTTCTTATACCCGGTTTTCATCTGATTATCTATTTTTTTTTCTCCAGACACAAAACGTTTACTTTTAAGCTCACACGCCCAAATTGTTAACTCCCTTGTTTCATTATTATTTTTAGGCACCTAATTAAACCGCCCGATTCTTGGCCAATCCCCCACTGTGGGTATGTGCCACGGCCACATAGGACAACAACAACAACAACAGCTAGCCCTCGTCAGGAATCCTTTCTTCCGAGACAGTCCAGGACTACTAAACCAGAAGAGCAAGACCTCAGAACCAGGCGATGGACATCTTTCTCCCCCACCGACTCGCGGGCGCCGATCTCCGAACAAGCGAGTCGTTTGACTGCCAGGAAGCTTTTGGTTACAGCCCTTTCCAGAGGAGGATGCTCTTTCTTATTCTTTTCGGACTCTTCTCGGCTCATTGCCAAACCGTGATGATTTCCCACGTCACCGATGACGTCGACCATTGGTGCAAGCCACAAGCCGGTTTCAACATCTCTGCAGCCGATTGGAAGAATATTGCCATACCGGTCGAGGCCGACGGACGCTTCAGCAGCTGCCGCATTTACGAACGCTGCATGCCACCCGCTGAACACGGCGATTCCGCTGAGCATCGCAACATCGGCGCTATTCTAACCGCGGCCGACGAGTGGTACAACCGATGTGTACAGGACACCAGCGACACACGCGTCGTGCCCTGTGAAGAGTGGGACTACGACGTTAGGACGCCCGAGGCAAGTGCGGTGAGCTCTTGGAACATGGTGTGCGACCAACGTTTGCTTCCGGCCACCCTTGTCGCCCTGCACAACACCGGCGCCGTTGTTTCCCTTATACTGGCCGGAGCCTTCGTAGACTACGTCGGCAGGAGAGTCATACTACTGTACTCCGCCGCAGCGGTAATGACCTGCATGGTGTGCACCTTCGCGGCGACAAATTACGTGCGCTACGCTGCGGTGCGCTTCCTTGCAGGGGCCAGTTTCGCGGTACACACGATTTTTACCTGCCTCATACCGTTCGAGGTAATGACGCACGCGCACAGGCCGCAGCAAGTGCTCCTCGTGGCGGCTCTGGGCCTGGCGTTATGTGAGGTTTGGAGTGTCATCATCAAACCCATGGTCATCGACTGGCGTCTGAAGCAGGTCATGTTCCTGGCCCCGACGGCTCTCCTGCTCCCGGCTTTGTCTACCGCCCGAGAGTCGCCTCGTTGGCTCGTCGCGAAAGGAAGACTGGACGCGGCCGAAGCAGTCATGATGCAGGCTGCCGAAACCAACAATACCCCGCTTTCTGTCACTGCCTGTCTCGTGGAGAAACTGAGAGAACAGATGAAGAACCATGCAAGTCGCGATGGTTCGGACACGGAAGACTTGGTCGACTATCGCTCCCTCCGGCGTCGAGCGTTAGCTATGTTTGCCGTTTGCTTCTCCATATCTTTTGTTTTCTACCTCGATGTCTTCTCGACAGCGCAGTATAACGAATTTCGGATCCCATGCCTCACGGTTGTCGTCACACTCACAACATACGCGGGGATGCACTTCCTGATGACCGGCGTCGCCCTCGTCAGAGTGCTCAGCGTGTGCTTCCTGTTGACGGGCGCCATTCAATGCGCGCTGAGTGTGGCGGTCGGTACTGGATACGTCATGATCAGCAAGACCTTACTTGTCCTGTCCAAGGGCGTCTCTAACGTAATCCTTGTACACTGTTTCACCTACGTCCTGGAACTCTTTCCATCCGCAGTGCGCGCCGGTGTCGCCTGCTGGGCATTCGCCTTCGGGCGTGTCGCGGCCATGTGCGCGACAATGACCCTCATCCTGAAGCCAGCTGGACACGAAGACCTGGTGTTCGCCGTTGCGGGACTTTTCCTCTTCGTCTCCTTGCTCGTCATCCGGCTCCTTCCACGGACGACAGTGGTGGAAGAAGCACGAATCGTGTCCAGACACTCTTCATACTTCACCAGGATGTCCATGAATTACATGAAACTAACCCTCGTACAGAGGATATTGCGCAATAAGTCCAAGACCGGAAGCGTGGAGAGCTCGAAGTCATCCAGCAAGAAGAGCGGGAAAAGTGGTAGCAGCAAAAGTCCTGGAAGTTTTAATGTGTCTCGTCGATTTCGAACCGAGGAAATCATGGAATGAAGCCACCGGAAGCTTAGCATGAAATGACTGAGCGCGATGTCCTGTTGGCGACATCAAAAAGTCGCTTCTTGAGTTCGTATCTGCTACATTAACGATTTTAAATGTTCATTTGAACTCAGCCCAAAGAAAAGCACAAACTTATGTTCTAACTTCCTATCTGTTTTGACGGTACAGAGTATTTCTGTGTGTTTCGTGAGCGTTCGTTTTTACCTGACAAATATAATTTTATCCTTTCGATAGCTAAAGCATTGGCCCTCTGAAAGTTGATGTGTGTTTTTGACCACGAGACTATTGAAACTTAATCAGAATTCCAGGCTGCACGTTGGCAATGGGAAAAAAGGACCATGATTTTTTCCATTGCGAATATATACATAAATTCATGCACAGATGTTTTAATGACTACGCGCACGTATAGTACATATGCATGCCCCCCTGACCAAAATTACTGGGAATAGGGACTTCCCGATAAAGGAGACTTTGTTCCTCGGTCTACAAATGTAACTTCAAATTGAAGACTACAGTCCAAAGTGATTTCCACAGTGGTGGGACTACCACTGCGCCACAGTTCCCCTAGTAAGTTAAATATGAAACTATAGTGCACCGAGCCATGCATGCAATGAGATGCAATGAAGAAGGCGCGAAGCTAATCTTCAAAGGGGGCAGAAATAAATGCCGCCGTCTCTCCCGCAAGACGAAACGGAAGGTCGAGACGTCTATACGAAATATGGATAGTTGCTCTATCGGCCACATAAATAAGCTGTATCGGGCCTGGCAACCAGGGTCCTCAAGCTTGGACACCATGCTGTGTAAGCCTGTCAGCCGGGAGGCTCATATAAAGGCGCAAGAGTCCAATAAATCGTATTGTTACTCTTCAGCGCGGCCAAAAATAATTGACGCCATAAATATTTCGACCACATAAGGTTCCTTAACGTGTAGCTAACGAATGTTTTTCCCTTCGCCCCGTTCAACTGCTGTCTCCGCGATGGCGATCGAACCCGCAACATCGAGCTCACCATCGCAACGACCAGAGCCAGAAAGCTGTACCGCAACGAGAATGGCCAATCTGTGAGTGTGGCATCTCCATAACCTTTACAATACGAAAGTTTCTTCTAATGTATAGACGTAAAGTAGGAATGACAAAATACGGCAGTTTTCAGTTGCATTGCATACAGAAATTAATATCAAGGGTAATAATAATAAAATAATATCAAGGGTGGTTATAGTAAGCCGCAATTGCTGCTCTGCCTTCCTTCTCGAACATGTCAGAAATTTTCTCTTAATTTTTTAAGCAGGGAAGGCGCAGTAGCTCTAGCCAAGGGTTTCGCGGGAGGCGCATGCCTTTAATCTAAAGTGTCTCCACGTTATTTGCACGCACTACCGCATGCGAACAGTACACTGGGCCTATCCTGAAGGCATCGCCTCTTTGAGTAGACCAACTCATGAGCTAGAATTGTGCCACAGGAAACCTTTACAAAATGTTGAAAGTGTTCTCTGAAACACGTGGTATAACGGGCGACAGCATTTCTGCTGAATGCGCCTATGTTTCTTCGACACGAATAGATGTTTATTTTGACTGTTACACAACGTTAAACAAAAGTCTGCAAGGTTATCAATAAAGAAAACAAATACGCTCAGTCAGCCGAGCCGCATTCGAACCAGCGACCTATGGATGTTCTCTAGGGATGAAACCTCTACAGTCCGCCGCTCTAAAAACTGAGCTATCGACGGCACGGTGAGAACGTGTCTACCGGCTTGTCTGGACTGCACAACAACGTGACTGAGTAACGGCATAATGAAGGCCTGGCACGTGGCACGCAGTGCGAAGGTGGCTCTGGAGTGGCAGCGTTTGTGCTTGAGAAGAAAAGAGCGATTGCGCGCCTTCTATGCGTCTTCCTTCCTTTGTAATCGAGACGTGTTGTCGATAACTGCTAAAACCACACGATTAAACGTAGTATAAACGCGAGTGTTGGTTGAGTTTCTTCAACGAGTGCCTCGTTCTCAATATGGATGATCGACCAAGAACATAGGATCATTCTTGGATATAATTAGTCGAATCTCAAAACAAACCCTAATATGAAATTTCGAATATATCAAGACAAGAGAATGAGTTTACATTTTTCAATATTCGAGAATTTACCAAGGGAGTCATCCTGATTTTTTATGAACCTCACAACAGCTGCAACAACATCTGTATAATAATGTCCTTGAGAGCAGGCTTTCAAATATAGAATATGGGGAACGGCTAGATTCGATCCACCACCGTGAAATCGTCCCACTGAAGTATGCTTTCTTAATCGAGAGAAAGGGCGGCATGACAAGAAGTATTCTACCGTCTCATCCTCACCACAATAAGGAGGAGGGCGCTAGACCAGATATATGCAGAGAATAGATTAATGAAGATATTCGACAGATGAATTTGGTAAATAGGCGGCAGTTTTGATTACTGTCGTCTTCCTCCTCCGTTCCTTCTAAATCTCCAATGAAAAACGCTAACTTGAAAAACGCTAAAAAGAAGAACGCACGCGTCATCCATCTATTCACCCATAATGGTTGCCACTGTATACACAAAAGCGCAACGACGATGGACGAGGCAAACTTAGGAATGCTTGCTTAATGCTTGCTTTCACGGAAATGAGTCCTGCTCCTGTTGAACAACAGCTGGAAGCTTTAGCGAAAATCTCAAGAAAAAGTGGATTGTACTGGTTTTGTATAGATGTCACTCACCGCCCCAAGCTGGGAGTACCAGCCCAGATCCAAAAAGTCAATCCTGGAGTTTTGTTCCAGCCACTCCAATTTGATCAAGAATGGTATTGCTCTCTCGAGCCTAAGGAACGCTTTGTGGAAGTCGTGCCACCGCAAAGTAGGCGACAGCAAGTCAGGGCAAGAAGCCCGCCTCCAGATGGCGGCATTCCCACATTCCGTCATATCCTCGTCGGGAAAAAAAAATTGCCCGAGCGATTAAAGAAGCAGGCAGCGAGAAAGGGCGCACGTGAAGATATAGAGGCACTGAGAAAGAAAAGCTGGCCGTCATCCCTTATGCCCATTGCCTTTCGCATAAGTTGAAAAAGTTAGCGTATGGCTATGGCGCGGATGTCGTTTTGGCTACGGAGAACAAGGTCGCCACCATTTCTTCAGCCGTGCGCAGGCGTAGTGGAAGATCAAGCAGCTCCACTACAGATGTGAGCGATCGGTCAGGTTCCAGTGTTAATCGCGCAAACGATTTCGTTTTATCTTCAATTTCAATGGTGTACATAGTGCCTTTCTGGTGTGACAAAACGTATGTGGGCCAAAATTTCCATTGTCTAAACATTAGGCTGAAGAAGCGTTCGAATTCCGCAAAAGAGATTACGCACACACATATTGCAATGCATATAAGAGACTGCAATTCACGAGGTAAATGGACACCCAAGTTTGAAAATACAACAGTCCTTTATAAGCAAAAAGATCGAACAACGAAAGAAGTTGTAGAGGCCCGCTAAATAAATAAAACGGGGGCACGGTGTGTCAATCATGCTTCCATAGCGCTTCATGACACTGAAATATCTTGTCTTGATACGGCCTAACACGTGGCAATTTTATTGGCGTGCTAACACCGATTTATATTCATCTTTCTCGAATTTTCTTGTTCATTTTTCTGCTTTTATGTCCTTTGATGATATCTGATGACATAGGACATGTTGGGCTTATAAAGCTTTTACTTTACGAATAAACGTTCAGTTGCAAGTACGTGCCATGTTCCGTCTTTTCTTGTGCCTCAACTTGTGCCCCATGCAGTAATTCGCACTCTAAATTTAGCCGTGCTTCGATACCAACTCACCCATTTTTCACTTTTGATCAGTTGTATGCAGTCGTGAGCAACAGTTAGATGACCAATGATGTCAAGAAAAATGACTTTTTTCTTTGCCGCATAGATAGGCCAGCTGACGATGTTGCACAGCCTATGGGTCTGTTCGTCCATTGGAATTGAAGGAATTCCATGTTGCAGAGCTGCGCTAGAAGCGATTTATGGGTTTCCTTTTTTTTTTTTTTTTTTTCCTCCGGCGGTGGGAATGCAAGCTGTTGCTGTACCATCGTATTCAATTCAAGTGCAACGTGCGAGACGTGGCCGGAGCTACGCTCCATGAATAAAAAGTGGAGTGGGTATCCCGGTTGCCGCAATGCGCACACCCCCTCCGTTCCGTCGCCTGGTTATTACACAGAGCCATAATACACTGGCCCGCCGAGTAGCTATCACTTCATCGGGACAAGCAAAAGAAGACAAAACGAGAGTAGTATGGACTCTAGACCAGAGGTTTCGCAGTGGTGAAGCAAATTCCGCTAAGGGAGAAGGACGTCCGCAGAGGAGAGCCTCTTTTTCACATTTGACCCATCCAAAATGTCCCCAGAGAGATATCTTGGGACTTCCTGCTGTGGAATCTTGCCTTTGCGTCACCACAAAATATGGGGCTTTGCGTAAATACTAAGGAGGAACGACGACAACGTGAGCACTTCACACTCGATGACCGCGGACATTCGCTGTCAAAACGCTGCATTAAGGCAGCAGCAGCGAGCGAAGTGACCTTCGTGCTGCCTATCCCTTCGACGCCAACTGTGCGGTGAGAACACAGTGTACACAAAGCTACGAAGCGTCGCCCCAAGTAGAATGTGCCCCCAATCCGGACCGCTTTCTAGATAAAGCCCGCGCGACCACGTGGCCGAAGTACAACGCCCCCCTCCCTGCGCCGCCGCCGTGCGCCCGACGGAACTCGACCCGCTTCCTCCCCTTGCGCACGCGATATTGAGACGCCGTCGTCGGCTCGCCGCCGCACGCTTTCACTCGCACATACAGCGTACGCCGCGCGAAGACGGTGTTATCACGAGACGAACGCGGTACGTATGCACCGCACAACAAACCGGTAGCAACTGACAGAGCAAGTCAACCCAGCGTGACTCCGCCTACCTTCCTCTTCCGCGACGCTTCGCCTCGTTTCTCTATCCCCACTTCGCTCAGCGTTACCTAAACATTCCTCTGAGTGGAGTCATTGTGCAGTGCGTACAGAGTGCTCAATTCCTGCTTGCCCCGGCGCAGGGTTCTCTTCACCTACGGGCGCCTTGCTCATACGCTTGCTTCGCGGCATCAGACAGACACCACCGATTTCACAAGCCAGCAAGTTCCGCTTGCGCGTAGAAAACCGCGCCGTGGGAGACACTACGGTGGTACCGCTGACGGGGTGGCACCGTTGAGTACGGCATGGTGGCAGTGTGGTAAGGAGAGCGTCCTCGCGTTCTTCGCTCCCGCCAACCAGCGATTTAAGGCGCTGTCGTTGAGACGTTGCGCCTCTGGTCACAGCGTCGGCGATCAGAGGCGGTGGCTGACGCTGCACGGGTTTCCGAATGCGTTTCTTGAGGAAGTGTCACTCGAAGCACCGGTTGCCATGGCTTCCGCGTACAGGTAAGGCATGGTGGCAAAAAGGACCGCCGCCCACTACAGTGTTCAGTATATTGCCGCAAATAACCACCTCCCTCCGCCTGCTTAACATGTTCTTGAAAAGTGATTGGGGTTGGTTCTTATATTTCTCTTCGTTATCCATTAATAGCAAACGTTTAGGCAGCGCAACTTCAGGCATATATGCGTGTCAGTCATTGTGTTCAGAGTGTTAGATTACCGATTTTAATTCTCAGATTTCAGTGTTGTGGTTGTCCATAGTGCCCATTAAATTTGAGAAGAAACGAGCAGACAAACCGGGGCCAGCGCGCAGGCCCAGGCGCCCTCGTCGTTCACTTGCTTCGCGGCTTCAGACAGACACCGCCGATTTCACGAGCTGGCCAGTTAAGCTCGCGCGCTAAATGCGTGCAAAGTGCTGTGCTGTTGGTGCTGAAAACTGGCACGTAGCAGTTTCGGCCTTTCCTATTGTATGCCGATAGGCTAGAAATATTTTCCTGTTGAAAAGGTTCTGCAGATCCCACACTCACACATTCACCCTTCTCGTTGCTGAAGCTTTCTAGCTCTGGTTGCTCGCGCTGATGAGCTCCATGTCACGGGTTTGATCCCCGTCACGGAGATAGCAGTTAAATGGCGTGGGTAGTGAAAAACGCTCTTTAGCTTCACGTTAAGGTACCTTATGTGGTCGAAATAATGCTGTAGTCATTTATTTTAGTCCGTGCTTCACAATCCCTGGTTTTGGGGCGTAATACCACAACATTTCGTAATAATATCCCTCGTTGCAGTGGACACGTGTTTTGAGCGTTTCGCTGTAGCGAGGAACATGATTAGTTATTCCTTATACTCGCAAAGAATTGAAGCTCGAAACCACAAGTACTTACTCGATTGCTTTCTCGGTAAGTCTTAAAAAGAGAAAAAATTGGAGGATGCTTAAGCTTCACCTTTAGGAGTGCAACGCGACAGCATTCGAAGATCCCGAACTGCTACTCACGCTTCCAAGCCAGTGCAGCTTATATAACCGCAATGTTTACCGGGAAACACTGGTGGTGAACGCCACGCACTAAGGCGAACTCTCTGGTAGAAACACGGCCTGTTGCGTGGGCCGATACTGGAGGTAGTGCACAGCCGCGCGAAATCTCAAACGGCAGCTCGATAAAAGGTCTGTGTACGCGTTTCCGTATAACAAAATTAATTTCTCTCGTATACTCAAATGAAAATCCGACGCTATCATGTCTGTAGGTTGCGTGTAAGTCGTACTTTACTAATTTTCTGACGCATTTTACTCAGAGATATTCAATCAGTTCAATAACGCCTCTGCGCCACGCGGAGGACCTGTGTGGTTCGAGAGTAGTTTTCTCTCATAGACAACACCGCCGGCGCCGACAGCGGATTTTCTGAAACACAGGCCCTTAACGCTATGACATCAAAATTTTGTGGCAGTATATCCTTGGATATTCCATTACATTTTAACCGAATAAGGCAATTTCTCTTCGAATTAGAAAAAAAATTCATTGCAGGTGCTGGGTATCGATCAAAGTACCTCTCGCACGCTAAGCGAGCGAGCGCTCTACCGTCCGAGCTACACCGCCGACAAGCAATACCGGTAACGTAACGGCTTTTCACTCCGTACCGCTTTTCGCGTAAAACTACGTCGAGCGGAGAGACCGGAGACTTCCGGAGGCAACCGGTTCGCACTTTAATGACGTGCTATATTCGAATCACTTTTACGGGCGAGAGATGTCAGTGAGAGATGCGGACCGGATGAAGCTTACTCACCTATGAAGAAATTTGCAAACATTTGCGCGTAAGTCCATGCAGCGAAACGGAGGCTTCATTCGTGTGGCCACTTAAAGGCGCGGTCCAAATCTTCTTCCGATGCGTAAGTTTCCCAACGAATACTTATTGATTTATTGATTGATTGATTGATTGATTGATTGATTGATTGATTGATTGATTGATTGATTGATTGATTGATTGATTGATTGATTGATTCTGTTTACAGCCAAAAGCATCAAACGGACTACGTGTATACGCGTAGTGATGGACTGGACAATAACAGTCACTTGCTGGGTTTTCATGCACCTACTTATCGGTACACGAGCGTTTTCGCATTCCACCCCCTCGCAAACAGTGCCGTTGCAGACCCGAATGGAACTCGCGGCCTCTTTCTCAATAGCACAACGACTACCATACATAGCCACTAGGCCACCGAGCCGGTCACCTAGTGTCACTTTGAAACGGCTTATCAACCAAAACACGTCATTTGCTTCGGACGCATTGGACGTGTGTGTGCTCTTGCCGGTCCGCGCAAGTGGACACCTCAAAACATCTTTTTCGCACGGGTCGATACCTTACACTCACGCGACCATCCAATCTATAGGTGAGAAGGAGGAAGGTTAGCGTTGAATTTTACTGTCGGTCACCAACTTCAGCTCCCCCTACCCGGCTGGCTCCTCCTTATCACAAGTCTGCCTTGGAATACGAGCACAAGACCACTTAAACAATTCAAGAAACTCTGCGACACTTCGCAAAAGCGAGGTCGAAGAAATTAAACGATTCAAATACTCATTAGAGTTGGACGAAATACCGCACTGCCTTCATTCTTTCCTTATTAAAACCTGAATCAATACGATTCCCGCTTTATTTTTTTATATTTATTCATTCTTTTATTCATTCATTCATTTATTTATTTGCATACTCTAAAGGCCCGGAGCCACGATAAAGAGAAGTGGTGAGTAAATACGTAGTAATTGGCAAACATCTCGGAAAGCTTTCGGCGTAGCTGATGACACCACGAAGACACGAATGTGGCTCCAGTCGTCGGCGGCCGGTGGTACTAATGCCTGAAAGTAAGCGCTGATGTCGCATGGTCTTCCACTACCAGACCTTCAGTGCGTAATGAAATGTCTAATGGACATAGCAACAACTCATCTTTAAGGTAAATTTTTGTGCTGTAAACCTCAATGCAGTACAGCAGGCCTACTAACTTCAGCTTTAATTAATCTCTCTCTCTCTGTTTCTCTCTCTCCCATCACACGGCAGACATACTGATCAAGCATGTCTGCCTGTATCAACATGAATTACGTCAGCATGGCCTTTCCTTTTCCCACTTTACCCTGGGCAGAGTAGCAGGCCCCAGGCAAAGCTTTACCGAACGTCTTCTCTGCTATCTCACATTAGGAATGTTCCCTCATCCCTCTTGGCTGCTGGGTATGTGTACGATTTCGTTCTGTCTCCGAATAGGTAATTTGCGAGTAGGCCGCTTGGGCCATTTCGTATGTGCCACTGGGTATGAATAGACATGTGCAAGAATAGACAACTTGGGTCCCTGAATATGTGCAACTGGGCATGTGTCACTGGGTATGTGCCCGAATATTCCGCTTCGCCCATTCGGTATGTGCAAATGCAAATGTGAAACTGAGGATGTGAACATCCCCCAGAATGGGTATGCGCCACTGTGCAGGTTCCCGGATAGACAAGCAAAAGAGGAGCCGAGGGGTTACTTATCGCCAGCATAAAATTTGAGGAGTCAGCTACAGAGAAGCGGAAAAGCCCGCATCAATAACAGTCGAGTGTGAAGAAATTAGTGTAATGAATGGGGCAATAGCGCTCATTCAGTGTGGATCGTTGAGCAACAGAAACGTGAAGATGTCCTTACAAGAAAATTGAGCGAATCGACTACATAGAAGGGAAAAATCAAACAAGACCGCGTGTCCCTACACATCGCTTCAATTCTATTCGGATGAACGTCTGCATTAATCATGAAAGGAGTTCCAACGGATATTTTTTCAGACAATCATGGGATAGTTCTTAGATAGCAGCACACCAGACTAATAGGACACGTTACTATGATAAACATGGTAATCTAATTATTAACGGATAAAGTGAAATCAGCAATCAGCAATCAGCCAAGTAGTAAACGCAGATGCCAACGCCGTGCAAAGGCGCGCGACAACGTGACAGGTTGTATAGTGCATGCGCTGAAGCAGAAGAAGAAGAAGCCTTCTTTTCGGCAGGTCCGCACAGCTGGCGTTTAGTGAAAATCTTCAATTCCAATACTGTTCAAGACTGCTAAGCCCGGAGGGCCTCACCTGAGAACTGGGCGATGGACGTACTTCTACCCCACCGACTGGCCGGCGCCGATCTCCGAACAAGCGAGTCGTTTGACTGCGAGGAAGCGTTTGGTCACGGCCCTTTCCAGAAGAGGATGCTCGTCCTCATTCTTCTAGGAGTCTTCTCGGTTAATTGCCATACCTTGGTGATTTCCCTTATCACCGGTGACGTCGACCATTGGTGCAAGCCGCTCGCTGGTTTCAACATCTCTGCAGCCGATTGGAAGAATGTTGCCATACCGATCGAGGCCGATGGACGCTTCAGCCGCTGCCGCGTTTACGAACGCTGCAAGCCACCCGCCCAGCACGGCGATTCCGCTGAGCCTCACAAGATCGGCGCTGTTCTAACCGGGGCCGACGAGTGGTACAACCGATGTGTACAGGACACCAGCGACACCCGCGTCGTGCCCTGTAAAGAGTGGGACTACGACGTTAGATCGGCCGAGGCCAGTGCGGTGAGCTCTTGGAACATGGTGTGCGACCAACGTTTGCTGCCGGCCATCCTTGTCGCCCTGCAGAACGCCGGCGGCATAGTTTCCCTTATCCTAGCCGGAGCATTCGTAGACCACGTCGGAAGGAGAGTCATGCTACTGTCCTCCGCCGCTGCGGTAGTCACCTGCACGGTGTGCACCTTCGCGGCAACAACTTACGTGCGCTACGCTGTGCTGCGCATCCTTACCGGGGCCATTGTCGCTGTACACACGATTTTTACCTGCATCATACCGTTCGAGGTGATGACGCACGCGCACAGGCCGCAGCAAGTGCTCCTCCTGGCGGCTCTGGGCCTGACGTTATGTGAGGTTTGGAGTGTCATCATCAAACCCATGGTCATCGACTGGCGTCTGAAGCAGGTCGTGTTCCTGGCCCCGACGGCTCTCCTGCTCCCGGCTTTGTCTATTGCCCGAGAGTCGCCTCGTTGGCTCGTCGCGAAAGGTAGACTGGACGCGGCCGAAGCACTCATGATGGAGGCTGCCGGTACCAACAATGTCCCACTTCCTGTCACGGCCTGTCTCGTGGAGAAGCTGAGAGAACAGATCAAGAGCCACGCAAGTCGCGATGGTGCGGACATGGAAGGCTTGGTCGACTATCGCTCCCTCCGGCGTCGAGCGTTGGCGATGTTTGCCGTTTGCTTCTCCATATCTTTTGTTTTTTACCTCGATGCCTTCTCCACGGCGCAGTACAACGAATTTTGGATCCCCTGCCTCACGGTTGTCGTCACAATGGCCACGTACGCGGGAATGCACTTCCTGATGACCGGCGTCGCCCTCGTCAAAGTTCTCAGCATCTGCTTCCTGTTGACGGGCTTCATACAATGCGCGCTGAGTGTGGCGGTGGGCGCTGGATTCGTCATGATCAGCAAGGCCTTACTCGTGCTCTCCAAGGGCGTCTCTAACGTAATTTTTGTACATTGTTTCACCTACGTCCTGGAACTCTTTCCATCGGCAGTCCGCGCCGGTGTCGCATGCTGGGCGTTCGCCTTCGGGCGTATCGCGGCCATGTGCGCGGCAATGACCATCGTCCTGAAGCCAGCCGGACACGAAGACGTGGTATTCGCCGTGGCGGGACTTTTCCTCTTCGTCTCCCTTCTCGTCATTCGCGCTCTGCCACCCACGACAGTGGTCGAAGAAGCACGAATCGTGGCCAGGCGCGCATCAGACTCCACCAGGATCTCCATGGATCACATGAAACGAACCCTCGTACAGAGGATGGTACGCAAGAAGCCCAAGACCGGAAGCATGGAGAGCTCCAAGTCATCCAGCAGGAAGAGTGGGAGGAGTGGTGGCAGCAAAACTCCTGGAAGTTCTAAAGTGTCTCGTCGATTTAAAACCGAGCAAGCGCCGGAATGAAGCCACTGGAAGCTTAGTATCAAGTGACTGGGCATGGTGTCGTGTTGGCGGCATCGAAAAGTCGCTTCTTGGATTCGTGTCTGCTATAATTATGCTTTTAAATGTTCTTTTGCACTTAGCCCAGTGAAAAACAGGAACTTTCTTATGTTCTAACCTCCTATCTGTGTTGTCTGCACAGAGTATCCTTGTGTGTTTCGTGCGTATTTTTTTTTACCTGGCAAATATAATTTCCATCATTTTGTTAGATAAACATTGGCTCTTTGAAAGTTTATGTGTGCCCTCGACCGCGAGACTACTCAATCTTACCTCAGAAGTCCAGGCTGCAAATTTGGAATGGAAAAAAAGGAGCATAATTTTTTGCATTGCGAATATATACATAAACGCATGCATACCTGCTTTAATGTCCACGCGCACGTTTAATATATATGCGCACTCCACTGACCAATATTACTTGGAGTAGGGATTGCCCCGATAGAGGCGACTTTGTTCCTCGGCCTACGAAGGTAACTTGAAATTGAAAACTAGAGTCCAAACTGATTTCCACAAAGGTCGGACTACCACCGCGCTATAGTTCCCCTAGTTACTTAAATATGAAACAGTTGCGCACCGAGTTATACAATGAGATGCAGTGAAGAAGGTGCGGAGCTCATGTTTGTAGCCAGGCGCTTTCGAAATTAATGAAACCACGAATGAAATGCAAGGTCCGTACGCAACCGCGTGTTGTTTAAGAAGAGTAAGCGTATTAAGCATTTTCTCCACCGGTCGCTTTTAACAACCATGGAACAATGATAAATAAGATCGTCCCCTTGTTCTTGCCTGTACGTATTGTTGTATCACGGTACATAAATAATGCACGTTTTATTGCCCTATTTGCCTATGTAACCAGTACGCTGACTACTATGGCCAACATTTTGAATACAGCGAGTGCACCGGAACTTTTGTTAAATTTTCTTTCGAGACAGTCGCACCGCCAGATAGCAAACAATTAGCTAGCTGCTTCATTTGGTTTATTTATTCACTTATTTATTTAATTTATTTATTTAGTTATTTATGCGCGGATCGTTTTCTTTGGCTTTTAACCCATTTTCTGGGTCAACGGCCTTTTTCCGCTGAAGGCTCGTGGTCTCACGGTACCGTGTTGCAGTACACGTTCAACGTCGAAAGTTCTTTTGAGGGCAACTCCGGCGATTTTATTTTTACTGCAACAGGGTTACGGCAATTTCATGTTCCTGAGACCTTCCTGTCTAGTATGACGTATCAGATAGTGGAATTTATCAGCAAATTGGAAACTAACTTTATATAAGCAAAACAGCGCAACAACAAAATTTACATCTGGCCGAGCATTCGAGCGAACCCCTTCATGTGACGTAAATGTTAGTCAACGAAAACGGCGAAGGGCAGAGACGCTCAGCCGATTCGTGACCGTGCCGGACCATTGCCACAAGGTCTTCGGGTGACAATGTCAGCCGCACCAGCTTTTCGGAGCTGTCTGACAGTGACAGCTCCTATTCCGATGAAATCGACAGCTATGAATCATCGTTCGCCTTCGACATGCCGCCAAACCACCAGCGTCAAGCGCAACCCATCGCACCGCGATGCAACACAAATACCTAGGGTAAGCCCTAACCACTGATTTGATGCGGGCTGCTTGCTATATTAGGCGTTTTACCCCCTCCTCCGGGAATGGTTTCGGTGCGCCTTTTTCAATGTTCCTGCACGCGTCATTTTTTACGCGCTAGTGCAATGTCCCCTTATACGTATAGCTCAGGATCGTCGAATCAACTACGCCGTCCTCACTCGTCTGCGCGTGACGTCATTTCCGTCATAACAAAATGCAGTCAGTAACTGAGAGGAGGCGAGGCAAGTGGTCCGAGGCGACTGATGAAATCGATTTGTGAAACATCCGTGACACTCTGCCGCCTGCTGTTATTAAAGGAATTACGGAAGTGTGCAGAGAAACACACCCGTCCGTTGCCCTTTTAGATGCACGGCTTCTTGTTCGAGAGCTTCGTGGTGTCCGAAGTTTTAGACGCCACGCTCCCCCTTGGCGCACTGTTTCGCGTTTCTGCGCCGCCTGGTCTAGAATGTACTAGAACATACTGGGAGAGTGTCGGGATCGACGCGCGAATATATGGACAGAGCGTGAAGCCTTTGCTGCGAGCAGCCGCCGGAGGCTGTGCTTGGGTGAACCCGTGGACTTTCTCTCCTCAAATAAGCGGCGGGCATGAGATACACGCGTGCTTTCGCCATTAACGCGATAACACCGGTGACATTAAAATCGTACGACGCTGCAAAGTAATCCTGGTGGGACTAGCCACGGGAAAGTACGCGTTTGCGTCTTACGTGATGATTTATATCTTTCCCTTCCACGAGTGCAACTTTCCCATCACATTGGTCGTGTCGCGACTCACCATTCTGAAAGCCCCGATTCATTGTGCCACGTGACTCGTGCCTCGCGAATTCGGGAGTGACCTGGCGCTAGCCCTGCCAGCTCCAACTGCGGCATGGGTTTCCATAAGACGTGGGTTCTCCTTGTTTCGTGTGTCGTGTTGCGTGGCTGTTCAACGCTGAAGTAAATGGCTTACCCATCTGCGAAACACCTATCGAGTGTTCCTTCGCCAGGAAGAACGGACTACCTGTCGACAAGGTCATTTTGGGGGTGACAATGAGGCGGTGATAACGAGACGGAGTTAGAGTACGCCCCTTTCGGGCCACAAAGAACAGGTAAGAGTTTGAGCTCTGGGGGAAAACGGAAGAATGCGCCCCTCATTCAAACATAGTGGTATGCAGCGGCCACGTCTGATGAAGCGCTGCTGACGTCAGTTGCTTTTTCTCCGGTCAACAGAAGCGTGCTACGCTGAAGAACGCTGACCTCCAACTGAGGGAAGGGAAGAGCCAAAAGTGGTCGCCTCGGAGATTTTCAAGAACCAAGACAGCGGTTCGTCTCCTGAAGCTAATAGTACCCACCGGCCGGGGGTCCGATGATTGCTTTCATTTTATTCTCCCTTCTGGGTTATTAAACAGCCCCGATACGCAGCTTAATGTGTCATGTCATCTGAAGCCTTCACCTTGTTCTAACTAAAACGTTCCAATTTTTGCAACGCAACGTCGTCATCTCTACTTGGTCGCCTTGTACGTCTGGCTAATGGCACGTTTAGCTGTGACCCCTACCATTTAATCAACGCCGGATGGGTATCCACCATCCCAACAATCCACATTCGTTGCGCGCGCAGTTATACGTAAGCGGGATATTATAAAGGAGTAATCAGTGGTCTGATCAACGTGAGGCATGACGTAATGTATGATGGGAGAAATTGGGACGACGAGCACAACCAGCCCAACGTAGTAGATGTGTTTATAGCGAGCGTCTAGTTCACGTTGTCACTTGGCCCTTCATTTTTTTTTCTCTCTCTTTTCGTCAGGACCGAAACACCGCTATAATGCAGCCCTAAGTACCGCTTAGGTGTCATAAATGCGTTTGCTAATTAAAGGAAACACCCTATCGACGTTGTTAAAAAAAGCTTGTAGAAACTAGACCGATCGTTTGAAATTGAATTTTCGAAAGTGCTGCCCTATGAGTTACGCTGGTGCATTGAAGCAAGGTTGAACAAATTGCCGAAGTGGCAATGTCCGAAATTCTTGGGTATGCTTTGAGCCAGCTCTTTGATCAGCTGTATTGGGATTTCCATCTGGTCCTACTGTCGTGGTAGAGATGTCTCATCTCTTCTGTTTATGTAAAAGCTTTCTAAGTTAATTTTTTCAATCGCTCGGGCTTCTCTGTTCCTGGAGCTGGTTCAGCCTGAACTACGATTTCTTGCTTGCCGAAGTTATCACCAATAACCTGTTGTCCATGTTATCGCCGAACCTTGTGCATTCACACTGTATTCGCGAGACGAATAGGTTTGCCAATTCTGGAAGGTACGCAAGGCACGAGCGATTGTACCCACTGAGTGTGTATCCGAAAAGACATGTTGGCCCATTCCGTATGTGTAATGGGCACGTAGCACTGGGTATTTAAAAAAATAGACAATATGGGCTACTTCAAAGTGGAATTTCAGTGCAATTAGCATTCTTTCAGAACTAAAGGCATTCTTCAGTATGTCTGCCTGGATCGAACATCCTTTGCGTCAACTTGGTCTTTACTCTTCTTACCTTTCCCTTCGCAGAGTAGCAGGCCACACACAAAGCTTTTCCTGCCGGCCTCTCTGCTTTCTCACATTAGGAATGTTCCCTCATCCCTCTTGGCCCCTAGGTATGTGCGCCATTTTGTTATGTCTCCGAATAGGTAATGTTGGAGTAGACCGCTTGAGACATTGGGTATGTGCCCCTAGTTATGTGCAAGAATAGACAACTTGGGTCACTGAATATGTGCGACTGGGCATGTGTCACTGGGTATGTGCCCGAATAGTCCGCTTTGTCCATTCGGTATGTGCAAATGCAAATGTGAAACCAAGTATGTGAACGTCCTCCACAATGGGTATGTGCCACTGAGTAGGTGCCCCGATAGGCAAGCAAAAGAAGAGCCAAGGTGCTACATCACGGCATCATAAAATTTTAGAAGTCAACAACAGAGAAGGGAAAAAGCCAGAATAAAGAACAGCCGCGCGTGAAGAAAGTGGTGAAAAGACCCGAATAGGACAACAGCGCGCATTGAGCGTGGATGGTTGAGCAGCATAAAAAGTGAAGGTGCCCGTACCAGAAAACTGAGCGAAATCGACTACATAGAAGGGAACAATGCAACAAGACAGTCTGTCCCTACCTGGCTTCACTGTTATTCGCATGAACGCCTGCATTGATCATGACAGGAGCTCACCGAATATTCTTTTTAAAGAAAATCACGGATTAACATTAACATAAGAGCACACCAGACTAGTAGGACAGGCTCCTAGGATAATTATGGTAATCGCTTTATTAAAGGATGAAGCGAAATGAACTATTTTTGGTTCACCAAGTATAAAGCGGAGATGCAAACGCTGTACAAAGGCGCGTGACACTGTGATTGACTGTGAAGTGCGCGAGCTGATGAAGAAGTGTTCGTTTCGGCCCCTCCGCGCCGCTAGCTCTCGTCTCTTTGAATCGTCTCTTTGGATACCGCACAGCACTACTGAACCCGAAGAGCGACATCTGAGAACCAGGCGATGGACGTCATCCTACCCCAGCGACTGGCAGGCGCCGATCTCCGAACAAGCGAGTCTTTTGACTGCGAGGAAGCCTTTGGTCACGGCCCTTTTCAGACAAGGATGCTCGTTCTCGTTCTTCTGGGACTTTTCTCGGTTAATTGCCACGCAATCGTGATCTCCCTTGTCACAGGTGACATCGATCATTGGTGCAAGCCGCTCGCCGGTTTCAACATCTCTGGAGCGGATTGGAAGAATATGGCCATACCGATCGAGGCCAATGGACGCTTCAGCCGCTGCCGTGTTTATGAACGCTGCAAGCCGCCCGCTGACCACATCGATTCCGCTGACCATCGCAAGAGCGGCGCTGTTCTAACCGGGGCCGACGAGTGGTACAGCCGATGCTTCCAGAACACCAGCGACCTACGCGACGTGCCCTGTGAAGAGTGGGACTACGATGTTCGGACGGCCAAGGCCAGTGCGGTGAGCTCTTGGAACATGGTGTGCGACCAACGTTTGCTGCCGGCCATTCTTGTCGCCCTGCAGAACGCCGGCGCCGTTGTTTCCCTCATCCTAGCCGGAGTCTTCGTTGACTATGTCGGAAGGAGAGCCATGCTGCTGTCCTCCACCGCAGCGTTAGTGACCTGCACGGTGTGCACCTTCGCGGCCACTAATTACGTAGGCTACGTAGTAGTGCGCTTCCTCACCGGGGCCAGTGTCGCGGTACACATGATCTTTACTTGCCTTATACCGTTCGAGGTGATGACGCACGCGCACAGGCCGCAGCAAGTGCTCCTCCTGGCGGTTCTGGGCATGACGTTATGTGAGGTTTGGAGTGTCATCGTCAAACCGGTGGTCATCGAATGGCGTCTGAAGCAGGTGATGTTCTTGGCCCCGACGGCTCTCCTGCTCCCGGCTTTGTCTACCGCCCGAGAGTCGCCCCGATGGCTCGTTGCGAAAGGAAGAATGGACGAGGCCGATGCACTAATGATGGAGGCTGCCGACACAAACAACGTCCCACTTCCTGTCACGGCCTGTCTCGTGGAGAAGCTGAGAGAACAGATAAAGAACCACGCAAGTCGCGAAGGTGCGGACACGGAAGACTTGGTCGACTATCGCTTCCTCCGGCGTCGAGCGTTGGCCATGTTTGCCGTTTGCTTCTCCATGTCTTTTACATTTTACCTCGGCGCCTTTTCGATGGCGTCGTATAACGAATTTTGGATCCCGTGCTTCACGGTTGTCATCACACTGGCGACGTACGCGGGGATGCACTTCCTGATGACCGGCGTCGCACTCGTCAGAGTGCTCAGCGTGTGCTTCCTCTTGACGGGCTCCATACAATGCGCGCTGAGTGTGGCGGTGGGCGGTGGATACGTCACGATCACAAAGACCTTACTCGTCCTGTCCAAGGGTGTCTCTAACGTAGTCCTTGTACACTGTTACACCTACGTCCTGGAACTCTTTCCATCGGCAGTGCGAGCCGGTGTCTTCTGCTGGGCGTTTGCCTTCGGGCGTGTCGCGACCGTGTGCGCGGCAATGACCCTCGTCCTGAAGCCAGCCGGACACCAAGACCTGATGTTCGCCATTGCGGGACTTTTCCTCTTCGTCTCCCTTCTCGTCATCCGCGTCCTGCCACGCACGACAGTGGTGGAAGAAGCACGAATCGGGGCAAGGCGTGCTTCAGACTTCTCCAGGATGGCCATGGATCACATGAAACGAACCCTCGTGCAGGGGATATTACGCAAGAAGTGCAAGACTGGAAGCCCGGAGAGCTCCAAGTCATCCAGCAGGAAGAGTGGGAGGACTGGTGGCAGCAAAAATCCTGGCATTTCTAATGTGTCTCGTCGATTTCAAACCTAGCCAATGCTGAAGTGAAGCCACCGGTAGATTTGTATGAAATTACTGGCCGCGATGTCCTGTTGGCGACATCAAAAACTCGTTTCTTGAGTTCGTATCTGTTATAATTATGGATTCAAATATTCTTTTGCACTCATAACAATGAAAAGCACGAACTCAATGTTCTAACTTAATTCCTTTCTGCTTCGACGGCACAGAGTATTTTTGTGTGTTTCGTGAGCGTTTTTTATATCTGGCAAATATAATTTTATCCTTTGGACAGCTAAAGCATTGGCCCTTTGAAAGTTGATGTGTGTGTTTGACCACGAGACTACTGAAACTTACTTCAGAATTCCAGGCTGCACGTTGGGAATGGAAAAAAGCATGATTTTTTTTCATTGCGAATATACACGTAAACGCATGCACACATGATATAATCACCACGCGGACATATATATGCGTAATACCCTGACCAAAATTACGTGGACTAGGGATTCCCCGATAAAGGCGACTTTGTTCCTCGGCCTACGAATGTAACTAACTTCAAATTGAAGGCTACAGTCCGAAATGATTTCCACAATGGTCGGACTACCACCGTGCCAGAGTTCCCGTAGTAAGTTATAAAACTAATGTGCACCGAGCCATGCAATGACAGAGAGAAACAACATTATTTAGTCGCCTGTAGAACACCACCATTACTAAACGGCGCCGCGACGTGGGTCCCGGACGTCTTGTCAGCGGGTGGTCTCTACTCAACCCCAGCGCGTGTTACTCCCGCGGTCTGTCGCCCTGAGGGCGACAGACCCGTCGGTTTCGCTCGCCCTTTGTAATTAAAGAGCCGCCGGAACTGCGGGACGGCTCAGGTTTGGATTTCGTGGTCGTAGCATTCCGCCGCAGCCGCGAGTCACGGCGGAATCGTTGAACTTGTCGAAACTTCGTCGGGGAACTTTGAGCAATACCATAGGATGTGCGTCTGGGTGGCCCTCTCCCGCTGGCACACGCAGCACACATCACTCATATACTTTCGCGTACAGATGATTCATTAACACGGGGGTGGGCAAGGAACCAGTTTGTAATTGTCTTAACAGCACCGCCTCCGCTCGGTTCAGCCCCGTGTGCGGGGGTGGGAATGTGCTTCGAGCCAGGCGGTGAAACTGTTTAAGTGCGTTGAACGTCGTCATGCGGTCCATGGCACTGCACAATGTTGGACGGTCGGTTGCGGCGGCGCGGTTGGTTAGCGCTCGTGCCACTGAGTCTGCCATCTCGTTGTGGTTATCGTGCTTCTAGGACGTATTGTTGCCCGCGTGCTCCGGGAACCACTTGATTTTAACATACCTATTCTCTCGTTGCAGGTCAGTAGTGCACAGAACGCGCACAGCCTCACCACAAACTTTGTCCTTGGCATAATTCCACACTGCCCTTCGCGAATCCCACAACACCGTCTGGCACCCGGGGTCGGCAATGGTCTGGGCAATGGCCACCTCCTCCTGACACGCCTCTCGGACCCGTAAGCTTGCCGCTGCCCTCGTCGCGCGCCGTACGACGCCTCGGTGACCGTAGCTACGAACGCCGCGCTGTCTCCCTGATATTCTGCCGCATCCGCGAACCTTGCGTGCTCGTCCTTGGCGTGAAAGTCGATGAGGACCTTGGCCCCCACCGCTCTTCTCTCCTTGTTAAACTCCGGATTCATGTTTCTCGGGATGAGGTCTACCCGAATCCCGCGCCGGGTCCCGTCCGGGACAGGAACGTCGCTACTCGCCTTTTTCGCCCCGGGCGTGAAGCCGAAGTATTGAAGTATGCGCCTGCCGGCTTCGGTCATAGAGAGCCACTCCAACTGAGCGGTCCGTTGCGCTTCCGCAATTTCTTCAAGGGTATTGTGTACCCTCAGGCTCAGGAGCTTGTTGCTGTTCATACACTTGAATAGTCCGAGCGCCGCCTTGTAAGCTCGTCGGATTTGGGCGTTGATCTTATTATTTTCACAGTGCAACCAGTTTTGCAAGGCTGCAACGTAGGTGACGTAGCTGATTACGAGGGAGTGCACAAGCCGAATCAAGCTTTCCTCCTTCATCCCGGCATTGTGGTTTGCGACACGCCTGATGAGACGCATTGCGTTGGTAATGTTGGCTGTGACGCGAGAAATGGTCTCGCCGTTGCGCCGTCGCTTGTGTATAATCATGGCGAGCACCCGGAATTTGTCGACCTCCGGGATCACTTGGCCGTTCCTCGTCACGATCTTGATAGCCTCGTAGTCCCTCGCTTCGCTCTTGTTAAGTATTCTTGGTAAGTCTTCTTGGTTCGCTCTTGTTAAGTTCGCTTGCTTGAACTGCTCACCAAGCAGTTCTGACTTGCTCGGTGAGCATATCAAACCGGAACCGTTCAGCTGGTCTTCGATAGCGTCGACGGCTTCTTACAGCGTGCTCTCAGTGTGCAATGCAATGCAATGCAATCCTTGCTTCTGATGCAATGAGATGCAATGAAGAAGGCGCGAAGTTCATTTCCAAAGGGTGCAGAAATAAATGCCGCAGTTTCGCTCGAAAGACGAAAGGTCGAGACGTCTGTACCAAGTTTGGATAGTTGTTCTATCGACCACATAAATATGTCGGCATTGTTTGTAATTAAATTAACGAGCATGGTGTCATTCGCACACAGGCAAACGTGAACACAAATCGCTTCGATGACGGCGGACACTCTCTGTCAACACACTGGCGAGAGGAATCGCGGCAGCAGCCGCGAGCGAGTTGCCTTTCCTACTGCGTCTCGGTTCAACACGAACTAAGCGGCGAGAACACATCATACATGCATAAAGCCGCCAACCCTCCACACGCCTAGACACTTTGCCCACCTCAGATGGCTTTGCAGATAGAGACCACGCGGCCACGCTCAGCCGTGCCATATACCACCGCCATAGGAGTAGAGGCCTCTCTCCCGCCTCATCGTGGCACCTAGCCTCTCCGCCAGCGGCAAGCGACCTGCACGCGCCGTCCCGATTTACACCTTTACTTTCCGCAGCTGCGGGCGAAGTAGCGTGAGCCATCGCTCCTAGATCACGCCGCCGACTGTGAGCTATTCGGCGAGAACGCACGAGCAGCAGCAGCAGTAGCAGCACACAGCCACGGTCCGCAAAAGAGGCGCAGGGAAGGCGGTCGTGTGCTCCAAAGAAAGAACCGTTGATTGTGCAGCCGTATTCGAACTAGCGATATATGAATGTCCCCTCTGGGTGCAAGCTCTACAGACCACTACTCTTCTTGCTGAATGGTCGAAGGAGCATCGACCTCCACTGTAAGCTATGTAGAGAGATCGCTACACTAAACCATATTATCCGCGGCTGCAGGAAGAAAACACACCCCCCCCCCCCCCCGCGCCCCCCGACTCTCTCATGGCCGCTCCCTCCTCGCCGGGACAAGCCAGGAGGATCAGCTACAGGCCGTGAACAGAGCCGGGGAGGTGGCTAGAAGGCAAGACACGACAGGCTACCGTCCCCCCTTGAGCGACTCTTTTGTCGAATAGTTTTACCTACCTACCGACCTGGCAACCAGATTGAAATTGAAAGCGGAAATAGACAACCACGAGCCACCAAAAAGAAAGCGAGAGAAACAGAGACAATGGATTAGATGACAAAAAAATGGAAACAACAAGGACCATGGAGATTTACAAGAATGAGAAGAAATAAACCATGAGAGAAAATCCGTGCAATAACACCAAGTGAATTCCCTCCCGATTTGAAGCTTGAGATGATTTCCTAAGGACAAAAGCATGCAGGAGCAAATTTTCGCAACTAGATGACGCATGTGTAGGCTGAACAGCAAAATCCAGAGAACACTCAGGACAGGCTAATAGAATGCGAAGGAATTCACCCAATGATACTCGCAGGTAACTTGCACTTTCCAGAAGCGCATGGATTTAAAGTGGACAGGAGCATCAACCGGTCTGCAGTCGAGATAAGCAAGCGTCGTTAGGAGTACTGGTGGGAAAAAACCAGAGAAGAGATTCATACGACCCGATCCGTAGCAGGCATAGGTAGTGGTACAAGGTAGACAGAGAAGGTTTGAAGAAATGGACTAAGATTGAAGAGATTACACAAAAATGCCCGAATGAAAAAGCATGTACAGCATACTTCAATAATTAAATTAGGCTACCTGAATATTTGTCAAAACCGCGTTTCAAAGGGGATCCTCATACGTCATATACATCAGAGTGTTCAGGTATTTGTAGAGCAAAAAGATTGATATCAAGTAGAGGAAAAGAACTAGGAAGCTCACCGCAGCTATGCGACCGGTATGTTGAGCAACATGGCGACAAAAAACGTCAAGCGGAAAGTCATAGAGGCTGAGATAATCTCAGGGGTGGTAGCAATGGAAAAGAAACCCGCAGTGAAGAATTACCTAAAAAGAAACAGAGAAATCAGAATAGAATCACTTTACGATAACTCAAAGGGAAGCTAATTACTTTTCGTAGCGAGATCAGGATGCCTTAGACCGCGTAGTTATAAAGCGAGGTACACCAAGGAAGAAGAAGCATGCGCTTGCTGCGGAAAAGCTATTAAAACGATGGAACATGTCTTAGAACGTGCAGTCTACCCAGCTGTCGGTTTAGGCTCTGTAGGTTTAGACCTCCTCGAAGTCCTTAAGTTCTGGGATAGCTGCAGGAAAGCAAACATGTGTGCAATAAGTAATAGTAAGAGGCGATTGGATGTTTGGTGGCAGAAAAGTAGAGACCACAAACGATTGACGGAGGCGTGCGGACGTGCGTGCGCGTGCGTGCGCGTATTTCTATGTGCGTGAGTACATGCGCGTGCCTTTGTGTGTGTGTACGTGTGTGTACGTGCGTGTACGTGCGTGTACGTGTGTATGTGCGTATGTGGGCGTGTGTGCGCGTGTGTGAGCGTGTGCGTGCGTGTGTGTCCATGTGTGTGTATGCGTGTGCGCGTGTCGCAGAAAATTCGATGTCGGCCTCGGCGGCGTTGTCCGTGAGGGAAAAATCATACCGAACCACGCAGGCCCCCCACGTGGCGCAGAGCCGTTAGTGAACTGATTGGATTTCACAAAGTAAAGTGCGGCAGGAAACTCGTAAAGTACGACTTACACACAACCTACAGACATGATATCGTCGGATATTTATTTGAATATACTAGAAAGCAATTATGTTACGCCGAAGCTCAAACACAAACCCCTTTTCCTGCTGCCGCTTGAGATTTCGCGTGGCTGTGCACTACCTCAGGGATCGGCCCACGCAAGAAGCCTTGTTTCTACCAGAAAGGTAGCCTTAGTCCTTAGCGTTCGGCGCCACCGTTTCCCAGTAAACATTAAGGTTACGTAAGCTGCAATTGTTGGGAAGAGTTGGAACTAGTCAGGGAACTTCGAAAGCTGTCGCGTTCCACTCCTAAAGGCGAAGCTTACGAGTCCTCTATATTTCTTTAAATCTTTTTATAACCCAAAGAAAATACGATCGAGTAAATAATTATGCTTTCAAGTTTGAATTCATTGTGAGTACAACCGACAATTAACCGTGTTCCTCGCTACTGCGAAACCGTCAAAATGCGTGTCCAGTGCAGCGACATATAATATGACGCAAAGTTGCCGTATTACGCCTCAAAACCACGATTTTATTGCCGAAGCGCGGCTTGCAATACTTGACTGCAGAATGATTTTGACCTCATAAGGTTCCTTAACGTGCACCTAACGAACGTTTTTCACTTCGCCCCCGTTCATCTGCGGTCCCCGCGACGGGGTTCGAACCCATGACATAGAGCTCACCAGCGCAATGCCACAGCCGGAAAGCTGCAGAGCAACGAGAAGGGCCAATTTGCGAGTGTGAGATTCGCACAACCTTTAGAATAGGAAAGTTACTTCTAGTGTATGGGCGTACAATAGGAAGGGCCGATGTAGCTGTTTTCAGCACCAACAGCGCAGTACTTTGCGCACGCTTTGAAGTGGTCCCATAAAACTTGATGTAATTGATTTAGTTAGTCATCGTTGTTGTTTGTCCGCATAAAGCAGGCGTGAATGTTTACACGTAATTTCATTCTAGCGCTATATACCCCGTGGAAACTCACGCGAATAAAAAAGAATTATTGTTCGTGGCACTCGACCAATGCAGGTTCGATAGCTTTATTTGAAAGTTGAACTCTAACTTTAACTATAGGGGGGATAAATAATTTTACTGCAAGCATTCCATTAAGAGTACCACTACTTGATATGGACTACCAGCGTGTGATTCGGACATCTTTTGCATCTGTACGGCTTAATAAGGTTGATTATCCGTTGAGAAAATGAATAAACTCTCAGTTTTTAAATTCCGCCACGCGGATGACATCTACGTAACATCGGGAATTTCAGTTTAATTCCACGTACTTGGATAACGTCACAAAGTAAGAGTTCCCAAGAGGCAGCCAGATTCAGTTATCCTGGCTCACATTGAAGATACAGAGTAGGGATTGTTATTCTTTATCGACTGGCAGTTAACACAGACCCACCGGACGCTTGCAAAACTCAAGACGTCAAAGGGATCTGTTCCAAGAATTTCAATGTGGTGGCGCCATTCCGTTCCGGCATCCTTCCTGTCTTATCAAGCATTAATGACTGACTTGGCTTGACTTTTTAACGCTGCAGCTGAAAACATCAGATTTTTTTAAGGCCAGCTCGCACAGCCTCTTATTCTGCGTCGCGTTTATCTCCGCACTGGAAAAAGAGAGATACTCGGACGGAGCAACTCTGTGCAGTCATTGCCTGTACCTGCACGCAGACTACACGTGTAAAGTTGCATACAGAAATTTACCGTGACCTTCAAGAGACCAGGCCACTTCATAAGGTCAATGAAAATCATCTTGGAAGCACGCAGCCTCTCTACAGCAGATGCAGATTTATACTACATGGTCTTGATTGCTACACCATTGATTATTTGCACCGAAAACAAATGGTATTGCTCAATGTGTTGACGCTAATTATAATCGAGGTTGGTTATAGTAAGCCGCAATTTCTGCTCTGCCTTCCTTCTCGCACATGTCGGAGATTCTCTCTATAATACTTTAAACAGGGAACGGCGCAGTAGCCTTAGCGAAGCTTCTCGCAGGGAGCGCAAGTCTGTTATCTAATGTAAGTTACCACATAATTGGCCCGCACTACCGCATGCGAACAGTACACTGGGCCTATCCTCAATGCGTCGCAATAGCTTATGTTTTTTGCGCAGGCCGCTGAAGGTCGAGGAGGCAAAGGGCACTCTACGAACTCCATTAGGGTTAATTCTGTATTTGAAATGTGTTCTGGGCCGTTTTGAGGCTACTGCTGTGCAATGTGCCATGTTGGGCGGCAGTAATAATTATACTCCCGTCGCATAAATGTGGGAAAAACGATATGCGGATCCAACGCAACCTGGGAATCAATGCACACAAACTTATTTTTCTTTCTTTTTTTTCTGACGGGGACGCCCGCATTATTGCTAAATGTGTGGACGTTGTACGCCGTTACAGTAATGTACATGATAGGTGACGTTATGTATATACTGTGTGTATGTTTTTATACGCTGTGTTATCCATTATATGAACTTCATTGAGATGTGGTCCTCTGCCTTCGACGGTTGCATTTTCTTTTCCTTGGCACCAGTTCCGTGGCACAAACACGGTGTTTCAGCGGGCACTTTCAGAAATTATTTAAGGTTTTCTGTGCCAGAAAATACAATTCTTGTTCATTAGTTACTCTACTCGAACTGGTGGACACTACTTGCACAAGAAATTGAAACGCATATTCGACTAATTAACAGAAGTTAGCTAATTAAGTTTAACTGATTAAGTCGTTGTCCATATTGCAATTTACATATTATAGCCGGGGAGTTTGCAAGGCGGATCCACTTGGAACGAATTCTCAGCATGACACCAGTGTCGAGATACTTATTCTCAAACTGTGCGGAGAAATGCATTCGTGTTCCAGTTACGTCCTTATCAAAACGTAGTTCATTTGCATTGAAGCACAAAAGTACCTGGATGACAACCTCTCGAAAAGGTTGTCATCCTGAGAATTTGTTCAAAGTGGATCCGCTTTGTGAACAACACGGCTAGAATTTGTAAATTGCAACTTCTGCAGTAAGGTAATTAGTTCAAAACCTAATTAGTTCACTTTTACATTACTTTAATATTCATTTTTTCTGCACATAATGCCCGCCTCTTCGAGATGACCAACTCACCAAAATTTTGAAGGTGTTGTCGCAACACCTAGAATTACAGGCAACAGCATTTCTGCTCAAAGCGCCTGTGTTTGTTCGACACAAATGGGTTTTTTTTTTTAATGGTACGCAACGTCAAACAAAAGTCTGCAGGATTATCAAGAAAGAAAAGAATACGTAAAGTCCGTCGAGCCGGATTCGAACCAGCGACCTATGGATGTCCGCTTGGGATGAAACCTCTACAGTCCACCGCTCTACCAACTGAGCTATCGACGGCACGGTGTCAGCGCGTCTACCGGCTTGTCTGGACTGCACAGGAAGCACGCAACGTGGCCGAGTAACGAGGTAATCGAGGCCTGGCACGTGGAACACACTGCAAAGTTGTCTCTTGAGTCGCGGCGTTTGTCTTTGAGGAGAAAAGAGCGACTGCGCGCCTTCTATGCGTCTTTCTTCCTTTGTAATCGAGGCTGTCGTCGCCAACTAGTAAGTGCACATGACGAAACAAAGTATAAACGCGAGTGTTGGTTGAGTTTCTTCAACAAGTGCCTCGTTCTCAATATGGATGATTGACCAAGAATATAGGATCATTCATGAATACAATTAGTCGAATCTAAAGAGAAACACTAATGATAAACTTTGAATATATCAAAAGAAGATAATAAGTTTAGATTTTAAATATTCAAAAATTTAGCAAGAAAGTCGTCCTGATTTATTTACGAACCTCGCAATAGCTGCAACAACATCCGTATGATACTGTCCTAGAGAGGAGGCTTTCAAATATAGAATTTCGGGAAAGACTAGATTTGATCCAACATCGTGAAATTGTCCCACTCAAGTATGCTTTCTTAATCGAGAGAAATCGCGGCATGACAAGAAGTTTTCTATCGACACATCTTCACGTCGATAAGGAGGAGGGCGCCGGACCAGATCTATGAAGATAATAGATTCATATAGATATTCGACCGAAGAATTTCATAAATACGCGATAATCTTGATTACTGTTGTCTACTTCTACTGCTTCAAAATCTTCAGTGAAAAACGCTAAATAAAAGAAGCATTAGAATGATAATGTATAGGAGTGGATATATCGGGACCTCAAACTTTCGTAAGTCCTTTTTTTCCTACGGTAGTGGCTATTTAAGAGGTCATTTGGTTCTCGCTGAGAATGCCCATACGTCTGTTGGTCATCAGTTAACTTCCCCGACATTCCGGGTATGTCGTCGATCCGTATTTAGCCTCTTTCACGTCAACTTGGTCCTTGCTCTTCTTTCTATTTTTGACTCAGAGTAGCAAAGTTTTTCCGGGAGGCCTCTTTGCTTTTCTCGAATTAGAAATGTTCTCTTCTGTCCCTTGAGCCATTGGGTGTACATGTTACCGGGTGTGTTGCCTAATAGACAACTTGGAAAAACCTGCGTGAAGGGGTAGTTGCCAGATAAACCACTTAGACAATTCGGTATCATCCTCGGCCTATCTTCTTTTTTTTTTTCGTGTCCCCTGCAGGACGAAGGCCTCTCAGTGATCTCCAATTACCCCTTTCTTGCTCTAGATGATTCCAGCTCTCGATTGCAGATTTGCTCATTCCATCACCTGACCTTATTTTCTGCCGTCCTCGACTGCGCTTCCCTTCCCTTGGCACCCATTCTGTAACTCCCTAATGGTCCATTCGTTATCTACCCTACACCTTACATGGCCTGCTCAGCTCCATCTTTTTTTCCCTTAATGTCGACTATAATATCGGCGGTCCCCGTATGCTCTCTGATTCACACTGTTCCCTTGTGGCTATTAGCGTTACACCTAACATTTTTCCTTCCATTGCTCTTTGCGCGGTTCTTAACTTTTTCGCCACTTTCTTTGTTGGCTTCCGAATTTCTGTTCCATATGCTGGCGTCGGTATAATGCAATGATTGCACGCTTTTCTACGACAGTGGTAAGCTCCCAGTCAGGATTTCGTAATGCCTGCCGTACCCACTCCAACCCATCTTTATTCTGTAAATTTCCTTATCATGATGAGAAGTATTAGTAATTAGTAATTGATGGAGGTAAACAAACTCCTGCAGAGACTCTAGAGGCTGAGTGGAGATGATGAATTCTTGTTCTCTTGCCAGGCTATTGAACATTACCTTTATCTTCTGCATATCAATCTTCAACTCCACGTTTAAATTGTCTTGGTTAACGTACTCAATAGCTTGTTGTAGTCCGTCCCCTGTGTCTGAACAGGACAATACCACCTACAAACCGAAAGTTGCACAGATATTCGTGTTGATCCTCACTCCTGAGCCATCCAATTATAGTAGCTTGATACTTCTAAGCATGCCGTGAATAGCTTTGGAGTGATTGTGGCTCCTTGAGTGAGCCCTCTCCTTATAGGTATGTGCAACTGCAAATGTAAAGCTCGACACGTGAACATTCTTGGTGAATCCTCCATTATAGGTACGCGCCACTGGGAAGTTGCCCTAATAGCCATGCAGAAAAAGAGACGAGAAGTGAAGTCGGCAACATATAATTGAAGAAGTCAGCTACAGAGGAGTGCAAGAGCCGACGCCAAGAACAGCTTAATGTGGAGGAAGGAGTGTAATACACCCAGACTTATGCCCAACGGACAAGGGCAGACATTGCAACTATAGAGCCACCCTGGAGCATATCCTATGGGAATGTACGGCTGTAATACAGGATAACGGTGATGCAGCCTCAAACAGCGACAGCCTCCACGCGCTCTGGCAGTCTACGTTGCTTAGCACGGACTTGCAGCACCATGTTTGGGCCGTCCAGCGAGCCGAAGAAGCCGCCAATGGCCAACAACCCGTGGCCGAAACCTAGGCGGGGTCCAGGCCCACCCCAGCATATCGCAGGGCACTCTATGAAGTTATTTGAATGAATGAATTAATGAATAAATGAATGAATGAATGAATGAATGAATGAATGAATGAATGAATGAATGAATGAATGAATGAATGAATGAATGAATGAATGAAATTAACAAAATTGGACCATCTGCAGCAAGCACTGAGCAATACGCGTTGAGCTAGAAAAAAAAAGAAACAAAATGTCGTTAGCAGAAAATTGAGCAATATGGCTACGCTTAATGGAAGAACGTGACAATAAGATAGGTCTCTACATTGCCTCAATTCGATTCTCGTTAACGTCGACATTCCTCGTAGGCTTCCCGTCGCATGTTTTTTTTTTAATGAGTCATGAAACAGCATTTACATAGCAGCAACCCGTACGAGCATTAGTAGTCCAAACTTGGTAATCGCATTAATAAAGGTTAAGATTTCATTACCAATATATGTTGGGTAAACAGTAACCAAAAAAGCTGACGCCGTACAAGGGCGCGCGACACTACGACAACCTGAGAAGCACGCACTGAAGAAGAAGAAGCCTTCTTACCGGCAGGTCCACAAAGCTGGCTCTCGTCAGCAATCCTTCTCCAGGACTACTAAACCCGAAGAGCGACACCTGAGAACCAGGCGATGGACGTCGTCCTCCACCAACGACTGGCCGGCGCCGATCTCCGAACAAGCGAGTCGTTTGACTGCGAGGAAGCCTTTGGTCACGGCCCTTTCCAGACGAGGATGCTCGTTCTCATTCTTCTGGAACTCTTCTCGGCTGTTTCCCAAACCTTGGTGATGTCCCTCGTCACCGGTGACGTCGACCATTGGTGCAAGCCGCTCGCCGGTTTCAACATCTCTGCAGCCGATTGGAAGAATATTGCGATACCGATCAAGGCCGAAGGATGCTTCAGCCGCTGCCGCATTTACGAACGCTGCAAGCCACCCGCTGACCACGGCGATTCCGCTGAGCACCGGAAGAGCGGCGTTGTACAAACCGCGGCTGACGAGTGGTACAACCGATGCTTCCAGGACACCAGCGACCCACGCCACGTGCCCTGCGAAGAGCTGGACTACGACGTTCGGACGGCCGAGGCCAGCGCGGTGAGCTCTTGGAACATGGTGTGCCACCAACGTTTGCTGCCGGCCACCTTTCTTGACCTGGATAACGCTGGTGCCGTCGTTTCCCTTATCCTGGCTGGAGCCTTCGTAGACTACCTCGGCAGGAGAACCACGCTCCTGGATTCTGCAGCAGCGGTAGTGACCTTCGCGGCGAAAGATTGTGTGCGTTACGCTGTGGTGTGCCTTCTTACCGGAGCCAGTGTTGCCGTACAAACAATTTTTACCAGCCTCAGGCAGTTCGAGGTGATGACTCACGCGCACAGGCTGCAGCATGTCCTGCTTCTGGTGGTTCTAGGCCTGACGTTATGTGAGATTTGGATTGTCATCGTCGATGCCGTGGTCACCGACTGGCGCCTGAAGCAGGTCATCTTCCTAGCACCAACGGCTGTCCTGCTCCCTCCTTTGTCTGCCGCACGGGAGTCATCGCGGTGGCTAGTCGATAATGGAAGGCTGGATGTGACCAAAACAGTCCTGATGCAGGCGGCCAAGACCAACAATTTCCCGCCTCCTATCACGGTCTGTCCTGCGGAGAAGCTGAAAAAGCAGATCAGGAACCACGGGGGTTGCGTGGCTGCGTACGCTTTTCCTCACGGATTATCTACGTATGCATTTACATAACCACTTACTGTTTCACCGGTAAGGTGAATAAAACACAGGAAATGCGTCATTCAGTTCTGACTGCCTTAACGCTTGATTGTATGTTGATGTTATTATACTCGCGATCTGCTTTCTGGGGCAATAAAGGGAAATATACCGGGGCGTATCTCCTGCACACGTGTTACTGGATCCACCAACTAGTCCCTCACAGTTGGACAGCGCTTTTTGTTCCTTGTAGCAGAAACTGAATCAACGCAGCTTCTTCGTACGGCGGTTTCGCCTTTGGCCAAACGCCGAAGCAAAAAGCCGGGAAATAAGTGAGAATTAGCCCTTAGTTGTGTATATTGTGTTATTGTGCGCGTGTAAACACTACGTTTATGTTTCATTCTCTTCCCGAGCCTTATATGTTATTTTAATGAGAATCTTGCACGTTTCTCAGGGTTGCTCTCCTGCGCGCTCTTCCTCTGTGTCTTAGTCTTTATCCCCTCAGAATGTTGGCAGTAGTATGCAGCACGTATCATCCATCTATACACCCATACTGGCTGCCACTGTATACACAAAAGCGCATCGAGGATGGACGAGGCAAAATTGGGAATGCTTGCTTTTCACGGAAATTAGATCTGCTCATGTTCAACAACAGCTGGAGGCGTTAGCGGAGAAATGTCAAGAAAAAGTAGAGTGTACTGGTTTTGTAAACATGTCACTAACCGTCCCAAGCCGGGAGTAACCGCCTAGATCCAAAAACCCAATCCTGAACTTTCGTTCCAGTCGCCCCCAGTTGATTAAGTATGGCATTGCTCTGTCTATCCTAAGGAACGCTTTGTTGAAGTCATGCCGCCACAAAGTAGGCGACAGCGTGTCAGGGCATGTCGTACTTTACGAGTATTCTGAGACATTTTACTTTGAGAAATTCAATCAGTTCAGTAAAGCCTCTGCGCCACACGAAGGGCCTGCGTGGAGCGGTGTGCGCGGTTCGGAATGATTTTTTCTCTCACGACAACGCCGCCGACGCCGACATCTGATTTTCTGCGACACGGGGCCCTTATTGCTATCACGTCAAAATTTTGTGGCAGTATATCCTTTAGTGTTCCATTACGTTTAGCCGAAGTGCGCAATTTCTCTCAGAGTCAGAAAAACAAAAAAAAATAATTCATTGGAGGTGCTGGGTATCGATCCCAGTACCTCTCGCATGCTAAGCGAGCGCTCTACCATCTGAGCTACACCCCCGACAAAGAATACCGGTAACGCAACGGCTTTTCCCTCCTTACCGCTTTCCCGGTAAAGCTACGTCGAGCGCAGAGACCGGAGACTCCCGGAGGCAACCGGTTCCCACTGGAACGACGTACTGCATTCGAATCACTTTTATGGGCGAGAGATGTCAGTGAGAGATGCAGGCCGGACGAAGGCTACTCGTCTATCGAGAAGTTTGCGAACATTTGCACGTAAATTCGTGCAGCGAAAAGAAGGCTTGTCAATCGTGAAATCACTTAAGGGCACGGTCGAAATCTTGTTGATTGATTGATTGATTGATTGATTGATTGATTGATTGATTGATTGATTGATTGATTGATTGATTGATTGATTGATTGATTGATTGATTGATTGATTGATTGATTGATTGTGTTAACGGCCAAAAGCATCAAACTGGCTACGAGGTATGCGCGTAGTGGTGGACTCGAGAACAATATTCACTTGCTGGGTTTCAGTGCACCTAAATTTTAGTACACGAGCATTTTCGCATGCCGCCGCCCTCGCAAAACGGTGCCGCCACAGTCGCGCATAGAACTCGCGACCCCTTTCTCAACAGCATAACGACGACCATATATAGCCACTAGGCCGCCGAGCCAGTCACCGAGTGTCACTGTGACACGGCTTAGCACCCAAAACACGTCCTTTGCTAAATACGCATTGGAAGTGCATGTGCTATTGCCAGTCCGCGCAAGTGGACACCTCGAAGTGTTTTTCTCGTCTAGTGCGATACCTTAGACTCACGTGGACATATCTAATCTCGGGGTGAGCAGGAGGCAGGTCAGCGTTAAATTTCGCTGACGCTCACGCACGTCAGCTACACCCCTCCCCCCCCCCCTTCCTGACTCGTCCTTATCACGATTTTTCCGTAGAATACGAGCACTGGACCACTTGAAAAATTCAAGAAACTCTTTGGCACTTCGCGATAGCGAGGTCGGGAAAATTAAACGCTTGAAATTCCCATTGAAGTTGCACGAAATACCGCACTGCCTTCATTCTTTCCTTAGTAAAACCTGAATCAATAGCATTCACCTATTATTTCTTTTACTTTCTTCATTCATTTATCTATCTATCTGCATACTATAAGAGCCCGGAGGCACGACACAGATAAGTGGAGAGTATGTATGTAGTCATTGGCAACCACCTTGAAATTTTTCGGCGCCGCAGATGACAGCGACAAAGGCAGGAAGGTGGTTTCAGTCGTCGTCGGTCGGGGATAGTAATGCGTGAAAGCAAGCGCTGATGTTGCATGGCCTTACCAGTACCTGATCTTCAGTGCAAGATGAAATATGAGATGGACGTAGGAATAACTCTTCTTTAAGGTCAATTTTAGTGCAGTAAATTTCAGTGCAGTACAGCAAGCCTAAGATCGTCAGCTTCCATCAATCTCTCTCTCTCTTTCTCTCTCTCTCTCTTTCTCTCTCTCTCTCTCTCTCTTTCGCTCTACGTTCCCAGCAATCCGTTACCCGTCTGCAGTGGCTTAGCGGCGATGTCGTTGCCACTGCTTCACGCACGCTTGTGTCTTTGGATATTGACACGCTTATCTGGTTGTGATTTTTCGGGGGACCACATTTCACCCGCCGGAAAATTGAAGGTACTGCTCAGGGAAGGACGCGCGCCCATGCATGCATAGCAACTTTCTCGAATGTTATCGTTGATATTATATGTTGTCTATGTTATCGCCGAACCTTGTGTATTCACAATGTATTCGCGATGCGAATAGGTTTGCCGATTCTGAAAGGTACGCAAGGCACTAGGCGATTGTACCCACTGAGTCATCACCATCATCATCAGCTTGGTTACGCCCACTGCAGGGCAAAGGCCTCTCCCATACTTCTCCAACTAGCCCGGTCATGTACTAATTGTGGCCATGTTGTCCCTGCAAACTTCTTAATCTCATCGGCCCGCCTAACTTTCTGCCGCCCCCTGCTACGCTTATCTTCCCTTGGAATCCAGTACGTAACCCTTAATGACCATCGGTTATCTTCCCTCTTCATTACATGTCCTGCCCATGCCCATTTCTTTTTCTGGATTTCAACTAAGATGTCAGTAACTCGCATTTTTTCCCTCACACAATCTGCTCTTTTAGTATATTCCTTAACGTTACACCCATAATTCTTCTTTCCATAGCTTGTTGCGTCGTCCTCAATTTACATAGAACCCTTTTCGTAAGCCTCCTGGTTTCTGCCCCGTAAGTGAGTACTGGTAAAGCACAGCTGTTATACACATTTCTCTTGAGGAATAATGGTGACCTGCTGTTCATGATCTGTGAATGCCTACCAAACGCACCTCAGCCCCATTTTTATTCTTCTAATTATTTCAGTCTCATGCTCCGAATCCGCGGTCACTACCTGCCCTAAGTAGATGTATTCGCTTCCCACTTCCAGTGCCTCGCTACCTATCGGAAACTGCTATTCTCTTCCGAGACTGTTAAACATTACTTTAGTTTTCTGCAGATTAATTTTTAGACCCACCCTGCTGCTTTGCCTCTCCATGTCAGTGAGCATGCATTGCAATTGGTCCCCTGAATTAATAAGTAAGGCGATATCATCAGCAAATCGCAAGTTACTAAGGTATTCTCCACTAACTCTTATCCCCAATTCATCCCACTGCAGGTCTCTGAATACCTCCTGTAAACACACAGTGAATTGCATTGGAGAGATCGTATCTCCCTCCCTGACGCCTTTTTTTTTTCTTCGGATTTTGTTGCTTTCTTTTTGGAGGACTACGGTGGCTGTGGAGCCGCTATACATATCTTTCGGTATTTTTACATATGGGTCGTCTTCCCCCTGATTCCGTAATGCCTCCATGACTGCTGAGGTTTCGACTGAATCAAACGCTTTTTCGTAATCAATGAAAGCTATATATAAGGGTTGGTTATATTCCGCACATTTCTCTATCACCTGATTGATAGTGTGAATATGGTCTATTGTTGAGTAGCCTTTACGGAATCCTGCCTAGTTCTTTGGTTGACAGAAGTCTAAGGTGTTCCTGATTCTATTTGCGATTACCTTAGTAAATACATTGTAGGCAACGGACAGTAAGCTGATCGGTCTATAATTTTTCAAGTCTTTGGCATCCCCTTTCTTATGAATTAGGACTATGTTAGCGGTCTTCCAAGATTCCAGTACCCTCGAGGTCATGAGGCATTGTGTATACAGGGTGGGCAGTTTTTCTAGAACAATGTGCCCACCATCCTTTAACAAGTCTGCTGTTACATGATTCTCCCCTGCAGCCTGCCCCCTTTGCATAGCTCCCAAGGCGTTCTTTACTTCTTCCGACGTTACTTGTGGGATTTCAAATTCCTCTAGACTATTCTCTCTCACACTATCGTTCTGGGTGCTACTGGTACTGTATCAATCTCTATAGAACTCATCAGTTATTCGAAATATCTCATCCATATTAGTAATGATATTGCCTGCTTTGTCTCTTGACGTAGACATCTGATTCTTGCCTATTCCTAGCTTCTTCGTCACTGCTTTCACGCTTCCTCCGTTCCTGAGAGCATGTTCAATTCTATCCATATTATCGTTCCTTATGTCGGCTGTCTTACGCTTGCTTATTAACTTAGAATGTTCTGCAAGTTCTATTCTAGCTGTAGGGTTAGAGGCTTTCATACATTGGCGTTTCTTGATCAGATCTTTCGTCTCCTGCGATATCATACTAGTATCTTGTCTAACGGAGTTACCACCGACTTCTATTGCACACTCCTTAATGTTTCCCATAAGATTGCCGTTCATTGTTTCAACACAAAAGTCCTCTTCCTGAGTTAATGCCGAATACCTGTTCTGTAGCTTGATCCGGAATTCCTCTAGTCAACCTCTTACCGCTAACTCATTTATTGGCTTCTTATGTACCAGTTCCTTCCGTTCCGTCCTCAAGTCTAGGCTAATTCGAGTTCTTACCATCCTATGGTCGCTGCAGCGCACCTTGCCGAGCATGTCCACATCTTGTATGATGCCAGGGTTGGCACAGAGTATGAGGTCTATTTCATTTCTAGTCTCGCCATTCGGGCTCCTCCGAGTCCCCTTTCGGCTATCCCGCTTGCGGAAGAAGGTATTCATTATCCGCATATTACTCTGTTTTGCAAACTGTACTAATAACTCTCCCCTGCTATTCCTACAGCTTATGCCATATTCCCCCACTGACTTGTCTCCAGCCTGCTTCTTGCCTACCCTGGCATTGAAGTCACCCATCAGTATAGTGAATTTTGTTTTGACTTAACCCAACGCCGATCGCACGTCTTCATAGAAGCTTTCGACTTCCTGGTCATCATGAGTGGATGTAGGGGCGTATACCTGTACGACCTTCAATTTGTACCTCTTTGTAAGTTTCACAACAAGACCTGCCACCCTCTCGTCAATGCTATAGAATTTCTGTATATTACCAGCTATATCCTTATTAATCAGGAATCCGACTGCTAGTACTTGTCTGTCCGCTAAGCCTCAGTAGCACAGGACATGCCCGCTGTTTAGCACTGTATATGCTTCTTTTGTCCTCCTAACCTCACTGAGCCCTATTATATACCATTTACTACCCTCTAATTCCTCCAATAACTTTGCTAGACTCGCCTCACTAGATAATGTTAAACGTTGCCAGGTTAAGATTTCAATTGCGGCCTGTATGAATAGCATGCCTTAATAACTAAATTAGGCTAGCTGAATATTTACTAGCGGCTGCTGGGGACTGAGGTCCGGGGTTTGATTGTTGTATTGATATAGGAGGTTGTGGCCAAGTGCTGCACCAGGGTGGCCAATCCTGCTCTGGTGTGAGAGTGCGTTACCGGTTCTGGTCGCCGGGATCAGGCCGCACTCCAGAACCATGGTCCTCTTACACGCGAGGCGGATACTCTACCTCTTCGCCACAGCAGGAGTTACCCACTGTGTATGTATCCTAAGAGGCAAAGTGACCCATCGGGTGTGTGTAATGGGCATGTACCACAAGGTATCTATAATATTAGACAACATGGGGAACTGTAAAGAGAAATTTTAATGTAATTACCATTCTTTAAGAACTTCAGGAACGCTTCAGTATGTCTGCCTGAATCTAACATCATTTACTCCACCTTGGCCTTTCCCCTTATCACTTCTCCCTGCGCACTCTACTCTACCAGGTCACGGACAAAACTTTTCCGACCGGCCTCACTGCTTTCTCACGTTAGGAATGTTCCCCCATCCTTCTTGGCCGCTGGGTATTGGCGCCATTTTGTTCTTTCTCCGAATAGGTAATGTTGGAGCAGACCACTTGGGACATTGGGTATGTGCGACTAGTTATGTGCAAGAATAGACGACTTCGGTCACTGAATATCTGCAAGTGGGCATGTGTCACTGGGTATGTGCCCGAATAGTCCGCTTTGTCCACTCGCTATGTGCAAATTCAAATGTGAAACTAAGTTTGTGAACGCCCTCCAGAACGTGTATGTGCCACTGAGCTGGCGCTCCGATAGACAAGTAAAAAGAAGAGCCCAGGAGTTGCGTATCGGCATCATAAAATATTAGAAGTCAACTACAGAGAAGGGAAAAAGCCAGAATAAAGAACAGCCGAGCGTGGAGAAAGTGGTGAAATGAACCAAATGGGACAATAGTGCGCATTTAGTGTGGCTCGTTGAGCAACAAAGAAGTGAAGGTGTCCGTACCAGAAAATTGACCGAAGTCGACTACACAGAAGGGAAGAATGCAACAAGACAGTGTGTCCCTACATTGCTTTGGTGTTATTCGCATGAACGCCTGCATTGATCCTCACAGGAGCTCTACCGATTATTTTTTTAAAGCAAATAATGGAATAACATTCAGATAAGAGCACACCAGACTAGCAGGACAGGTTCCTAAGATAATTATGCTAATCGCCTTATGGAAGGATGAAGGGAAATGAACTATTTTTTGTTTGCCAAGTATAAAGCGGAGATGCCAACGCCGTACAAAGGCGCGCGACACTGTGATAGACTGTGAAGTGCGCGAGCTGATGAAGAAGAAGTGTTCGTTCCGGCCCCTCCGCACCTCTAGCTCTCGTCTCTTTGAATCGTCTCTTCTGATACCGCACAACACTACTGAACCCGAAGAGCGACATCTGAGAACCAGGCGATGGACGTCATCCTCCCCCAGCGACTGGCCGGCGCCGATCTCCGAACAAGCGAGTCTTTTGACTGCGAGGAAGCCTTTGGTCACGGCCCTTTTCAGACAAGGATGCTCGTTCTCGTTCTTCTGGGACTCTTCTCGGCTAATTGCCAAACCCTGGTGATCACCCTTGTCACCGTTGACATCGACCATTGGTGCAAGCCGCTCGCCGGTTTCAACATCTCTGCAGCCGATTGGAAGAATATTGCCATACCGATCGAGGCCGATGGACGCTTCAGCCGCTGCCGTATTTACGAACGCTGCAAGCCACCTGCTGACCACGGCGATTCCGCTGAACATCGCAAGAGCGCCGCTGTACTAATCGGGGCTGACGAGTGGTACAAACGCTGCTTCCAAAACACCAGCGACCAACGCGACGTGCCCTGTGAAGAGTGGGACTATGACGTACGGACGGCCGAGGCCAGTGCGGTGAGCTCTTGGAACATGGTGTGCGACCAACGTTTTCTGCCGGCCACACTTGTCGCCCTGCAGAACGCCGGCGCCGTTCTTTCCCTCATCCTGGCCGGAGCCTTCGTTGACTACGTCGGAAGGAGAGCCATGCTGCTGTCCTCCGCCGCAGCGGCAGCGACCTGCACGGTCTGCACCATCGCGGCCACAAATTACGTAGGCTACGCTGTAGTGCGCTTCCTTACTGGGGCCAGTGTCGCGATAAACACCATGTTTGCCTCCATCATACCGTTCGAGGTGATGACGCACGCGCACAGGCCGCAGCAAATGCTCCTCCTGTCGGTTCTTGGCGTCACGTTATGTGAGGTTTGGAGTGTCATCATCAAACCGGTGGTCATCGACTGGCGTCTGAAGCAGGTTGTGTTCCTGGCCCCGACGGCTCTCCTGCTCCCAGCTTTGTCTACCGCCAGAGAGTCGCCCCGATGGCTCGTCGCGAAAGGAAGAATGGACGCGGCCGAAGCACTAATGATGGAGGCTGCCGACACAAACAACGTCCCACTTCCTGTCACGGCCTGTCTCGTGGAGAAGCTGAGAGAACAGATCAAGAACCACGCAAGCCGCGAAGGTGCGCACACGGAATACTTGGTCGACTATCGCTCCCTCCGGCGTCGAGCGTTGGCCATGTTTGCCGTTTGCTTCTCCATATCTTTTGCTTTTTACCTCGACGCCTTCTCAACGGCGCAGTATAGCGAATTTTGGATCCCGTGCCTCACAGTTGTCATCACACTGGCGACTTACGCGGGGATGCACTTCCTGATGACCGGCGTCGCACTCGTGAGAGTGCTCAGCGTGTGCTTCCTGTTGACGGGCACCATTCAATGCTCGCTGAGTGTGGCGGTGGGCGGTGGATACGTCATGATCAGCAAGATATTACTCGTGCTGTCCAAGGGCGTCTCTACCGTAATCCTTGTGCACTGTTTCACCTACGTCCTGGAACTCTTTCCATCGGCAGTGCGAGCCGGTGTCTTCTGCTGGGCGTTTGCCTTCGGGCGTGTCGCGACCGTGTGCGCGGCAATGACCCTCGTCCTGAAGCCAGCCGGACACGAAGACCTGATGTTCGCCGTTGCGGGACTTTTCCTTTTCCTCTCCCTTCTCGTGATCCGCGTCTTGCCACGCACGACAGTGGTGGAAGAAGCACGAATCGTGGCAAGGAGCACTTCAGACTACTCCAGGATGTCCATGGATCACATGAAACGAACCCTCGTACAGGGGACATTACCAAAGAAGTGCAAGACCGGAAGCCTGGAGAGCTCCAAGTCATCCAGCAGGAAGAGTGGGAGGACTGGTGGTAGTAAAACTCCTGCCATTTTTAATGTGTCTCGTCGATTTCAAACCAAGCCAATGCTGGAGTGAAGCCACCGGAAAATTTGTACCAAATTACTGGGCGCGAGGTCCTGTTCGCGACATCAAAAAGTCGCTTCTTGTGTTTTGGTCTGCTATAATTATGCTTTTATATGGTCTTTTGCACTCCTAACAAGGAAAATCGCGAACTTATGCTATAGCTTAATTCCTTTCTGTTTCGACGGCACAGAGTATATTTGTGTGTTTCGTGAGGTTTTTTTTTTGTTTTTTTTACCTGGCAAATATAATTTTATCATTGGATAGCTGATGATTTGGCCCTATGAAAGATGATGTGTGTGTTTCACTACGAGACTACTGAAACTTACTTCAGGATTCCAGGCTGCACGTTGGGAATGGAAAAAAGCATGATTTTTTGCATCGCGAATATACACATAAACGCATGCACACATGATATAATCACCACGCGCACATATATATGCGTAATACCCTGACCAAAATTACGTGGACTAGGGATGCCCCGATAAAGGCGACTTTGTTCCTCGGCCTACGAATGTAACTAAATTCAAATTGAAGACTACACTCCGAAATGATTTCCACAATGGTCGGACTACCACCGTGCCAGAGTTCCCGTAGTAAGTTAAATATAAAACTAATGTGCACCGAGCCATGCAATGAGAGAGAGAAACAACTTTATTTAGTCGCCTGTAGAACGACACCATTACTAAACGGCGCCGCGACGTGGGTCCCGGACGTCTTGTCAGCGGGTGGTCTCTACTCAACCCCAGCGCGTGTTGCTCCCGCGGTCTGTCGCCCTGAGGGGGACAGACCCGTCGGTTTCGCTCGTCCTTTATAATTAAAGAGCCGCCGAGACCAGCGGGACGGCTCAGGTTTGGATTTCGTGGTCGTAGCATTCCGCCGCAGCCGCGAGTCACGGCGGAATCGTTGAACTTGTCGAAACTTCGTCGGGGAACTTGGAGCAATACCATAGGATGTGCGTCAGGGTGGCCCTCTCCCGCTGGCACAGGCAGCACACATCACTCATATACTTTCGGGTACAGATGATTCATTAACACGGCGGTGGGCAAGGAACCAGTTTGTAATTGTCTGAACAACACCACCTCCGCTCGGTTCAGCCCCGGGTGCGGGAATTGGAAAGTCCTTCGAGCCAGACGGTGAAACTGTTTAAGTTCGCTGAACGTCGTCATGCGGTCCTTGGCACTACACCGTGTTGGACGGTCGCTTGCAGCGGCGCGGTTGGTTAGCGCTCGCGCCAATACGTGTGCCGTCTCATTGTGGTTATCGTGCTTCTACGACGCATCGTGGCCCGCTTGCGCCGGGAACCACTTGATTTTAACGTACCTATTGTCTCGTTGCAGGTCAGTCGAACACAGAACGCGCACAGCCTCACCACAAACTTTGCCCTTCGCATAATTCCACACTGCACTTCGCGAATAACACAACACCGT
Organism: Dermacentor andersoni; assembly: GCF_023375885.2. Classification (NCBI taxonomy): domain Eukaryota; kingdom Metazoa; phylum Arthropoda; class Arachnida; order Ixodida; family Ixodidae; genus Dermacentor; species Dermacentor andersoni. The sequence goes on from NC_092823.1 coordinate 109,907,189, forward strand.
TTGGCACCCGGGGTCGGCAATGGCCAGGGCAATGGCCACCTCCTCCGCCTGACACGCCTCTCGGACTCGTAAGCTCGCCGCTGCCCTCGTCGAGCCGGACGACGCCTCGATGACGGTAGCTACGAACGCCGCGCTGTCTCCCTGGTATTCTGCCGCATCCATGAGCCTTGCGTGCTCGTCCTTGGCGTGAAAGTCGATGAACGCCTTGGCCATCGACGCTCTTCTCTCTTTTTTAAACTCCGGGTTCATGTTTCTCGGGATGAGGTGTACCCGAATCCGGCGTCGGGTCCCGTCCGTGACAGGAAGTTCGCTACTCACCTTTTTCGCCCCGGGCGTGAAGCCGAAGTATTGAAGTATGAGTATGCCGGCTTCGGCCATAGAGAACCGCTGCAGCTGGGTGGGCCGTTGAGCTTCCACAATTTCCTCGAGGGTATTGTGTACCCCCAGGCTCAGGAGCTTGTTGGTGTTCGTACACTCGAATAGAGTGAGGGCCGCCTTGTAAGCTCGTCGTATCAGGGCATTGATCTTATTCTTTTCACACTGCAACCAGTTGTGAAAGGCTGCAACGTAGGTGACGTGGTTGACTACGAAGGAGTGCACAAGCCTAATTAAGCTTTCCGTCTTCATCCCGGCCTTGTCTTTGGCGACCCGTCTGATGAGACGTATTGGGTTTGTAATCTTGGCTGTAAGGCGGGAAATGGTCTCGCTGTTGCCCCGTCGCTTGTCTATAATCAGGCCGAGCACCCGGATTTTGTCGACCTCCGGGATCACTTGGCCGTTCGTCGTCACGATCTTGATGGCCTCGTAATCCCTCGGTTCGCTCTTGTTAAGTCTGACGTACTTCGGTGGTAGCACCGGCAGTTCTGACTTGCTCGTTGATGACATCAAACCGGAACTGTTCAGCTGGTCTTCGATCGCGTCGACGGCTTCTTGCGGCGTGCTCTCATTGTGCAATGCAATGCAATGCTCCTAATGCAATGCAATGCATTGCATCTGATTCAATGAGATGCAATGAAGAAGGCGCGAAGCTAATTTTCAAAGAGGGAAGAAATAAATACCGCAGTTTCCCCCGAAAGACGGAAGGTCGAGATGTCTATACGAAGTATGGATAGTTATTCTATCGGCCGCATAAATATGTCGGCATTCTTTGTAATTAAATTACCAAGCATGGTGTCACGCACGTACAGACAAACGTGAACACAAATCGGTTCGATGACGGTTCGAACCACTTGTGTGAGGAATCGTGTTCGAACCAAACCGGTTCGAACACACTTGCGTGAGGAATCGCGGCAGCAGTCGCGAGTGAGTTGCCTTTCGTACTGCATCTCGCTTCAACGCGAACTAATGCCGAGAATACATCGCGCATGCCTAAAGCGGCCAGCGACCCACACGCGCAGTCCCGATTTACATCTTCACTTTCCACAGCTGCGGTCGAAGTAGCGTGAGCCATCGCTCCTAGATCATGCCGCCGACTGTGAGCTATTCGGCGAGAACGCACGAGCAGCAGCAGCAGCAGACAGTCACGGTCAGCAAGAGAGGCGCAGGGAAGGGGGTGGAGGGAGGCGATGCTGGAAAGAAAGCTTCGCTTTAAAGGAACTGTTGTTTGTCCAGCCATATTTGAACTAGCGATATATGAATTTCCCCTCTGGGCGCTAGCTCTACAGCCAACCACCCTTCTAGCTGAACGGTCAAAGGAACGTCGACCTCCACAGTAAGCTATGTGGAGAGATTACCACACTCAACCATATTATCTAGGACCGCTGGAAGGACCCTCCCCCTACTCTCTCATGGTTGCTCCCTCTACGCCGTGACCAGCCAGGAGGATCAGCTCCAGGGCGTGAACAGAGCCGGGAAGGCGGCTGGCAGGCAAGACCTGACAGGCTACCCTCAACCCTTGAACAACACCTTTTGCCGAATAAAATTTTGCCTACCTACTGTTGTGCCCGTACAACCAGCCCGGATTCAAAATCTACAAGATGCAGAATTCATCCTGCGAACGCCCTTTGGACAAACTCGTGGCTGCGCCGAAAGGCACAGCGCCCTAACGCTCCCTTGACAACTCAAGATGCTGCGTCACCAGGCAGCGGGGTCCTGTGGAGGAGCATCGGCGATCGACATGTCCAAACGTGCAACAAAGTACTAGACAGCCCGGCGCCGTATTTCCTTCTCCCTGGAGGTCACCGCGCGAGGCAAATTTGAAGCGGGTGGCCAGCGCGGTCGCTGGTTGGACCTTACGGACGACCGTCGAGTGCTGGCTTTGTATTGGGCCGTTTGAGGGACAATCGTTTCTCGGGGCTTTATAAGACCCAACGCCGCCGCCTGGAGAACCGGATCCACCGAACCACCGTGAGCCGAGTGCCGCTCTCGAGTGGAGTGAGATGTGTTACGCGTTGGATACTCGCCGGACGTCTCCGTGCGGGAACAGTCGCGGTTACTCTTAGCTCTCGGCCCCCGTGCCGATCCGATCTTCTCCTGTATAATGAACTGTATATAGCGTATAAAGTCCCTTTTGTTATTCTCACCGACGCCTGACTCGGAGTCTTCGCTACCAACGCTCTGTCACGAAACGGGTGACGAGCGCTACGGGACCACCTCAAAGTCGCAACACTACCGACCTGGCAACCAAATTGAAATTGAAAGCGTAAATAGACGACCAGGAGCCACCAAAAAGAAAGTGAGAGAAACAGAGACAATGGATTGGATGAAAAAAATGCAAACAACAAGGACCATGCAGATTTACCAGAATGAGAAGCAATAAACCGGAAGGGAAAATCCGTGCGATAACACGAAGGTAATTGCCTCGCTATTTGAAGATTGAGCTGGTTTCCTAAGGACAAAAACATACAGGACCAAATATTCGCAACTAGATGAAGCATGCGTAGGCTGCAGCAAAAATCCAGAGACCACTCAGGACATGCTAATAGAATGCGAAGGAATTCATCCAATGAGACTCGTAGGTAACTTACGCTTTCCAGGAGCGCGTGGATTTAAAGTGGACGGAAGCATCAACCGGTCGACAATCGAGATAAGCAAGAGTCGTCTGGTGTATTGGTGGAAAAAGGCAGAGAAGAGATTGATACGACCAGATCCGTTACAAGCATAGGTAGCGGTACAAGGTAGATAGTGAAGTTTCGAACAAATAGAATAAGATAAAAGAGATTATGCGAAAATGCTAGAATGAAGAGAATGTATAGCATATACCATAATAACTTCAATTCGGCCAGCTGAATATTTTTCACCACCCCATTTCAAAGGGGATCCTAATAAGTTATATTCATCAGAGTTTTCAGGTATTTGTATAGGAAAAAACATTGACACTCAATAGAGGAACAGAACTAGGAAGCTTACCGCAGCCCTGCGACCGCTATGGTGATCAACATGACAACAAAAGACGTCAAGCAGAAAGTCATAGAGGCCAAGATAATGTAATGGGTGGCGGCAACGGAATTAAACCTGCAGTAAGTAATTACCTAACCTATAAGAAAAAAACGAAATCAGAAAAGAATCAATTTACGGCAACTCAAAGGGAAGCTAATTACTCTTCGTAGCGAGATCGGGATGCCTTAGAACGTGTAGTTATACAGCGAGGTACACCAAGGAAGAAGAAGCACGTGCTTGCTCCGGTAAAGCTAGGAAAATGATGGAACGTGTTTTTGAATGTGGAGATATCTACCCAGGTTTAAGCACTTCTGGCCTCCTCGAAGTCCTTGGGTTCAGGGATAACAGGCGGAAAGCAAACATGTCTGCAATAAGTGTGTGTGTGTGTGTGTGTGTGTGTGTGTGTGTGTGTGTGTGTGTGTGTGTGTGTGTGTGTGTGTGTGTGTGTGAGAGAGAGAGAGAGAGAGAACGGTGTGTGCAAGCTCTTGGTGGCGCAACCCACCACCTCGTTTCAAATGGGATGCTCATAGAATGCATCCATCCATTTTACGGATGCGTATACAAAGTTTCGAAAAGCGGTCCAGAAAGTTTGATGCTGGGAATCTTTTGTGTGTATTCTTTAAATGTATATAGGAGATTAGGTAAAATAAGGAGAAGAGCCTGAGGGCGCAACCAACCGCCCCATTTCAAAAAGGACGCTCACAGCATCCATCAATTCAACCATTCATAACTGCACGGACGAAAATACACGTTGCGTAGTGCCACAAAGAGAGAGAGAAGGAGATTAATTTACCCTGAAGATGTTAACCCTGCTGTACTGCGCTAAGATTTACTGCGCTAACCTTGACCTTAAAAAATAAGTTCTTCCTACGTCCATCCGACATTTCATCTCGCACTGACCACCCATTGTAGATTAGGGACCGGTTCAGAAACGCAGCATGAACGCTTAATTTCACGCATTAGTACCACCGATCGACGAGGACTGGAACTACCTTCCCGCCTTCGTCGCTGTCTTAGGTGACGCTGGAAAATTTCATGTTGGTTGCCAATGACTACTTATACACTATACCTACCACGACTCACAGTTGCTCCTCCGAGCCTTTAGAGTATGCACATAAATAAATAAATAAATAAATAAATAAATAAATTAGAAGCAAATCGTATTCGTTCCTCTTTGAACGGGAAAAGAATAGAGCGCACCGTGGTATATTGTGCAATACCTGTGAGTATTTTACTCACTTAATATGCTCGACCTCGCTATTTCGACGTGTCTAGAGTTTCTTGATCTCTCGAAGTGGTGATATACTCATCTGCCGCAGCAAGGAGGAGTCCCGGAAAGCTGACGGGGGTGAGCGTCGGCGAAATCTAACGCTGACCTGCCTCCTGCTCACCCAGAGATTAGATGGTCGCGTGAGTCTAAGGTATCGCACCGGGACGATAAAGGCTCTTTGAGCTGTCCACTGGCGCGGACTGGCAAGAACACACGCACTTGCAATGCACCTGCAGAAAATGGCGTGTTTTGGGTGATAAGCCATTTCAAAGTGATACTCGGTGACCGGCTTGGCGGCTTAGTGCCTATATGGTCGTCGTTCTGCAGTAGAGAAAGAGGTCGCGGGTTCGATTCGCGACTGCGACGTCACAGCTTTGCGAGAGGGACGGAATGCGAAAACGCTCGTGTACCGAAGTTAGGTGGATGAAAACCTCGCAAACCGATATTATTTCTGAGTCCACAAGTACTCGTACACCTCGCAGCCTATTTGATGCTTTTGGCCGTAAACACTATCGTATAATATATCTATATCTATCAATCAATCAATCATTCAATCAAACCCGGTATTCGTTGGAAAAACTCCAAATCGGGGCAACAAGATTTGGACCGCACCCTTAGGTAACCACACAAAGAGATGTTTGCAAACTTCTCCATAGGCGAGTGAGCTTCGTCCGCCCTACATCTCTCACTGCCATCTCTCTCCCATGAAAGCGATTCGAATGCAGCACGTCGTTCCAGTGTGAACCGGTTGCCTCCGTGAGTCTCCGGTCTTCTCCACTCGACGTGGTTTTACGCGGAAAGCGGTGCGGAGTGAAAAGCCGTTACGTTACCGGTATTCCGTGTCGGGGGTGTAGCTCAGATGGTAGAGCGCTCGCTTAGCATGCGAGAGGTACTGGGATCGATACCCAGCACCTCCAATCAATTTTTTTTTTCTTATTTTGAGAGAAGTTGCGTACTTCGGTTAAAATGTAATGGAATATTAAAGGATATACAGCCCCAAATTATTGACGTGATAGCATTAAGGGTCCCGTGTCGCAGAAAATCCGATGTCGGCGTCGGTGACGTTGTCCGTGAGAGAAAAATCATCCCGAACCACGTAGACTCTCGGCGTGACGCAGATGCGTTACTGAACTGATTGGATTGGACATTTTCACCACATAAGGTTCCTTAGCGTACACCTAACGAACTTTTTTCACTTTGCCGCCGTTCAACTGCGTCTCCGCGACGAGGATCGAACCCACGACATAGAGCTCGCCCGCGCAATGCCAGAGCCAGTAACCTGTACCGCAACGAGAATGCCCATTATGCGAGTGTGGGAACTGCATAACTGTTACAGCCTGAACATTTCTTCTAAAGTATAGATGTACGGTAGGAAGGACAAAATGTGGCAGTTTTCAGTTGCATTGCATACAGAAATTTACCGTGATCTTCACAGAACACGTCAGAATATAAAGTTAATGAAAATCCTCTTGGAAGAACGCAGCCTCCTTTAAGCCAATGCAAACTTACACTGCGTGCTGTTGATCTACACCGAAAAAAAAATGTTATTGCGCAAAGTGTAGACGCCGATATCAAGGGTGGTTATAGTAAGCCTGAATTGCTGCTCTGCCTTTCTTCCCGCATATTTTAGAAATTCTCTCTTAATACTTTAAGCAGGGAAAGGCGCAGTAGCTTTAGCGAAGGTTTTCGCAGGGAGCGCATGCCTGTGACCTAAACTAAGCTTCCATTTGATTTTCACGCGCTAGCGCATGCGAACAGTACACTGGGCCCATCCTGAAGGCGTCGCACTGAGTGCTATTGTTTGCGCAGGTCACTCAAGGTCAAGGAGGCAAAGGGCACTCTAAGAAACCCACTAGGTTTAATTCGGTATTCAAAATGTGTTCTATGCCGTTTCGAGGCTCCTCGAGTGCTTTCTGCCATGTTGGGCGGCAGTTATAATTATACTCCCGTCGCAGAAATATGGGGAATGCGCTATGCGGATTCCACGCATCCCGGGAATCCGTGCACACTAACTTCTTTTGTTTTTTCTGTGTGGACGCTCGCATTATTGCTAAGTGTGTTGACGTTATACGTGGTTACAGTAATGTACACGATAGGTTACGTTATGTAGGTCTGTGTTTATGTTTTTATAGTTGTGTCATACATGTGGTGAACTTCGTTGCAATATCATCCTCTGCCGTCTGTGGCTGCGTTTTCCTTTCCTTGGCAGCATTTCAGTTGCACAAACGGGGTGTTTCAGCGAACACTTTCAGAAATTCTCAAAGGTTTGCTGCGACGAATACAATTCTAGTTCATTATGAAGTCTACTCGAACTAGCGCACACTATACTTGCACAAGAAATTGACATGCATAACCGACTAATTAACAGAAATTAACTAAATATCTTTTAACTAATTACCTTATGGTCCAGTTTTCAATTTACAGACTGTAGCCGTGGAGTTTGAAAGGCGGATCCAGTTGCAACGAATTCTCAGGATGACACCAGTTTCGAAATATTCATTCCCAAACTTTGCGGAGAATTGCATTGGCGTTCCAGTTACTTTCTCGTCAAAACGTAGTTCTATGCATTCAAGCACCAAACTATCTGGATGACAACCTTTCGAAGAGACTGTCACCTGAGAATTCGTTGCAATTGGATCCGCTTTGCGAACAACACGGCTACAATTTGTAAATTGCAACTTCGGCCATAAGGTAATATTGGTTCCTAACACAATTAGTGATGTCTAGTTAATTACTCTATTAGGCATTATAATTTTCTTTTGCACGTAATGTCCACCTCTTCGAGCAGACCAACTCATGAGCTAGAATTGTACTATCTGCCACAGCAAACCTTTACAAAATTTTGAAGGTGGTCTCTGAAACACCCGGTACAACATATAACATTATTTCTGCTCAAAGCGCCTGTGTTTGTTCTAGACGAATAGATTTTTTTTTTATTGTGCTTGGTACACAATGTCAAACAAAAGTCTGCAGGATTATCAAGAAAGAAAAAATACATTCAGTCCGTCGAGCCGGATTCGAACCAGCGACCTATGGATGTCCGCTTGGAATGAAACCTCTACAGTCCACCGCTCTACCAACTGAGCTATCGACGGCACGGTGTCAGTGTGTCTACCGGCTTGTCTGGATTGCACAACAACGTGGCCGAGTAACGGGTTAATTGTGGCCTGGTAGGTGGAACGCAGTGCGAAGTTGTCTCTTGAGTCGCAGCGTTCGTGCTTGCGCAGAAAAGAGCGATTGCGCGCCTTCTATACGGCCTCCTTCTTTTGTAATCGAGGCGGTTGTCGCTAACTACGAAAACCACACGATTAAACTTAATATAAACGCTAGAGTTGGCTAGCTTTTTTTTTTCTACGAGTGCCTCATACTCACTATGGATGAATGACCAAGAATATAGGACCACTCTTGAATACAATTGGTCGAACCTAAAAAGAAACACTAATGAGAAATTTGGAATATTGATTACTGTCGTCCTCTTCTACTGCTTCTTCTAAATTTTCAGTGAGAACGCTAAATAAAAGAAGCATTAGAATGACAATTTGTAGGAATGGATTTATCGGGACTTCAAACTTTCCTAAATACTTCTTTTTCCTATGGTAGTGGCTATTTAAGAGGTCATTAGGTTCTCGCATAGGATGCCCATCCGTGTGTTTGTCATCAGATAACTTCCCCGACATTCCGGGTATGTCGTCGATCCGTATTTAGCCTCTTTCACGTCAACTTGGTCCTTGCTCTTCTTTCTGTTATCGACTCAGAGTAGCAAAGTCTTTCCGGGAGGCCTCTCTGCTTTTCTCGAATTAGAAATGTTCTCTTCTGTCCTTTGAGCCACTGGGTGTACGTGTCACTGGGTGTGTTGCCTAATAGTCAACTTGGAACAACCTGGGTGAAGGGGTAGTTGCCAAATAAACCACTTAGACCATTCGGTATCATCCTCGGCCTATTTTTTTCGTGTCCACTCCAGGACGAAGGTCTCCCAGCGATATCCAATTACCCCTGTCTTGCTTTAGCTGATTCCAACTCTCGATTGCAGATTTGCTAATTTCGTCACCTGACCTAATTTTCTGACGTCCTCGACTGCGCTTCCCTTCCCTTGGCACCCATTCTGTAACTCCCTAATGGTCCATTCGTTATCTACCCCACACCTTACATGGCCTGCTCAGCTCCATCTTTTTTTCCCTTAATGTCGACTATAATATCGGCGGTCCCCGTATGCTCTCTGATTCACACTGTTCCCTTGTGGCTATTAGCGTTACACCCAACATTTTTCGTTCCATTGCTCTTTGCGCGGTCCTTAACTTTTTCACGACTTTCCTTGTTGGCTTCCGAATTTCTGTCTCATATGCTGGCGCCAGTATAATGCAATGATTGCACGCTTTTCTACGACAGTGGTAAGCTCCCAGTCAGGATTTCGTAATGCCTGCCGTATCCACTCCAACCCATCTTTATTCTGTAAATGTCCTTATCATGATAAGAAGTATTGGTAATTAGTAATTGACCAAGGTAAACATACTCATGCACAGACTCAAGGGGCTGAGTGGGCATAATGAATTCTTGTTCTGTTGCCAGGCTATTGAACATTACCTTTGTCTTCCGCATATCAATCTTCAACTTCACGTTTAAATTGTCTTGGTTAACGTACTCAATAGCTTGTTGTAGTCCGTCCCCAGTGTTGCTGAACAGGAGAATGCCATCTGCAAACCGAAAGTTGCAGAAAAATTCACGTTGATCCTCACTCCTGAGCCATCCAATGATAATAGCCTGATACTTCTAAGCATGCCGTGAGTAGCATTGCAGATTTGTGGCTCCTTGCCTGACCTCTTTCTTTATAGGTGTGTGCAACTGGAAATGTAAAGCTGTGAATGTGAACATTCTTGGCGAATCCTCCATTATGGGTATGCACCACTGGGTAGAGTCCCAAATAGCCATGCAGAAAAAGAAACAAGAAGTAAAGTCGGCAACATATAATTGAAGAAGTCTCCTACAGACGAGTGAAAAAGCCGACACCAACAACAGCTGAGTGTGGAGAAAGAAGTGAAATTAACAGAGTGGGACCATCTGCAGCATGCATTGAGCAATAAGCGTTGAGCTAGAAAAACGGGAAGAAAATGTCGTTAACAGATAATTGAGCAATATGGCTACACTTAAGGGAAAACGTGACAATAAGATGGGTCTCTACATAGCTTTAATTCGATTCTCGTTAACGTCGACATTATTCCTCATAGAAGTTTCGTCGGATGTTTTTAAGGGAGTCATTGAACAGCATTTAGATAGCAGCAATCCGTACGAGCATTAGTAGTCCAAACTTTCCAATCTCTTTAATAAAGATAATAATAATAAAATCATTAATTTTTGTTGGGTAAATAGCATCTAAAAAAGCCGACACCATACAAGGGCGCGGGACACCGTGACAGAGTGCTAAGTGCGTACGTTGATGAAGAAGAAGAAGAAGTATTCTTTTCGGCAGGTCCGCAAAGCTGGCTCTCGTCTAGAATCATCTCTTCGTATACTGTACAACACTACTAAACCCGAAGAGCCACACCTGAGAACAGGGCGATGGACGTCCTTCTTCCCCACCGACTGGCCGGTGCCGATCTCCGAACAAGCGAGTCGTTTGACTGCGAGGAAGCCTTTCGTCACGGCCCTTGCCAGAGAAGGATGCTCGTTCTCATGCTTCTGGGACTCTTCTCGGCTGTTTGCCAAACCGTGGTGATGTCCCTCATCACCGGTGACGTCGACCATTGGTGCAAGCCGCTCGCCGGTTTCAACATCTCTGCAGCCGATTGGAAGAATATTGCGATACCGATCGAGGCCGAAGGATGCTTCAGCCGCTGCCGTGTTTATGAACGCTGCAAGCCACCCGCTGACCACGGCGATTCCGCTGAGGATCGCAAGAGCGACGCTGTACTAACAGGGGCTGACGAGTGGTACAACCGATGTTTCCAGGACATCAACGACCCACGCGACGTGCCCTGTGAAGATTGGGACTACGACGTTAGGACGGCCGAGGCCAGTGTGGTGAGCTCCTGGAACATGGTGTGCCACCAAGGTTTGTTGCCGGCCGCCCTTCTCGGCCTGCATAACGCCGGTCCCGTCGTTTACCTGGCCGGAGCCTTCGTAGACTACATCGGCAGGAGAGCCATGCTACCGTCCTCCGCCCCCGCGGTAATGACCTGCACGGCGTGCACCTTCGCTGTGACAAATTACGTGCGCTACGCTGTGGTGCGCTTCCTTACCGGGGCCGGTGTCGCAGTAAACACGATTTTTACCTGCCTCATCCCGTTCGAGGTGATGACGCACGCGCACAGGCCGCAGCAAGTGCTCTTCCTGGCGGTTCTGGGCCTCACGTTATGTGAGGTCTGGAGTGTCATCGTCAAACCCGTAGTCATCGACTGGCATCTGAAGCAGGTCATCTTCCTAGGCCTTACGGCTCTTCTGCTCCCGGCTTTGTCTCCCGCACGGGAATCATCGCCGTCGCTAGTCGATAATGGAAGGCTGGATGTGACCAAAGCAGTCATGATGCAGGCGGCCGGGACCAACAATTTCCCGCCTCCTGTCACGGTCTGTCTTGTGGAGAAGCTGAAGGAGCAGATCAAGAGCCACGGGGCTCGCGAGGGTGCCGACATGGAAGACTTGGTTGACTATCGCGACCTCCGGCTTCGAGCGTTGGGCTTTAGTCGCCGTTTGCTTCTACATATATTTTGTTTTTTACCTCGGCGCCTTGTCGACGGCGCAGTATATCGATTTATGGATGTCGTGCCTCACGGTGGTCGTCACACCGGCGACGTCACACAGTTTCAAGTACTTTCCGGACGCGCTTCAGAGTCCACCACGACGTTATGGACCACATGAAGCAAACGCTCGAGCCGCGAATACCACGCAAGAAGTCCAAGGCCGCAAGCGTGGAGAGCTCCAAGTCAACCATCATGAAGAGTGTAAAGACTAGTGGCAGCAAAAGTACTTGTACGTAGTTTCAAAATGCCCCGTCGATCTCACGCACAGCGGGTGCTGGGAGAATACCACCGGAAGCGTACTACGAAGTGACTTTACATATGGTGTTGGGTTCGCAACATCAAATAGTCGGTTCCTGTGTTCGTATTAGCTGTAACTATGCTTTATAAATGTTCCTGTACACTCGACCTAAAGAAAGACGCAAATTTGCTAACGTTTCAACTGGTCTTTTTTCACGCTATGGCGAGTTTCTGTGTGTTGTACATCGTTTTGTTGAGTGGCAAATATATTTTCTCTCATTTCGGGAGTTAATGCGTTCAACTCTCTGAAAGTTGTTGTGTATCGTTGGCCGGGAGACTACTGGAACTTGCCTCTGAATGCCAGGCTGCGCTCTGAGGATGAAGAAAAGAAAAGATGATAACGTTATTTCTGTGTTACTGCTCCATTCCTCAATCACGCACGCACTCACGCACGCAACAAACGCACGCACTCGTGCTTTAATGACCCTAAAGCCATAATTTGTATACGTACTCCCCTCATCAAAATCATCTGCAGTCAGCTATTAAGACGGCTACAGAAAACAATTTAAAAGAAAACATTATAGTTGACATAATGGCAGCACAATTTATATTAGGGATACTTCATAAGCACATCACTTCAGTGCCGTTTTGTTGGTTCCCTTCCCTCTAGCACCTCGTTAATTGTTGGTCTGGTGCACCGGCTTAAACACGCCACCAAACTAAGCAAGGTGGTATTGGTTCATGTTTAACTAATTAACTGCGCACTGAGAACGATGATGAATGTTGCGTGTTGTGTCTACGTCTTCAACTCCGTTTTCAGCACTTTCATGATTAGCCATGAATCACAAATGCTCGCGCTGAATTCATCAATGTTGTCGTGGATTCGGCAGGTGCGCAGAATTTTCCGATGTACGTTGCTTGTATTCATTCGCTCGCCCGTAAGATATACTTGAGTTACATGACCAGCGCAGCGACGTACTTCTCCCAAAAATGTCGGCGTTCATATGTACGGAACGCAGCGTCTCGTAAGCTTAGTTATGATGACGACTGCATTCACAAAACATTGTGTCTCAATTAGGCTGTTGAATAATTGGCAAGTTCCAAGATGCAAGAATTAAAGCTCTCCATATATTACTGGGCAATAACGTTGTGAACTCCCGTAACATTGCAAGATTTTTCCGTGTCTCGAAAAAGAGAAAAAAAAAAGACAAACAAAAGAAACACTCCGTCGAGCCGGATTCGAACCAGCGACCTATGGATAACAGCGTGGGATTTCCTCTACAGTCCACCGCTCTACCAACTGAGCTATCGACGGAACGGGCAGGGGAGTTACTTTGAGCAGGTGTGATTCGAGCACGAGGATTTGAGCAAAATGACTTTGTAGGTAAAGAAGCACCGAGGTGAGCGCGTACGCTGTTACAGCTAATGAACACTGCTTTCGACGTAACTTTGTAGGTTCTACGACTCGACCCCGTCGCTTGGAACCTATGCACACTATTTTAAGCGCCTCCGTTGGTCTTCATTTTACTAATTACACTCAAGGACTCCAAAAATAATGAGACTGAAAAGTAATACCAATCGGAAAACTAGCAGCACCGTTTACCAAAACATTGACTTAACGTGATTCACGCTAGGTCCTCGGCTCGAGTCTGTGGACGCACGAGAACTTTGGTTTGAAAAGCAGCCTTGCATAGCACAGCCAATATACAGGTCTTCGTAACTGTCTTTTTTCCCCTAAAGCTTCCTCAATCACCGATGACAGAAGTTGCGTAATTCGAACATGCTCGGCGTCTCTTAGTGCACGTAGTGCCGCTGCCAGTGACCAGTGGAGTAGCCAGTAAGTTTTTCCTGGTGGGAGCAGGGGGAGCGGGATGGGGGCACGAACTTAAGCGGGGACAAAGTGTGTGAGGGGACTTCGGCAGGCCGCATATTCACTAAGAAATTTTCGGGGGAGGGAGAGCACTTGCTCCGTGTGCCTCCACACCCCACCCTTGCTGGCATTTTTGTATGAAACTTCGTGCTTGCTGCCGTTTGTGGGTGGATGTATGTTATGAGCGTCCCCATTGGAACGGGGGGCAGTGGGTTGCGCCACCAAGCTCTTGCTATTATACTGCTTAATGTCCTACCTAGGCTAGAAAAAAGAAATAGAAAACCACGATGAACTCTCACAAACGAATTTTCTGACTGACTCTGCCCAGGCGGCGCTGCGGAAAAATTAAAGCCCCTCTATAGAAAAAATCCGTCACCAGTGCCTCCATCGCAGCCTTGGCACGAACTGAGTAGTGCAAGGAGAGCTATCCGCAAGCGAAGGTGCATAGGCCACAATGGACCTTTCTCTTTCGTTTGTGTTGAGGCCCTGGAAAGGACCTGGAAATCAAGGACCTGGAAAGCTTCTTCCACCCATCCACGCTAAGGAAAGGAAGCGCAGCAGGGCTAAGTACGTGTACAATATAAAATAAAATTTCAAGTGTTATCTCGGCGTGCTGCAACTCGCAAGTACAGAGAGCATCAGGTTTGTTTATAGGCATATCAGCACAAAAATCTAAGCATCTCAAATTGGTTCATATTGAATATGTCCTGAACATAAGACATGTATCTCCTATATTTTTATGTATTTTATCGTAATGTTTTGTCTCGCAATTATTTACAGAGAGTAAATCCTTTCATAGCCTTTTTCAGGGCAGCCAACAGAAAACGTTTTCCAAGGCAGCAAACAGCGTACGATCATAACGAAAGTAAGCTTCCTACAGTGCCTACGCGCTGCATCTTTCTTTCTCACTGGAGCAACAGCATCGCTCAGTACCTTAATTTCAACTTTTCGCAGACCCTCCGAGCAACAAGCGCGCTCAAATAAATGTAAATACACGCGAAATATTTTTCTTTACACACGTACGTTACTTCGCAATTACACATCCAGTGCTGCTACAGCAACTTTATTGCTCACATTTCGAAAACGCAGTCGAACAGGCTCAGCACGTTGCGAAGCGTGCTTGTTGTATCTGCGCAGAACATACAAAATACCAAAAGTAGAAATGAGCTCGCAATACAACGATGCTCTAGAACAGGATTTTGAATTCATAAACGAATCAAAATGTTTGGTTCAGCTGACCTGCCAAATGTCTTCATTCCACTTGTTGAGTCAAGCGGAGGCGGACGTCTGTTAAAAGGTGGAGATATCGATAGCACATAACAGGATGGTTCGCAACATTGTTTTTTTGCAGATTCTTGACTTTTCGCTTGGTTACCACGGTCCTCCGTCAGGGCTACACAACACAATTACAGAAGAACAAAATTGTCGCACTTTCTCATGCGAGCCACTTTGTTGTGGGGAATGCAAGTAATCCGATTACCCAACAGGTTGAACGGCCCGTATCCAGCGCTCTCGCCTTTCCCCCTCATACGATCGCGATGGAAATCAGTAAAACTGAACGATGCTATTCTGTCCTTCACGTTCGTGGCAATTTACAACACAACAGTAGCGTCGACTGCGGCGTTTCTTCGTAGCGCGCGGAGCTATCCCGGTTGCCGTCGTTTCCGCCATCAGTCTGAAGAGTGAGCCAGCAAGCGCTTTATGGCAGTTCGGCGGCCCGTCCGACTATTGTAGAAATCCATAGCTCTCTGTCTGGATGTTAAATGCGCAAAACACTCGCAATATGGACCAAAATCTAGGTAAATTATTGTTTCGCAGTCGCTAGCTGCATAGGCAACTTAGCAAGAGAGTCGGGCTTCGCACTACTCAATTACTGCCTCTTCGCACCGGCGGGTGGCGCTACGCGTCTTGCAAAACTCCAGAGTCTGACATCCATTGCGAACTTTGCTTTTGTACCTCTCCGTTTTTTGTCGTTTCCCTACTTGGGAACCAACAAAGCACCTCCATACACGTTTTTGCTGACCAGTGGCAGTGGCACATTGATGGAGGCTATATTACAACCAGGTAGTGACCATAGCTAGCGAGGCGCGAAGTTCCCTATTTGGCTCTAGAGGTCATGAATTTTACATAATTCGGATAAGGCGAGCGGTACTATCGAGAAACCCTATGATATTTGGGTGCTTTCTAATGCTCAATTTAATTTTCTATCCTCTGTCACTGGTGACACCGAGTGCCTGATTCTGTCTGAGCCAATGACCCTGGTTCAAGGAATGGGAAATGGAAGAGGTTGTTACCTAGGTCAACTAATCACAGGGAACCCTGACCATGAGAAGGAAATTCATGGAAGAATTAAAATGGGTTGCATCACATACGGCAGACATTGCCAGCTTCTGACTGGAAGCTTGCTGTTATCATTGAAAAGGAAGGTGTACAATCAATGCATTTTACCTGTGCTGACATATGGGGCAGAGACTTGGAGACTGACAAAGAAGCTTGAGAACAAGTTAAGGACGGCACGAAGAGCGATGGAACAAAGAATGCTAGGCATAACTTTACGAGACAGAAAGAGAGCAGTTTGGATCAGAGAGCAAACGGGTACAGACGATATTCTAGCTGACATTAAGAGAAAGAAATGGCATTGGGCAGGTCATGTAATGCGCAGATTAGATAACTGTTGGAACATTAGGGTGACAGAATGGGTACCAAGAGAAGAAAAGCGCAATAGAGGACGGCAGAAGACTAGGTGGTGCGACGAAATTTGGACATTTGCGGGTGCTAGTTGGAATCAGTTGGCACAGGACAGGGGTAATTGGAGATAGCAGGGTGAGGCCTTCGTCCTGCAGTGGACATAAAATAGGCTGGTGATGATGTTACAAGATAAGGTCAATGGAGCAAACAGACGAATATTCATTACGGCACAAGCTTCAACATACATCAACCTTGGCATGAATATTCCTACAGAACCAACGGTAGTTGGAAACCACTGCCTACAACACACTTCTAAGTATCAGAAGTTGGTATTCTTGCTACCGACAAGTTATTGAACAAGCTGTAGATATGGGTCGCACATTCTCTGAAAACTTCCGATGCCTCTTCTGCAAAACGGGCCGTACAATCCGGCTGCATCGTTTCACTTGCTTGACAAATGGTTCGCATTAATCTTGTCAACTTGTTTCATTTTATCCAGTGCTACTAATAAAGATTGTTTTATATCGCAAGAAACGTTTTCCTTCACCCAGGCACACTTGAGAATATTTCCCGTGAATGCTGTCTGCATTGTTTTTAAAAAGAGCTCAGGGCTGAGAACGTAAAAACATTCCAGGATGTTTTTATGCCAAATTCGCCATTAGCCTTCTGTGATAGGTCAAAATGAATCGAACCAAACCCACATGGGTGGGTGCCGCATCCATTTGGGCACATTCCAAGCCATTTTGACCTATCACAGAGGGCTAATGGCAGATTTGGAATAAAAACAGATTGAAATAGATTTACATTATCTCAGCCATGTGCTCAACAACAGTAGCACATACAATATTTTAGCATCTCACTTTATCAGTTTTGTTTGACCTACTTTTGAATTTAGTGTCCTTTAAAAGCATTATTGCTTTGATGGCAGCTGGCCTATGTACTATGCCTAAGCTGTTTTACATTGTATCCCTCATGATTTCTTTGGACCTTTAGTGAGCTCCTCTGAAATGAAAGAACTCATACCATTACCACCACAGGTAACATAGTCTCTGTCACTTTACTTTTGCGTTAGTCAAAACAAGCATTACTCATATACTGTCTACCTAACAAAGCACATACACTTCACAATGAGACTGCATTTCACGGGAAGGTCACATTTTGCAGCACAGACATAAAAACTGCTGCGGACTGCAGAAACTTTGGGTCAGTTTATTTCAAATGAAGTTAGTGTATACACAATAGTCCGCAGGTGGTTCAGAATATTTACACAGTTTATCTCCACATTCTAAAAATAGGCTGGCATGTCTTATAACTTGCTGTTTTCTGTTCTCATAGTGAAAAATCTTTCAAAAACATCTCGGCAGTCAAACCTTTGCATGACCACTATCATGCAACAGAAAGAAGAAATAAACAATGTGTCTACAGTCACCAGCAACACTTTCAAATGTCTGCCACATCTGGGAAAGCAGCACTGTGGTCCCACAAATTGTAAAAATGTATTTCTTGGGAGATCATCACAAATAGGTCTTCATCCTACAGGCAGGGCCAATTAGAGGCACGAACTCTATCAAAACTTTCCAGTACATCAGTGACAAACTTCTGCATGCCAGCACAATCACTGGTGAAGCAGCGAGACAATGTCATCATACTC
This sequence comes from Dermacentor andersoni, assembly GCF_023375885.2. Classification (NCBI taxonomy): domain Eukaryota; kingdom Metazoa; phylum Arthropoda; class Arachnida; order Ixodida; family Ixodidae; genus Dermacentor; species Dermacentor andersoni. The sequence continues at coordinate 109,925,014 of NC_092823.1, forward strand.
CCTCTGCTTCTCACTCTCTTCCATCTTGAGAGCATTGACAATGTTCTGGAACCGCTGCTTGAGGGCCTGGTTTTCTATCGATGCTATCTCAAGCTCCTGGGCCTGCCTTCGCTCCTGGAGCTGAGCGATCTCCCGCTCCAAATCCGACAACCGGTTCAAGAGCGCAGAGTTGTCCTGCTCCGGTTCGTCCACGTCATCGTCTTCCTCCTTCTTGGTGGCAAACTCGATAACTTCCTTGTCATCACCATAATCGGGATCGTCGACGTACTCGTCCACAAGTGAACTCGTTGCTGCCGCTGTTGCCGCCGCACTGGTGCTTGCACCAGACGCCATCTTATCGGTGGCTGCCAGCATGCCCCGCCGGAAGTCAGTCACCATGTCCGGCGAAGAGCCACCATCCCGCTTTCCAGACAATGATGGATGCCTCTGCTTTGGAGGTCGTGATGTGAGCTCTTCCTCCCCGCCCGAGTCGACGATGTTGACATCATCCTCATCAGAGCTGCTCAATGCTTCGCCGAAGAGGTCGTGTTCACCAACATCCATGCTCTGCGAGTTGCTGTTGAGCAGCGCGCTCACGGAAGGTGAGCCGAAGCCACCGCTCACGTGAGGCTCACCAGAACCCCCACCAGCCACTTCGGTTCCATCAACCTTGCCATCACTGGTTTTGTCGTCATCGGCGTTGACCACCTCATAGCGGATTGAAATGGCTTCGTTGTCCGTGCGGAAGAGTCGCTTAACCTGCAAGCGAGTACAGCAAAATTATGTCTCCATTTAAAAAGGCGTTATGGCATCCAATACATAACCATTTTCATTGAAGTTTTAAACTTATAAACATATCTTGATTGACTAACATTGCAAGTGCTTGTGCACAGGATTACAAAATGTGCAATGTAACAGGTTTCAACACTACCTTACATGGCAAATAGGTTAATGTTTCAACATGCCTCACATTTTAATTGCTGCACAAAAGTTTTGCTCTTGGTGCACAAAGGTAACATTTAATCATGATAACGTTCAAGCCTTCCAGGGGACATGTCTGCTTATAACTGCACATGGGAAGTAAAATTCCAGGGTTTTCTTCCTAGCATGAATGGTCAGCAACCAATGTTTTCTAGCTACTAAATCCCCATTTGATGACACCTAGTATTTACTGAAAATGTGAGCAAGCAATGAATGCTGTCAGCACCAGACCCGGTTTTTCTCAGAACTTAAGGCAACAGAAAAACATTTTGGAAACAGTCTGGCAAGGGACGGTCTGCATGCCAGCAGCCTTGCCTCCTCCCATCTCCTGATCCAACCCCCTCACTAACCGCAGGCATCTCTCCTCGCCTTGAACCCCATGTTTCACGACTTTGTGTCCCGTGAAAAGTAAAACTTTGTTTCGAGAAGTAAGGTTGTCTCCCTGTTTGAGCCGAGCCCGTGGTCAGTAACTTTCCATGTGTATGTCGACCCGTGAAAGGATCAGTGCTTAGCAGTGTAGCAGTGGATGGTGCACTAGTGGCAGGCAATTGCCTGCATCAAGAACTGGTTACGTTATCCCTACAATGGCAGCGCTACAACAGCACGGCAAGTGTCATAAGCTAAAAGTCGCCACTACACCTAGGCCACAAACCAAGGTGTAACATGCACAAAGCAGCACTGATGGACTGGGACATGCACAGTAAGCACCGACAGTTATATCATGCAATAAGCAGTGCTGACAGCCTAGCTGTTTCAGCATGGTGAAGTGGCATTGGGTTGCTGGAAAGATCGGGATGCCCAAATACAAAGATTCGAGTTTAGCATTCGTTACATTCGCTTCTCTTATCCCACGATTACTGTTTCGATTCGTGTTTTCTGCACCGTACTGGTCAATCATCTCAACTGCAAGGTACTTACTTCCTTCTCGATCTCCGGGAAGTCGACGTACTTTTTCTTGAGCACCTTGCGGAAGCGGCGCTTGCGCACGTTCTTCAGCGAGGGCGTGATGCCGTGCGGGTACTGGTACTTCTTGTCCTTGGCGTCCTTGCGTTCCTTGCGGCGCAGCGACTCCTCGTCGTCGGCCGCCGCCGCCTTCTTGGCCTCTTCGTCCTCCGCGCCGTCCTCTTCCTTGCAGATCATCAGCTGCGCCACGTCGGCCGTCTTGTAGAAGGTCTTGCGGTCCAGCGTCTTGTGCGACTCGATGATGGACGGCAGGTCGACGACGCGCGCCGACAGGCTCCAGCGGTCGAAACGTACCGTGCCGTGCCGGTTGTCTGGCTCCAGCTGGATGGTCAGCCGGTCCTTGAGGTTCATCACGCCGGACCGCACTGCGGCTCGCAAGGCTGCGGCCACCTGACCCGGCAGGCGCAGGATGACCTGACTCTCGAGTTCGGCCGGAGCTTCTTCCTTGGTCTTCTTGATTTCGGGCGGCGCGTTCATTGTGTCAAGTGTGCGTTCGCGTCCACTAGTGTACCGAGCAACAAAGCAGTGCAGCTGAGACGACTGGTGATGCCGAGCCGCTACGAAAGATCGCGGCACCGGTCGTGGAGTTCAGTCACAGCAAACTTCGTTTTCGGCCGAGATCTCGCTTGGCTCAAGTCCCGTTAGCCATCGTGTAGTCAGCACTTACAAGTGTGGCAAGACGCTCCTGCAGAACCGCCAGCACAACCTTTACAGTGTTTGTTTCAAGATCTACCTCTCAGACCCATCCGCAAACTACAGGCACAAGGAATAGATTGCGTTCGACTAGAAAGCAGTGGAAACGTGTGGAAAAACGTAAACAAAAGCGCAACATGGCTGATGTTTACATAGATTGGGCTGCCGCTTTCCCAAAGCGCTGACTCTACTGTGGATTTGGTGTGTTGCGTAAAAAAAACAAGAACATTCACGCATGTTATCTTAGGTATCTGAAGCTCGCATACTTCGCAAAAAAAGTTTTTTTATTAAGATACAACACACGCTTCACACAGAACACGCTTTTTCAACTACTGCAAATCGTAAAAGCTGCGAAACCTATCTTCAGCCTGCGACACTTCACCTTAAAACACCTATGTGAAACATCGCGATTGTTTAACAACATTAGCATCTGCTAAGCCTCCTTTATAATAGTCACGATAGTGCGATAATAAGTTGTAGCATGTTGCTGCATGCTTAGTTGCAGCCCATTTGCGGTCACGACATCGATTGCGGCAAAATCGAAACTGCCGTGTGGCATGTGAAATCTGCATACAAAATCAAGTCAGGCCAGGCCGATTCGAGTCGCAAGGTTTCTCACAAAATCGTCAGTGGCGAGCGAAAGTATGCTGAAACCCGAGTTTAAACTGCCGTGAACAGCACTATGTCGTGTCAGTTAGTGAAGATAGCAGCAATTAGTAACGTCGCCAGAGTCAAGTCCTACTTGTTTCCAAGCGGTCAAGAACAACAGGGTGAGGGTTCTGTTTCAAATCATTGGACCACTAGGGCATGTTTTCGCGTCAGCTGCTAGGCGCTCTCGCTTTTACTATCGGATGTCCAACTTCGTTACAGGAGCTCTTGCATTTTGGTTATCCGGGAAGCTATTCCTTCGCTATTACTTCCAGAGTAATAACTGCCTCGAGTTTCGTGTTCTGCTGTTAGCTGTCAACACTCGCATTGGAAACAACTTGCGCTCACAACTTGTTTACAGCAGCTAAATATCTGCAGCAAGGATGTTTCAAGTTATTTGTCCTTTTATTTTCTTGCTGATATGATTGCGTGCATTGTGGCTATCAGCCGGCACCTTTAGCGCAAAGAATGTTCGCAAGGAATGTAAGTGGCGAGTTGAAATCTTAGTCGCTAGCTTTCCAAACAGCGTTTGCGACTCGGAGCCACGCAGGCTTTTTCGCGTGGTGTGTAGTTAATGTGTTTTTCCTCGCATATGTAGGTAATCATCAGCGCCCGCGCCTAAAGGGATCTGTTCTATCCGCTGATGGCGTTGCTCTGTCGAAGTCTTTGTTTCAGGTGTTCTCGCTGCAAACCTACGCTGCAGCTATTGGCGACAGCTGTGTATACCGAACAATGCTCGGCTCTTGAACGTTTTCATATCTCACTCTAATATATTCCGAAGTTGCCAGTTCGTGCTCCTGCAGTATCGTAATTTTTAAAAATACCTGTCTGATGCGGAGCAGCATGTTTTCTTAGGTTTCGCGACATCTTGAACGGAATTGCTTTTTTATATTGCAGATACTTGCTCTTAATTACACCACCACTTGTCAGCTCCTAAACTCCCTTAATTGGAGAACGTAACTTTACGATAACTGTCCATAAATTGGATGATGTTCATTTTGTGCACCTCGGCGGCACTGAAAGCCTGACGCAGTCTATTGCCATCATGTGAGATTCATCACATAATCACATAGTAATGATCACCACGTAATGACAACAAAAGAGCAAAGCAGTGCAACTATATTAACAAGAACGTGCTTTCTTGTTTAATATTGTAAGTTTTTTGTGGAATGCCAAGACATATGAATCGACCTTCCTGTCATTAAAGGCAAACGACAGTGAAATTTTGCATTGCATAAAAAAATATTTATGATAGTGTAGGCCACAGGGAAGGCTCAGTACAAAATGCAAATGGACGCATCAGAAATAACTCTGAAATCCATGCTTTTCCATACCGTAACTGGAAAAAGCACTGTCACTACAGCTTATCCTAACTGATGTGCCTGCTTGGTGCTTCAGACACATAGTCTATGCTGCATTTGGCTGAAGTTCCAAGACATTTTCACTCACTTTAAAATATAAATACCTTTCGGATACCTATCAGCACGCCGGAACGGATAGTGAGATAGATGTCATACCTTCCTTATCGTGTAGCTGTATACTGCATGACTAGGGGCGTCTACCATCTGTTTTAAACATATTGAGCTCGAGAGAGAGAGATATTGTTTTGAGTTGGGTTTTGAGTGTATGTGTATTGACCACGGTCGCTGTTTTCGCTTCACAAAGGAGACGACGCAGCATCAAAGGCAGCCATCGATGCTTGGGATTGGCCCTTGGAAAATGAACAGCCGGCAGAAGCTAAGTCAGCCAAGGAGGAGGACAGGTGGCTGCAAGATTGTGTTGTCGCGCTGTCATCGACGGCCGATGTTCTGGCACTGGCGAGGGAAAATACAGTCGTGTTTCTCACGGGTAAGTTGCCAATAGCTTCCCCCTTGCATTTCTTGGAAAGCAGTTTAAAAGCCGCTTTGAAACTTGATTTCCCACTCGCCAGGGTAGCCCAGTGGCTAAGGCTTGAGCTTGAAGTCGTGGGTTCGATCCCGGCTATGGTGGCCCCATTTCAATGGGGGCAAAATGTGAAAATGCATGTGTACTTGGATTTAGGTGCACCTGGAATGCACCTGGGATTTAGGTGCACCAGAACCCTTGGGGGCCAAGGTTAATCGGGAGTCTCTCACTGTGGTGGGCCTCGTAATCAGACCAAGGTTTTGGCTCACAGAACACCGGGGCCTAATTAAAAATTTTTTGAGTGATTATTTCTGCTTGCCTTCTGAAACCTTTGTATGCAATTGCATTGAAAACAGGTCAGTTCACTGTGTCTCAATACGGCGCATTTTATGTTGGTACTCATCAGTTTCGATAACCAAAAGAAAAAAAATTCCGCCTGGTCCGGGCAAATCTTTTAGTGTCCACATTCTCCCAATACCTTTTGTGCAGTTGGCTGTACAAGTTGACTCCACTGCGAGCATTGTCTGTTGCACTGTCTGCGTGAGGAGGACAGACGGGGTTATCTGTGCAATCCTATTTGCATAGGGCCAGTGTGAGAATAGGTGTAGATATAGAATGCGTGTGTTCTATTCCAGCGGCTACTGCGTATGGCACGGCCGCGCGGGCTCTGTCCTGAAAGCAAACTGCAATGAGTACAGAGTTTAGGTGCGCGGAGGGCTCAAAGCTTCGTGTGCGCTGTGTTCTCAATGCTTAATTCACATTGAAGCGAGAGGCAGGACAAAGGTCAATTCGCTCGCTGCTGCTGCCGCTCTTCCGCATGCCAGCATTTTGACAGCGAGTGTCCGCGCTCGTTGAGTGAAATGTGTTTGTTTGCTTGTGTGTGCATGACAGCATGCTTGTTAATTTAGTTAGTAAGCGAATGCTTATGAGTTTATACAGCCGATAAAACTACTATCCTTGCTTCGTACAGCTGTCTACTCATTTGCTATTGCAATCGATGCTTTGCCTTTCAGGCAGAACTACAACGTTTATTACTTCACGAATGTGACATTCAAGAAATTTCTTTATTTTGGTTCTTTTCTCTGGCAGCCAAGCATGGTATATCTGAGAGGAACGACTGGAAGTACGAGGTGTCATTCCACAGTCAGCTGCGCGCAGCAAACGGGTATGGTACTTCTCACCTGCCTTGTGTTCTTGTAGCAATGACTTCTCAAGTTGCAAAATTTATTATTCTTGCATTTTTTTTTGTTATTTAGAGAGGAAACAAAGTATGCAAGTAAATGTAGGAGCAAATGAATGTGTCTGTGTTGAAGGAACTTTTTTCCCTAATACTAAAACAAAATAATTTTGCGTGCTATTTCAGTGACTCTGTCTGTGCCATGCTGTGCTTGCCAATGAGCTCCCAGAAGAGGTGAGCACTTCAAAAATTAAGCATGATATAAAAGCATTTCCTTGTAGCTATACAGCTGAAGTTTACAGTGAACGACTATTTAGCAAAGCAGGGAATGCTGGTTTGTGACTGTAGAGTTTGATTGGTCATGCATTGTTTCATTGGAATACCTGCAAATTCTGAACGTTTTCTCATAAAGTGCCAGTTTTATCAAGCTTGTTTACAGCTGTGGTAATGACAACAATAATTTTACTTTTTTTTTTCATCCAGTTCACAGAAAAACTGATTGAACGAAAGATGCCAAGTACAATTTCCAATCAATCTTTAAGAGCCGGAATTTTCAATCTCGCTCCATTCTTCAACCCTTCCTGTAGCGCTGACACCCATTCTGTAGATTCGGTGTATAGGGGTGTTTAATATTTCAGTTGCTGTTGCGTGAAAATTCGATGAATAAATTTTGCTAATATTCATGTGTGTGTTTGGGTGTATGTATGCGCACTTGCTTGTGTGTTTGTGTGGGGTACAGATCATTATAATTACAACTGTGAAAAAGAATGCCTGTTCACCACATATGTACAAAAGAGACTGAATATTTAATAAACAGTGTCTAATCTCAATATTTTGTCACAAAACTTAATATTATATTTGGCTTCGACTGTAGTGTGTTTCCGACTCTTAAGATTAGCAGGTCCGCGTTGAGTGTTTTGCTTATGTAATGCAGCCTAAACTGCAATGTCTGATAATTTGAACATTGCCAGTGGTTTAGCTGTGTCCTGTGCAGGACGAAGAACTCTCCAGAGACCTTCAATCATTGCTGCCCTGAAAAGACTGATTCTGGCATTACTGACAAATTTCCTCATTTCGTCACGCTGTCCTATTCTCTGCCACTTTTGAATGCATTTTCCTTTCCTCGGCACTCATTCTGTTTTACTAGTTACTAGTTATTAGTTACATTGTCATAGCATGAATCTTTGCTCTTGCACTGCCTAGTATTGTTATAAATTTTTCTCAAAGCATGTAGTGCCACCTGCAGGCAAAAGCAAACACTACAGTCTTGCATACGTGAAATCACCTAGCGTCATCCCTCATTTTTTTAATATCAAACTTAAATTTAAATTAAGGTAAATGCAATTAAAAGCATGAACAGGAGAACATTATACATTTATAATATACGCTTTTCTTTTACACTGGCAAGTGTTGGTTACATTTAAATGCAATTTGCACAGGCCTAGCTCATGTTCATTTCTGTTGCTTCATTTGATTAGATTTGCTTTGAGCATTATTCAACTGCATTCATGCTGCAGGTAGCTACATGTCTTTTCAAAAGGCTGTATTATCATGAAAGAATAAAATGTAAAGAGAGAAGTGCAATGTAGAATACATAATTCAAGTGATATCTAGAGAACGCAATTTTCGAGCCGTGTCCATTTGGCAAATATTTTTTAGGCCCAAATCAGGTCTATGAGCCGAAACGATGCGAATATCACGTGAAGTGGTGAAAGGGAAAAATGAACGAATACATTCTAGCTAGCCCTAACGTGTTCACATTTTCGTTCATTTGTGATGTCTACTCTACTTGTGTTTTATTTGCTCTCACTTGCCTGTGGCTTGGTTGTAATTTTGTCTGTCTTCTGTTTTCCCCTAATATGAGGAGCTACCAGGGAGGACCTGACTGGACCTGCATTGTGGTCGGCTTCAAATCCGGCCATGTCCACATGTACACTGAGGTAAGCGTACGACGAAGGTGTAACGCAGGTGCCTCATTACTCTCATGGCTGACGTTTATTGGAAGAAACAGGCACTTATGCATGCCCGCAAAGAATGCCAGGTAAGCAGACACTAGAAAAACTAGAACACTGTCATATGGCATCTGTGAAGGTGACTTCACCTTGGTACAATGACATTGAAGCCTGACTAGCACGTGTATTAAGACTAGATTAACGAAGTACACTTCCACGATCTCTGGTGGGCTCATGTTGTGACAGTGATTGAGTACATGTGTATCTTCAAAGTGTGTCTGTCATCTCCAAGTGGTTCAATGCTATGTCAAGCATTGACAGGACGGAGGTTGGCACAGTTTACAGCTTGTTCAGTCAATACTGACTAGCTCTATATTCTATAGCGTGAAATAATGCAAAGCGTTTTATTTATTATATCTTTTAATGTTAAGGTGACTTAAAATGACGCTTGTGGCATACTGCACAAAACTACTCATCGAGCTGGTTTACTCAAAGAGACAGACATTACTTACGGTTGAAATCAAGATGCGGAACCGATTAACAACATTTCACTAATAAATCTTCTAAACTAATTACTTTAGTGCTCGTATTGCAATATACAAGTTCAAAGCAGTGATATCATGAGGCACATCCACTTGAGACGAATTTTGAAACTTGCACCAGTTTTTTTTTATAGATGTTGTCAAACCTGCGATAAAAATACCCTGTTGTTCCACATTTTTAGTGAAATGTGTTTTTATGCATTAAAGCTAAAAAGTTACTGGAACACCAACGGCATTTCATCACAAACGCTGGGGAACTCCTATCTCGAAACTAGTGCCCTCCTCAGTATTTGTTACAAGTTGATGTGACTTTCGGTGTCACCGGCTATAATTAGTAAATTACAATATGTACCATAAAGAAATTAGTGGAAATATTAATTAGCTAGATACTGTTAATTAGTCAGGCTTTCATTTTGATTTATCTTGCAAGAAAAACGTCACGTCCACCTCTGAGAGTAATCCATCCCAAGAAGTAGAGTTGTGCTGCATGTCACAGGGGATTGTTAAATGTTCTGTTAAACAAGAATTTTAAAAAAATGCCCTGTACTGTGGTGCGCCGACGTGGAGTTGTATTCTTCCCAGGATGGGCGTTTGCTTCTGAACCAGCTGCTTCACGAGGAGCCCGTGCTGTCGCTGAAGTGCCAGACGTACGTGGCGCGTCGTTTCAGCGGTTTTGGAGAGCAGGTGAGGGCACCGAGGTGCACCTTCAAATTGTGATGTCAGTTCTTCACGAAGTGCCATCGTTCCGCGTGTGGGAGTTGGGCCTCCTTGCACACGGACAAGCATTCCAGGGCATATCCTCCTGCTAGCAGTAATGGCAACGACTTATGCTGGTGGCTTAGTCAAGAGCTTGACAAACACTCGTCTGGACAGGCAGCGAGTTAGTAAATTTAGGCTTCCGGTCACTAACCTAGTCAAAGGCTAACTGATATTTTGGAACCCACACGGGTTCATTGTTCACGAAGAATCACCGCGGTGGGCCAGTGGCTTCAGGTCGTGGGAACAGTCTCGCAAGGACTATTGTGTGCCATGCGTTGGGTGCATGTTGAATAAGCCCCATTTGGTAAAAGTTGTCCGGAGCCACCCTTGTTACGGCGTGCCTTATAATCAGATCGTGGTTCTGGCACATGAAACCCCAGAATTTAAATAATTTTTAGTTTGCGATGAACAACGAACCCGTGCCGAAAGGTTGCTTAACTTTTGATTTGGTCAGTGACCAGAGATCTTCTGTTTCTCTAATCTTTTGGTGGTTATTTCTGTGTATGTGAATCTATAAATAAGTTTTTGTATGTGTTATACCTGGCGTATAAACCACTACATTTATAACAGGCACCCTACTTGTGAACAGCTCAATACCCAAAGGCGAGAATTATAAATTTCCGTCTGGTCACAAAGAATTATGGAGAAATGGAACAAGCGCCAGCTAAGGGAAAAACGTAACATAGAAGAGTCTGGTACTGGGCCTGTTGGTACATAGCTTTGCAAACAAATGACAAAAAAAAAAAACCAGCCTTTGAAGACGCATACGCAAGAAGAGGGAAAAAGACAACCACGCACGCTGGGTGTGGTTGTCAACCCAGCATATGTGGTTATCTTTTTCCCTCGTCTTGTTTGCACGTCTTTGAAGGCTGGGTTTTCATCGTTTGTTTGTTAAGGTAAAAAAAATAAATATCAAAAGCTCAATGCTCTGACAAACACATGGGTGCCTTCAAGATTTTAATCTTTCGTGCCAGTCATTTCGTAACGCTACTTTTGTAACCAGTAATTGCATTCTGTACACTTCGTTTAAGATGAGCCGAAATTTTACTCATTTCAAAGTGTTTTGTAATAAATACTTAAATCATGTCAGTTAATTGGCCATGTCTCCTAGATGTGTTATTCGAAGGAGCCCACACACCAGCTGGTGTGAACACTACAGCTCATTGGTCCATCGTTCTTAAGCTGTATGTCGCAGGTTTCTTACGTGCATTGTGTTGAAAGGCATTTATGACTGCTTACCTCATTTTTTTATTTATTTCTATTTCCACTGACAGCAAGACGAAGTGCGGGTCACTTATCCCCATGCCATCGTGTGCCTCGAGGGATTCGGTTTGTTCCAAACACTTCGAGCTTGTCGGAATCAGCTGGCTAGAGGCAAGTCTTGTTGTCTATCATTTTGTACACCTCTCCTGCAACACTGTAGGAGATATGTAGCTGTTTTCTTGTGCTTGAAATCCATGCCTTTTGATTGCAGGCAAATTCATGGATGGCCGCATGATAATCAGTGAGGTGAAGTAATTAACGAAGCTTCATAGGCCAGGAGTCTGCAGTTAAACGGCTGCTCACTCTCTTTCAGCAGTTGGTTTTCATTGTTTCACTCGAAGCACAACTTTATTGGAGTCTTTGGGACAAGAAGTTGACAAACCTGTTGCCAACTGTGTTCTTATGCTGTTTCCACAAACCACGCAGATCCCACAACACAAAATTCACAAGTTGTTCATTGTGTTCTGCGCAGGTGCTTTTGAAGCCACTATTACATAGGCAAGAGCATGACAACAGTGTCGTCATTTCAGAGATTGAAACTTATCTCTGGTTAAAAACACCAAAAAAATCCAGCATGTGCAGAAGCATTTGCGACTGCTTCAGCTGCTAACGAATCATCTTCGGTTGAATAGGTGGCGCTGGCAATCAGGGTCCCACGGTGACTCCCCCGCCGTTGAGCTACAAAAAGTGGGGGCCCCAGGACATACGTCATGTGGGAGACTGTGAGGCCGTAGGTGAGTCATACCACTTCATTGGCGTTCGATAACACAGCCACTTGAGATTGTGAGATGAAGGAAGAAGGTTCAAGGGACCATATTCGGACATCGTCATTTAGAAAGCCTTTAATCCCTTAACTGCCATGACGAATTCTGAAAAGATTTTTAAAAGTAATTTTTTTATGCCTGCATATTTTGCTTCACTTTAAAAGTATACCAGAAATACCTATTGCATTTTAACTGGTCTTGTTGAAAAGCAATAGCAGAAGTCACTGTGTTTTATTTATTTGTCAAAATTACAAGGGGCCGCACATATACACATTTGCAAAAATCTCTGAAAGTTCACGACAAGTTGACTCGTCATTGGCACCAGAGGGTGCTCAATTGTGATGACGAGTTACCTTGTCATCGACAATTATGGAGTGAAACTGTGTTTAAAGGGTAGGGAGCTATGAACCGTGCAATTAATGATGGAACAGAAAGAGGCATTCAACATGTGTGCATCTTCAACACATATGTCATAAATGCTAAGCTAGACATTCCCAGGTCAGTTGGCTTTCTAAACCTGCAAGTGCCTGTTTACACACACCTTATGCGTACTAACCAAGATGGCGGATGTCAGGCTGGAATCTTAAATAAGGTGTCAGCGTGAGCATTGTTGCTGCCACCACTGCTGTTCATTCCTTGCAAAACACACAAGCTTTTGACCCCTTAACTGCCATGAGAAATTTTGAGAAGTTGAGTGGTGTGAACTGTTTTTAAACCCTGCATTTGTTTCCCTTTCTTTCTTCTGGAAAGTATATTACCCGTATTGCCCATAGCGCATTTACTGCTCTTGAAAAAAATGTGCCAAGAACATTTTGTATTATTTATTGACGTGTCAAAATTACAGGGTTGCACAACCGTTGTCACGACAAGTTAACTCGTCATAGGGAGGTAAGGGGTTCAAAAGGCATCTCTTAGCTTCAAAAGGGCTCATTAGTGGCAGGTTGGCCATGTTGGTTAGGGCATGTTAGGTGTGTGGGAAAGCCTGCTCGTGGTTGGTTCAAGAGCAAACCATTTTGAGAACACAAAGTTCATGACTTTTAGTGCTATACCATTGAGTGTGATGAAGCGCGGCCATCTCCATGTGGTTGCTCGGCCATTGCCACAGTGCTCTCGCGAGCAAGTGCAACCACGGTTGCCTGTTTCTTTCAGGAACCGTGGCTCCACGGCCGTTTGACCAGATGGTGACAGAGTCGATCCGCAAGGCCCACAGCGGCATGATGCGGTTCTCTGCTGCTGCCTCAAGCCTCATTTGTGCAACGGGCACAGACCCGTACGTCGGCTTCTACTATGCCAAGGAGGTCAGCAATGCTTTTCAGTGTTTGCTACACCTGGCTAAAGCACCTGAGGTAGTTTGCATGGCCCTAACCACAGATATTGCTGTGCATCATGCAAGCTCATGGCTATGGCTATGAATGAATGAATGAATGACTGAATGAAACAATCAATCAATTAATCACTGCAATATTGTGCCAAAGAAAGTGGCAGCGTACTTGGGATGGTCAGGTGTCATATTTATTCATATGCCTGTTCTGATCACACTATCTGTTTGAGCAGCAACCATGCCTGCATATCTGTTCATAGAACAGCTCGTAATTCTGTTTTAGACCAAGCTTTACTCGGTTTCTAGAGTAACCGAAACCTCTGGTAACTGAAATTAAACCTGTGATTCCCACACGTTTCGACTTATCAGAGTTTAATGTTCATAAGTTCTTATGCAAGTAAAGTTTTAGTTTTCTTCCCTTTCCCTTCTGCAACTAGTTTCCCCTTCCAAGTAGTTGTTCGTACGTTCTCTGGAATTCATGAATTGCTGGCTGGAATGCGAGATTCAGAGGCACCTTAACCGGCCAATGATCTCAAGGGCATTGCAACAAAGCAACATAATTTTGACTTGCTCTCATTCATTGCAGGGCTTTGTTCAGCCGCACCTCACGGATGTTGCTGTTGCAGTGGCATCACGGGTGAAGACCTTCCTCGCTGAGTAAGAGCCGCGCATTGTACCATTCTTGCTTCATACAGCATCTTCTGTTGTCGTGGGAATAAAAATGTGAAGTAGCTTCGCGCTGGCCTTGGGTGGATGGCCATTTTTCTCCATGTCGTAGCCCTCTTCGTGAACCACTAAGACAAAGCTTTACCTCGGTAGCTCCCACATGGGGAGGCATAAATTATTACATTCGGCAGGAGTGCGGCACCTGTTATGTATGACACCTCTGTAACGCATGGCCTCCAAGATCGCTGTCACAGCTGCATAAGAGAGCCCATTCATCATGAGTGATTTGAAGAACGAAATAATTGCGTAGCCCTTTAACTCATCTCTTGCCACAAAAAAAATGTTGCAAAGTTTCCAGAATGGTAATTGAGCATTCTAGGTAGGCTGAGTGTTTGCCTTTTAGTCTCCCCTTCATGCAGAGCTTTTGGTAATTGTTAATTTTTTCACCTTGTGGATGCATTTTGTGACCATGTTTTTTGGCCCACGACGCCGCCCGAGCTCTCTCACACCGGGCGCATCGCCCTTCTCCTGCGTCTTCCGATCCTGATGAGCCTTCTGTTCAGCATCGCGGCCATGCTGGGAACGAATGGTCACGTTCGGAGAAATCCTCCTCCACTACTGCAGAGAGCGGTTACGCTACCCCCCCCCCCCTCCCCGGCACACAAAACACTGAATAAATTTCAATCCATCCCTTGGCGACTACTTCAGACGTGAACTTTCCCAAACCCCGTGCTGTACAACCGCATTTACCCCGATGCATACTCCCCACTCTGCAAAGCGTGCGAGGCCCGCGTTAACCTCGTTCACATTATGTGGTCATGCCCCAAAGCCTCACCCACCACACTAACACTACATGCGTCATGACTACAGCCGAGCAATGGGGTACTTTGCTGCTCGGCTTGGACCCAGAAGAGCCGCTCAGGGCCGTCCGTATGGCCGAAGACGCTGCCAGAAAGCAAGGACTGGCCACCGTCTGAGGAAAGGGGGCACTTGGGGTTAGTCTCCCAACTCCCACCACCCCTGGACCCCATCAAGGGCACAATAAAGTTTTATCTCTCTTGGCTTGTTGATCGATCTGAGCAGCTTCTCCGTCGGAAAAGGTTGTTGTAATGCGATTATCATTAATAGGATAGTTTGCGTACTTTCTGTTATCTATCTACGTCCAGATGTAACTGTTTTCTTTTCATGCCAACTTGCATCATTTGGCACCTGCCATTCGGTATTTGCCACTTTTTAATGAAGCCCTTTGACGCCAACTTGGGTCATTTAGTATGTTCCACTCTTCGTAGTAATCATCATAGCTTATAAAACATGTCACCAATTACACAGCCATCATAAGGTAGATAGATAATCTCATTAGTGTTGCCAATCATTTCGAAAGGATGGATGCGCCACCAATTTTCTTGCCATAGAAGACGGCAATGAATAGATAAACAGAATAAAGGAAAAGCTAGAATTGGGAGAAAGGTCCCTGATATAGGCAGTTTAATTATATTTCTTGAGCGTTCGTAATGTGAAGGCTTAGCATATGAAAGAGAACAAACAGCTGGGGCAGCTTCTCTTTTCAAAAGTATGGAGATGTGAGCCCTGTACTTACCAAAATGTGTGATTGAAGTTTGTTCATGCTCGTTTCAGCTCCCTTCTGGGCAAGCTCACCAAGACTCAGCAGGAGGAAGCCAAAGCCCCTCCGATTGAACCTGCTTCCGGTGTACCGTTGCGGTAAGTTATGCTAGTACTCGCCATCAAGACTCGTTGTCCATGGCATTCCACTGCTAAGCACGAGGTCTGGGTGTTCTACTCCTGACTGCAGCAAAGGCATTACAATGAGTGAGGAATGCAAGAAACGCTTGTTGACTGTTCTGTGCGTGCATGTTTAAAAAATCCACAGGCTTCCAAAATTAATGTTGGCTTCACAATGGAGGCTTGCCTTGTGCCCACACCTGTAAAAGGTCGCAAATGGTGGTATTATGCTGTAGTCCTATGTGGTTTTTGTCTGATAACTAATACTGGCTTTACGGTAATCGAAGATCTAGAAGGGGGCCGACAGATGGAGTTGCACACTTTGGTATATAGGAGTTACAAACAGGAATAAGGTTCCTCAGAAAGGCTGGCCTACATACTAGGTGGGTCATACTAGGTGGGTCTATTTTTAGCATAGATAGGCCCACCTATTGAAATGTAGGCGAGCCTTTTGAGATGCCTTATCCCTGTTTGTATCTTTTATACCACAGTGACCTTACGGTAAGATATTTTAAATAGCTCAGACAACTGTTGATTATTTATTTATTTATTTATTTCAAAGTACCTTACAGGCCCCAAGGGGAGCATCGAGTAAGGGGGGCATCATTAAACAAATGACAAGAGAAAACAAATATATAAGCGCTAAAAAATGTGAGAGCTAAAAATTTTTATAATGATCACATGCTTGCAAAACAGTGTAACAAATAAAAACGCTTGATCAATACAAAGAGTTGTCGGGAAAGGAATGAAAAGTACGATTCACGGTAACATAAGAAGCGATGTAACACTCACGCAAAATAACATACATCGTGCAAGCACATAAAGCAAACAAAATTGAAACAACAACAAAAGAAAAGAGACATGACCCATATGGGACACGTATTATATGACATGACATATGTACAGATGAATATATTTGTTATGATGAAGACTGCAGGTTCAGTAGTTGTCTGAATTTATCATTGCTCATTTGAGTGGCAGTGCTGTTAGGAGGTGAATACCATAACCGAATCGCTCGTGGTAGAGCTGAGAAGTTAAATGCGTTAGTGTTGCCATAAATGCGAGTGAGGCTTAAATCATTATAAAGTCGTCGTGATGTGCAAGAAGCGCGTTCCAGTGGCAAGTTTGATGGCTTCATTTGGTGAAAATATCTATGGAGCAAGGACAGGAGTGCTATGTCACGTCGGCTACTCAGTGATTGAAGGGAAAGGTCAAGTTTAATTGAGCAATGCTTGACTGGTAGCTGTAATTTCGGGAAATGAATCGACTAGCTTGGTTTTGGATGGCTTCTAACATGCGGATTAAGTATTCATGGTAGGGAGACCATATAGGCGGCACGAACTCAAGCTGAGGGCGTGCTAATGATAGGAATGCTAATTTACAGATGTTAGATGGGCAGTTACGCAAGTTGCGATGAATATACCCAAGAGATTTGCAAGCGTTTGCGCATATGGTTGCAATGTGAAAGGCCCAGAAAAGGCTGGGTGTAAGAGTTACGCCTAGATATTTATACATATACTGATGCCTGAGATACTATATTTGTGTTTATATAATAGAAAAAGCTATGAATTGATGTTTTTCACATGAATGTCATTAGTTGGCATTTAGATGAGTTAAGTTTCATTTGCCAGTCTTCACACCATTTGGAAACGAGATGAAGGTCCTCTTGAAGAATGCGATGGTCAGCATAGTGGTGTAAGCATTTGTCACCTGTCAGTGTACGTCAACGTCTGCCAGTGCGACATAATGTACTCTTTGTAATATTAGTTGACTACAGTACAGCATTTATACACAGGACATATTACGTCACGGGAATCGGTAACTCATATTCACAGTCCTTCCCTGCCTTTGCATCATAGTCTCCCTCGCACAAGCTCCGTTTGCTAAAGTGATGCTTTGGATAGCGTTCAACATTTGTCCACCAATCTAGCGTGGGTCAATATTTGTCTTTAATATCTTGTTAAACCTCTAAAAACATTGCTACTCAAATATATTAGACATGTAAAAATCCGGTAAAAGGTTCTCGTATCATAATGTAGACTTCCATTAATTTGGCTCCAGTTAATTCAATTTCTCGGTTGATTCAATCCAGGCCAGAGGTCCCAGCCACCGCCCATACATTTCTGTTCGCCCAAACTTTCATTATTTCTGTCCTAAAATTGACATTCGCCGAATAATTTTAACTTGACCAGTCGGCATGCATGTGCCTGACCCCCATGGTGACCCACGTAGCTATCCCTTTAGTGGCAGTATCTATCTCGTCGGAGCTTAGGGGCAATGTATGCATTGAACACGCATCACCTCCTGTCAAAAAAGTATGAGGGCAAATCAGAAAGTCCTTGCCCTTATTTTTGATTACCCAAAATAAGGTACATGCAAGTAGTTACAAATATATGTACTGTTCTATGTACCTTACGCTATTTTTCCACATAGTCCAGACACCTGTTCAGACATTTGTCCCATCGCAGTACTAAATTTGAGCTGCCCCTGTGGTAAAATTCCTCTGGCTGACCGTGGAGCCACCGTTGAACTGCTGTCTTGCCTTCATTGCTGCGCATGAATTGCTGTCCCACCAAGAACTTCTTCAGCAGACCAAAAACGTGGAAATCACTGGGAGCGAGGTCTGGACTGTACGATGGGTGGTTCAGACTTTCCCAGTGAAATTACTGGAGCTTATCGGCAGTTCTGATTGCCACACGTGGCCTCGCATTGTCGTGAAGGAAAACCGAGTTGTCCGCGTCGAGAATCCCTCAGCATTTTCGCCTGATGGCAGCCAGCAGACGTGACAGTGTGTAACAATAACTGTCGGCATTAATGGTTGCACCTTGTGGCGTGAAATCCAGCAGGAGGGGTCTTTGGCAATCCCAGGAAGGCCGCTAACATCACTTTCCCAACAAATGGCACTGAACAGAATTTTTTATGTCACAGGCGAACTCGGATGTTTCCGCACCATGCTCTGCTGCTTCGATTCCGGTGTGAAACGCAGCATCCACATTTCATCGGCAATAACAGTGCGGCCAGGAATCTTTCACCCTCCTCGCCATATCATTGCAGATGATTCAGTGGAGCAGTCGTTCACTTGCCTTTCATTGTGTCGTCCAACTGCTTAGGCACCCACCGACATGAAACCATTTGACACTCTAAGGACCTATGAATGCTGTAAGCACTCCCATACGAAATTCCAAGCTCCCGAGAAGCGTCCTTGAGGTGCGTATGCTGATTCACTTTCACCATTGCATCTACACGGGAAATGTCATCGTCAGTCAGCGACACACACGGCCTCCCCGAACGTTCATTGGTCATGCAAGTCCTCACGGCCTTTTGTGAACTCACAACACCACCACCTTGCGCTTCTCAAAGTGAGACATCTTTCGCTTCACGTGGGCTGCACTTTCCTGTGGATTTCGGTGGGTGTTTGTCCTTTTCTCCATAGAAAATGAGTCACACTTCGTTGCTTGTACGCCGTGGACTTGTGAAGCACAACCGCCATTTTCAACAGCTGACAGCAGCGCCGTGCCGCAGAGCTGCCAGCAGATAAGGCCAGCTTGGTCCAAGAAAGGCCCACCACTGGGAATGCATATCTATGTTGCTTTGTTGACTTTGCATTTACAGCCGTAATTTGGCTTTAAAGAAATAAAGGCAAAGACTGTCTGATTCACCTTCATATTTTCGGCCTTCCCTAGGAAAGTTTTCAAGCGATAACCATAGCTCACGATGTCTGATTATGGCATTTACCCGATTCTAACACACGCATTTTCTTTTTTTTTCTTTTTTCAAGAATTGGAACGAAAATTTACTGGCCAATGCAATTGAACACAATACCAAAACCGCCTTTGTGGCATTCGTATGGGCTACCGCACGACACAACTGTATTGTGGCGAAGCTGACATTAGGAAACTGGCCATCATTGTGCAACACACATATTAGAACCTTGCTCTCCTGCCCCCCCCCCCCCCTTTTTTTTTCTTTCATTTCGTTTTCTAAAAAATTCAGTGTGCATTAGATTTCTGCTTTGTTTAGGAGCTTTAATTTAATTTATACATTCATTTTTTTACTTTGGGCACATGGAAAGCGGGCACACATTTGATTTGGAGGTGTGTTAGAATGGGGGGATGTATCGCCAAATGAATGAGCGCTGTGTTTTGGAGTTTTTTCTGCATCTTGTTTAATCCGATCCACCTTATAATTCCATCAATTTCATCAGTTCAGTCAGAGTCAAATTAATGGAAGTCAACTTTATCTGGTATTTTACGTTGTGAGCCATTTGCCTATAGTGACTATAGTGTTCTGCTGTGGAGAGAGAAGTCGTGGGTTCAATTCCCAGCAGCCACAACCTCATTTTTATAGGGACTGAATGCAGAAACTCTTGTTTTCTTTGATTTGCATGTACATTGAAAAACCCCAGTTTGTCAGAATTTATCTGGCATCTTTGCTATGGTGTCTTTCGTAGTTCATGTGTTGCATTTCTATATTAAGCCCTACAATTTGGTTTGCATTTTGACATTACTTACCATACCTTTGTTCTTTGCCAGTAACAGAAACTTCTGTTGTTTTCCTTAGGTGCGGCATCTTCGACAAGCACCGTAAGGGCATGCGAATCTTCCTGTCCCCGAGCAAGCAGTTGGCCGCCGTCACCGACAGCGTCGGCAGGATTGTTCTGTTCAACGTCTTCCAGAACACTGCAACACGCATCTGGAAAGGTGCATAGGCATGCAAATTAGATTTGTTGTACCAATATTCTATATTTCATGCACAAAAGCCGAGCCGAAAGTTTGAAAAATCGAAGAAAAGGTTAGGCCACAGGCTACACGCTAATGTTGCCACCGGCGGCAATTTCAGGGCAGTACATTGCCATAAAGCCACACATTGCACCTAACAAGCTAAAATTTGCCTATGAACTTGCACTGTATTAGGGGCAAGCCACACCTATCACAGAAAAAATGTAGCAACAATAGCAGCGAGAAATGGGCATACAAAGCAAAATTGCTGCCAGAGCATCACTTTCAGTCATTGATGGTGTCATGTTGCTTTCATGAAGATTTCCATGTTGCTGTCCATGGTCATTTTGGTCACCTATGCGCTGGAGTATAAGGTTGTTTTTTTTTTCAGTTTTGATTTGGGCCGCTGCTTTTTATAAGGGTCAGGGTGTATGCATGAAAATGTGGAAAACCTGTGGATTGGAGTTCTGCAAATACTTGTTTTTGAAATTGAATTTAATTCAACTCAAATAACTATGGTAGCAGATTGAATTCTATACAAGAAATCTTTTTCTAATCATCATCATCAGTCTGGTTACGCCCACTGCAGGGCAAAGGCCCCTCCCATACTTCTCTAACTACCCCGGTCATGTATTAATTGTGGCCATGTTGTCCCTGCAAACTTCTTAATCTCATCCGCCCACCTTTCTGCCGCCCCCTGCTATGCTTCCCTTCCCTTGGAATCCAGTCAGTAACCGTTAATGACCATCGGTTATCAATATCTATATCTTTTTCTAATAGTATTTCTTTAATAGTCTATATGTACTATTCAACCAAATCTATTTAGCCATGCTGTATCTTGGCTAGAAGTGTACAGAAAAGCAGCATGTGTAACTGTGGCTTCTCTTGTGCCTGGCAACATAAAAAAAACTCCAGGCTACCGAGATGCTGAGTGCGGCTGGGTTGAAGTGGAGGACAGTTCACCAGACACGGCGATCAACGGAGTGCCGAGGAGAACGCAGTTCCTCATTGTCTACGCACCGCGCTGGGGTGTTATTGAGGTTAGTGCCGTTTGCATTCACTGCGCTTTATCTGTACCGTCTAGTAGGTTGAATGATAATAATAAAAGCAACCATGTAATAGCTTGAACTTAAGAAATAAGGGAGGCACTTAATGGATGAAAATTTGTTCAAGTGAGTCACTGGATCAGATGCTGTAAATGTCTTAGAGTGTAACTCCGATTGTACAACTTTATGAGGACCACACAAGAATGTCATATAATTCAGGCATCGTATAATCAGACCAACAAAAATTATGTGTATTGTATAGTCAACGTTCGATTTTTCTAACTTCCTAGGGCCTGCGAAAAATATTAAAAAAATCGGGCAGTTCAAAATAAATACATGCCTTACTGCCCCCAAGGGCTTAACTCGCCGCAGGCATGTCAAAAAGACCCCTGAAGGCCCACGAATGCACTTACTAAGTGTACCGGTGCTCTTACTGTGACAAAAGATTGTGAGTGAATGCGTGTATAATTAAACAATACATATGGTATACCGCGATAGGGGCCCCTTTCCACTGTTGGTATGCTCCACCGCAATACATTGCGTACGCTTGGCCGCGTAACACTCCTGTATTGTGGTGAAGCTAACTTTCGGGAATCGGCATTATGCAGTGTCGGTACTTCCCCCCTTACTTTCTCCCTTACTTTCCATGCTTCGAAGCCATCGACGAAGGTGACAAAGGCGCAGTCGGCACCATTGCTGACAGGGGCAAATTTTTCAATAAAAAACATGACACCAAACAGCAGAGAGCTCGGTAGCAAGCGTCGAAGCAGCTACGCCTAGCATTTCCAAGGTCGCTATGGCTGCTGTTGCATCAGCATGCGAGTGCTGGGTCAGTGCTGTGAGGTAATAGTGGTGGAAGTTTCAAGTGCTGCCATTTTGTACCTGCAGTCAAGGCAAAAAGTCTGGAAAGCCAGGTAGGGGAGGGTTTTAACATCCAAAATTTCAGAAGTCCTTATACATTGGCTTTAGGGAGTATGTGGTGGTGCCGCGAAGGCGTCCAAATTATTGGGAATGTCCAAGAAAATCTGTCATTAACTAATATGTGGCTTCGTGCTACAAAGTAGCGAGTAGCTTGAATTTAAATTATGGAAGGGTAGACATCCGGCCTTGTTGGTATGGCATACTGCAAGTGAATCATTTCTAGTA
The DNA here is from genome assembly GCF_023375885.2 of Dermacentor andersoni. Taxonomy (NCBI): domain Eukaryota; kingdom Metazoa; phylum Arthropoda; class Arachnida; order Ixodida; family Ixodidae; genus Dermacentor; species Dermacentor andersoni. Next base: position 109,947,256 of record NC_092823.1, read on the forward strand.
ATAAACTATAGGCTTACACTCTACTGGATTCAGAAACTAATACCCCCAAATAAGTAAATGCAAAATGTATACTGCAGTGCAGTGGGCCAGTCAGGCTGCATTCAAGATAATTAGCATAGTGTACCATGATTTTCACCCACCAAATGCTATAATGTTTTTATTCTCACCTACAGAAAAAAATTGGTCAGTTTCCTTGAACATTATTTGAGTCGCACAGCGGGAGCTTTCATTCAAGTGCAGCATCACCCGCAAGGAGGTCGCCTATGGCATTGCCTGCATAGGCGAACGTCCAAATGTTGTAGAAGCTACACAGAACATATGCAGGCACAGGCACGGCAGCATCTGTGGCATTGTCCTTGGCAGCTAGCAGTGTCAGCCTGAGGGAATGCCTTCTTGCACATCCTGTGTCATACAACGACCCGTGCAAAACTGGCAATCCAACGGCAGACGTGTGAGTCTGGGCTTTCTGCTTGCCAAGGGGTGCACTCCCGCTCCTCATGGAAGGGAGGGTCTGCAAAGGTTCTGTCAAAGGTTGGCAACCTTTGTCACATGTTCGTCATTTGGTTCGCAGTTTTGTTTGAGTCATCGTATGAGATGGAACATGCATGATCTTACGTCATATATTCAAGGTTTTTAACATTGTCTCTATGGGTAGTTCGCTAGGACTGCACTAATCCGTTGTAAAACCCTGGATGTCACAAAATCGGAAAGCGCATAACCAGGGTTCCACTGTAGTGTGAAAGAAAGTCTGTGACAGTGGTTTTAATCCTTTCTGTACCGCAGGAAATGATGAATAGTGTACGGAATTTTCTAGAAATGTGGGCACACAGGCAGCCACATTTCCAGTGCAACCATTCAAGCAGTGCATAATATAGAGATAGGCTAATCATAATGCCGTTAACATTAAAATCACTGGAACCTTGAAAGTACCACAAACGTAGCTTGTGCAGGCAAAACTGTGCTATTGTTGCGAGATTTGGTCCAGTGCATCTCTCCTATGACAGCCATCTGTAATGCCTTTCTTCGTTCTTTACTTAAAAGATGAGATGCAGCATCTACATTGCATAATGATAAGTTGTACAGGTAACTAAGATCACAACGTGACAGCCAAATTGTGTGAAGCAAGATGGGCGATAGCATGGCCACTCATACTCCTGTTCTGTATACTCTTCAACGTCCCTGAGCTCTCCGATAAGTTATGTGTTCGTTGCTAAACTATGATGACTGGGTACTAAATTACTCTATACTGTGCTTAATTAAGAAGCGTTTTTAATGTATAAAGCATTTATAGTACATGGCCAGCCGATGTACATCTAGCTCGCATAAGAAGCTTTGACCGGGTACTCGTCAACCACACATTGCAGAAAGTGCGATGAGCTCTTGACATTTTCTGTACTTTCGTGCAGCAGAGAAGAATAAATAATACAGTCGAACCCCGCTACAACGAACGTCGCTTCAACGAAATTTTCGCTTCAACGAAATATTTCCAATTCCCCGTCAGCTCGCTATACAAAGTAATGGAACAAATTTCTCATCACAACGAACCATTTTTGGGGCGCGTTTCCGCTTCAACGAAATTTTTGCTATGCGAAGCTCGATTTAAAAATATATCTTACAATAAAACAAGCATATCGCCGCCCATCTATGTACTTCCATAGGCCCACGCTGCTTTGTTTCGCTAAACATTCGCTGGACCAAACTAATCCACTCACTGAAACGCACATGATCACCGCCATAGCTTGGTGTTGATGACTATCGGGCTGGCTGCCTTGCGACAAGGCGCGGGGGCAAGCTCCCGTTTTCTTCCAATCCAATTCAGAGCCGCAACCAATCCGTTGCCAAAGGACGCAGCAGCCTGGCAACAGCAGCGCGTTTGCCCTAGTTTTTTTCACTCGTGCTTGTGCTGCTAGTGCGCTGTAATGAATGCGAGCATGGCGACTTCATCTAGAAAGCGGAAGTTCCTCTCGCTTGAAGAGAAGGCACGGATTATCAGCGCGGCATCCAGTGGCAGGAAAAAGGGAGATGTTGCAGCGGACTTCGGCATCTCACAGAGCACGCTGTCAACGATCTTGAAGTCGAAAGACGCGAAAGCGCAAGCTCTTTCTTCGGGGACATCCGCGAAGCGGAAAAAGCTGATGCAAGCGGCTCATGAGGACCTTGAGAAGGCTCTGTACACGTGGTTCCTCGACGTGCGCGCAAAGAAGATGCCGGTCAGCGGAAACATGTTGCAGCAAAAGGCACTTGGCTATGCCTGTATGCTGGGCATCAATGATTTCAAAGCCAGCTCAGGGTGGCTGACCCGTTTTAAGGCCAGGCATGAAATCGTCGCTAAAGTGCTGTGTGGGGAGTCGGCCTCATCAGACGCCGACGCTGCATCTGCTTGGGCATCAGCTACTGTGCCGGAATTAATGGAGAAATATGCCACATCAGACATATACAATGCCGATGAAACGGGACTTTTCTTCGAGCTCCTCCCCTCCAAGACGCTTCACATGAAGGGCCAGCCATGCAGCGGAGGGAAGCATAGCAAAAAGCGTGTGACTGTGCTCCTGTGCTGCAACATGGACGGGTCTGACAAGCGCTGCCCACTGGTGATAGGCAAAAGTGCGAAGCCGCGGTGCTTCAAAGGTGGCAAGAGCCTGCCCGTCAAATATGTTGCCAATAAGAAGTCTTGGATGACACGGGCCGTTTTCAAAGAGTGGCTAACCGCTTTCGACCGTGACATGACGGCAAAGAAACGTAAGGTTTGTTTGCTCATCGACAATTGCTCAGCGCATAACGTTGAAGACGTTCAGCTTCAAAGCGTGGAAGTAAGATTCTTCCCGCCGAATTGCACGGCTTTAATCCAGCCGCTGGATCAAGGTATCATCAATAGCGTTAAAAGCGCTTATCGACAGCGACTGATTCAGCGGCTGGTGTTAAACATCGACACCGGTCGGGCAATCGAAGTGGATTTGTACATGGCTGTACAGATGGTCTCAGCAGCGTGGACGGCAACCAGTCGCAGTATCATCTACAACTGTTTTGTGCACGCCGGCTTTCACTCCGATGCTCAACTGGCAGCGAACTCCACGTCGGACGAGGAAGGCTGCAGTACAATTGCTCCACCCTCCACAGAGGCCAATGCGGCATGGGCAGCCCTTCAGGACTCCGGAGATGTGCCGGCCGATGTTCACATCGGCGACTACATCGCTGTTGACAGTGAAGTGCTAGCTCACGAGGAGCTGAGTGACGAAGCTATAATTGAGGGCGTTCGCCACAACGACGCATCATCGGATGATGACAGCGACGCGGAGGACTTAGCGCCACCACCTGCAATAAAAGTGATGGATGCTTTTGATGTGATCCGCAGATTTTTTGGTGCTCACGATGACGACGTCGCGATGCAACTGTTCACCGAGTGCGAAAGCCGCGCCACTGCACTCGTGGCAAAAAAAAAGAAGCAGAAGAAGCTGACCGACTTCTTTGGAAATAAATGATGTTTTGGGACTATGTGGTCCAACCTGACAGTGTTTTTGGGCTGTTTTCGCCTCAACGAAATTTCGCTTTAACAAAATTTTTCGCGCGCCCCGTCAGTTTCGTTGTAGCGAGGTTCAACTGTAGTTGCAGTTTGCGTTGCAAAATTCACACACAATGTTGAACCCGATACCCATGCTACACAGGCTCTTTTAGCTGGCTTGGAATCAAGCGCTGCTATGCATAACTTTAAACTATTGCTGTAATCATGGTTGAAGTGCTTCACACTGATCAACGTCGATGAGGATCAAAATAACCCATGTGGCTGTAGTACAAAGGAGACTTGCATTATAAGAAGCATTGGTGCAATGTCTGGCTCATCTTAAGTCAGAATAAACAGCAAAATACTACTTGATGCTCGCATTGCAAAAAAAATTCGTGATAGCTTTGCGACTTACAGCAAATGATGTAGGCAGTGCACACTTCTGCAGTATACAACACTTCATGCAACGCTTCTTTAAAGTGTTTGTCTGTAGAAACCCTTGCCTCTCAATGTCAGGTGTCACCAGTGTGAGTGAAGTTGTTGCACTGTATCCGGTGCAACTATACATCATGGCTCTTGCCGTCGTTCTTTCCTTTAAGTATTACAAAAAGTACCTTCAGCAGAAGAGAAATAGGGCGAGGTGGTATCCTAAAAAGCGCTTCTCCGAACTCCCAGTGATTTCCACAGCCAAAACCTTATCTCCTGGGCACTCCTGCTCACCTTTTTGATTTGCAAGAGAGATATAATGTCCTAATAGACATACAAGGCAATATTTGTCCACATGGACCACTGGCATGCACGGTGATTGCAACATTGCTTCACCTACCGTCCACTCCATTGCAACATGGACCATTCCTGGCGGGAATCAACCACATGATGGCAACTGGCCAATCAGTGGCGCGGCAGCAAAGAGAAGAGGGTTGCGATACTTTCCAAGTTCAAGCAACTTTAATTAAAATTGACAAGTACTGCTATCTAGTGTCGAAAGCGACAATTAAAAGCAAACTGACAAATATACCTGTCATTGGTTCACACTGTGAGGTATCTTTTTCTAATGCTGACTGTTTGTCATTTGTAGAAAAAGAATTAAGGTCAAAGAGAGGCCTTCCAGGAAAAGAATCGTGACTTGGGAGAGACTACATTCAATTGAGTAACTATCGTATAATGCCAACACCCGGAAAGCACAAGGGAAATGTTCATATTTTAATTAAGCTCTCTAATTATAGCAGGGACAGTGAAACTTGTCTTTATTTTGTCAGATATATTTTTCTTCTGCAGGATGCACAAATGTTATCTGCTTAACTTGGAATCTGAGAGATGGTGTGTAGCAAGCATAGCTATCTCACATATTTTCAGTGCAATCTATTGCTGCATTTTTATCTACAGCTTAGGTTCTTTTTGACTGCAGGTGTGGTGTCCTCATCAGTCTTCGAGGGTGGCTGCTTTTGCAGTTGGAAAAGGTGGAAGGTGTGGTGGAATTGTTTTCAGCCTTCACTTATTGAGCCAAACAGTTTACATTCATTTTACCTGAGACGAACAACACCAGTACTGGTTAAAAATGAGGAGCCATCTCTTTTTTTTTTTCAGCACCATCTTCAAAGTTGATGAAGGTGGCTGTGAAAGTGCTCTTCACTTATCAAGTCACTAATGACTTGTGTTTGCTTGACTGGAGGTGAACACTAGCACTAGCTGAAAACTAAGAACCTTGTTTGTTTGGCACCAAAGTATGAAAAAAAGCGAAGGAAAAAAAGTGGCAGTTTTGCTCGAGAGGCAGCACATCGATTGCGACAGAAAATTACCAGAAAGCTATACGAAGTAAGGATAGTAGTTTTATCGGCCATATAAACTCATAAACATTCACTTACTGCCACATTTTTTAGCGTGTAACCCACCACGGCACATAACCCACACCCCCAATTAGAACAGCCCGGGAAAAAAAAATCAATTCATAAAACCCACTGAAATCGCTGTATACGACAATGCTGACATCTTTTCAAGAACAGTCATTCACGGATGCACAACTTGTCCATGTCTTATCTTCAGCCAGCGGCAATGTTCCACCCTTCTTCAGCGATGCTGTGCTGTAAAGGACAGCCATTGAGCACAGCTCATCGGGGTTCGAGTTCTAGTTTCTAGATCTGAGTGGTTCTAGTAATGATCAGAGATCGTCATCTGAGTTCAGAGCAGCATGAGCCGCACTACCGTGAAGCCACCTCTCGAAACAAAATTCGTATATAATCTGCACCTCGACTTTATTATAAATTTTTTAAATTTTCGATGCTGTTTATATGCACAAAAATAAGGCAACTGCCGTATTTTTGTCCTGGTGTCACGCGTGCACAGGCAAACCTGAACACATCTCACTCGATGACCATGGACACACTGTTAAAACGCTGGTATGAGGAAGAGTGGTGGCAGCAACAAGCAAATTGGCCTTCATGCTGCCTCTCACTTCAATGTGAACTGAGCAGAGAGAACACACTGCACACAAAGCTATCAGCCCATGACATATCTAGACTCTGTACCCATCACAGATTGCTTTTAAGATGGTGCCCGCGTAGCCGTGCTCAGCCGCACCATATGCAGCCGCCACCAGAGAAGCCCCACTCATAGCCCCACTGCTGCTTTGGAATGTTAGACCACATGAATTAGTCAAACTTCTTCCATCAGACACCTTGTTTTACCCCAAACATGATTGAAATGAACTGCAGCTACAGTATGTTTAAATGCACGAGGCTTACTCGTCTTCTCAATTTCATTTGCTTCTAAGGCTACTGTACAGCAACTACACACTAATGGGCCTGAACAATGTCCTGGTGAAGACTGTACGGCCAAACACCTACCCGTGCTGCTACATGACCTCTGAGGGCAAGCTGTATGCTGTGGCCGTTCCTTTTCATCGTGTCCTCAGGTACAGCTTCTCGTTATCTCCAAAATTTATTTAAAATGAACAATCAAACCATGATTGCTGAGCATGACTATAACAAACTATCAGAAATAAGGTAATCTTCCTCCTTGCTTTCTATCACCTTCTGCTGCTACAGTGAACGCAGCCGCGCACGTGACTGGCAGCTTCTTAACGAGGTCCAGGTGCTGCTGAAGGAAGCCGATCCACCGATCGACGAGGGTGAGTGCTGGTCTCACCAAGGTCAGTACTAACACCTGCTTCCTTTCAATCTGTCATACTAACCGTCTCACCGACTGTCCCATGTTCTTGCTGCTGCATGAGTATGCTTCCTGAACATGTGGAATGTGCTGTACTCTGTTTCATACATGAAAGGCAACACTACAAAGGTGACTTCTTCGACTTCTCTCAGTGCTTTCCAGCAAACAAGCAGAGAGACACATTTCTGTGACCAGCAGCCACAGCTCACCGCTCACATTCGCGATAAATATATAATACGTTGAGTGCTGGGTGCACAAATGTTCACAGATAATGTTCATTCTGATGTAACCTAATGTTCACTAGTTGTAGTACATAAAGTAGCTATTCCGTAGAAAGCTTTGTTGCAGCACTGTGTTCTGTCCTCCAGCCTTTCCTATCTCGCAATTTTCTCTATGCACGCTGGGTAAGAGTCTTGTTTTTATTGGTCCCGTTGGTGGCTTCAAGACTTTTGCACCCGCAGACCAAGCTCAGAAATTCCATGTGCACTCCCCAATCCAAGATGCGGACTGCTGTGGAAGAATTGGGAAAAGTTGACATTGCAGAGTTCAGGCGTTTGTTACCGACACATAATTGTGTGCGTCAGTAGCATTTGGTCAACAACAGTTAGCCCACTACATTTAAACCTCAATACAGTCAAACCAGTTTATATGGTACCGTTTTAACAATACTATATCTGATGTATGTGTTCTATTTTAAAATATACTATTTACGACAGTGCTCCTATACTGTGTTATCAGTTATAGAACAATTAAATCTGGCTACTGGGTGTGTGTGCCAAAAGGGAATAAAATGCAGATTCTTTGAGAAGAAGAAAAAAATGCAAGCCACTTCGCCGCCACTGCATTCATGCAACACACCACCCCGTGAGGCACACTTTCGTCTCATCACATTGCTGGTCTTGCATGCCCCTCTCCCATCTCCCTTTCACCTCCTCGAGGGCTTTGGAGGGGTACAAGGGAGAGGGACAATGAAGGCATTCAGGCAGGGTGCACGGAACAAAGGTGAGTGTGGCAAAGCGGCTTGCTTTCTTTTTTCCTGGAATTCACTTACGTTTTAAGTGCAGACACCCAGTAGCCAGGTTTAATTGTTATAGCCAGTAATGTAGCATGGGGGCATAGTAGCAAGCAGTTTATTTTACCATCTTATTTTACTTATTTTACTATATTATTATTATTATTGTTGTTTTTGGTATTATTATTATTATTATTATTATTATTATTATTGCAGCTGAACCCAGATATATAGAACCCAGGTATATTTAATTGTCTTTGTTAAATAGTTGTAGCATACCCTTGGAAATCCCATGCGAAGGTACTAAGCATATATCCAATTCTCGTTCACTGCCACATTCGATATATCGAGCGCTGCACTGCAGTGCACTTCTTCTAACGAGACTCCAATTACTGCTCGTGTCATGGAAAATATTTATGTTGCCGAAACAGCACTGTCTTGGCAGATGCTGTCAAGGCATTGAGTGTGAAAGGCTGTACATTCCATAGAGGAGAAATTAGCAAGTTGCATGCCTCAAAATATGGAGGGCTCGTGCAGCAAGGGTCCTATTTGCACTCCATAGTGCCGGATTTGCTTTAGTAATCTTCACCACATTACAGCCGTGTGATGCGGTGAAGCATACTGATAGCGGCAGGAACTTACTGTCAGGCAGTGAAGCATACTGCCTGCAGCCATTCGTTACCTGAAAGAGGATTGTGACGCTGCTTCAAGAACGCGAAAGGCCTCATGGTCCGATACATGCGCTCCACAAGAAATGCATGGCACTTTTCACCGAGTGGCTCCGAGCATGGGATCAGTAAATTCCTGCTTTTAACATTCTCGGGAGATTGACTGAGATGTGTGGAGTTTTCAGATAAGCTTCAGGTAGTCATATGTTATTTTTCGAATTATCGATATATCGAACTATTTTGCAATTCTCTTCGAGTTCAATATACCTGGTTTCAACTGTATTACTATTATTATTGAATGCTTCACAGACAGGATGTGACAGGCATTCTGTAGAGAGCAGTGTATTCTTGTTGAGAATTTAGTCATTGCGCCAGTACATTATATTAGTGTTGCCACAAAAATAGATAGGAAAATATTAGGATTAATTTTCCAAATCATGGTGTCAAAAAACTCAACGTCTATTACATGTTCCTGGTGCTGTCAAAATCACTTCCACTTCTTTAAATGAGCAAAAGCATAGAAAAACCACATTTTCAATCCAGAGGTTACCAATCTATGGGACGTGGATTTAGATGTCACCTGTTCCCAAGCCCTAGCACTTTGTACTAGCACAGTCGAACCTCAACTTCAAAAAAAATTTCAGATATAACAAAGTTTCATACACAATGTGCTTTTGTTAGGTTGAGGCCCACCTGTATTGCCAAAGATAAGTGCTGCTCATCCACGCCTCTTTGCTCTGGCCGCTGTAATAAATTTGAGCGCAGGCCCTATCAAAGTGCTCCTACCCTATCTTTACTTGAATTATCTTCAAGACTGGGGAATGAATTTGCTGGGAATTTTGCACTATAACCAGTTTTAAGTGAACTATTCAGGTACTTTTGTCTTGGGCTGTCAGTACAATTCAGTTGACTCATGCGAATGCCAGTGCGCAAAAAACATAGTGATCACTCAGGCACAGTTGTAATAGGACAAACGCACGAGTTTATGCCACTATATGCACTGAAAAAAGAAAGACGTTACTAATGCTAAAAAATGATTCAATTATAATCTATTTGCAATAGTAAGGGGTTTTTTAATTGAGAATGTTTCACGATTTTGAAAGTGAGCATCTCTTCGTCGTCTCTCTTTCTCTTCGCAGCCCAGCTGGTGGCAAAGCTTGGCCGCCTTTTGCGGGACATGAAAGCAGCCAACGTGCAGCAGCAGGTAATGTGCTATCACAGCTGTAGCTCATATGAGTTCTGCGAGCTCCTGACATGCCCCGCATGCCCTTATTCTAAAATATTTACTATCCCGATTCATGTCTTAAAGACAAGTTTCATTTACGATAATTGAAATCCTCTAGTACCAATCATAGTCATAACATGTCTTTTACTCTTTGTGTGAGCCAACACATTTACTCCTTCATTTCCCAAACATGTAATTACATGTAATGGCTGGAACCACCTTCCCACCTCCGTTGCCTTTATTATAAGCTTTAGAATGTGCTTGAAAAGTATGTTGGAGCTCAATTTTTGTGTTTGTACTATTACGTGACCCCATTCCCTCGTATGTCAATTTATGGATCCTGAAGGTGTGTAAATAAACAAGTAAATATGTAATCTATGCTACTGAGCTAGCTAACTCGCACAGACTTCTTAGTTACTTCATGTAAGTGTGTTGTTGAGCCTGTTCAAATGCTTCTATTGTAACAGTCATCAAGAACTAACATGAGTGGTGAGGAATTCTAATTAAAATATATTTCTTCCAAGCTAATATTGCTGTTTCCACAAAACTTGGTTCTGTGTTCACTATTGTGAAGGTTATGGCTGTAGTACTGTAAAACCAATTACAAACGACCAGTAATGGCTTACTGCAAGATGATGGTACCCAAAGTGGCTTAAACACGCATTCGGTTTGTATGCAGTGCAGCTATGCTACATTTTATTAAAAGGGTGCACAAACAGTGCTTTCCTACATACATACACTGCTTAAAGCCAGATGCGATATTTTGTAAAGATTCCTTTGCTGCAATTCTCATAATTTCTTGTCATCCATCTCACCAAGTGACTGATTCTGGAGATAACGGGGGCACGACTTTGTGCGAACAGATCAAAAAGGACTGGAAGGATAGCAAATGTAAATAAATTGCCATAATATACCACCCCAAATTTGGAAAATAATACGTTACTTGGAAGGCTCCAGAACCTAATTTTGGAGCCGCTTGCCTAAGGTTCTAGCAGCTTCAACCTTGCAAAAGAAAATCATCTGACCTTAAAATTTGTCGGTTTGCTTTTGTGCAGGCTCTGGAAAAGATTGTCCATAGCAGCAAGGCGTCGCATTTCGTCGTTTCCACAGTACTCGAGGTGCTGGAACCAAGGTCTCAGGAACCACAAGGTATGAACGGGACGACACTGTCGTACCTGTCATTATGAAATAATGGCCATGATATCCTTCTGCTGCCGTAGTCGCGAGTTTGATTCCCAGCCACAGCAGCTTCATTCCAGTGGAGGCATAATGTGAAAATGCTTGTACAGTCGAACCCACATATAACAATACTGGTTTTAGCAGCATATTTGATATAGCAATGAGCAGCCGCAACACTGAAAATTTGTGTGTGCTCTATGGTAAAATAAACCATTTACTTAAATGTTCCCATGCCACTTTATTAGTTATAACAATTGTATCTGCCTATTAAGTGTCTGTGCCGAAAATAAAAAAGGCAAAATTCTCGAAAAGAGAAAAAAAAAGCTCGAGCCACTGCACTCATATGCCGCACGGCACGCCTTCGCCAGCCTCATACAACTCTCTCCTGTCTCCCTTCCACCCTTCTGAAAAAAAAATAATCTAAATCAATTGCGCCAGCTGCAATGACATCGACGGGACGGAAGAGAGAGCGGAGAATGTTAAAAGAGAATGCCAAGTTAGTGCTCTCCCACCAGTTAAAGCCAAGATATGACATGAAGTTTGTGGGCTACATTTGTATGCATAGATGCCTGCCTGATACTTTATATCAGACCCTTCATTTCGATTACCTTCAGGAACTGTTGCTTTCGTAATGATGTAAGCATTCCCTCCAAGAGGGGCCCTTGCTGTATATAATAAATTGTTGCAGTGGTGATGATGATGTCTCTTGTTGAATATTGAACCTGATGTATACATTGTCTTGAACTCTAAGACAGTGCAAGAAGATTTAGCGTTTTCTTTTACTGCTGATTGTGCTTTCACTGCATCTCTTCATAACTAGCATCGGAAGACGAAGAAGTCAGCTGCGACTTCGATGCCGAGCTGTTGCACGAGACCTGCCGACGACTCCGGCAGCTTTGCCGCCTCCACAAGGCTGTAGACAAGTCGCAAGTCGATGACATTTACGAGCCATCGTCGGAAGATGTTTCACCAGAGGCAAGTGCACTCCCCACCATTGTTGCTCATCCTTGGGTGTTCTGGTCTGTTCAGCCCACATGCAGTGGTAAATACAATGTAGAGGTGATCACATTTGCCCATGTCAGTACCGCACTACGAACCCAACTGGGACGCCTTTCACGGTCAGTCTGTATGCACAACCGTAGAGAAGAAAGCTACTTCGAATTGCGCCTTAGCAATTTGTGCCATTGGGTAACATGGCACTGTCGTGGGAGGGCTTGCACCATCTCTTGTAGCTACACAAATATGAAACCAGCTTCTGCAGTTGCATCTGTGTCATGCGGGCAAGTCGACAAGCATCAGGAGACGCGAGTGGTGCAGGGAAGGCGAACATCAGGGTACGCGAGAGAGTCAAACATTCCTGTAGAGTGTGCTGTGGATGTTCATAGGACTGTGTGTTTTCTTACTTTTATCCAGCACTGCTGCTGAGTGTTTTGTCTGTTACAACTGGCTCTTTCTCATATTTGCGCAGGAGCTAGCAGACGAACTGTCCATGCCACTCAAGAAAGTGTCACGTGTGTTGACGCACGTCTCGCGTTACCTGTCACTCTGGACATCTAGCTCCAGCAAGCGGGTGACCTTTGGTGACGAGAACCCTGTTGCACTGCCTGTGTTCCTCGGCTACTTCGACATTGGCGATAGTCGTCGCTTGGCAAGGGATCGAAATGTTGAGTCTCCCCTGCCCGTGACGACCAAGGCAGATGCCGACTGCAAGCAACTTGGTGAGAAAGTTGCATTTTTCCTTGACATGCTTTCAAACTTCTTTCTTAGTGTTGTTTCTTCAGAGCAGCCAGCAATTTGTGCTACGGTCTATTTTTTTCTGTATTAGCCACCTAATTTACTGTACTGTACTCTCCAGAACGAAAGAAAACATGAAAATGGAAACAGAAAGAATAGGTTAAAAAAGTTCTCAGATGTTTCAGCTTCCTCACAGAAGCTTTCACAGCCTTGTTCACAGACGAAACGTCCAAGAAGTTTTTAACCTAGCCGCTTTTTGTCGTATGTTTTGAATGCTTTTTTCGTTCAACATGTTTGCTCTTAACCAAACGCAATGTTATCAAACCATCGACTTTGTACTCTCCAGGCTACTAATGAGTCAGGCTCCTGACTTTACACATTACGATGTTAGAATCGTGTGCTGTGAAGACAAGTGTTATGTAGAATTTTTGTTTTCCGGGTCACTTTGTAAGGCTGGGACAATACCTAGCCCAATTCTCAATGTCGTAAAGTGACGTTGGCTGAAAAAGTGACAGCATTTGTTTGGCATGGAAGTGCGGACCTTTTATCGATTGGCTGGTCCTTGACTAATTGTTGGTAGTGTGTACAATGATAGATGCTGCGTTGTAAGTTGGTTAAATATAAGACATGCATCACAAGTAGAAATGACTGCTTTTAAGTCTAAATGCGTCTCCACCGGAGCGCCATGTTCCATCACATTGCACACACCTGTGGTACAGTCAAATATAATCTTGCTTGAAATAAATGCACCAATTCAGCCCAAGCGAGAACCTATGTTCTGACCAGCTATTGCTGTTTTGAGTATCACCAATGGCAGTAATTTGAACAACATCTTGTACATTTTGTTCGGTATTCTTGCAGGACACCTTCTGTTCTCAAGAGCACTGGCATCCAGCGGCTGTCATCCATTGCTCCTGGAAGCTCTGAGGAAGTCCGGGATTGCACCATCTTCACTAGTGGTGAGAGCAACAAACCGTCACCGTGACTTCACACTCGTGACAAATTGCTGTTTGAATCAGGTCAAACTCGCTCAGCCTTTTGTTCTCCTAAACTATGCCTATGCCTTATACCTTACAGCTGACTCAACAACTTAACCTAATCCATTGTAACCTTATTCAGTGGTTGTAGCAGTAAGCAGTGCTCTAATTTAGTTAGCAGGCACACCTGTTAACTTTGCATGTTACGTGAGTGACTTGTGTTCAGTGCAATCTTGTCTGCTGCCCTCTAACACTTCTCTCTTCCCTAGGTACCCACTCCATTGCTCTAGTAGACCAACAATTATCTGTTCTGCGCATCACATGACATGCCCAAATCAACTTCCTCCTCTGATTCTTAACTAGAACTAGATTTTTAACTAGAACTAGAATCCACACTGCCATCTTTTCGTCTCTTAATGTTATACACCATCGTTTTCCATCACGCTGTTCTTTGCACTGTCCTTAGCATCTCTTTGAAGTACCTTTCTTATCCCTCAAGCCTCAGCATGATAATTTAGTAACCCCTGTAATCTGCCTGCACCGAATCAGAACCCTCAAGCCTGTGCACACACGCATGCACAAGCACACAAACACACACACACACACACATCTCTATGGCACCTATTACGGTTTGCGCTTCCAGGGGTCCGTCGCAAGCAAAAAGCTGGCTTGACCATCCGATTCTGTCTTGTGCAGCAATCCCTCCTGCAAGAATGGTTGTCATCCACGTGGGCCATGACCAACAAAAGGAGCTGGTGCCTGTTCAGTTCGCTCCTCAAGTCACTCGTGGAAATGGCTGGTAAGGACTCTGATGGACACATTAAGAGGAAGAGTGATGTCAGCAACTTCTGTGTAAAGTGAAACCTCGTGAAGTTGTGTCTGACACATTATCCTCATTACATCCAATATTTGTTAAAAGCGTACATTTATTACACTCTGATATTGGCAAGAAATATTTTTGATTTACTTTGTTACATTATAAATTTGTTATACAGTAGACTTCCGTGTGTTTTACTCTGGTTACTCAGATATCTGGGTCAATTCGACCCTGTCCGAAGGCCCCTGTCGGCGTCCTACATATCTATGGGCCCAATCTTCCGTTACATAGATATCAAAATGGGCCTTCGGCAAATAATTCGAACTTGACTGGTCAGCCTCGCTACACTATAATGCGTGTTATGTGGTGAAGCATATACAATATATTGCGGTGAAGCTTACCAGGATTGGAAAAGGGCCACTGTCATGGGACATAGTACAAGTTTCTTAATTATACAGGTGTGCATGCGCCATCCCCGGTCACACTACGAGCATTTAGACGCCTAATAAGCATGCTGGCAGCCATTCAGAGCTGTTTCTGACGTTTCTGTGGCAATTTGCGCCCTCATTTTGCTTGCCGTGTGTGTCGCATATGGGACCGTTAATGGGACCTAGCACGCGGTCCTTAATTATACGCGGGCGTATGCGCTGTGCACCTAGAAGTGGGAAAGAAACCATCTGTGTGTTGGGGAAGCTAGAGAAAAGGGAGGCGGTAAAACGAAAAAAAAAAAGCTAGGAAAGTCGAGGGGACATTAAAGCTAAGAAAAGAGTGTGGATCTATCTGAAACTCTGAAAGTCTGCCAGTAAATTATTAGGTGACTCAGCACTTGTCACTGGCCATGTGCCGTAGCAATGGCACATATTTCTGTTGGTATGCTTCACCGCATGACACGGCTGTATTACGCAGGGTGTCTACCAACCGGGAAAACCGGGAATTCTCAGGGAAATTGAACAGTCTGGAAAAACTCAGGGAATTTGTGCTTCTATCAGGGAAAATTAGCTGTAACTTTATTGAAAGGGAACGAAAGTCGTGTTAATGCTGGCTCCAGTAACAGAGGAATCGCAACGAATCGTCATTGACTCCGTGTCATCGGCACGATGTATTGCCAGAGTAGTTAACGACCGATTTTCTAGACGCCCGATTTTTCGGACATGCCCGATAATTTGCACGGTTTTGCGGCACCACCACGTACTCTATATAGTCAATGTATATTGCCCTGACTGCAGGTCTGAAATGGCCTTAATCAAAGCCGCCACCGCCGCTATATTGATTATCTCTCCGCCTCGAACCGGCACTCTCGCAGGCAGATCCGCTGGCAGCCGTAACCACCACTGCGGCAACGTTAGGCCTAGCTGCTTCTATGTTCGCTATTAAGCTTCTTGCCGTGCGGTGCCGTGTTTTTCATTGAAAGAATTCGCCGCTATCACCAATGGCACCGACTCCGCCTTTGTAATCCTCGCGATTGGCTTTGAAGCTTGCAGAGCACAGCGCTTTGCGTAATGCCAGTCTCCGAAAGTTAGCTTCGCCTCAGTACACTTGTGTTAGGCGGTGAAGCATAACAAGCGTGGGAAGGGGGCAATTGTCACGGGACACAGTATGTATTCCTTAATTACACATGCGTGCACCCCGTATCCTGTCACAGTACAAGCCCTGATATGCCTAATAAGCGTACTGGCAGGCCTTCAGAGCTTTTTCAGACGTGCCTGTGGTAACTTTATCCCTTAAAGGCAGTTAAAGACATGCATTAATGTTTTTCAGACTGCCCGTTCTTTTTCATTTTTTTTGCGGCCCCTCGGAAGTCCGAAAAATCAAATGTTGACTGTACAACTGACCGAGAGGATGCTTCAGATGATCCATGTGGTGAAGGCGTGTTAGGAGGAGGATGAGAACAGAAAGGACCGACGCACTGAGGAATTAACGGGAAAGGAAGGGTGCCGTCGCCTTTTTGAAGGAGCTTGAGCTAAAAGAACTAAGTGTTGGCTGACACTGAGACACAGGTGTCCCTCATCCAAACCAAAATAAATTGTTTAAGCAGTGAAACCCAACACTGAGATGTTGTGTACGGGCTGAGAGTATGTCAGGACAGTTGAGGTTGACTTCCCAGCTGCTGAGAGAGAACCTTAGTTGTGACAAAGTTCAGGACCTCATACAGATGAGCTTGCTATCAGTTGATAGAAATAGCTGATATTAAAAAAATATTTACTTATGCATGCATTTCCTTTTCATTCGTATTTGAAAATGTTCGACTCAATTTGGTATGGGCTTTACCATTTCTTTCGGTGTGCATTTTACTAACACCTTCCGTCTGTTTTCGTTTTAAATAAAATAGATATTACTCCTTACTATTCAAACAGGATTAAGTCATTTTTTGTTTCAGCATGCTTACTAGAGAGTGACAGCATCGGGCAACGTGGTGTCAGCCTGTCTTGACATAAAACAAAGTTCTGGCTCATTCAGGGAATTTCGCAAAGGTGCTCAGGGAAAACCTGGAAAACTCAGGGAATTTGGAAATGTCAACTTGGTAGACACCCTGATTACGGCGAACCTTACTTTATAGGCAATACTAAGGAAACCAACAGCGTGTTTCAGCGTTTTTTTCTGCATTTTGTTTAATTCGACCTGCCGGATAATTCAACCAGTTTCAACTGTACCGCCAGGATCGAATTAATGCAAATCGACTGTATTTGTGTGCGCTAAATCAGGGTTCGGCTGTACGGGGACGAGCAATCAAGCCTGTCTGATGCCGTCCTAATGTTACTTCTTCACGTGATATGCACTTGCAGCATAATGGAATGTCAATTAGCCCAGTCTTCCGCCCTTCCAAGATTGCATTGGTTTGGTCGTCATCGTTTATAAAAGCACTTGACATTCTTGATTGACTGATTCATTCAGTAGAAATGAAAAGCTATTATTGGTGTACTTTCGTTTCACCTTGGACTTCTTACTGCGTTGTACTGCAGAATATCTGGTAAAATGTACCTGTATTTGTGTGTCTGTATGTCCATCCGTCTATTTAGGCTTGTCTTAAGTATATCTTACCTCGTCTGTATACACGCATGACTTGTTGCAGGAGAAGAAGCTCACTTCACAGCATCAATGACAATGTCACCGTGGTGGCGGAGCATTCGGACGGTGCTGGCCGCATCATCAAACGTTCCGGCAGCCTACATCGGAGCAGCCATTGTTGGCTATGCGGCAAGAAGCTTTCTCCAGTTTCCAAGTCCACGAAAAGATGAAGCTACCAATGCTGCAGAAGAAGTGGTGGGCACACTTTTTCACGTACCACCTTCACACACGGATCATACCAGCTCATAAGACAGCTCAGGTTAGCGGCAGTAAGAAATGAATGCTGGTTAAAGAGCCAAAGGCCTTTTGTTAATCTTGTCGCACAGTAGCCTTGCTTTTTTATTTAATGCTGGGGGGAGGCTACACTTCGACTTTGTTATTTATGGATAGATCTTATCCAAATTTGCACACACCTAGTGTATATTGAATTTCTGATTACAGAAGTGTAATTATTTATGTCCTAGGACAAGCAGTCATTGTGATTTGCTGTCTTGCTAAGTAGAAGCTGTAGCTGTTTGGGATACAATGCCTTTCATAAGGTTTCATGTGACTTGGCACCGGACTTGTTGGCACATGAAGCTAACAGGGTTTCTCGTGCTATGCCAAACTTGCTATCTTTATGCAGTGCCAGGAACTCTTTCAGCTATCTACTGCGAAGCATCTGATGCTGAGTTGCACAAAATCTTGCGGAGGTGATGATATCACTGAAAGGATTGGTCAAGAGTATCGCCCCTGATGAACGCTTTCCTTTGTTCTGTAAGGCATGCAGCCATGGCTGAGGAACGTTACAGGACACCTGCTTCACTGAAATCATCTGTTAATTTTGTATCATGTAGCACCATTTTGTCTTTTGCCGGCTCATCGAAGCTTCAGTTAAGGCCCGTCCATGTTACTGGCACAGCCGCTCGCCGCACGCCATTTGCCGTTTGTGGACTGCCGTTCAACATTGGTTTTGCTCGTGAATGGCGAGGTTTTCTTGCCATAGAGAGGATGGGACCAAGACCCATTTGTGCAGCAGCCATGCAGCGAAGTGGCCAATCAGCGACTGAGGAGTGGTCACTCTGGCACCGACGGCAGCCTCACAGCCACTGATCACTCAGCGGTGCCGATATTGTCGCTTGGCTTTCCCTTGTTCACTTCAAAGCTAAAGCTTGCTGCGCTTTGGAATGAATCACTGACACTTACAAGCCGCAATATTTTCTTACCGTTGTTGTTGCTCTTCGCAATAGTTTTACACGAAGAAGAAAATACACTAATATTAATGGCGCTGTCGGCTGTGATGTGAGCACAGCCGAGCCAGTCGTCTGCTATTGGTAGCGATGCTCTGCAGCTGAGCTCAACAAAGATCGGAGCTCTCGTTCATGTTTAACATTTGATAGTAGATATTTTTTTTCATAAAATGTACAATTCGCGGATCACTTTACATAGCAGAAATTATTTTGTTTGGAACAAAAGCTGCAGCCTATGTTTGCGTTGCCTGTGGCAGAGGTGTGCATCTTCGTGGTCGTTGATTGGCCCGTCGGTCGTGCGACAGGCGGTGCGCCAGCCATAACTGCCGTCCACTTTGGACACTTCTCGTGCGGCAGACGTTCTACGGCTTTGGAGGTCGGTTCACCGTTACGGCATTTGTGCCGCTAGCACATATGTGCCTTTACACTGATTCCCACAGTACAAGGAATCTGCATTATTTTTTTTACTGATGATCATGCCTTGGAGTCTTCCTCTACATGTCTTATGTGCAGATTCATTTTTTCATCGCCGCATATTGAACATGGTAGCAGTCATTTGCGATAGATAACTTTAGTACAGTAAACACAGAAGGCATGCTTTACTTGCATATAATGAAACTACATTGCATCTTTAGATGTGGTCCACATCTTGGAATCTTTTGCATGTCTCTGAAACGTGCTCTCCAGTTGAGAGGTTATTAACGACACTTGATGGGGTTTTATATCCCATCGAAGAGGATGTGTACATTATATTACATGCTGATGTATATCATATTATGTATGTACATATGTATGTACATATGTATGTATATTGATGTATATTACACGCAGATGTATTATATTAGATGGGGTTTTATATCCCATAGAGGAGGATGTGGCATGGTCGCCCAACGGTTCTCATTTTATCACTGTAACTAATAGTAGAGGGGCCCATATAGTTATGCACATAAAGAAACTGAGCTCTCAAGGCACATTTCAACTAGAAATTTCAGTTTGAAATTGCTGCCTCTAAGGCCCTCCCACCAACAGCGAGGGCCATTTTGTCATCACTTGGGCGACATAGAGAAGTGCGGGCGCACTGGTATGTCGTCTGCTCCGAAAAATTTCGAAATCATGTCTGCACTGCATCGAACTCTCCTTGTTCCACACATTCAGCCTATGGGGCAAGACGGGTGTCACGTTGCACTGTGCCTGCAATTCTGTCACTCACTTGAGAAAGACACCACGAACTGGAGAACACCTGCAGAAACTGTCTCGGGGCGACCGCTGATATGCGCATGCGAAGACAAAACTGCGCGCACCCGTTAACCACGCAGAACACGCTTCATTTCGTCACCCATCAGTATTGCCAGCTTAGCTGTGACTCTGAAAAATTCTAACACATGTTCTACTGCACCGAATGCACTCAAATTTTGCCGTCTTGCTGTGGAAGGCGTACGGTTTAACTTGCAATGCATGATACAGACTTGAAAATTTTTGGAGGGACGTCATAGTGTGAGGCTCTGGGCAAAATTTCGGTCACCTTCCACTCCATGGACATTGCATTGCAACTACCATGCTAGGAATCAAACCTGCAATTTTCAGTCTTGGCAACAGAGAAGCACCGAGCTGCCAGGAAAGGTTCTGTCTTTGTTACAGGCATGCAGTTGTTAGCATTTGCTGTTGCAGACCTTCAGTTCACAGTTTCTCACCTCTCATTGTTACACGCTAGCCTTGGCTTTTCCATCTGTTTCTTACACAGCCTCAGCCAACAGAAGAAAACGAAGGCACGGCACTACAAAAACTGTCGGGGGTGCAACTGCTTCCCTCCGGGGACCGTGATGATCCAGTCATCATCAACGATGAGGGCGAAATCGAGGAAGACAGCTGGGAGCCCGTGGTCATCGAGTGTGATCACTGGGAGTCTCTGCTGTGCAAGCTGGAGGACGTACTGGTGCTGGCGTCACTGCTGAGGCGCTCCTGCAATCAGCGCCAGCTCTTCCCCGAGCACCGCGAAGTTTCCCTTTCCTCCCTCTTCGCAAAAGGCCAAGGTGAGGTTTGCGACGGTGGTGCTGGAACTAGTAGTACAGCTCATATCACTTATAAACTTGGTCTTTTCTGACTCCCTTTACCCTCACATATAACTTCACGTATACGCATATCGCTTATGGTGCAGCCGTGTGGGACAAAATGCCGGTTATAATGCGGCGGCCGGAAAATCCCACAGGCAAGCGAGACAGCGAGCCTGCTTCTCTATGAGGTGCGCCGGCCCTGGAGAGAGCAAGGAGGGCAGCCAAGAGGAATGCGGAGGAGGAGGAGACATGAAGTGAACTAATGAGGAATCGAAAAAAAAAAGTGCCATGGCGGAAGATGCGGCAGCCTGTTATGTGTATACTATATGCAGTGCTGGTCCGCATGGGTTGCAGGCCACCTTGGTGACGGAAAAGTTTTTGCTCCGGCCACTTCTTAGCACGCCGCACATCGCACCGAATGCATACACGTCACCCTTTGGTTCTTCAATTTGCATACGGAGAGTAGATATAGTTTTCGATGGGTCATATTGATGGCCGCTGAAATGGCGTTCGAGTCCGTGGTCAACCAGCTAGCAACTCCTGCAAGCATGCATGCCAAGTTCGTCTGTGGGCTCGAATACAAGTAAAAATTTCCTAACTGGCGTGAACCTGCGTGTGCTAATGATGAACTCCTGTATTTGATGCAATCAACGTGGCTTCCGGTGGCTAATCAGTCCGATCTTCACACATGCTTTCGTGTTTTCCACATGCACTGCTTTTATTGTTCCCTCTGTTCGCATGGCGTTAATCGTTTCGATCGGCCTGTTCGACCTTGGCGAACTTTGTACCGATAAAGATCACCCGCGGTGGGAACTCTGAGCATATCAAGGCACTGACCACAGCCGGGTCATTCACTGAAGGTGCCAATATCCGAAAAAGGGAATAGTCGAGAAATCAAATATTAGATTTATAGATATTATATTAGAATATTAGATATTCTATTTGTAAATTGTATTAGAATGGTCACATTTCGATTTGAAAACGAATATTCTAGTGTTCGCACACTCCTGATTACAAGAATTTAATAGGGCTCCACTGTAGTCTACAAAATAAAGTTAAGGCTTTTTTTGTTGTTCGGGTCACAGAATAAAACGGAAGTTTATCATATAGTCTGGTGCACAGAATAGTCACTGCGATAAATTTATGTACTGTAAAGGTAAAGTTTGCTTCTCATTTTTTTTTCTTATTGCCAGAATCGGAGGCATCCTACATTTTTTCTTGCTAATAGTCGTGTGTGCTTTCGATTTCTATGTTTGTTTTCTACTTTGAACCCCTAAAAAATGGGCTCAATTTGGGAACATGCTAGAATTGGACAAATACTGCCAAATAAATCAGCAGTGTGTTTTGATGCTTTTTTCAGCCTCTTGGTTTAATTCTCAACCCACCAGATGATAATTCAACCAGTTTTGATGGTCCCGTGTAGGTTGAATTAACAAAAGTTCACTTGAAACATCAAAACAAACAAACAAACAAGAGAAAGCATCACAAGTGCTGTACTCACAAGTTTTCTTTTTGTCTTAATAAATATTTCGTGCTCCTGCAGGCATTATCACTGAACTGGTGTCGGCATGGGCCTGTGATCTCGAAATGACTCCTGACGACCTCCGGCGGCTCACGAAGCTGCCATTTCCCACTGGGTCCGAGTCTCAGGAAGACGGCATCGACTGTAAGTTTTTTTCTTCTTCCTTTTAACCAACGCACACCTGAAACTGTAATACAGTGAAGCCTCGTTGATACGATCCTGTTACGTACTATTTCTTGGCGCCAACGTTCATGATCGAGAACACAAAATATGACCCAGTACAGCTACACTTCTTTTTTTTTTTACCGTTTCATACGTTGCCAGAAAAAACAGACTCCCAACACCAACGTCATGCATCACCAAACTGCGATCATGTGTTGCGTTTTCCAGCCGCCAGGTCCCACGTAAACAAGAAACGGCACACGGCATGTTTGATCAAGAACGGTAGCTGCCTGCCGCAGCAGCTTGCCTGCAATACTCACCTGTTCATCTCGCGTGAAAGCGCCTACACACACTCGGTTTCCTACTCCGGTACCAGCAAATCTCCTCTCGGGTCATCGCACACATTCACAGTTATCACCGCCAGCCCTATTGCGATAAACGTCTTCACCTGTCGATTTCACAGCGCATGGGACGTATTGCTGTTGGAGTCATACTGCACATATTTAATGAGTTATAACCCAAATGTGCACCGTTCCCTTCTGCAGGTGGCACAAAGTGAGCATCATGCTTCACTCTCGTGGCGTCGTAGGCGCTGTATTCCTGCATCACCCACCCCCGTCGGCTCGATTTTGTTTGTTTCCCATCTAGGAAAATGACAATGTGCATCTCAGGTCGTTAGGGCCCCACTAGCAAGACTCACACCGAGTGGGCACGTCAAAACTGTACTCATCGAATTGCGCCACTCAAAGCTCAGGCAGAATTTGAGGAGCATGAACATAAGCTCGCTGAAATTGCAAGAACAACAGCACACGTCTTCACCACCTCGACACGCTTCGGTACCTCGAGCTACAACAATTCGATTTGATTTCAACAGTTCAGTTTGACAGGCTCAACTAATTGAGTCTGTATGTTATTTCTCGCATGTTTTTCCAGTACATATGAACAAGGTTCTACTGTAAATGTTTCTGCACCTTATTACCAACCTTGTTGAGTATTAACTCGCCGTGGTTGCTTAGTGGTTATAGTGCTGGGCTGCTAAGCACGAGGTCATGGGATCGAATCCCGGCCACGGCGGCCGTATTTCAGTGAGGGCGAAATTCGAAAACACCCGTAAACTTAGATTTAGGTGCACGTCAAAGAACCTGAGGTGGTCCAAATTTCTGGAGTCCCCCACTACGACGCGCCTCATAATCACATGGTGGTTTTGGCACATAAAAGCCCATAATTTAACTTTAATTCCACGTGTATAAGTGTGCTTCTTTAACTCTGGAAGCTTACAAGTATACATAGAAGCTTCGACAAAAGCCTGACAAAATATATTAGGCAGACTTGACACATTGTGGGAATCTATGGTAATGCGAAGCATTTGCCGCAGAGCGCTTGTGGTGAGATGTTTGAACATTGTGGCTTGTGCGTAATTCATTTCCAATGTCGGCACTTGCTAAGGGGCCATTAGAAGCAGACCTTACAGTTATACAGCACAATTGTGACTTGAACCTCCCCGATGACACGTGTAGTGGAATCCGTTACGGGAATCAACTGTACCAGAAATCATTATGCAAAGAGGAAGCCTTCTCAACATGCCCAATGCGATGCTTTGCTTGGTGAGCACTTTGAACTGGCTGCATTAAAAGATGAGTCAATGAATGATTTGCTGGCCATTTTGACTAATCGAGATATGCCTTCATCGTAGAGTCAACAGCTGTCTAAGGAAAAAAAATATACAGGACAAACTTTTTTTTTGTCAGTGCTCCTAGATGTGCTCTGCAGTAGATGGTAGTTGTTCTAGTTTATATGCTATGGGTGTATTAAAATCTAGTAATGCATTTTCTCATCATTGTCTTAACATTTTAGTTGAACACACTCAACTGAGGGCCTTTAAGGGTGCTGTGAATAAATAAAATAAATACAGTATACTTTCGTTAATTCGACTGCTGGTAATCTTATTTTTTTGTTAATTCGATCCCGACAGAAGATCCGAGCCAGCGCCCATGCATTTCTACGGGCCCAAACTTTCTTATTTCTGTCCTAAAATTGGCCTTCACCGGATAATGTTAACTTGATCACTCAGTATGCACACGACTCCTATGGTGACGCCAATAGCGACACTTTTAGTGGAATTGTCCATCTCGGCAGAACTTAGGTGACTGTGAAGGCATGGAACATATATGGTGACCCATCAAAACCTATTTTCGGTTAGCCCTAGGAAGTTTTTCAGGCAATAACCGCAGCTCACAATGTCCGATTGCGGTATTTACCCGAACTTAATGCGCGCATCTTTTCTTTCGTTTGTTTCTTTTCCAAAAAAACTTGGCCGTAAATGTCTGTGCAGTGCAGTCAGATACAAAACCAAAACTGTCTTTGCGTCATTTGTATGCTTTACCGCGTAACACGAGTGTACTGCGGCGAAGCTGACTTTAGAAAACTGGCCACCAATGTGCAGCACTTATATTTTTCTTGCAAAATATTAGGGCGTGCTTGATTTTTACTTTGTTTAGGAGCTTTGATGTCATTTCTCCATTAGTTTTCTACTTTGGACACTTAGAAATTTAGCACGCGTTTGATTCGTGGGCCGTGCTAGACTTGCAAATACTGCCAATTGGATCGGTGGCTTATTTTGGAATTTTTTATGTATCTTGTTTAATTCGACCCATTGGATAATTCACTCTACTTCATCGGTCCCGTCAAGGTTGAATTAATGGAAGTCGATTGTAATAAGTGTAGGCTTGCTTGTGGTAACCTCTATGTGTGCTTTTATAGTCAATATCAAATCTGTAGTAATAGTGCAGTTTGCCTTGACATACTAATTTATTATCACAAGGCTCAACAGTACTCCACAGTGTTGTTGTGCACGGTATTGCGTATAATGATACTTTTGCATTGTGTATTCGTATGGTACTTAAACCAGTCATATTGTTTGGCTATTGGACAGTCACTCATGACCCTGTTCATTATTCTTTCTATTCATATGTTTAATGAGGGCACCACTCGTTGCAGTGACTCAATAGCTGTGGTGTTTTGCTGACTGTGAGGTCATGGGTTCGATTCTCAGATGCGGCAGCCACATTACGATAAAAGGCAGGACACAGGCATGCTAGTGTACTTGGATTTAGGACGCATTTGAGGTGGTCAATTCATCCATGCCACTATGCTGTCTCTCATAGCTGATTAATTGCCATTGGGACATTAAACCTTATAATTTGATTTAATTTTGATTTTGATCAAGAGAATCTGTCAAAACGCTTTTGTGAGTTCTGAGCATCTAATTTATATGCATATGTATGTATCATAAATGTAGCAATCTTATTAGCAAGGCGATTGCTGGTTGAGTCGGCACTTTTTCTGTGTTTTTCTCTAATTCTGTTTACATCCCTTTTTCGTTGTGATGATCACAAATTTTCTTAGCAGCAACGAGTCTTTACATCCTTGTTTCCCAACTGACGCAGTGCATTTTGTGCGGGCGAGACGACGATTTGCTCGGTCCTTGGAGCTGGATTCGTTGCTAGTCAACTGCGCCTCAGAGCAGCTGGTGCGGTGGGACCGGGACCGTGACCAGATCGACAAGCTGGCCAAGGCTTCGGCTTTCCTCTCGGCCGTCTCCAGTAGCATACTCAAGAATGGTCAGTGCAGTTTCCTGCCAAGTGCCATGTTTTCTTACTTATAACACGCGCCTTCATAGGAAAAAATAGAAAGAACATTTTTGTCTGTAACACATGCAAATGACTGCGCACCAGAGCATTTATATCTTTATAAAAGCAACATGTCAAATTTTAAAGCACAAAGCAATACTCCAGGAGCAAAATTTGTTTTTTAGTCTTCTTTTAGTTCTCGTTGCTCCCTATGCTGTTTGTTACCATCGCGAGGTTACGCCTTCACAGCAGCACATACTCGTGCACTTGGCTTCACAGTAATGTGCACCGTATTACAGTCAACTTCCAGTAATTTCACCCTGACGGGACCGACAAAATTCTCCAACAGGTCAAATTAAGGTGCAGAAAAAATTGCAACACACACCGCTGATTAATTTGGCATTATTTGCCCAATTCTGACGGGCCCCTGATTGAAATGTGCATCCACTTTGTATGTGTCCAAAGCAGAAAACTAGCACAGAAATGATATTAGAGCTCCTAAACAAAGTATAGATATATAGCATAGATGTTTGGCAAGGAAAATGGCCAAGAGTCTCATATGTGTTGCACAATAGCGGCCACTTTACTTCACCGCAATATATTCTTGTTATGAGGTAAAGCATGCGAATGTCGCGAAATTGGTTTTGTATCCAATTGCACTGTGAAGGCAGTTTTCTGAAAAAAAAAAAAGAAAGGCACGCATTAGAATTGCATAAATATCATAGTCAGGCTTTGTGAGCTACAATCATTGCTTGAAAATCTTCTTAGGGCAGGCCAAAAATAGGCGTTCTTGAGGGCAGAGGGATATGTGTTCGACGCATTTACTGTCCCCTAAGCTCCACCAAGACAGACACTGCTACTAAAAGACTCACTATCTCACCATAGGGTTCAGACACATGTATGCTGACTGGCCAATTTCCAATTTTAGGATTGAAGGAAATGAAAGTTTGGGCTCATAGAAATGCATGGGCGCCAGCCAGGACCTTCGGCAAGGATCAAATTAACTGAAAAATTAAATTAGACGGAGTCGAATTAACAGATGTCTACCGTACTAGATTTTAAAACTTGTGAGTACGCTAGGGATCACAGCCACGAAAACTTTGATGTAATGCAACCACATCACCTTATAGACAGGTGTGCCATTGTGTGCTCTTCCTGCCTTTAATCCTGCGCAGGTGTGGGCCTGATCATATGGAAGACATTCTTGCAAAAACGATTCGAAGCATTAGTTCTGCTAATGGAAAAGGTAGGTATTTCGTCGTTTTTGTTGTTGACGCTGTCTTCCTTCTACCGTGCAGCATTGGTTGCCTACATCAAGCTTTTAGGCTCACCTAAAAGCTTATTATAAAAGCTAACAGTATTAAGCACGTTTTCTTGTGTGTGCGTGTGCTGAAGCTCTTTTGTTATGGCATCAAGTCAAGCTGCTTTTGTGTCAGGTGTCTTTTGCAGCAAACGACTTGGGGTTCTTAGCAAATATTTTGGATTCTCATGCTTTCATAAACAACCTCATCATGTTCAGGATCAGCCTCATGGGAGGGCACAGGTTAAAAAGACGAGGTCTGTTTACCGGTGTCTGCTTCCAGTAAAATTTGTTGCCATGCTTTTCATGCTTTGAGCTGCCTATAAGTATTGAATGAGTATCTTGACATAAGTGTAGAGTGGCAGCAGTCAGATTTAGTGTATTATACCATACTGATGTTCAGGACTTATCTGTTGCACAATTATGTTGATGTTTGTGTGATCGCTGATGTTTGTATGATCACACAAAAGTGTGCTTGATTCCACACTACTGCACATTATAGTCCAAGGTTGTGCAGGATCGGGGCTACAACATCTGTTTTTTATATGTGGCTCCTTAAGTACTGAAATGTGCACAGATCTAGGGATTTCGTTTTTTTAAAAGCACATTTCTAGGCAGACACGGAAGCAAGTCAGTTGAAAGTTAAACCTTAATTAAACATGCAAGAGTCTCAAGTTCATAGGCACCTTGTTCTTCTTTCATTGTGTTCAAGGATCCCAGAGTCGCCCAGAGACGTCACTTATAGCTTGGCCACGATTTCATAGCGATGCCTTTTCCAATGCAACTTCTTTTCACAATTCATCAGTGGTCAAGGCAATGCTCAGCCTGCATTATCGGTGAGGCTGATGAAAGTGGCATAGAATTGAGCAAAAGGCATTGCTATAAAAATCATGGCCTTGTTTCTATTGACCCTTTGGCGATTACTTGTTTTATTTAGACTACGACTTTGTTCTGATAATGCGAATCTTTGGTTTGGCTGAACTTGCTTGCTTTTCAGATGGGAAAGACACCCAAGGACCGCATCTGTAGGAGAGTGAGTACCAGCTGCAATATATTTGCCTGTTTACTAGGACACCCTTGCTGTGATGATAATTCGTTATTTGTTTCACTGGCTACATTTTTTAAATTTCATCACAGGATGTGGAGATCAGTGACATTCACCTGGAGCCGTTTGTGCGGTTTTGCACAGAAGTATTGGACGCAATTGTTGACGTAAGTGTCCCCAAAATGTTACCCACTTGCAAGGCCATCGATTCAGTGTGCTTTTACGAATATGGGGTTTAGTTTGCATACTACAGAAAATTTTTTAAAATTTTGCCGCATCTGCGCAAAGTCTTAGCAAACTGCAAAGACAGTACTAATAGCTTAAGCCTTCACCAAAGTCATAGTCGTGATGGTTTGGGGCTGCTGAACGACTTTCCGCTGGACTCTCTGATAGTCTAGCACTCCGCTTCCAAGATTCGTCAGTGTACTGCGGGTGGCCACCTTATCTTAGAGGTCATGCCAAGGAATCGTGCACTTTAGGTCAAGCGTCACTTTTAGTGAGCAGTAATGCCGACATTTTTTTTCTTCCAGTTTTGGTATCAAGAACGGCCATTATTGCAAGCTTTTCTTAATGCTTCCTTCCGCTCGTATTCCAGGTGTCAAATTTTGCATGGCGGCTCCTCTATATCTGCATTATCTTAAACTAGGCTTTTCATACAGTCCAAGATTTTGTTGCAGTTGGCTTTTCAAGGCTTAAAGCTAACGGATGGCGCTTGTGTCCACTGTGCCGGCTATTTTCCAACCTCGTTGGTTTTCCGTGGTGCCATTACACCAGAAATGTGTCCATACCAATTCAACTATATCAGTACTCCTCACGTTTTGTTGAGGTGACACTTGACCTCTCCGCATCGCAGGCCTCTCTGGGCCCGGAAGCCGAGACCCTGCCAGTGCTGCCGCAGGGGGAGCCCCTGTGGGAAGGGGCCCCGCAGGACGCGTCGCGGCCGCAGTCGCTCGTGGCGCACGCACTCGGCCAGCGCGTGCCCAACATGGCGTCGGTGCGGCACCACCAGCTCTTGGCCACCGTGGTCCAGGTCGTGGTGCTGTTTGGCATGCGCTCAGTGCGGCCCCTGTCCCTCTTCACGCCCACGGTGAGTGATTGCCTACACCAGGGACAAACACCCAACCACATGCCTGCCCAACTGTTCCAAGTTTCCCGTAGAATTTACAAGATTGGGCCCTCTTTACGGTCATACAAACGTTGCATCAAGTTTTACGAAAAATAAGTTCAGTTGGTGAAGAAGCTTTCCTTGTCGGTCTCCAAACCTTTCGTGCGAAGTCGTCTGGTGGTGAGAGGACACCAGAGGGGTATAGTGCTTCCTTCGAGCAAGTTTATGAAGACGAGTTCCTGTAGCAGGCAAAATCAACCACACCAGAGTTGTTAAAGAAGTCACTGTGATCTAAAAAAAAAAAAAGAAGAAGAATGTGTTGCTTGTCAGTCTGTGCTGTTCCAAGGTTTCTACTGCTTGTGTGATATGTATATCGCTAAAGCATCGTGGATAAAGTGTGTGTGCGTATGCCACAAAAGGTGCATGCTCAGAGCAAGCTTTTAAAAGAATGCGTGCTACCCGCCCACACAGTGCCATGTCCACATGATATTTACCAATTTTAATGTTCACAGGTTGACAGGTACACAACCAAAGCAATAGAAAACTGAGCGAGGCACGCTTACGAAACACTAATGCAAGAGTAACAAAAAGTACAACACAAACTAGTTGTACTCGTTCATTTCGTGTACTTTTGTACGCCTACCTTCTCAGACTGTGACACTAAACTAGGCTGGACACATTGAGCAAGAGAGAGACCTGTAATGAATATTGAACTTTAGAGCTCTCCTACGCGCAAGGCTCGTTACGACTGACGGAGGTGGCTGAGGAGAAGACTAGCATGGTACAGCAGCAGCACCCTTGTTCCTCGCGTAGTGCCATCATTTGTGTCCTGAAGCCCCAAAAAGTGATTCAGCTGAATGTGTGTCCACAGCTGTGTGTACCAAGCAGCGTCCTGGCTGCCAAAAACGTAGTGAAATGCAATCATTGACGCAGCGCGTAATCCGTAGTGTCTGGTAGATTACACTTGGATGCCTTCGATCCTTCTCTCGCAATAGTCATGCTAGCCAGACACAGGCCATTTGCACAACAGTAAGCCCGTACCCCAGTGGTCCCATTGCATCGCCAACTTTGTGCATTCATTTCCATGTACAGGTGCGCAAGGCGTTCTTTCAGGACTTGCACGCGCCACTCCTGGCACCAAGCGCCAGGACGTCGTCGTCACTCACGTCGTCACCGCAGCAGAGCTTCCTCCTGCGCGCCGCATCAGCTGTGATGCAGTCCCTGCCCGACAACCCGGATAACAGTGTGCTTGGCTCGACCTTCGGCTGGATGAACCGGCTACTCGACTTGGCCTGCAGCTGGGGCGAGGACCGAGACCTGGTGCGACGGCACTGCGTGTGCGAGCTCTATTCGGCCGGCCACGACATCCTCGCGCAGGAGGTGTGTAGCAACGGATGCATTTTCATCCTCCCAAGTTCCTGCCTCACAGCCTTAGTACTGGCACAACACAGTGGTTATGTACTTATCACCATCAGTGATTTCAATTAGACACACAAGCATTATAGTACAGAATTTGACGGAAACCCATTTCATGAGGAAGAAGCATAACTGAATAAAATATATCCGTAATATTGATTCAATGTTACGGGACATGTACGGGTCCCTTGTTCACAAGTGGTTTCCTTGTTCATTGTGAAGAAGACGTCAAATCTATGTTATACTCTACTTCTGTTTGGCGAGTGTATATTTTACTTCAAAGATACATGAGCTTTTGTAGCCCGCTCAGTGTCGCGTGTCACTGCCTCTAAATGTGGGACCCGTAAAAGAGTGC
Organism: Dermacentor andersoni; assembly: GCF_023375885.2. Lineage (NCBI taxonomy): Eukaryota > Metazoa > Arthropoda > Arachnida > Ixodida > Ixodidae > Dermacentor > Dermacentor andersoni. The sequence goes on from NC_092823.1 coordinate 109,978,412, forward strand.
CCATGGTAAGCAGTTGCAGCGCTGGACAGTTAACTAAACACTTTAGGAACGTGCTCCCTTTGTTGCATCACAGGTGTCCTTGGCAGTCAAGGACAAGGCCCAGCTGGCCTCGTGCCTTCTGGTGATCGCTGGGCAGCGCATGCACCACCTGCTCTTCATGAACGACGGCCACCGACCCAGCCAGATGGCGCTGCTGTCGCCTCACATCAGCACTTGGATTCTGTCCCTGGTACGTCCCTCGTCGCTCGCTGTTCGGCATAGCAGCTTTGCTTGGGACATTAGCACTTGCGAGAACAGCGCAGTTGGGACGCAGGAATAACAGGACTGGCATGAAGTTTGAAGGGTCACGACGTCTGGCGCATTTCGTTCCTTGAACTCAAGATCCTTTTTTTGGCTGTTCATTGCTTGACAGTAGCTGCACTTGGCGCCACGTGTGAAACGACAAGTGACAAAGAAATTATGTGCCAGCAACAGAACTTGAACCAAGATTAGCACTGCAGAGGCCACGCACAATGACCACTGGTCGGTACGTTTGAGAAAGGAAAGAAATAGGAAATTTATTTATGAATAGGCTGTGCGGTTGGGCTCTTTCAATCTGGAACGGAGCACCGAGGTGTCATCGCAAAGTACGATAATGGCTGCATGCATGCAATGGCCATCTGTCTTCACAAAACAATGTAACACTGCAGCTTTAGCTGTTGTACTGAAGCTTATGACACTTACCGCAAGTAATTGGAACTAAAAGACGATTTGTCTGCCAAGCTACATCTTTATTTTAGTCTTGATTTCTCGTGGTTGGCCAGCTGCTGTATTTGCACGAATCGTAATGCACACTTTTTTTCAGAGAAAATAGGTCCGGAAATTGCCTGCACGTTGCAGTCGGGTACAAAAGCAAAACCATAACCACAACAGGCTACCATCAGAGCCGTCAGACGCAGTGTCATCGCTATCATGAGACGGCAACAGAGCACATTTTCGTGAAGGTTCTGTGGATTAATTTTGCACTCTACAGTCAGTCACTCTCAGATATACTATCACTTTCACAAGATTTCGCATGATTCTGCACTCTATGCGTTAGCTTACACAGCCGCCAATGTTTCTGGTGTTGTACCAAACTCGCTGTTTGCACGCATTCCAGAAACGCTCTCAGCCGCAGACTTCGTCAAGTTTGATTCGGAGGCATGTAAAATCTTGTGAAAATGATATAGTAGTACATCTCTAAATGTTATGGCTCAACAGGTACCATACCCCTGTGTGCTCGGTATCTGTAGCCAAGAAAGCATAAATGGCAACATTGTGCCGCTTTGATTATGGAAGTTCATTTAAGAAAAGGTTTCCCTTCATGAAGGTCAGTTCTGCAGGCCTCGCTCTCTGCAAACATGGGGGCCTGCTATATTTGTCTTTTATACATCGGGCGCATGTTACATTCAAGTGCACTTTCATTTTTTTGCTTTAAACCCGCAAAAGTCGGGCACGTTAGAATCGTGTTAATACGGTATGTCTTCAATTTATACCACGATTCATTTTGGCTAGACACACACCCATCATTCTTTGGAGCTCAATTCATGTGCCTTGCAAATAACAAGACCTAATGCTATTGCCAAACTGGAATGAGTGCACAAATTGGACTATCATTATACATGTGCATCATTACCAGTTTCTTGCAATTTCTCAATTGAGCTCCCTATTTTTTTGTTTATTTTCAGGACCTCAGCAACCTTCGTTGCTGCAATCCGCCAACAATGCAAACAATGAACCTCCTTCAGAACATAGTCAACATGCTTCCGGAAGATCACTCGGAACACCGACTGGCATTATCCTTGTTAGATGTCCTGGAATCCCTACCCAAGCCTTCTTAGCCACAAGCCAACGTTGTGTAGGCAACGTTCATGTGATATCAGTTCAGGGTCTGCGGTGACAGCTGTGACTGACTCAACGTTCAGCTGGTTCCTTGATGAAACCAACGTTTAGCTGTGGCACTGCGTCTAACTTGATGATGGCTGACAGGCCCCATAGTGAAGACATGGTGCGTGTTTGACCGGTGAACTTCCGACAGATGAATTTTCCACCTGATTAATTTTTGACAGGTGGACCTCTTAACAGGTGGATTTTGTGTTGTGTCCTTTGACACTGATTGTCTGCAAGCGATGCACGTTCGTTGAACCGTTTTTAATTTTCTGCGCACGTGAAGGCACCACCGTAGTTGCAAGTCATAGAAGGCTTTAGTCTCAGAAGATTATTTGTTTATCGTCTACGTCGTTTCAGAAGCTATGTTGTGTTAACAGTCTTGTTTTAAAATGCTGGGCCACATGTATAAACAATGAAATTAATGACTGCAGCTCGTTTGCTGGCTTCTCTTAGTCTTTACTAAGCAGTGTCAGAATGCTAATCATTCTTTGTGATCACATCAGAAGTGGCTTTCTGCTGATCTTTAGTCTTGCCTAAGTGATGCCAGACCTGCTGCGTTCCTCATACCAGCTAACTTAGGGTGCTGATTGTCAGCCAATACTTCAGCACCTCATAACCTGTGTCAGCCGTCTAGATTGCGTGATGGTGACAATACTTACTTCTTCAGGTCAATCAGTGCTCTTGACAATGCTTGCGGTGATGTCAGGAATACTCCCTTTTAGCTGTCGGAGTACGGTGATACTTGTGTCCATAGCCGAGGTACTAAATCACGTACTCGTCGACACAGGGGCATGGTTAATGTTCTTAGGCCCAGTGATGTGTAAGCTGCTAGTCTGTCGAATCCTTAGCTTTGTCATGTTGATAGGACAACTAAGGGTGATTTTAACATGTCATAGTGCTATGTCATGGCATCGGAGCTTGAAGTCTCATTGTGTATATGAAACAGCAACTCCTCTTAGCACGCTTTAAGCACTGATACAGAAGTATTGATGTGCAACTCTGAAAAGCTGGCAAAGGAAGTAAATATACAACAAATATGCACAGATTATGCACCACATAACATTGCCAATGCCAGAGATGCTGTTCTCATGGTAACAGGGTGCCCTTTTCGCTGAGTTCCCTTACTGCTAGAGTCGTCGTGGAATTTTAAAGTTTTGCTGACAAAAACTGCATTGTGGTTGCAGTTTCCTTGGCATTGATGAAACGATTGTCAGCTCCTGTACTTGTGTTTGATCAATTCCTCTAAATTTCCCAATTGTTGTTGGCCTGTCAACAGCAAGTCTGAGACCTAGCAGTCCTGTACGCCAATGGCAGTGCAAGGGATTCTAAGCAAGAGATTCTACATTCTAAGCTTGTTTATTTTCACCGTATTCTACGTCAAAATTGGCTGTAAAAAAAAAAGAACGAAAGCAAGACTGGAAGAATTAACTTTTGCAGACGTTTAGACAGTATGTCTGTTTCAAAGTGTAAAAGGTGGTTTGCAGATGTGCAGTCTTAGTCAGAAGTTTAGTAGCCTCCTCATACAAGAAAAAATCTTCATCCAAGCGCTCTCGTGGGAGCTTGGGGCTTTGGATTGGCTAAAGCTCTGCAGTTAGACAGTGGCTTCAAACTATTTTAACAGACTATAACAGTATCTTATGGCCATAAATTCAGCATATTTACTGTGTCATCTCACTGTACATAATTTTAAATGGCCAGAATTTACAGCAGCAGCAGTATTTGTGCTGCATTGCATAAACAGTTGAAGTGAGCTTACTTTTAGCTAAGAGCGTACAACAATACGAGACAGCAAGGAAACAAAACATTTATTTCATTACATACTGAGATTGCTTGTAATTACAGAGCCTAGGGCAACTTCTTCCTCTATGTCCGTGATTTTGTCTGGACTTTGTCTTCTTGTTCTGTAAAGAAAATAAATGTACAAAGGGGTTTCTGAATTAGCCACTTTTCGCGCTCAAGTCAAGTTGAAAGGGTTGAATATGCACTATTTTCCTTATTTGTTTGTCAATGACAGTTGCATGCACTTCTTGCAGAGACATTTGTCGCCTATTGTAGTGTCGAACCTCAACATAGCGCATTATCGAATGTCACAAAATAAATCTTTGTTCCTTTTTTTTCCCACTGAAATCTGCATGCATGCATATAAAGAATATTAATTCTCACGAAGGTGCTAGATGCAACTTCATTGTAACATTGTTTGACTGTACAGTATGTAAATTGGAACACCAGGCCCGTATATGTAAATATTTGGCTTTTTCTCAGATATTGCATTGCATAAACTTTTAATGCTGACTGTGCGGAGCCGCTTCCAAGACACTCGGGTAATGGGAAGATCTGTTTGGTTCTACAGTCACGTCTCATAAAATCAGTGTGTTATCGCAAACGACTGTTGTCAGTGGTGGCGCTTCAGCTTTGGAAGCCCTGAACAAACGACCACATGTATTCCACGAAAAGTTCACAGGACACAACTTGCTAAAGAAAAAGTTGAATTCGCACAAAGCCTGAGCAGATAGCCTCAGATTCAAAATTTAGATCTATAGTAGTTATTGCGACTTACACAGTGATCCATTAAATTGAACGCCCCATGCTTAAATGGAGCGGGAATTCACACTCAGAAATTCACTTGCCTGCTGTAACAGCATCGTCCGTGTGAACACCCCATTTGAAGTTCAATCTCTGGTAAACAGCCTCACACCTGGTGCACAGGCGGCCCTCTTCACTGGAGATGTTGCGTCGACACCGCTCACAGGCAGCCATCTTTGTGGGCTCAAGCACAACCAACATCTTTTCATCCGCTGCGAAAAGCGTACAAAAATAACTTATGCAGATCCCCGTGCACTGTGCGAATAGGTGTTATATAAAGCATTTTGGTAGAGCATCTGGCTTTCGTGCTGGGGTATCCAAGTTCAATTCCACCAACAGACACGCACTTCATTTTTTCTGTTGGAGAGGCCCACAACAACGAAAGACAAGAAGCTACCTGCCTTCAGCGAATACAGCAAAGTGGCTCGTATTTCTAAAGGGAAAACAAAAGAGTGAATCAATTCAGACTCTTTGGATTGCCCGTCTGGAGACTTTGCAACATTTTAATCGTGCCGAGTGATGACGTAATTGCGGAGAAAATTGCTACTGATGGTGTCGTGCAATCCTTCTGCAACTGAAGTCAACCGTAACAAAAGGAGTTAAGTAGCCGATCCGCCAGTCTCGGAGGTCATGCTGTGACAGGTGCAACTACCTTTGAGTCACATGGCCGCACAAAGAGGGCGCCACGGAGAGGTAGCCCTAGTGAGTTAATCTGTCGAAAAATCCAATGAGATAGGCCAAACTGTCCTTTCATTTATTTTGAAGTGCAGCATAATTAACTTTTCCTTCTCACTGCCTCACTGCAATTTACCTATGGTACATGTAATAACAGGCACTGGGACAGTACTCTTGAGTGATCATTTTTAGGGATATGAACCATTTCATTAGATTTTGGTACCAGATGCTTCGAAGTAAATGTCTGAAAGCATTCCTCGCACTCTGTGAAGAAAGTGAGCTTGGCACATTGCCAGAAATGCTATCGCACAGATACGCGTGCACGTCTGGTGCCGAGTCGCACAGGATTTCACAAAAGGGATTGTATCTCCAAAAGTGATTGCTCGATAATGCCATCACCGATCTCGCAATTCTTACACTGACTGTGTGAAGTCTGCCCTATTTTTCCCCGGGACTATCAGCACCATGGCTGGCCGGCTCCAGTAAACTGTAGCCGCGGCAGCTTCCCCTCCTCAGCCGGCTCCACACATCTTTTTCTCGCTTATAAAAGTTGTGCATTTGGTAAAAGGGGTACTTTTGACAGCTTGTGACACTAACGGAGCAGTTTAGCTTGACTTTAGGATCCATTTACATAATGCACTGGAATGGCCACTGACAATTGCAAACACAAACACATTGACATAGAATTGCCAACAAACACTTCCAATAGGCTGACCTGCATCCACAATCGCAGCCCTGTCAGAATCGACTTGTGCTATCAGCTCATCGTCTTGTTCAAAAGTGACCGAAGCCACTTGCAGCACATCAGTCAGCCCTGAGTGAACAGCTGAATCTTCTGGCTGGAGAACCTGCAATGAACAAGTCGCATCATATTCTCACGCTTTTTTTAACTATTTCTGTATTTAGGCCCAGAGTACCAATAGATAAATAGAAATGCACCTAACACCAGTCCCTTCTGCTTTAGAAGTTTGTAGCTACGACCGTGGCAACAACTGGCACGTGGCACTGAAGAGGCACTGTTTTTGCCGACACTCGTCTGCTATAGTAGTATATTGATACCTCCATACATTCCGGGCTTTAGCGGCGCAGACCAATGAATAATGACACGATGCTACTGCTAACTTGTTGGAATGTATGCTTCGCCATTACGGACTCTGTGTCGGCCACTACGGTCCTGTTTGGACGGAAGTTAAGCGCCGGTTCTCCAGAGTGCACGCTGCCGTCGGCTAGGCATGAACGGAGCAAAGCGGGCACTTCCCTGTAGTCCCCAGATTTCTCTATCCGAACTCACACATACACACACGCTTCGCGCAAAAGGCGGCGCAGCTTGACTAAACGGAAATACACCCACAGTCACGAGCTGCCGCAGCAGATCTTGGGTGTAGTAAAGGGACTGACCCTAAGGCTGGTGGCCAAAGGGCTGTCCCCACTGGCAGTGATGATCTTGATGTCGTGCAGCACTGGCCGAGACTTGGCAGCAGCTTTATTCACGACTTCTCTCAGCTTCGCAAGTGGCTTCTCCAACTGGGAAAACTCCAGGCGTTCCCAGTCATTCGGAGGTGTGTGCCACGTGCGCCGGAAAACACCGGTGTCGTCTGCTCGGAGGGCAGAAGAAAAACAGAAACACACATCGAAAATTAGCTGCCAGACAAGGAGCCGCCAGCATTTAAGAAGAGCTACCTAAATCTACTACACAAGGTAAGACACGATCCAGTAGATGACGCAAAATATTCAAAACAAATGGCGAAAAAATTTGCTCAGGAAGTTGCGGCATTGAGGATGGTCTTATAACTGCCTAGCAAGTGTCTTGAAAAGCACCTAACGCTTTACTTACAGAAACAATTAATAAATTAGCTGTGAACAAAATTATGAGGTTTTACATGCCAGAAGTACATAATGATTTGAGGCACACCCTAGTGGCAAACTCCAGAATACTAATTGTGACCACCTGTGTTTGTTTAATGTACATTTTAATGTAAGAGCACAAGCGTTTTCATTTTTCATCTCCATCAAAATGTGGCTGCTGCAGCAAAGATCAAACAGTTAGCTTTAAGAAGAAAAAAAATGCCGCTGTTGTTTGCAGAAGCTCTTCAATTAGAGAAGGCTACAGGAATGCATAAAAGATGGGATTTCTACCTTTTGCTGCAAGATCAGAGAAAGTGTATAAAGTGTAATCGGCTTTGGTGATGACCATGGCGCCCTGTGACATTCAACAGCTTGTATCGAATTCTCTTGACTAGCAACTCTATAATTCTGTAATGTCGCAGTGTACAGTACTGTAAATGCTGCCACAGTGTCTAGTTACTCTAGTACATTTTCTACGAAACCTTGCACAAGGGACCCGCTGACTGGATTTAAATAAGAACTTACACTTGCCAGGGTCTGCATGGTGGTAGAAAACCTCTTCCGCAAGGTGCGGAACTACAGGAGCGGTAAGCTTCACCAGCACGTCTAGCACATGGCTCAGAGCCGTCTGGCAGGACCTCCGACTCGCGGAGTCCTCCACGTCGCAGTAGAGCCTGTGAAGGCACAAGACGCCATAGAGAAACCAGAGTGCAGTAACAAACGTCATAAGCAATGAGGAAGTGACTATTTTCATCAGCATACATTTACAGCCTTCATTATGGCTTGTTGGTGGGCTATTAGTTGGCTCTGAATAGTGTTGAAATGTTGCAACGCAAATAGACGTAGGAAAAAAAATCAACCACACAACACGTGGGCATTTGTGTGCACTTGATTTTGCATAAATTTGAACATTGCATGTAGTCAGCTTAGTGGCATTATATGCACAAACTTGTTCCCATCTTCCAAAGACTGTAAGTGGATGGAAGGGTTATGCATTACACACATGTCCGACGAATAAGTTAATCTCCCCAATTTACCCTCCTGACTAGTATCGACGTATAGTGACCAATGCTCACCTGTCCTTCACAGCTTGGAAGTAGAAAGACGATGCTTCATTCACAACAAAGTTTAGCACAGCAGAACAGGCATGGTTGTACCTCATTTCATCGTACAGGGACATAACCTGACAAAAAGAAAAGATCAATGTTTGCATTGGGGATTGCACACACTTTATCTTGAGCAGCAATGAACAGAGCCATTTATAGACACCATCAGCTACATTTAACTGCAACAAATGCATACCTATATCCGTTGGAAATTATAAAACAGTAATAATTTTGCATATCAATGCACTGAGAAAGTTTAGCATTTTATTGTGATGACTGTTCACAATAAAACCGGGTTTCCCTTTTTCTTTTGTGATTGTAACCTGAATCAACTGAATGTTGCTTAAATAGGAAAACCAGGTCGCATGACTCTCCCAACTAAACTGGCTGGCTCTCTTGTGCTCAGATTTCACACACAAACATATTTCACAGTGTCTGCAGCTTAATATGTATGCACGTAGCAGTGACGGTGAACAATACAGCAGCAAATCTGTGAATGATGAAACTAACTTTTATTGGGCAAACTTGTGCCCATAAAAGCAAGTTACGCTCAAAGCACAGCAATAATGGCGAACACGTTCTGCCAGTCAAGCGCGTCGCCTTTTATACATGAGTCATGGAAGGTTCCAGAGTAATTGCTGGTGCCCACGTGTCTTACAGAAAGTTCCACACAATTCGCGTCACACATGAAAGCAGTTTACACAAGCTTCGGTGACAACAGACAGCAGATAGAACCATTGGCAACATTCAAGAACCTTCCGATACATGCAGGCGCATCCCGCACTGAGCAATAACATTTGTTCGACGGTGAAAACGGTCACCCAAAAAAGATAACATGTGTCAATACTGTGTTTATATTAATTACTTGCCTGCTTCATCCAGAATAGTTCAAAAGTATGTGTCATCTGCTGCAACAGTGGTTACATGGTGGCTATATAGCGGTTACACACCAGAGGAAAATAAATGTTCCATCTTGCAGGAACGGCACAGTGGTGTCATCTCTTACTGTAATGCCGGAACATGGTGTCACTGTTCTTTTGCAGCGAAATCGACATTTGTCTGATTTCATCACATATGGCTGGTACTTCTGATCTATTCCGGGCAGAACAGGCAAGTAATGCACCCAACTGTGGTATTAGGTTGCGTGCACCGCAAGATGCCTTGCTGTGTGAAAATTGAGTATAAACAAGCCAGTGGCTTAGCCACAATGGTCATCTGCACCTAGTGTTCCTATTAACACAACATTTGGTATATTAGCACACAAATATCAAGCTGTTATACAGAACTCTACATTTGTGCAAAGATAATTGCTCAGAATAACGGAACGAACGCCAAGGGAAAGGAAACAGTTCAAACCAGAAGAGGATTTGAGAGAGCTTGAGACCAGAAAATTTGGAGGCATGTGATGCACTCAACTGGCACATTACAGGGGTAATCAAAGATCTAGGTGGTGATTAACCGGATTGCAACTAAGTGCTGGGCCTGGACATTTGCAGTAATACCAAAGAGTCGCGCCAATTTATATTCAGAGAGATAGTGACGCTGCATGAAAATGCAGCATGCTGAGCAAAAATCCAGTCTTACCCGATTGTGAAATCCGCCCAGAAGGTGAAGCATGAACCGGTCTAATGGCAGCATCTCTTCGTACGGCAACACGTGATGCAAGTGATCGAAGTCGGAGAGTGCTCCAAGGCAGAACCTGAGCGTACCTCGGAGCTGCAACAATGGATAAACCATGTTAAATATCTGCAAGGTTAACTCGTCATCTAAAGAGATTTGCCATAGCACTAACCAAGCACACTGGAGAAGTGAAAACGGCAAGCTTTCGGTCAGGTTTCAATGCTAGAGGGGGCCACATGACACAAATCTTCTGTGGACTCCCTGCTGCAGCACAGATGCACGATGTAAAGCTCCAAGGATGAATGCAGTTGTTCTTGTGCTGACACCAATAATGGGTTGCTTTGATACAAGATTTGAATGTCTCTTTTCACCTCTTTTGACGAACAAGCGGAAATACGAGAACTACGAAAATATGGTATGCGGACGAGTACAACCACGGCCGCCGATTAAAAAAAAAAAAGAACTGTGCAGCCTGCCATGTCAGGCGGGCTGCAATGGGAGCGAACATGACAGCCGTAGTTGCAGTCTTGGCCACTTTGCTCGTCCGAACGGCGCTAGCCATTGGGGATGGGATGTGTCAGCTTCTACGGGCGACGGCGTTCCAAGCGCGCTTCTGCCGCATTTTTATGCCGATCCCAGACAACACTCCCATACTGGTAGCGCCATGGCTGATGACACCGTTTTCAATGCATGTGGCAGGCCGCACCTATTTTTTTTTTTTTATCCAGCGGCTATGGAACAATAATTTCTGAAATTTTATTCAGACCTTTGCAACGTTTTCTTGGCACTCTACCAGGACGTGCTTGGCAACAGGAACATTTTCATGGTTACTAGTGTGGGCGGCAACCCACCACCGAAGCACGTCAACTCCAAAGGCGGGGTCCTTCTTGAGGTCCTGAAGACGGGTAAAAGCAAAGGCAGTGTAAGTGGAAAGAAACAGGTATTCTTAAATGGCTCATTGAATTAATAAGTAATCAGTTCTTTACACATAACTCCACCGAGCTAGCGCACTGCAATCACAAACGTGACGCTAAACTACTACTATATTCCTCATGTTTCTATTTGTTTCATTTGCAGAGGAATTGAAGGAACTTTGCCTAAACAATGATAAGTCAAGTAGTGAAGCAAAAGTCCAGGAAATTTCTGGCGAGGGTATCTTCAATGATATGATTGGTGCCCCCCGCCCCCCTCCTTGCAATAAAAAATATTTTTTTTCCTTTCTTTATCCCTCCTGCAGAGAGTAACACATGAGCCCTCGCAATGGTTCAACAGTACGTCTACTTTAAACTGTGCAGTTTTCATGGCTACTCGGCTAATAGCAAGTTAGCTCTATTCTATCACGAACTGGCCATCTAATTCTAGAAATCAATCTTTTCCATTATATATTCATTAACATCACTTCTCTGTACCACTTATCACTGAATTAATCTAGCCCTATCACTTTCCATTTTGACTTATGTTGCTATTGGTGCTATTTTCTCTAAGTCTAGCTTCGCTGCCTTATTGTGCTGTGCATCACTACATGGATGGAGGTGGATTATATGCTTCAGCTCAAAACCTAGCCAGAAAAGTGCCAACGTTTATTAGCAGGTCACTAGACAGGTTATTGAAATAATAAGCAAAGCCAAAACACTCACTTTTCCACCCTTTGTTATCGTCTCGGGGTCAATGACGTTGCCCAGCGACTTGGACATCTTGCGACCCTCAGCGTCCAGAGTGAAGCCATGCATGTACAGCTTCCTGGCGAGTCACCGGAAAATTATTTTAAAAACAAAATGGACTAAAGGAGTGAGAATTCTTCTGTAGTATTTCATACACAAGGTCAATGTGCCGCTTTAAATGGAGCATTGCTTCCGACACAGTTGCTTGGCACAAGGTCATCCACAGTACTGCTCTCAAGCAGTTTCGCAGCAGCTGCCTAGCATTTAGACATCCATAACTGGCTTGCAAGGTGTGACATGGATTTCGCAATACACATATCCCAAAACTGCTTCCAGCTGGGGGTATCAATGGGTGACCTACCTTATTCGTGTTATACATTCTCACATTTTGTCACCATGTTTCTTACGAAGCATGAAGCCTTACAACACCTGGTGAGCTATCATAGAGACAGGGCAGTGATGCATGTGGAAAAGAGGCTTGTCAGTTTAACCTCTCCGTACATCTTACATACACGTGTGCATTCGTGTATGTAAGATGTGTGTGTGTGTGTGTGTGGGATATAAGGTGGCACTATACACTACACACCCACTATACATAATATTTTTGCTACGCCACTGCAACAGGGGCAACTTCTTTTACAAAAGTGAGTTCAGTTATAGCTCACAAAAGGCTGTGATAGGCACGTTTTTTCTGCTGGTTGCCCCATCCTCAGCCCCTTTGGTCTGAAAATATGTCGCTGCAAAATTACTTGCACATCGCTTAGACCCCATTTTCAAAAAGTTTATGTTGGCTCTAGTATATGGGACTATTCTTGCCCAGTGTAGGACCAATGTCAGCCACTATTGGATCTATGTTGCCTCAACTTTACGTGCTGCAACAGACGTCCACACCTCCTTTTGATGGGGGCGAAAGGCAAAAATGCTTGTTTACCGTGCATTGGGTGCATGTTAAGGAGCCCAAGGTGACTGAAGTTAATCCAGCAGAATCCCCCATCACAACGTGCCTCATAATCAGATCACACTTTTAGCACATAAAACCCAATAATTCTAAATCTTAATGTTCCACAGCACAGTGTGAGGCCATAAAGCATGGAGCTCTAAGCCTTTTCAGTTTCAGGATGTTCACTAGCTTTCAAAGAGATTGAAGGAAGCCCCTGCGTTCTTGCCCCTAGGTTATGCACGCGACAAACGGCACCAATGCATGAAGCTCCAAAGCATGACCACGCGCAACCGATCAAACTAGCTCCACAAGATTCACTACACAGAAGCAAAAATTAATACTACAGGTTATAGTATAAAAACTGCATCCTTTTCCTTCACAAAAGAACGCACAGGAAGCTTGGCAAACAGGGCTGAATCAAGGTCAGTTCGTATTTCCGGATGGCAATTTCAGCACAAGCAACACTGATATCGCCTGCTCTGAGGCTTAAGCTTTGCGATGCAAAGCACCACGTCCACTAGCTGACCAAATCCGAAAGGCATGGAACAAGGGATGAATTTCTGTGCTCACTATAACACACTAAAGAGTAACTACCCACATCTGCATAGAGGTACATTCACGTCTTGCCCATACAAAACTAGGTGTCTCACACAGTGTCCCACAGATGTGATTACCTGTAAGGTGCTTTGCCCGTAAGTGCGACACTCGTGAGTAGTGAAGACTGGAACCAACCTCGAACCTGGTCGAGGCCTTCCAGGTAGACGTCTGCTTGGCAAGGTTCTGAAAGAACAAGTGCGTATGCAATAAGGGAAAGGAATTCATTTATACGCATACATACCACATCACTCTTAAGGTGTGCATGGGAGCAGTCGTCCTTACAAGCTCATTTCAATGAGTCAGGCTAACCAAAGGTGACCTCGTCACTGCTTTTTCTGTGGCAGTAAGAATGCAGTGGGTTGAGGAAAAGTTATAAAACATAATTTGAGAATGTAGACACGTGTAAACAATAGAAAACGTATTTATGAGCACATAAGCTGTCCTTGCATGTTACTTGCATCTCCCTAATTACAACAATCAGGAAAAAAAAGAAAAGAAAGAGACTGAACTAATAATTGTATACAACAATGCCTAAAAGTACTCCCACATTATTTTCATGCAAAGCAACGTAGCTTAGTATGCTTAGTTATCACTGCATCCACTGCTGCTCTCTGTTGAAGCATGGCATGACTTTACGGCAATGCTTTTGTTGCCGTGAAGACACTAAGTTTTTGCAGAACATAATGCCAGCTTGCGGGAGACAGCTTTTTCTGCCATTAGAAAGTCGAAACAACTTCAATATGTTTATTTTTTCTTACCTGGAAGAACCATCTTCCAGCTGAGCCCACTGTCTAACCAGATGTCCATAATGTCTCGGCCTCGTGTTAAAGCCACATTCTTACCAACTCCAAACTGATGAAAAACAGTAAAACAACAAAAGAACATCAGCAACATTCAAAAAATGAATTAATGTGAGCTATACAGCAAAAGTGGCAGTCAGCAAATGGTTAAGAGTTCCCATTTTAAGCGACACAATATCACTACTACAGTGCACTGTTTCAGATCGACCCTCATAATTTAAAGTCGCATCAGGATTTTCTTTTCTGGGGACTTCCCATACGTTATGTCATTTGTCTTAATTCAAGACTTTGTCCTCAGCTTTCCTCCCTTCCACTCCCTTGCACCATAAAACCCCAGAGATCATCATCATGATCTTCTTCTTCAACTTGCTGCACTACCATTTGCGATTAACATCCAATGGAAACTTGGCCATTGATGTTGATGTTCCCACAAAAGGTTTCCAGGTGCTTATTTTGTCTGCGGACCAACTTTTGGAAAACTTTTCTGCTCACAACGGCTATGTTCCAATACAAGTTTCATAAATCAATCAGACAAGTCCATTCTGTCTTCTAAAGCCACTATGCCTAGCACAGGGGTGGCCAAACTGCAACTTTCGAGTCGGAGCTTTTTTTTTTTTTTTGAGGGGGGGGGGGTTTACTGGTATCTCACAGCTGACTACTTGGCGAGACAAGTTACTGTCTGCTTCTGACCTAAATGTATGCAATTTACTGTACTAGCTTTTGCTGAATTAGGCAATTTTTGCAAGCACATTTATTTGTCGCTCTCGGATATTAGGCCATTGCTTTTAATTGAGAAGAAGGTGAGATAGTCGGGAGAAAGCCAATGGCACTAAGGTTTGTTTGAAATTACTATGTTTTGCTGTGGCTTGTGAACAATGTGGTGAACTCCTTTGAAGCGCCATGATTATGCCTGCCCGCCCACTCCTTCACTAACACATGATTGCTAAAGATTGGCAGGACAGCATCTAATCACTAAAGGCAATTAAATTAGCTTATCAAATAAGCTCTTCATGTACAACTATGAGCAAATGAAACACAAACAAAAAAAGGCATAAAGTAGAACACCTCCATAATACCTTCAGAGTGCTATTTTTATTTTGCATGGTTACCACCGAAGATGGTATAGGCCCTGAACTAAGGTGCCTAAGCCAACATCATGTAAGTTGGTGAAAACAGAATCAATAGAATGTGATGATGTTTCAAATAACCACAATACTACATCAAAAGAAGGGGCAAAGGGCAGCACTCCAGACCTGTTTGCGCACTTCATCAGGCAAAAGCTCCTTGTCAGTGGCTGTCCACCACACGTCCGGTCCTCTTGCATTCATAAGATTGCAGACGTGTCTGATGAATTCTCTGCAATTTGATTTTCAACATGAAACAGGTGCACAATGTAAGCGCAGAGCATATGCTCTGCTACTGCATAGAAGTTGCACACTTGAACGAGGTACCTCTATCATATGACAAGTTGATGACTAAATCCAGTGTGAAATGACATGCTCATACAGACACCAATGCTGTGTTAAAGTTGTGTGTAATTATGTATGCATCTAGAGTAGCTCACAATGGCCTGAAGCAGCAAAAGAACCAAGTAAAACAAGTCGTGAGGTAAACGCTAAAGGCTTGAAAGAAAAGTCGTGGTGGCACAAGAAATAGTACTAAGTCATACAAAAGAAATAATCTGTGGCTTTGTATAGGTCAAACGCCTGAAATACGTTATGCTTTATCTTGGAAACTCTGCAATATGTAGGACTGGCATATGTAAATGCATGAGAACACCAGCCGCAGTAAAAGATAAATGGCCAAAGGAATAAAAATTGGAAGCGTAAAGAATGAAGAATGGAAAGATATTCGGGTCCTGTGTAGAAAAGTAAAAACATGCAGACAATGACTAATGTAAAATACTACAGCCTAAAGGACAAGGAGTGAAAAGCTAAATAAAAAGCTAAAGGGCTGGAATACAAAGATACTAAAGGCCATTTAGGCTACCACATGGGATGTTGGTAAAAACAATGGCCGAAGTAAGAACGAAAAAGACTAAACGAGTAAAAGCTGAAAGATGCTGCAGTAAACGCTTCTTGCACAGGAGCATAACCATCCTTTAGTTTTCTAGTTTGTGGCCTTTTAAAGACTTCTTTAGCCTTTTAGTTTTTATTGCCATCAGCATCCGGTATTATTCCACTGTGCTATGATCATCGCCATGCTATGATCATATTATAATGACAGGCGCCAACCAGGCAATGTGTCCATTGCCTGTCAAACTAGCAAATAAAACTTGCAATCACCTTGAAGTGAGTGACTTTTCATCCTGAAAAACCACCGGTATTGGGACACCCCAGTACCGTTGCCTGGAGATGCACCAGTGGGGTCGCTGTGCCAATTGGTTCTCAAACATGGTGCGCGCTGATTCCGGCAAAATCTGCACTCGTTTGAGGCAGTCCTGTTGAGATGAGGACAGAAAAAAAATAAACAATGCAAAAAAAGTAAAGGAAATCATTAGAATAGTACTCATCACATAGTCGGAATGTTCAATAGTGTTAGCCGTATTCAAAGTGATTCAAAAGAGGAGCGGCAAAATTCTACATTTTAAAAAGCGGTTATTTACAGACTGTTTAAGTTGGTTATTGGTTGAGTTTGAGCTAAACTGCTTCTAATAAATAAATAATACCAAGAAACTCGCAGGACAGTTAGGAGTGTATAACGTGCATGTTCCAGCATAAGGTTGTGGAGCAGACCAGGCGTTTTCAATCCCAATCTCAAACTCGCCAAATTTCTTGGGAGTCTGAAGGTCCTGCTTCCTCCGTGACATTTCACTGTAAAGAAGGTTTTATAGCATTCTTGTTTAAATTACTATGCTCCTCTCCGAGGCTTGAGTGCTCGCTGGCTTTCTAAGCAAACACTGGCGGAGTCGAAGGTGGCATGACAGCAATGGGATGGTGATTCTGAAATGGTGACGATGGCATAACGACAACAGCATGACACGATGGCATGAGGACAAGGGGATGACTATGGGTTTATGACGACAATGACGTGACTACGATTGTATGACAGTATGACAAGAATCGGGTGACAAAACTAGAAAGACAATGATGGAATGACCCTGATGGCATTATGACAACATTATGACAATGAATGCGTGACAACAACTATATAATAAAGATGGCATGAACCACAATTGAATGACTACAGCTTGATTACAATGGAATGACGAATAAGCAATGAGGGCAGTATGAGAAGGACAACATGACAATGGGATGACAAGCGCATGGCGATGACTCTATATTGACAACAGTATGATGAAAATGGCATGACGGCAATGGCGTGACGAGAATCGAATGACAAAGCTGGAATGATTACGACTATTTGACCACCATAACAATGGCATGAGATGGCGTCACAACTACTGTATGACGACAACGGCATGAGGAGAATTGGATGACAAAGCAGGAACAATGGCGATGGAAAGACCACAACGGCATCACCATGACGTTGTGGCAACTGCATGACGAGACAATGATAAAGATGGCATGACAACAGCGCCATAATCACAATTGAATGATGACAGCATGATTACTATGAAATGATGAAGAAGGAAAAATGCTGATGGAATGGCAACGGGCGCTGTAGGTGGGTTTCACCACTTGCGATGCATGGAAGTTAACAGCATCTGGTAGTGTTCCAGGAAACCAGAAAATTAAGCTTTGCACCACGGTGACCGCAGTGGGGTCTCTCACTTGTGGAACCGAATGCGACATCGTGAGCGTTTCCACCCACAAAAGCAACTTCTTGGCATGCTGCCAAGGCCTGTACCTGCAAATGGCGTAAAACTGAGCGATATGGTGTCACGTGCGCTTATTTCTCACCTTTCTCGCTCACCCATCTGTCTGGATGGCACCAATAGCACAAAACTGAGCAGTGAGCTAAGAGACACAATGCCTTAAAAAATAATATAGGCAAACTGAAACAGCTACCGTATTTTGAAACATACAACCTGTTCCTGCAAATAATCTTCAAATAACCACTTAGGAGTTTCAGAAAATTGTGAAGCTTAACACTCTCGGAAATGAAGAATCAATCTATACTACCTTGCAGCATAGCTCCACGGCAGTGCATACTGCCTCGCAGTGTGGCTTCACAGAAATGCAGAGCGCACTGCCATGATGCCACACCATGAGGCAGAAGGGAGTGGTTTCAATGGTGTTTCAACATGCCACGGCCACAGCCGCAAGGGATGCTGGGAATGGCAGTTCCTAGTGGACTGAAAGGCAACTATAACTAGAAAAACGTGTATTTTTCTCGAATGTCCTTCTCTGTGACTAACCAGCTTAACCCTTGGTTAAAGCGACTAAGGTGCACAAAGGACAAATAACTGGGACAGACACATTTTTTTTTTTGTTTTTGCACCACAATAACGTTTGCGTTAAAGGTGCAAGGCTGTATGGGTAAGTTGTTTAGGAGAAGGTATAGAAAAGGGAGGACCTCCTCCCAAATACACTTCAATGATCACGACAGCCCAGTAATTCAACAGTGAAATCCGCAAAGCAGCAGACCTCTGCACTCAACTAAAGGTTACTATAAGCCTAAAAGCAAAAAAAAAAAAAGAACACAGATTACTTCTGGCGTAATGGCACTGCCAGGACAGGCGTACATGCGATCAGGGCATGGTGAGATTAATCCATTCATGTATGACCCATGTCCCCAATCCGTACTTTAAGCTTTTTTTATTTACAGTGCCAGTATTACATGTGAAAATATAGTAAACTATCTCTCGGTGTATTAGGGTAGAGGCTTGGGCGAGTTGGTCGTGGTTCATAATGGCGGAGTTTGCGTAGTGCATGAAAGTAGGAAAGGAAGGACAGAAAGACGTAAGGAGCGCTAACTGCCAACTGATCTCTATTTGCGGACGAGCATAATAAGTATGCGCAACAAACAGGAACACATACAGAAAAGGGGAAACACATAACCAGCACATCATTGATAAGTCAAATCACTTCACATGCCCACGATTGCCCTGCGCTTGGCCAGGTAAACCCGCTCAGGTAGTGACAGAGCAATGGAAAGGGTGCTTACGTAGCGGTCACCTATATTGTGAATGTACTCTGCTTCTATTATTTCTAAGGTTAAGTGGGACCTATGCCTTGCCAATGCCACGCACTGATGAAGGAGGGGGGTGCACTCGCGATCCCGGCAATTAATGCCAAGATGCCCCTACACCGTATTGTACATGTTGTTTCGGTGCTCGCGCAAACGGTCGTTGAGGCATCTGACAGTTTGGCCAACATAAGTCATGCCGCACTTCAGTGGAATCAATGAAACGACCCCTTCTACGTACAGGATGAAACCCGACTTGTGCTTGATGGCGCACGAAGAAAAGTGAGCACGTGACACTCTTTACTCGTCTCTGTTCTTCCTTTTCTACCTTCGTGCGCCATGCAAACTCCCCCGTTATCTCTCGGTGACCAAGTTTCTACTATGAGAAAAATACACGACACAACATTTTCTAGCAGGTTTTCGCTTTCCTAGGCATCTTATGTCTCGTAGTGGGTCCATTACCAGCGCACGCTGCCTCATGTCGTCGTCGAGGTTGATAAACCACTGGCGGGAAGACCTGACGATGACGGGCTGTTTGCTGCGCCAGTCGTAGGGATAACTGTGGGTGTAGCTGCCAGTTTGGATGACGTGATTAGCCAGCAGTTTTGTGACGGCCTCGGAGCCCTCGGTCAGCACCGGAAGACCGCGCAGCTCTGGCCTGCAGCTCGACGTGAAACGTCCCTCTTCGTCCACAAGACAGTCCTGGCAATATTGAGAAGGAAGGTAAGCAGAGAGAGTCTCATCACACACAGAAGAAATGCAGCTCAGAAGGATGAACTCTGTTATGCCCAAACACATTACCACATTAAGGGAAACTAGAAGAACTTGTTCACCTCTATTTCTGGCCATGGTAAGTACAATTGCACAAAAGAAAAATAACGGAATGTTATTTGACTTGTCAGTTAATTAGTACAGTAGTTAAATAATTCATAATTGGCTTGCTGAAAGACTTACAATTAGACACTTGTAGCCTTAGTAGCGCTTTTGATACGCTGGAGTGAGCGCTTGAATCACAATTCTTCACTCATGGTTAAATCACAGTTCTTCACTCATGCTTAAATCACAATTCTGAGCTATCAAAAATATAACATCTTGGGATGTTTTTTTTTTTTGCATGCTGTAGTGGAGGACTCCATATTAATTTTGACCACCTGGGATTGTTTAACGTACACATAAATCTAAGTGCACGAGCATTCTTGCAGTTCATCCTCGTTGAAATGCAACACTCTAGCTCATCCTTTCTGCCACAGGTGTCACGGGTACGTGATCTTTTTGGGTGAAGGCGGTCAAGGCGTCAATACGGTTTCATGAGATATGAGCATCAGACCTTTCATATACTATCTGACATATTATTCATTATGTGTTGAGCACTATGGGGCTAAAGGAGTGCTGATGCATGTTATTGAAGTTGTAGAAACTCTAATGCACATTTCTTGTATGTAAAAGGAAAGACACTTAGCAAGTGCTATAAAAGTTGGAATGCAACAGCTTTTAATCTGACACTGAAGTTTGTCTAAGAATGGCGAACCAGGCATCGTCGACATTACCATGATGTCATGACACTTAGCGAAAATTGCTGACGGCTTTGCTCGTTACAAAAGAATTAATGAGTACAAGACATTCTTTAGGCTGCACTCGCATAAGGCAGACACGGCAATCACAAGAAGTGAGCAAGTGCGTCATGATGTCATGATGCATCCACCACCTCCTGAGTACCAATATGAAAACTGGCTCACTAGAAGCTAGAAACTAGAAGCTTTGTTCTGCATGACTTAGCCATCGAAACAATCGCAAGCTATTGAAACAATCACAACTAAGGTAGCAGAGCGCTGTAGAAAACAGGCGACGATACCTCCATTGCTATACTGTGCTTCAGGGCATTCTGGTAATCTTCAAAGCCATGACTGGGAGCCGAATGGACCAGTCCCGTTCCTTTATCCATGGTTACAAAGTCTCCCGGCAAAAACCTCAGCTCCTTGTCAGGATAGAGGGGGTGTGCGTACGTGGCGTTCGACAACGTGTCACTTCCTGCGAATAAAACAGGCAGAGAAGGGACGCAAATACGAATCATTTATCACACTTGCAAAAAAAAGAAAGAAGAGAAGCCCTAGTTGCAACTTTTACCGGGTGCTGTACTCATAACTGTCATTTCAAGCTTCAGAAAAAGTAAGTTTCTTCCTCTCTCTCTTTTCTTTTTTTCAACCCAAACTTCTCTCACTCTCTCAGTCACTAGGACTGCACTGGAAGCACGTAAAGAATGCACTGGAGGCAATCAGTATGGAATTAATGCGGTTTCTAGTGGCTAAACAAATTTCAAAGAGTAGTTGAGAGAATACAGTGCAATTTATGCTCAATGGTATTCACAAAACCCAGAAATCTGAGTGCTGAACTGCGTGGGCATATTCTACATATACCTGGAATACACAATGCACCAGAGAGCCTGTCACTATTGACTGTTTACTATTATAAGTGCTACTATCACTGTAGGCAAACTACATATGGTTGATAGCATTAACATCGAATGCAATGCTTTCGCTGTGAGCAGTAGTGTAGCGGAGGGCTGTGAATAAATTGAGACTGCCTGAGGTTCTTCAATGTGCAGCTAATATAAACATGTGAGTGTATCTTTGCATCCAGCTTTTGTCATGATGCAATCGCTGATGTCGGGCGTGGAACCCACGACCTTGTGCTTGGCAGCAGAGCCCCTTCTAGTGCATTCTGGTCGACAAGAGCGCAACAAGATCTCCCCATCAGCACTACTGTTCCTGAATACGTGTTCTGGTCCACATCTATGATAGTAAGTCCCTGCTTCGCTAAAACTCTCTACAAACAAAACAGAGAACAATACCAGTAGAACACACAATGGTAGCAGTAGCTGAGAGCTGGCCACAACTATCAATATAAGAACGCCAATATGTACTTTACTTTAGCTGAAACCTATGAAGTAGCCACACTGCAATATATAACCTGTGAAATTCTAGAATCAAGATAAAGGCTCTTCCAAGTCTTAAATGACAGCAACAATGTCAACTCCCTACGATGAACTTTAACCCTCTGGACATGGGTGCCAAAATGTAACCCTCACAGAAGCACTGATGAAAGCATTTTTGACTGGCTGCCACTATGTATCAAAAATATCCATCTCCATAGGATCTTTTAACAAGTGTTTCACAAAAAAAAAATGTTGCCGAAATGTAAAACCATGGGAAAGTAAGTTACCTGTGAAAGTGGCTACAATCTCTAAATCTTCTTTGAGCTTTTGTTGAAGATGAGAGATCAGGTCCGAAGCCACGAGCAAGTGTCTCCGAGTGGTGCTCATTCGAACAATGCTATACCTGCGAGTTTTCAAATACTGCAGTCATTGGTAGACTCATACATACCATGACAAACACATTCTCAACCAACGGCCTTTCAGCTTTGCGATACAACTGTGCCAGTCAGACGCGCTCGTCTGTTTCTATCTGAGAAAATAAACACATTGCAGGAATGCCTGTGCTGGATCAAGTACAGATTGACGAGTTTTGCCTCCCTTTTCATAAGTGCAGCTATCGTCAAAAGAAACAAAGCCAGTACAAGCATCATGACAGCTGATGCAAGATGTGTGGTAAACCTCTTGTTACTGCACTCCTTCAATACTCTGGACAGAGTTGAACTCTCATCCAAATCTTTCAGATCTTCTAGCTTCAGAATTTAGACAAGACGCCGCCAGGACTGTCAAAACTCATGATACTAATGGCTTTGTTTATTTCGACAAAGGCTGTACCATGGGCTGTGCCTTTGTTCTCTCAACTTGCAACAAGAGCAACAAGACATAGCTCAGGCTCATGATACTACTGCAACACTCATGACACTAGCAGCTTTGTTTCTCTTGATAGAGTGTACTTTTACTGTCATTGTACTAGGCAATAAGAATGCGCTTTTGTAGCCCCTTAAGCACACCTGCCAACATGTAAACATTAAAATTTGTAAAAATCTGATGGGCACAACACCGGCAAAGAGGGAAAGGCAGGGAGGGGAAGGAATAGCATGCATTCCCTTTTAAAGCTTTCCCTGAGCACACACTTCTTGTGGGATATGTAAGCACTTTGTTAACCCTTTCAGCACCACTGGTGTACTGGTGTGTTTCTGCGTTTCTGTCCTGCCACGTTCGTTTAGAGCGCCGCTCTTAGGCTTAGGCGTTCCTGCGGTAAGTGTAATCATAACTGAGCAAACGAGAACAGCGAAAGATGAAAGAGCAAACGTGGAACGCAGCAGGGGATTAAAGATGCGAGGAGAAAAGCAGAGGAGGAGGGTATGGTGAAAGAGTGAGAAGAAAGGTGTAACGTGGTGACGATGGCTACAAGATGGCACCAGAGTAGTGCGCATCGTCTGGGAGGTCTGTTAGCGGCGGCTGTTGTGAATGGCACCCATGCGTCACCCACACGCTAGCTCTCGCGATCTTCAGATTAGTGAGGCAGTCGCGTCACACTTCTCTCCATTTGCAACGTGCTGTATGAGATGGATTGTCCATGCCATCACGAAATGAAAACACGTATAGAGCTGCACTCAAATTTTGCATTAGGGAGTATCGTAATTGTCAATGAACTTTTTACATTTCTTTTCATTTCTTTAGAACCAAAAATCATCGGTTGTATTCGTTTTATATTCAAGAGAAAAAAACGATGCTGAGGGTGTGTCATCTGCAAAAAAACCCTACACTGAAAGGGTTTAACAATGATCTGCCTTCAGACACATCACACCAGCAGCAGCAAACTTCTAACAGTGGAGACCGACAAGCAAACATCGTGTTTAGATCGCAGTGACTTTTTCAGCAACTCTGCTGTTGTCAATTTTACCTGCTTTAGGAAGTTGTCTATACAGTCGAACCCGACTATATCGAACCCGTTTACATCGAATTATTCCATATATCGAACAATTTCTGGACACGGTATAGTTACAATGAGTATATATAGCAAAAATTACGCTTACATCGAACAAAACTAGTAGCGACTCCCGATATATCGAACGTGAAGCGGCGGAAAGTGCCCCGGAAGTTGGCTTTCCCTCGCAGTGACGGGAAAACCCGGCGGCGCGGCTCCATCCAACCGCTCTCCCTACGTGACCGCGCTATCTTGGAGCCGCCGACACCCCCCTACAAAAAATGATCCTGGCAAGCCCGCCCGCAGCGCTTACTCAGACAGCCAATCAGAGGCTCTTGTGCCCTCGTCGTGCAAGATGGCGAAAGCAGCGAAAGCATAGTCTATGGCGAAAGTGCGAGTTGTCTCGCTGCTTATCTGGTTCATTGTGTGCGCCTTCTCCCGCAGTGTTGCCGTGATGAAGCGGCAGAATTCGCCTTTCGTCGTGAAGCTCGAAATCATAAATCGGGTCGAACGCGGTGACAAGTCGGATGTCCCGGCAACGTACAAGATTCCGAGGTGCACTCTCGGCACGATCTTGAAGGGGGAAATTAGGGCTAAAGCGGCCTAACTCGCGACCCAGTGCCCGTAGTTACGCCCGTGGCGCCCGACGTGTACGCACGGCCGTGTACGAGTGGTTCATCTAAAATAGCTTCAGCCGTACCGACTTCCGCGTGCTCGGTGATGACTGTAAATTCTGATTAATGCGACGAAGCCGTTGCCGTTGTTGCCGAAGTTTGGAGCGAGCTGTCAGAACTTCCGGAAGCTGTTGACGAAACAACGGTGGACGAGTTTGTGAGCGCAAATGATGGTGTCGCGACCACGGGAGAGCCCGGAAACGAAGACTACATTGCTGACATCGCGCCGAGCACAAGTGAAAATGGGCGCAACGAGGAAAGCAACGACCGTCTTTGGCCCACATCCTCCGAAGTGATTGGTGCGCTCGCACTAGTCCGGTGCTTCTGCGCGAATGCGGAATGTTGCGGCCTCAGCTGCTTCGACTCCTTAAACAAAGTGGAAAAGTGCGTGCCTCGCACGCAGCGAAATTGCCCAAGCAGAAGAAAATGCAGGACTATTTCGTGCGAAACTAAGCTAGTTTCATCAATAAAGTGATTTTATAAATGGTATGTGCTTTTATGACATCCAATTATTTAGCAGGCTTATATCGAATTATGCTCTATATCGAACTGATAGGCGTTTTTTGGCGAGTTCGATATAGCCGGGTTCGACTGTATAAACGTGCTTGAAATCAAGCACCCCGTCTGGCATCTTTTCATTGTCAGAAGACTTCTAACAGAAGGTCCAAAGACTGCCAAGAGAAAGTTTTCCAGGAATGGAAATTATTTTTCACAAAACCTGAAACAGCATTCATAATATCTTCGAATGAGCCCAAATCTATAAACTTTATGGAAAATTCTGGAGATTTGGCAGGTATGCTTAAGGCATTCATAGTAACGGAAAGGCAAGCCCACTCACTGATGTTTCGATGAGAAGCAGATGGCCTGGTTTGCTGGCAGGGTCCACGGTGTGGTTGTCCATATCAGTGCCAAAAGCTCAACGCCCTTTGCTGAAATGCGAGTCGATTGAAATCAAGAATGTGTGCATCACATCACAATTTCCGTGGCATAGTTAACAATCAAAGTGAAAAGGAACAAAAAGGTAGGGGAAGTGGAGTGCGGAGAGCAGACATAGACAAGTTGATTGATAAGTTGAACACAGCGCACTGCCTGATCCAAGTGGCTATACATCTTTCACTTTTCCACTTGGACATCAGCATTGCTGCCTCGTAAAGGCGACTTCAAAACCTCCTCAGCAACTTTCCTTTCTCAAGGGCAATGAATAAAGTTGCACTAGAAGCAGGCAACAAGTCTAGCTAATGTGATTGATTATTAGTGTGCCTTAGCGTCCAAAGCACAAATGTTTAAGAGCAGTGGTTCTCAAACATTTTTCTTGTTTTTATTGTTACTATTCATTTTATTTATTTTTTTAGTCAAACCAGCACCATGACAGTTGCTTTTTGATCACAGTGTGCAGCCCCATGATCACAGTGATCGTGGTGATAGCAAAAACTGATATCGCATCAATCACACTGCTGCTCAGCCTGATGGCCATGACCAGAAAAGTGCAAGCTGAGAGGGCAAGCAGCGAGAAGACGCACGTGTGGCAAGGTTACTTGGAAAAGAAGCCAAGGGAGGAGCAATGTCGCTCGTTTTAGCTTCTTCAGGGGGCTTGCACCCTATCACCCAATGTGAATTCCAGATGTCTAGGTGCTTCTAACGAGTGGCTAAGTGAATAAGCCTCTGTGGTGTTCACTACCCCTAGTTTCTTCACGACTTCCGCTGGAAGTCACTTTACCAGCACTTTAGCAGGTCACTTTATCACCATGTAATGCAAAAATACTAGTATGAAAAATAGCTTTAGGCTCCTCTGCAGCACTTTCTTAAACCTTTAACTGTTCTATTAGTTTGACAATTTCTATGCCCAAAGTGCTTACTTTTTTTTATACTACTGAATATTTTCCTTAGAAGAAGCAAGTTTTCGATGTTTAAAATAAAATCAAGCATAATCAAGTCAAATTAGCATAACAAAGTTTATTATTGCTCATGACAAAGGAGGCCAGTTACCTGCTGGTAATCAACAATAAAAAACAAAGCAAGGGCGCAGTTCAAAAAGTTTTATCATTATGACAGCAGCCCACCAGGGACGGCCAAGAACGGAAACCAAGCAGGCTTTGTGCGACTGTCATTCATGTCAATGCATTGCCAATGACACGCACTCGCAATAGTGTCTTCTGAGCAGTTTTCATCATCTCATGAGCTACTCATTACGAAGTCATCGCTATTGCTCTTGCTTCCAGAAACGAAGTTAACTTCCGTGTCTGAATCGTTATCGTCCAAAGAGCTGGAGGATAGCAAAAGGCTTATTTTCCATGGCAACGGACCAGTAAGACATGTCGCCTCCACCAGATGCCATATTTTTAAACACGAGTTGCCCCCAAAGAAATTTGAAATGGCGGTAGAGAAAGAAACTACCTGCCCAGTGCTGCCATCTGTGAAGCGACACACCAAGTAGCCTGCAAACAAGTGCATCTCGTTCAAAACGTTCAGAAGGAGATATTATCTCGAGTGTACCAGCTACGCTCATCCAAAACAGTTTTGGGATAGTTCAGCAAAGACAAGCTGTGTTCGTTCGAAATGGTTAAGGGGTTAATGCCGCGAAATGCAAGGCTTTGTGAGTGTTGCCCCACTTAATCATAATAATGTTCTAAATTAGTATTCGCATGCTCCCAACTGCTCCAATAATAATGTATGTATATGCTATAGACCCCGCCAAAATCAGGATTTGTCTGCTCGAATCTACTCTAAAATGAAACTTAGTCTGCTCAAAAATGACTTTGAGCATGGCAGGGATGAGAACCAGTGCTTAGATTTCCTTGCTATATATGCTGCCCTAATGTAGTTCAGAGCACAATGAGAATCAGCGGAAAGCATGCCAGCCACATTGAGATAGACATCACTGATTTAGTGACTAAAACCAGGATATCATACAAAACTATTCCAGTCAAAGTGGTCAAAACGGCTTTGAAATTTTGGCCTATCACGGAGGGCTAATGGTGGATTTTGAAAAAAACAGATTGAAATAGTAGTTTTATGTTATCCCGGCCTAAATGACTGATGGGTTGCTCCATTTCCTTCTTGACCCCCTCACTAACTAGATGAAAATGCATGCTTCTGGAAGAGCACTGTCAACGATGAATGCAATGTCCACTTACGCAAAACACTTCGCACAGCGTCCGGCACTTTGACTAGCGGGAAGGCAACATACACAGATTTGCTGAAAAATGTAAAAAAAATAAATTAAATAAATAAAGCACCCGGAAAAGCAGATTCAACATGGTTGCAAGGGGGAAGTCCATAATATTTATTGGTCTATTTATTTAACATGTCTCAAGGGTCCTGTGAGGGACATCACATGACAGGCGTGTACAGTCGCAGTAAATACAATAACATGAGAGTAAACACAAAAGTATGGTAGACTTCTGTTAATTCGATTCCCATTGATTTTATCTATGTTGAAGGTCCCGGCCAGGGCCCATGCATATCTACAGCGCCAAACCATCGTTATTTCGATCCTAAAATTGGCCTTTGCCAAATAGTTCGAACTTGACCTGTCAGCATGCATATGCCTGACCCCTATGGTGACCCCAATAGCAACCCCTCTATTAGCAAGGTATCTCTCAGCGAAGATCAAGGGACATTGAATGCGTTGCGTGCACATCTCTCATTGAAAACGCCTGTATTCAGCCCACCTTAGGAAGATTTGTTATGGTATGGGCATGTGGGTGGGGCAAGACACACAACGGATGGGTACAATGAGTTTCCTGTTAAATGGTAGCAAATGCGAAAGCTCATGATAAAGTTTTACTTCAGATATTCTGTGAGGAATGGCCAGAGCTGTAAGGGAAGATAAAGTTTCGACTTTAGGGTTGTGATACTAGAGTCTTAAGAATAATCAGTAATGATGAATCTAGTAACACTGTTCTGGACTGATCTGAATGTTTCAATTAGATTTAGTTGGTAAGGGTCAAATTAAAAAAAAAAAGCTTGCATACTCAAGTTCGGAATGGTCAAGAACATTGTAGACTATCAGCTTAACACAGGAGAGCATGAGAGAAAGGTTGCGACATGGAACATTCCTTACCTAACGTGATTGACATTGTACTCCAACTCAGCTTCAGCAAGCGCAGTTCTGCGAGGAAAGCATGAAAAAATACAGCAGGAATTCACCTATGAGGACTATCTATGAGAATGCAATAGCATCCCAGTATTTTCATGCATTATGTCTGTATTCATGCTTCCACATCTTTTTTGTTTACTGTGACAAGGTCTGTAACATCTGGGGTGATTCTTGCGCACCGTAGATGATTCACTGCCCATGAAAGCAGTAGCAGTCAGTGCTTGCTAACATATGATACGTATCTTTCCAATATGCAAATGTTGTATATCACTTGTGAATATACATCAACAATTACACCTTCAGTCTTTGCAGTGGGTACTAATCTTCACAATTAATTTACATCACGAAAGAATGGCTTTCATATTTTGTGATGCTATCTCTAATCATTATCAGCAGCAGCCTATTTATGTCCACTGCAGGATGAAGGATTCTCCAAGCGACCTCTAATTACCCCAGTCTTACGTCAACTGATTCCATAGCCGATTCCTTCCAGTTCACAAAATTGTTACAGTGGGTCATGTTAAAGTAACTGATTGATGGAGTTAGCTGCCTTTCATGTAGTCCCTTAAAACTATTTTGTGAACTGGAAGAACTAGGTCACAGCACTTCCCTCTTCTTTTTTCTTTTTTCTTTCTTTTTTTTTGCATATGATGCACTGCATTGGTGGAGTGCTGGCAGATTGCCTACATCACAGTCATGGAGGTCTTGATTTAAACCCAACTAATGAGAAAAATTTTTTCCCCTTGTTTTGTGTCCATACAGCTTCAAGATGAGATACCCAGCCAGAGTCAAGAAAGAGGGTGTGGGCACACAAAAGCTATTGCATAAAAAAAAACTATAGGGCTCAAAGTGAGACACTACAGCTTCTTATTGTGGTACTTCGCTGCTACGTAAGTGAAGGTTGAATTGCAATACTTGAACTTGAAATGGGAATAACAAAGCAACACAGCGGCAATGCAGTCAAGTTTTTTTAATGTTACTGCATTTAAGAAAATTTTCAGGGCTCAAAGTGAGGCACCACAGATTCTTATTGTAGCACTTTGTGGATACATAACTGCACACTGAATAGAAATACTTGAAACTGAAACGTGAATAACCTAGCAACACAGCAGCAATGCAGTAAAAACCTTTTTAATGCCATTGCATTAAAAAAATATGCAGGGCTCAAAATGGGGCACTACAGTTTCTTATTGTAGTACTTCACTGATACACAAGTGAACGATGAATGAAAGTACATTCAATTGAATTAGGAACAACAGCATGACAAGACGGCAATGCAGTTTTGCTAGGCAAAAAAATCACTGATGTGGTTAGGAACAAAGTCGCAGAGAAAAAAGTACAGTTAACTCTTGTTACAATGGACCCTGATAATCTGACAAAAAACGTCCGTGTTGTCCAAAGTCTGTAATATCTGAAACGCCTCACTTCCGAAACCTTCGTCACGATGTCTAACAACTTTATTGCAGAGAGTGAGTGACGAACACCCAAAGTAAAAAACAAACAAAAGGTCCCAGTTTCGCCCGAAAGGCAAAGCATTGATTGCGACAGCAAATTAAGCAACATAAGCACGGCAGCAGCAACAAGTGAATTGATCTTCATTCTCTCTCTCGCTTCAACATGAACTAAACGTCAAAAGCACAGCACAGATCGCTTTGAAGAAGAGGCCCGAGCTGACGTGCACTCTGTTCACACCACAGATCGCCTTCAAGATACAGCGCCCGCTCAGGTGCGCACCTTGTCCACTTCACAGATGGCTTTCAAGATGCTGCACCCACACGGGTGCGCCATTAACAGCAGCCACTGGAGTAGAACCCCCCCATCTTTCCCTCGCTTCCTTTCTGTGTCTCTTGCGCGCAAGACAGCACGCTTTCGCCCTGCTTTCCTCCCTCCCGTGTGCGCAAGATATTGAGATATTAATATACATAACAATAAGATATTAATAAAATAGGTAGAACAAACTAAGGGTGAAATAAGGTCCAATATATCTGAAAGTCTGTTGTATGCGGGTCCGCTGTAACAAGTGTAGACTGTATTTTAGGAGGAGAATCCGTCTGGACACAACAGAGTGTGCAGACCGCATGATAGCGTCACGGTTTGGTGAGGAGGAAATGCAGTTTTGGTCACAGCATCATAGATGACACGGCGAGCATGTTCCCATCATTTACAAGTTCTTCTATGGGTGAAATGTACAAAAATTGTGATATCGTCTCATATTGTATAAATTGCAAGCAACAGAAGTGACGGTGATTGTAGCAGCAGCAATTGCTTGGTACTACTCAAATTAGATCCCACGCTACCCCAGAAACGAACTACCAGCAGCATCCCACAACAGACGACATGTGCAGGCCCCACGAATACACTCGCTTACTCTGCGGTGTGCATGCATGCATGCGTAAACGACCTTGGGAGACAAAGATCGGATTGGTTAGGACACGATGTGCTCCAACAAGCAAAGTGTTGCGGGTTTCTTAGCAATGGTTTGCAGGCTGTTTTGTCACTCTTGTTCTCAAGTGCCTGCATTGCACTACCGGCACCAGTTTCTCAGACTCCGTGCGAGCACTTTTCATCCATGCCATTTGAAGATGGGGTGGAAATGTGTCATGCTGAACTGCAGCAGTGGCTGCAAGGAAAAGGTAATCACCTTCGAGATTCCTAGTGACCTGATAGAGTTGCAAGCGTGGGCTCGTGCAATCCCAAGGAAAGATCGAGATCTATCGCCTCGCGACTATGTTTGCTAGAAGCATTTCTCGGAGAGCAACATACAGAAAAGGTGGTACTACAGCGAACCAGGGGGTGAAGTCCTTCTGGACAAGCCGAAACAGCCCGTTTTGTCGCCAGACACCGTGCGCCATTAATATTTCAGGATCTTCACAGCCTACTTGTTTTCAGTTTGCAAAGAGAAGAAAGCCAACCGAATGTGACGTGAAGTAAATGAAGCAAGCTAAAACGGAGACTTCAGTGTGTCAAGATACGAGCACGCACACCGCCTGCGATGGTGAGCAAGATGTGACGACGCATCTTCCTGCCTCCCACGTTTGCCACGAGTCTGCAAGCAGTTGTTTTTGTGCCACTGCTTAAAAATTTGTCGAAGTAGCGCCAGTACCAGAAACAACCGCATACATTCACGCGTAGAAGTGGCTAGCAGCAGATGGACCCAAATGGCGTTGAACCTTTGAGCTTCTGTGGTGAGTGATCTGCTGCTTGTGTCCTCCCATTTTCGACGAGCCAACTCAAAAAACAGAGGGCACATCGGGACCGTGCCCTCTGCCTTGGTTCTATAGGGGCACCGGAACAAGCGCTGTTTCACCTCCTGAAATATTCTCACTACATGAACGGTTACCTGTTTCACTTACTATGAGTGCATTTGTGCTCATTGGTTTCACTGCATCGCATATGAAATTTCTCAGCTGCCCATAGCAGATTTTTGCACCATGTAGCGTTCAAGCTTTTCTAATTAAAAACTAAATTAAACTTCAAGGAAGCTTTCGTGTGCTAGAAAACAACGTTTTATATAGCAGTGTAACATAAGAAGAAGCATACCGGTTAGATGGCGACCAGTAGACGGGCTTGAAGTCTCGAAAAACATAGCCCTGAAAGAAAAGGGGGAGAGAAAGGTGGCAGCTGTCATTTCCAGAGGGAATTTCAAAACCCGACCCGACATTTTATAAACGACTGTTGACATTTTCAACTTGCATGTCCGATGGTGGGATTTGAACCAAGGACCCTTACCAGAATTCTTTAGCCATTATGCCACAAATGCATGAATGGCATGGTTGCATAACAACTTTACCACTTTGCTTCACTCATGCAACCTAGCGCTTTGAGACGGTGGGTGCATCTGTAAATTTACAAAGCAACAATTTTCTTGTAAAACTAACAGCGCACCCCATTCCCCTATACTTCCCTAGTCGCAGCTAGTCCTTTGAGACCTTATGTGACATTGCACCACGTTTTGATCGACCCAGTTTACCCGGTGTACTACATTCAAAATCACCCCAGGTTATAACAAAACAGATTGTAATTTTTTTTTTTTTTTTTTTTGCTGGAGTGCAATAAGTCAACTGTCATGCAAACGCTGTCACACCATTGGCACCATCTTGTGACCCGTCATGTTGTCGTCACACACCCAATTGCTCACCTTACCCAGGCATGTTGCAACATATGGTAATACTTAGCGGAACCCAAAGGGATGGTACATTACCAGTTACCAGCAAAACACTTCACTTAACATTGATTCCTATAGTGTGTGGGATCTACATAGTTCCCTGAGTTTGTGCATCACTGTTCTAAAGGGACTGTGCTGAACTGTCAACAGCACATTTAACAGCATGCAAAAAATTACACAGTTCCAACAGACATGTTGCAATCGATACGAAGCAAAGATTTCGTAAAGCAGTGAATAAAATGCTATAAAACTAAATACGATGCATCAAGTTCTCCTTACCGTCATCCTAGGCAACGAGTTATCTCACACATTGCCTATGTTCATACAATGTCGTACCTTTAATGTCATGCACGCAATGTTCACACCATTCACAAGCTATGTCGAAATTCAAACTGCAGTTCATGTGAATGCACACTGTGAAACATTGATGCAGTGATGTCATGTGGATCAAGTCATTGTTTGATGTTTGTCGAGGAAATAATGGTGAGGGGAGATGTACACAGAGAGAAGTACCATGAGAAAGGTTCGCCAGTTTCACAGTTGCATCTGTAGCCTAATGAAGAATGGCATATGCACATATGCCATACGGTGTGACTCATGTGCTAATTGTCTGAAAGAGCTAACTTGGCATTGGCACAACAGAAGTATGTAGGCGAATGTGGTTAGAGCATCGGGATGTACAGAGAGAGTGAGGTTGGATCCCCACCATTGCACATAGAAATACAATTCCTTTCTGTGTGTAAGCTACTCGGCAAGCACTAGCCAACGTCAGCAAAGGCTGAGAGGGTTCTCAAAGAAAGAAAAAGACCTGCCTTTTCGTAGAGATCATAAAAGGCCTCAATCTGCTTTGTGACGTAGGTGACATCGAATGTCCTGTACGGTTCCTTCCAGTTGGCCATGACACCCCAATGCTTGAAGGAGTTCATCTGCTTCTGAATGGTGGCAGACGCAAAGCTGTGTGCTTTAGCAGTTCAGATTAAGGTGGGTGAAAGGAAAAGAAAAAAAGGAAAAACAAAATGTAGAATACGGTTGCACAGTGCACATATTTAGGCCAGTTTTGGTCGTTTATTTCGAAACTTCTGGTAGTGCAAAGGTCAACTGCAGAGAAATTACACGTTGAATAAATTGAAAACAAGAGAAAGGTTTGCAGGATTATGGAGGCTTGAAGTGATTAAAAAGGGTAGAGCAAGGACCATTGTTGAAGCCAGCGCTTTTATTTTTGCTAGCTTCCTGTGAGCATCTATTCATATTTCAAGTGAAAAATCTTGCAGGAGGGTTGCTCTACGTCTATACTACCTGAAACTAAGCACCTAACGTGGCCCAAATTTCATTAGAGTTGCCTTATAAAGTGGCATAGAAGCAAAGGAGCTACGCACTAGTAAAATGCTGATTTCCAATGGTTGTATACTGAAATATTAGCAAAAACAGGTCATGTAAAGCATTTGAAAAAAAAGTTGCAGGTAATTATGGGGAATAGGGAATTACAGGAAAGATTGTTAATATAAGGTGTATGCACAGAAAAAGATGATACATATCAAAATATGTTTAGGGCCTTTAGGTATACGTCTTGTGTCAAAATGGCACATACATCTCTTAAGTGATTAGTGACTTCAGCCAAATATGGGCGCATACAGAGTGCCCCCAAGTTGCCAACTCAGCAAGACAGAACCCACAATGCGGGGCAAGGAGGCAAAGAAAGCTTTGCCTTAAAATCTGTACAGAGAGTTTTGAAAGGATGATCTGCCAGTATAGCCTAGTTTAGCATTTCTATTTGCTGCTTTTTTTTTTAAAGCTAAACGTAGAATGTGGTTGAAGTAAGCTACCTTTGGAGCGAACATCAGTTGGCGTTCCATGGCTTTCAGCTGCAGTGAGAGCTTTTGTCTCGATGGGGAGGCCATGACAGTCCCAGCCTGGCACAAAGTGCACTCGGTCACCTTTTAAGGAATGATGCCTGATGGTGATGTCCTTCAGAATCTGCATATACAGAAATATCTTGACACTCTGTGCAAATTTGAGCAGCTCATACATCAAAGACAGCAGCAGAACTGTTCAAGGAAGTTTTCACAAGCTTCAAATGTGCCTAACTACCTGAAAATTATTACATATTATTTGGGGGGGGGGAGGGCTTGAAGGGGAGAGTGGAATAGTAGGATTTGCCGCAAAGCATATGGGGAATAAAATAAAAGCTTGTGACTGCACAGTGTGGGAACTGCAGCAATGTCTCAGCAAACTAATTGTCCATCACCTAATGAGTGTAGTATCCAGATACATCTGACTTCTGTCCACCCTATCTCAAAATGTTAACCGACTGCTCATGCTAAAGGTCATAGCCAAAGCAGGTGTCGAACGTCTGATGCTGCCACAGGAACCAAGCAGTAGGGACACGTTCCTTGGTCGACGTATCCCCAAGTCTTTGCAAACGCCTCACTAAATCTGGTGCAAGTACTTCAGTATAGCCAGGGTGCTTTCGCATGCTGTATTAAATCTGAGCCCAGTACATCTATACTCTCCATTGCATCCACCACACGCTACATCCTGTGCAACTCATCCACTACACTAGAAGTGTATTGGAGTATTTCATTATATCCAGTACACTCCTTTGTCATATTCAAGGTCTTGTGCATGCTTTAACAAACCACTTAAAATGTACCTAAGACTTTGCAAACAATTAACTACGTCCAGTGCAATTCCTTCTTTGTACCCAGGTCTTTTGAAATGCTTCATTATCCACACACTTAGTACTTCTACACTCTCTGTTATATCCAATGTGTGCTCCTGTATGCTGCGTGCCAGCACTGCAAAGTGCAATGCATCTGCGCCTTCTCAATAGCAACCATGCCGCCACATGAAAACTACTGTTGCACTCTCCCACACAGCTTCGCTGTAAAACGACGTGAAAGACTTCGTGGTTATGGTTTTGCTTATTCACACATCTGTAAGCAGGCTCCCGACGTGGTCTGTGCACAACAGGCACGCTTGAATGCTGGAAATCTCATTTTTTCATTTTCCCTAACCAATGTTTTGGCAAATAAGCAGGCAAAGATCAAGCCTCTAGTGGGGGTCACCTTGTTGACGGCGTGCCCCAAGTGCGTGTCACCATTCGCATATGGAGGCCCGTCATGAAGAATGAAGTCGGGTCCCTTGTTGTTTTCACGTTGCCATGCATAGTGCTCTTCAAAGCATGCGTACTGAAAAAGGAAAGAAGAAAAAAAAAACCTGAGCAACCGTCATCTGTCTATAAGCCACGTACACTTCGAAGTGGACGTTCAATACACATGGAGGAAAGGAAAAAGAAATCTAGGAAAGAGTATGACATCAGGCAGCTAGCATTGGCAAGACAACCTCCTCCCCTGATGCCATTCCCTTTGTACTCCAGGCCCTCTGCGTATTGGCTCTTGGGAAGTAGGCCCTCCGGGGTTGCAGGAACTAATCAAGACATTGTTTAAATCATGGTAGCTTTTCGGGACGCCCTCGCCACCTCCCTCCGAGGTTTTTTTCCCTTCCTTCATGCATTCCATTTTCGGTCAATATTAACGACAACGTAACCCGGGCACTTAATAATGCAATGCCGACCACGGCTTCGTGTTATCAGCGCGGATGACACCGCGTCATTAAGTGCACCAGACGTCATCCACTTGCGTGGCTCGGTTGGCAAAGCACCGCGTACGACTTCGGGAGGTCGTGAGTTCGACTCCTGCAGGCCGCGCTTTGCCCTTTCCTCCAGCTTTTGCTCTTTCAAAGGTTCAAAAAAAACGTGGACGAGCACAGTGAAGTTTCCCGCCTCACCTTTTAGTTTTAGCGACCGTTGGGTGATTCGGCTTACGTACGCACTACAGATACAGCGACAAGGTTATTCATAATAATGTATGTAAACAGAAATTAAGGGCACCCAACTTTTGTTATTTAATATAGGCTAATAACTATTCACGTATGTAGTGAATGAAGACGATTGACCCAACAGTACACTAAAACCACAGCACATTAGTCAGTGTTGTAGTAGCCGGTATGTGTCACTTAAATGCAACAGCGAAAATCTGTCTCATAAGTACCTGAATCGTTTATTCGATGTTGTACTTTTCTATCGAACAGGGTGTTCGCAACGAACGTCGACGGGCACGCGATGTGAGGCGACATGATTTTGCTCAATACAAACACGCGAAAGAAATGTTCACCGATCACAGTAAATATATGACCTTCGTATGCGATCCCTAAGGCATTGCGATAGCTTGAACAGATCGTAAGAAACGAAAACGGTCGCTCATACACTGGTATTATTTCGTTCACTTTAAACCAACCGTAATAGAGAACCGCTCGAACCGAAACTCACTTTAGCGATCTTCTCATCGTTTTCGGCCCTTTTCGCGCCTGTGATTCGCTGGGGAAAGCCTGTCTTGGGCAAAAGTACAGTGCCACTGTATGATATCTTGCTGCTCCTTCGAATGCAAGTCTGCAGACATGATGTCGGTCTGCGCTTACTGAAAACACAACACGACCTCGCCAGTCCGTGCGGCATTTCACAAGACACGTTTAGTCGCTGTGTGCGCAGCCATATTGGTAAACGTGTTGTCAATAGCAGTTGAGCTGTAGTGCCTAGAATATACTGGCAATTTTACGCTGCTAAACTGGTACAAAGGTATGAGGCTTTGCTACTTTATACGCTACTGAAAATAATAAAGCCTACTAATAACAATAAATAATAAGCATCAGTTCAGTCTTCCTAATGCCATCGCTTATGAGAGCGACCAGGAAAATGTCCGGCATCTTCTAACAACGCATTTTTCAAACTCTACATAACCTAACGTGTTGTTTTTTCTTGAGTTTCCCGTTATTATTGTGCTACTATCCCTTAAATACTGTTTCGTTATAGCCAAATATGTCCCGCTCGCTCTGTAATTCTATTGATTATATTTTACTTTGTGAAAGTTTCTTGTTCACCGACTTCTTGCGTTCAAAAGCATTACGGTTTGTCGTTTGTACAATTTTAACGCCACATTAATATATGTTAGCGCGTTTCTTGCACTGTATTTCTTGTGTATGTATTCACATATGTATTCTAATTATTGTATAATCTTTGAGTGCACTCTCCCCCTTATACAATGCTTCTAGGGGCCTATAGTAATTCTTTAAATAAATAAATAAATAAATAAATAAATAGCACAATGTTGTGTTAGTTATACTGCTAAAATTTTTAAATAGAAGCCAAATATGTCGTAGTGATGACAGGGATCTCATCCATGTCACACTCAGGTCATCAATCAGGTTATCCAGAAATCCGCAGAGTAGAATAAGCCTCTCTATATTATGGCTTTCATAAATTACGAAAATGCATTTGATTCAGTAGAGATACCAGCAGTTATAGAGGCATTACGTAATCAAGGAGAACAGAACGCTTACGTATAAATACCTTCGAAAATATCTACAGCGGTTCTACAGCTACCTTAATTCTACACAAGAAAAGCAGGGGTCAGACAGGGAGACACAATCTCACTAATGCTATTCACTGCGTGCTTAGAAGTATTCAAGCTATTAAACTGGGAAGGCTTAGGAGTAAAGATCCACGGCGAATGTCTCAGCATCCTTCGGTTTGCCGATGACATTGTTCTATTCAGCAACAATGCAGACGAATTACAACAAATGATCGATTGAGGACCTTACCAGAGAGAGTGTAAGAGGTTGAAGATTAATGTGCAGAAGACAAAGATAATGATAAATAGCTGGGCAAAGCAATAAGAGTTCGGGATCGCCAGTCGGCCTCTAGAGTGTGTGAAGGAGTACGTTTACCTAGGTCAATTAATCACAGGGAACCCTGATCATGAGAAGGATAAAATGGGTTGGATCGCATACGGCAGACATTGCCAGCTCCTGACTGGCAGTTTACCATTATCATTGAAAAGGAAGGTATACAATCAGGGCATTTTACCAGTGCTGACATATGGGGCAGAGACTTGGAGACTGACTAAATTAAGAAGCTTGAGAACAAGTTAAGGACCGCGCAAAGAGCGACGGAACGAAGATTGCTAGGCATAACGTTAAGAGACAGAAAGAGAACGGTTTCAATCAGGGAGAAAACGGGTATAGACATTCTAACTGACATCAAGATGATGGAGCTGGGCAGGTCACGTAATGGGCCGGTTAGATAACCGTTGAACCATTAGTGTTACAGAATGGGTACCAAGAGAAGGAAAACGCTATCGAGGACCACAAAAGACTAGGTGGAGCGATGAAATTAGGAAATTCGCGGGCGCTAGTTGGAATCGGTTGGCGCAGGACAATTGGCGATCGCAGGGAGATGAGGCTATAGTGTACTAGAATACTGTCACATTATATATATAGCACCCGAAGCAAACAAAACACAGGGTTACCTTCGAAGAAACTTTTTTCTTGCTCTATTATCGCTAAAATGACTATTATACACCCCCTATGAGCAACCACAAATAGAATATGCTTCATCGGTTTGTATGAGACTCCGGACAGGTCACAATTAAAAGCACTCATGTTTGAAACTATGCAGAATCGTGCAGTTCGTTTTATCCTAGCGAACTATCATTGTTCAGTCAGCGTCACCCAAAATGAAAACATCTTTAAACCTCATCCCACCTGTTAACCACCGGAAGCACACCCGTTTTTGTCTGTTTCGCCATATTTTTCACCATAACTCTAATCTTCGCTCCCGATGGTTTCAACCAGCACCCTTTATTGCTCATCGCCGTAATCACCAGCAAAAAGTCTCAGTGCGCCCCATTGCAATAAAGTAACGTGTGTGCAATTATATTTTCCAAGAGCTTGTAAGGAATGGAATCCTCTACCCGCATCACTTACAAGCATCACTGATTCCATTCAGTTGAAAAGGTCCTTACAACGCTCATTACCTAATTATACCGCTTTTGTGTTTTGTCCGTTAAGTGATTTTAGTAACCTTCATTGGTTATCCACCTGACATTGTCACGTAGTAGTGACGGTAAAGAACACAGTAGCAATACTGCGAATGACGAAACAAACCTTTATTGGGCGCACCTGTGCTCACAAAAACAGGCTACACTCAAAGCACAAAGATAGAGGCGAATACAGTCGGCGATCGGCGAAATTTGACCTGCGCGCCAGAAAGCGCGTCGGATTTTATACAAGAGTCATCGAGGGTTCCAGAATAATCGCTGAGGCCCGCGTGTGCTTACCGTGTGCTAAAGTTCTACACAATTCGTTTCGCGCATGCAAGCAATCATATTACGCAAGGTTCAGTGACAACAGACAGTAGATAGAACCATAGATAACATTCGAAATACTTCCGATACATGCAGGGACGTCCTGCGCTGGAGCCATAACATTTCTTAGACGGTGACACGTGGTCACCCAATAAAAATAAACACGTGTCAATATTAACGTTCATCAATTGTTTTATTATGTTGTAAGAAAATTGTTAGCATTGTTAATCTTCTTCCTCTATTGTTTCACATACGTGGGTGAAACATGCATTGTGCTCTTTTTATTTATTGTGAATTGCCCTTCCCCTCTGAAATGTGCTCTGTACCTCAGGGTAACATATATAAACAAATAAATAAGGTGATAGATGGAGAGACAGCATTGGTAGCGCTATCTTGTGATGTCGACGTCAGTTAGAGCACGTATACAGTCAAAAGTTGTAGCCACTGGCGGATCCAGGGGGGGAAGGACGCTATACGCTCCCCCCCTCCCCCACCCTGAGAATGCCGGCACTTAACAGTCACAGTACTGACTATATATACACAGAGCTCCCCACCTCTTGTGCATATTTTGATGAGCTTCCGCCCCTCTCCACCCATACCCCCGCGGAGGCTGCCCTCAATCCGCCCCTGGTAACGAAACAGATTATGAAGAACTAATGGATTTAAAGGAGCAATCATAATTCCCTTGAAATTCCCATATTCACAGATTGGCTTTCTCGAAAGAAAAGGGTAAGCCAATCAGGGCAGCCAATATCGGGGCAGCCAGGTACCCTACGCAGGAAAGCGCTGCTTCGACGGATGCATCACTGTCCGTTCTTAATGCACACGCTGACGCCGATTCACACGATAAATACAAATGTTTCCGCAGATTGGCTCTCCCGAAGAAAAAGGTAAGCCCATAGGCCACTACAATGTCGGGCCAGCCAGGTCAACTTTTCTGGAAAGCACTTCTTCAAGAGATACATCACACCCCATATTAGTGAATGTGCCGACATCGATTCGCACGATGAATAAACGAATTTGCGCAGAATGACCTTTCCGAAAAGAAGCTAAGCCTATAGCCCATTACAATGTCAACGCAGCCTGGTCCACTCACTTTCATGGAAAGCGAGCGGTCGACGGATACATCGCTCCCCATACTAATACACGCTCGCGCCGATTGACTCAATGTATCAACGGGTTTGCGCAGATTGGCTTTTCCAAAAAAAAGGTATGCCATGCAGTGCAGTCATGTTCCCTCACTTCCCTGGAAAGCGCGGATTCGACGCGTACATCACTGCCCATACTAACGCACGTGCTAACGCCCACTCACACCATGAATAAACGGATTTGCGCACATTGGTTTCTCGAAAAAAAAGGGCAAGCCTATATTGCCCATGGCATGATCAGCACATTCCACATGTTAATCATTCAGCGGCTGTTTAACTTCTCTAATTTCCTGTCAGCCAGGTTCACTAACTTCTCTCGAAAGCGCTGAACCGACAGACACATATCGATCCGCCGAATAAATGAATAGGACCAGAATAATTATGCTCAATGCACTAGTTCTTCGCATGAATCACTCAAAACGCACGCACTGCTGACGATTTACGCCATAAATAACGAATAATCACGGAATACTTTTCTCGAAAAAATGAAAAGCACAAAGCATCAGGAAGTATCGTCTAAGTCAGGTCCAAGTTCACTCGAAAGCAATTGTCCTTCGCATATATCCCTCCCCACGCATGCGCACACGCCTATTTACGCAATAGATAAACGGACGGGCACAGATTAATTTTCTCAAAAAATTGAAAAAACGGTAAGTCTAAGTCATGATAATATTCGTTTCCATCGAGTGAAATAGATTCCATTGGAAGCCCTGGTTTATCGCATATGTCATTCCCCACGGATGAAAGGGACTCCTTTCTAGTCACCCCCTTCCCGAGGAAAGTACACCCACAACACAACGAGGCCCGGCGCGCAGACAGGGCCCGAGCACTCATCAAGACTGCACTGCAGAACCCAGAGCTCGCGTCCTTTGTCGACACGGCGCAGTATCCCGGATCAAATTCGTACATGGCCACAGTGGTTGACCCCCAGGGCAAGATCCTGAATGCAGAGTATATCCAACACTCGACGGCGTCCGTCGCCGAGCAAGTCGCAGTGGGACTGGCTCTGTGCGAACCCGGGCTCACGCAGATCTTCACGGACTCCAAATCGGCGGAGATGGCCATGCTCGCCGAGGCTGCGGCGATACTAAGGACCCGCAAGCCAGGCACGGCCCGTCACGTCAGCACTTGGTTCCCGGCTCACATGGGCCGGAACGTCTCCCCCGGCTCGATCAACCCCAATGAGCTGGCCCACGACCAGGCGTGCGAGGTCTCGTCAACCGCGCCGGTCCGAGGGGCCCGGCTTCGCAGGGGAACGACCGAACCATGGACCCGCTGCTTACTTTCCACGACATCACTGATTATTACCAGCTGGGATGCAGGCAGTTTCCGGCTCCTCACCCGAAGCTAGGCAGACCCCAGGCTTCGCTGTTGAGAATGCTACAGACGGGCTTCTTTCCGTCTCGACCCAGGCTGTGCCACTAAACTCCGGATGTGGATCCCCGGTGCCCCGAATGCGGCGAGAAACGGCGCACCTTAAACCACATGCTGTGGCAACGTTTTCACTTCTACCACTTGCCTTTAAACAGGCAAGAAGACTGGGACGAATCCGTCAAGAACGACGACCTTCAAGTCCAGCATCTGGCTGTACAAAGGGCCTGCGACAGGTCTGAAGATCACGGCCTTCCGCACATGGAGGGGGTGCGGCCCGCGACTACGACAACGTAGTACTTTAGGGCCCAATAAAAGTTCATGTCTCTCTGTCTGTCCACGCATGCGCACACGCATAATTATGTAATAATTAACCAACGAGCACAGATTATTTTCACGAAAAAATGAAAAAAAGGTAAGTATATAGGACATGATAATATTCGTTTCCACCAAGTAAAATAGATTCCGACGGAGGCCCTGCTTCTACGCACATGAAAGTCCCCAGACTTTCGCGGACGCCGTTTAACGCGACAACTAAGCGATTAGGCACAGAATAATTTTCCCCCCAAAATCGAAAAAACGGTAACGCCCATGAAAATATCATTTTTCCGACAAAAAATAAAGTGTCTCGAAACCGCTGGTTCTCCGCATATCTCATTCCCCGGCAGTGCGCAGACGCCGTTTAACGCGATAAATAAGCGCTAAGGCACGGAATAATTTTTGCCCCAAAATCGAAAAACGGTAAGCCTATAATTTTTGCCCATGAAAACATCGTTTTTTCGACAAAAAAATAAAGTGTCTCGAAACCGCTGGTTCTCCGCATATCTCATTCCCCGGGACTGCGCAGACGCCGTTTAACGCGATAACTAAGCGATTAGGCACAGAATAATTTTTCCCCAAAATCGAAAAAACGGTAAGCCTATAGCCCATGAAATTATCGTTTTTCCGACAAAAATAAAGTGTCTCGAAACCGCTGGTTCTGCGCATATCTCATTCCCCGGGACTGCGCAGACGCCGTTTAACGCGATAACTAAGCGATTAGGCACAGAATAATTTTTCCCCAAAATCGAAAAAACGGTAAGCCTATAGCCCATGAAATTATCGTTTTTCCGACAAAAATAAAGTGTCTCGAAACCGCTGGTTCTGCGCATATCTCATTCCCCGGGACTGCGCAGACGCCGTTTAACGCGATAACTAAGCGATTAGGCACAGAATAATTTTTCCCCAAAATCGAAAAAACGCAAGCCTATAGCCCATGCAATTACCGTTTTTCCGACAAAAAATAAAGTGTCTCGAAACCGCTGGTTCTCCGCATATCTCATTCCCCGGGACTGCGCAGACGCCGTTTAACGCGACAACTAAGCGATTAGGCACAGAATAATTTTTACCCCAAAACCAAAAAAACGGTAAGCCCATGAAAATATCGTTGTTCCGACAAAAAATAAAGTGTCTCGAAGCCGCTGGTTCTCCGCATTTCTCATTCCCCGGGACTGCGCAGACGCCGTTTAACGCGATAACTAAGCGATTAGGCACAGAATAATTTTTCCCCAAAATCGAAAAAACGCAAGCCTATAGCCCATGCAATTACCGTTTTTCCGACAAAAAATAAAGTGTCTCGAAACCGCTGGCTCTCCGCATTTCTCATTCCCCGGGACTGCGCAGACGCCGTTTAACGCGACAACTAAGCGATTAGGCAC
This sequence comes from Dermacentor andersoni, assembly GCF_023375885.2. Lineage (NCBI taxonomy): Eukaryota > Metazoa > Arthropoda > Arachnida > Ixodida > Ixodidae > Dermacentor > Dermacentor andersoni. Next base: position 110,022,450 of record NC_092823.1, read on the forward strand.
AGAATAGTTTTTACCCCAAAACCAAAAAAACGGTAAGCCCATGAAATTATCGTTTTTCCGATAAAAAATAAAGTGTCTCGAAGCCGCTGGTTCTCTGCATATCTCATTCCCTGGGACTGCGCAGACGCCGTTTAACGCCATAACTAAGCGATTAGGCGCGGAATAACTTTTGCCCCAAAATCGAAAAAACGGTAAGCCTATAGCCCATGAAATCATCGTTTTTCCGACAAAAAATAAAGTGTCTCGAAACCGCTGGTTCTCCGCATTTCTCATTCCCCGGGACTGCGCAGACGCTGTTTAACGCCATAACTAAGCGATTAGGCGCGGAATACCTTTTGCCCCAAAATCGAAAAAACGGTAAGCCTATAGCCCATGAAATTATCGTTTTTCCGACAAAAAATAAAGCGTCTCGAAACCGCTGGTTCTCCGCATTTCTCATTCCCCGGGACTGCGCAGATGCCGTTTAACGCCATAACTAAGCGATTAGGCAAAAAATAATTTTTGCCCCAAAATTGAAAAAACGGTAAGCCTATAGCCCATGAAATTATCGTTTTTCCGACAAAAAATAAAGTGTCTCGAAACCGCTGGTTCTCCGCATTTCTTATTCCCCGGGACTGCGCAGACGCCGTTTAACGCCATAACTAAGCGATTAGGCAAAAAATAATTTTTGCCCAAAATTGAAAAAACGGTAAGCCTATATAGCCCATGAAATTATCGTTTTTCAGACAAAAATTAAAGTGTCTCCAAACCGCTGGTTCTCCGCATTTCTCATTCCCCGGGACTGCGCAGACGCCGTTTAACGCCATAACTAAGCGATTAGGCAAAAACTAATTTTTGCCCCAAAATTGAAAAAACGGTAAGCCTATAGCCCATAAAATTATCGTTTTTCCGACAAAAAATAAAGTGTCTCGAAACCGCTGGTTCTCCGCATATCTCATTCCCCGGGACTGCGCAGACGCCGTTTAACGCCATAACTAAGCGATTAGGCAAAAAATGATTTTTGCCCCAAAATTGAAAAAATGGTAAGCCTATAGCCCATGAAATTATCGTTTTTCAGACAAAAATTAAAGTGTCTCCAAACCGCTGGTTCTCCGCATTTCTCATTCCCCGGGACTGCGCAGACGCCGTTTAACGCCATAACTAAGCGATTAGGCGCGGAATAACTTTTGCCCCAAAATCGAAAAAACGGTAAGCCTATAGGCCATGAAATTATCGTTTTTCCGACAAAAAATAAAGTGTCTCGAAACCGCTGGTTCTCCGCATTTCTCATTCCCCGGGACTGCGCAGACGCCGTTTAATGCGATAACTAAGCGATTAGGCAAAAAATAATTTTTGCCCCAAAATGGAAAAAACGGTAAGCCTATAGCCCATGAAATTATCGTTTTTCAGACAAAAACTAAAGTGTCTCCAAACCGCTGGTTCTCCGCATTTCTCATTCCCCGGGACTGCGCAGACGCCGTTTAACGCCATAACTAAGCAATTAGGCGCGGAATAACTTTTGCCCCAAAATCGAAAAAACGGTAAGCCTATAGCCCATGAAATTATCGTTTTTCAGACAAAAATTAAAGTGTCTCCAAACAGCTGGTTCTCCGCATTTCTCATTCCCCGGGACTGCGCAGACGCCGTTTAACGCCATAACTAAGCGATTAGGCAAAAAATAATTTTTGCCCCAAAATTGAAAAAACGGTAAGCCTATATAGCCCATGAAATTATCGTTTTTCCGACAAAAAATAAAGTGTCTCGAAACCGCAGGTTCTCCGCATTTCTCATTCCCCGGGACTGCGCAGACGCCGTTTAACGCCATAACTAAGCGATTAGGCACAAAATAATTTTAGCCCCAAAATTGAAAAAACGGTAAGCCTATAGCCCATGAAATTATCGTTTTTCAGACAAAAATTAAAGTGTCTCGAAACCGCTGGTTCTCCGCATTTCTCATTCCCCGGGACTGCGCAGACGCCGTTTAACGCCATAACTAAGCGATTAGGCAAAAAATAATTTTTGCCCCAAAATTGAAAAAACGGTAAGCTTATAGCCCATGAAATTATCGTTTTTCAGACAAAAATTAAAGTGTCTCGAAACCGCTGGTTCTCCGCATTTCTCATTCCCCGGGACTGCGCAGACGCCGTTTAACGCCATAACTAAGCCATTAGGCGCGGAATAACTTTTGCCCCAAAATCGAAAAAACGGTAAGCCTATAGCCCATGAAATTATCGTTTTTCCGACAAAAAATAAAGTGTCTCGAAACCGCTGGTTCTCCGCATATCTCATTCCCCGGGACTGCGCAGACACCGTTTAACGCCATAACTAAGCGATTAGGCAAAAAATAATTTTTGCCCCAAAATTGAAAAAACGGTAAGCCTATAGCCCATGAAATTATCGTTTTTCCGACAAAAATTAAAGTGTCTCCAAACCGCTGGTTCTCCGCATTTCTCATTCCCCGGGACTGCGCAGACGCCGTTTAACGCCATAACTAAGCCATTAGGCGCGGAATAACTTTTGCCCCAAAATCGAAAAAACGGTAAGCCTATAGCCCATGAAATTATCGTTTTTCAGACAAAAATTAAAGTGTCTCCAAACCGCTGGTTCTCCGCATTTCTCATTCCCCGGGACTGCGCAGACGCCGTTTAACGCCATAACTAAGCCATTAGGCGCGGAATAACTTTTGCCCCAAAATCGAAAAAACGGTAAGCCTATAGCCCATGAAATTATCGTTTTTCCGACAAAAAATAAAGTGTCTCGAAACCGCTGGTTCTCCGCATATCTCATTCCCCGGGACTGCGCAGACACCGTTTAACCCCATAACTAAGCGATTAGGCAAAAAATAATTTTTGCCCCAAAATTGAAAAAACGGTAAGCCTATAGCCCATGAAATTATCGTTTTTCAGACAAAAATTAAAGTGTCTCCAAACCGCTGGTTCTCCGCATTTCTCATTCCCCGGGACTGCGCAGACGCCGTTTAACGCCATAACTAAGCGATTAGGCGCGGAATAACTTTTGCCCCAAAATCGAAAAAATGGTAAGCCTATAGCCCATGAAATTATCGTTTTTCCGACAAAAAATAAAGCGTCTCGAAACCGCTGGTTCTCCGCATTTCTCATTCCCCGGGACTGCGCAGACGCCGTTTAACGCCATAACTAAGCGATTAGGCAAAAAATAATTTTTGCCCCAAAATTGAAAAAACGGTAAGCCTATAGCCCATGAAATTATCGTTTTTCAGACAAAAATTAAAGTGTCTCCAAACCACTGGTTCTCCGCATTTCTCATTCCCCGGGACTGCGCAGACGCCGTTTAACGCCATAACTAAGCGATTAGGCAAAAAATGATTTTTGCCCCAAAATCGAAAAAACGGTAAGCCTATAGCCCATGAAATTATCGTTTTTCAGACAAAAATTAAAGTGTCTCGAAACTCTGGTTCTCCGCATTTCTCATTCCCCGGGACTGCGCAGACGCCGTTTAACGCCATAACTAAGCGATTAGGCAAAAAATAATTTTTGCCCCAAAATTGAAAAAACGGTAAGCTTATAGCCCATGAAATTATCGTTTTTCAGACAAAAATTAAAGTGTCTCGAAACCGCTGGTTCTCCGCATTTCTCATTCCCCGGGACTGCGCAGACGCCGTTTAACGCCATAACTAAGCCATTAGGCGCGGAATAACTTTTGCCCCAAAATCGAAAAAACGGTAAGCCTATAGCCCATGAAATTATCGTTTTTCCGACAAAAAATAAAGTGTCTCGAAACCGCTGGTTCTCCGCATTTCTCATTCCCCGGGACTGCGCAGACGCCGTTTAACGCCATAACTAAGTGATTAGGCAAAAAATAATTTTTGCCCCAAAATTGAAAAAACGGTAAGCCTATAGCCCATGAAATTCTCGTTTTTCAGACAAAAATTAAAGTGTCTCCAAACCGCTGCTTCTCCGCATTTCTCATTCCCCGGGACTGCGCAGACGCCGTTTAACGCCATAACTAAGCGATTAGGCGCGGAATAACTTTTGCCCCAAAATCGAAAAAACGGTAAGCCTATATAGCCCATGAAATTATCGTTTTTCCGACAAAAAATAAAGCGTCTCGAAACCGCTGGTTCTCCGCATTTCTCATTCCCCGGGACTGCGCAGACGCCGTTTAACGCCATAACTAAGCGATTAGACAAAAAATAATTTTTGCCCCAAAATTGAAAAAACGGTAAGCCTATAGCCCATGAAATTATCGTTTTTCAGACAAAAATTAAAGTGTCTCCAAACCACTGGTTCTCCGCATTTCTCATTCCCCGGGACTGCGCAGACGCAGTTTAACGCCATAACTAAGCGATTAGGCGCGGAATAAGTTTTGCCCCAAAATCGAAAAAACGGTAAGCCTATAGCCCATGAAATTATCGTTTTTCCGACAAAAAATAAAGTGTCTCGAAACCGCTGGTTCTCCGCATTTCTCATTCCCCGGGACTACGCAGACGCCGTTTAACGCCATAACTAAGCGATTAGGCAAAAAATAATTTTTGCCCCAAAATTGAAAAAAACGGTAAGCCTATAGCCCATGAAATTATCGTTTTCCCGATAAAAAATAAAGTGTCTCGAAACCGCTGGTTCTCCGCATTTCTCATTCACCGGGACTGCGCAGATGCCGTTTAACGCGATAACTAAGCGATTAGGCACAAAATAATTTTTGCCCCAAAATCGAAAAAACGGTAAGCCTATATAGCCCATGAAATTATCGTTTTTCCGACAAAAAATAAAGTGTCTCGAAACCGCTGGTTCTCCGCATTTCTCATTCCCCGGGACTGCGCAGACGCCGTTTAACGCCATAACTAAGCGATTAGGCAAAAAATAATTTTTGCCCCAAAATTGAAAAAACGGTAAGCCTATAGCCCATGAAATTATCGTTTTTCAGACAAAAATTAAAGTGTCTCCAAACCACTGGTTCTCCGCATTTCTCATTCCCCGGGACTGCGCAGACGCCGTTTAACGCCATTACTAAGCGATTAGGCGCGGAATAACTTTTGCCCCAAAATCGAAAAAACGGTAAGCCTATAGCCCATAAAATTATCGTTTTTCCGACAAAAAATAGAGTGTCTCGAAACCGCTGGTTCTCCGCATTTCTCATTCCCCGGGACTGCGCAGACGCCGTTTAACGCCATAACTAAGCGATTAGGCAAAAAATGATTTTTGCCCCAAAATCGAAAAAACGGTAAGCCTATAGCCCATGAAATTATCGTTTTTCCGACAAAAATTAAAGTGTCTCGAAACCGCTGGTTCTCCGCATATCTCATTCCCCGGGACTGCGCAGACGCTGTTTAACGCGATAACTAAGCGATTAGGCAAAAAATAATGTTTGCCCCAAAATCGAAAAAACGGTAAGCCTATACCATGAAATTATCGTTTTTCAGACAAAAAATAAAGTGTCTCGAAACCGCTGGTTCTCCGCATTTCTCATTCCCCGGGACTGCGCAGACGCTGTTTAACGCCATAACTAAGCGATTAGGCGCGGAATAACTTTTGCCGCAAAATCGAAAAAACGGTAAGCCTATAGCCCATGAAATTATCGTTTTTCCGACAAAAAATAAAGTGTCTCGAAACCACTGGTTCTCCGCATTTCTCATTCCCCGGGACTGCGCAGACGCCGTTTAACGCCATAACTAAGCGATTAGGCAAAAAATGATTTTTGCCCCAAAATCGAAAAAACGGTAAGCCTATAGCCCATGAAATTATCGTTTTTCAGACAAAAATTAAAGTGTCTCCAAACCGTTGGTTCTCCGCATTTCTCATTCCCCGGGACTGCGCAGACGCTGTTTAACGCCATAACTAAGCGATTAGGCGCGGAATAACTTTTGCCCCAAAATCGAAAAAACGCTAAGCCTATAGCCCATGAAATTATCGTTTTTCCGACAAAAAATAAAGTGTCTCGAAACCGCTGGTTCTCCGCATTTCTCATTCCCCGGGAATGCGCAGACGCCGTTTAACGCCATAACTAAGCGATTAGGCAAAAAATAATTTTTGCCCCAAAATTGAAAAAACGGTAAGCCTATTATATAGCCCATGAAATTATCGTTTTTCCGACAAAAAATAAAGTGTCTCGAAACCGCAGGTTCTCCGCATTTCTCATTCCCCGGGACTGCGCAGACGCCGTTTAACGCCATAACTAAGCGATTAGGCACAAAATAATTTTTGCCCCAAAATTGAAAAAACGGTAAGCCTATAGCCCATGAAATTATCGTTTTTCCGACAAAAAATAAAGTGTCTCGAAACCGCTGGTTCTCCGCATTTCTCATTCCCCGGGACTGCGCAGACGCCGTTTAACGCCATAACTAAGCGATTAGGCAAAAAATGATTTTTGCCCCAAAATCGAAAAAACGGTAAGCCTATAGCCCATGAAATTATCGTTTTTCAGACAAAAATTAAAGTGTCTCGAAACCGCTGGTTCTCCGCATTTCTCATTCCCCGGGACTGCGCAGACGCCGTTTAACGCCATAACTAAGCGATTAGGCAAAAAATAATTTTTGCCCCAAAATTGAAAAAACGGTAAGCTATAGCCCATGAAATTATCGTTTTTCAGACAAAAATTAAAGTGTCTCGAAACCGCTGGTTCTCCGCATTTCTCATTCCCCGGGACTGCGCAGACGCCGTTTAACGCCATATCTAAGCCATTAGGCGCGGAATAACTTTTGCCCCAAAATCGAAAAAACGGTAAGCCTATAGCCCATGAAATTATCGTTTTTCCGACAAAAAATAAAGTGTCTCGAAACCACTGGTTCTCCGCATTTCTCATTCCCCGGGACTGCGCAGACGCCGTTTAACGCCATAACTAAGCGATTAGGCAAAAAATAATTTTTGCCCCAAAATTGAAAAAACGGTAAGCCTATAGCCCATGAAATTATCGTTTTTCAGACAAAAATTAAAGTGTCTCCAAACCGCTGCTTCTCCGCATTTCTCATTCCCCGGGACTGCGCAGACGCCGTTTAACGCCATAACTAAGCGATTAGGCGCGGAATAACTTTTGCCCCAAAATCGAAAAAACGGTAAGCTATAGCCCATGAAATTATCGTTTTTCCGACAAAAAATAAAGCGTCTCGAAACTGCTGGTTCTCCGCATTTCTCATTCCCCGGGACTGCGCAGACGCCGTTTAACGCCATAACTAAGCGATTAGACAAAAAATAATTTTTGCCCCAAAATTGAAAAAACGGTAAGCCTATAGCCCATGAAATTATCGTTTTTCAGACAAAAATTAAAGTGTCTCCAAACCACTGGTTCTCCGCATTTCTCATTCCCCGGGACTGCGCAGACGCCGTTTAACGCCATAACTAAGCGATTAGGCGCGGAATAACTTTTGCCCCAAAATCGAAAAAACGGTAAGCCTATAGCCCATGAAATTATCGTTTTTCCGACAAAAAATAAAGTGTCTCGAAACCGCTGGTTCTCCGCATTTCTCATTCCCCGGGACTACGCAGACGCCGTTTAACGCCATAACTAAGCGATTAGGCAAAAAATAATTTTTGCCCCAAAATTGAAAAAAACGGTAAGCCTATAGCCCATGAAATTATCGTTTTCCCGATAAAAAATAAAGTGTCTCGAAACCGCTGGTTCTCCGCATTTCTCATTCACCGGGACTGCGCAGATGCCGTTTAACGCGATAACTAAGCGATTAGGCACAAAATAATTTTTGCCCCAAAATCGAAAAAACGGTAAGCCTATAGCCCATGAAATTATCGTTTTTCCGACAAAAAATAAAGTGTCTCGAAACCGCTGGTTCTCCGCATATCTCATTCCCCGGGACTGCGCAGACGCCGTTTAACGCCATAACTAAGCGATTAGGCAAAAAATAATTTTTGCCCCAAAATTGAAAAAACGGTAAGCCTATAGCCCATGAAATTATCGTTTTTCAGACAAAAATTAAAGTGTCTCGAAACCGCTGGTTCTCCGCATTTCTCATTCCCCGGGACTGCGCAGACGCCGTTTAACGCCATAACTAAGCCATTAGGCGCGGAATAACTTTTGCCCCAAAATCGAAAAAACGGTAAGCCTATAGCCCATGAAATTATCGTTTTTCCGACAAAAAATAAAGTGTCTCGAAACCGCTGGTTCTCCGCATTTCTCATTCCCCGGGACTGCGCAGACGCCGTTTAACGCCATAACTAAGCGATTAGGCAAAAAATAATTTTTGCCCCAAAATTGAAAAAACGGTAAGCCTATAGCCCATGAAATTATCGTTTTTCAGACAAAAATTAAAGTGTCTCCAAACCACTGGTTCTCCGCATTTCTCATTCCCCGGGACTGCGCAGACGCCGTTTAACGCCATAACTAAGCGATTAGGCACAAAATAATTTTTGCCCCAAAATTGAAAAAACGGTAAGCCTAAGCCCATGAAATTATCGTTTTTCCGACAAAAAATAAAGTGTCTCGAAACCGCTGGTTCTCCGCATTTCTCATTCCCCGGGACTGCGCAGACGCCGTTTAACGCCATAACTAAGCGATTAGGCAAAAAATGATTTTTGCCCCAAAATCGAAAAAACGGTAAGCCTATAGCTCATGAAATTATCGTTTTTCAGACAAAAATTAAAGTGTCTCGAAACCGCTGGTTCTCCGCATTTCTCATTCCCCGGGACTGCGCAGACGCCGTTTAACGCCATAACTAAGCGATTAGGCAAAAAATAATTTTTGCCCCAAAATTGAAAAAACGGTAAGCTATAGCCCATGAAATTATCGTTTTTCAGACAAAAATTAAAGTGTCTCGAAACCGCTGGTTCTCCGCATTTCTCATTCCCCGGGACTGCGCAGACGCCGTTTAACGCCATATCTAAGCCATTAGGCGCGGAATAACTTTTGCCCCAAAATCGAAAAAACGGTAAGCCTATAGCCCATGAAATTATCGTTTTTCCGACAAAAAATAAAGTGTCTCGAAACCGCTGGTTCTCCGCATATCTCATTCCCCGGGACTGCGCAGACGCCGTTTAACGCCATAACTAAGCGATTAGGCAAAAATAATTTTTGCCCCAAAATTGAAAAAACGGTAAGCCTATAGCCCATGAAATTATCGTTTTTCAGACAAAAATTAAAGTGTCTCCAAACCGCTGGTTCTCCGCATTTCTCATTCCCCGGGACTGCGCAGACGCCGTTTAACGCCATAACTAAGCGATTAGGCGCGGAATAACTTTTGCCCCAAAATCGAAAAAACGGTAAGCCTATAGCCCATGAAATTATCGTTTTTCCGACAAAAAATAAAGCGTCTCGAAACCGCTGGTTCTCCGCATTTCTCATTCCCCGGGACTGCGCAGACGCCGTTTAACGCCATAACTAAGCGATTAGGCAAAAAATAATTTTTGCCCCAAAATTGAAAAAACGGTAAGCCTATAGCCCATGAAATTATCGTTTTTCAGACAAAAATTAAAGTGTCTCCAAACCACTGGTTCTCCGCATTTCTCATTCCCCGGGACTGCGCAGACGCTGTTTAACGCCATAACTAAGCGATTAGGCGCGGAATAACTTTTGCCGCAAAATCGAAAAAACGGTAAGCCTATAGCCCATGAAATTATCGTTTTTCCGACAAAAAATAAAGTGTCTCGAAACCACTGGTTCTCCGCATTTCTCATTCCCCGGGACTGCGCAGACGCCGTTTAACGCCATAACTAAGCGATTAGGCAAAAAATAATTTTTGCCCCAAAATTGAAAAAACGGTAAGCCTATAGCCCATGAAATTATCGTTTTTCAGACAAAAATTAAAGTGTCTCCAAACCGCTGCTTCTCCGCATTTCTCATTCCCCGGGACTGCGCAGACGCCGTTTAACGCCATAACTAAGCGATTAGGCGCGGAATAACTTTTGCCCCAAAATCGAAAAAACGGTAAGCTATAGCCCATGAAATTATCGTTTTCCCGATAAAAAATAAAGTGTCTCGAAACCGCTGGTTCTCCGCATTTCTCATTCACCGGGACTGCGCAGATGCCGTTTAACGCGATAACTAAGCGATTAGGCACAAAATAATTTTTGCCCCAAAATCGAAAAAACGGTAAGCCTATAGCCCATGAAATTATCGTTTTTCCGACAAAAAATAAAGTGTCTCGAAACCGCTGGTTCTCCGCATATCTCATTCCCCGGGACTGCGCAGACGCCGTTTAACGCCATAACTAAGCGATTAGGCAAAAAATAATTTTTGCCCCAAAATTGAAAAAACGGTAAGCCTATAGCCCATGAAATTATCGTTTTTCAGACAAAAATTAAAGTGTCTCGAAACCGCTGGTTCTCCGCATTTCTCATTCCCCGGGACTGCGCAGACGCCGTTTAACGCCATAACTAAGCGATTAGGCAAAAAATAATTTTTGCCCCAAAATTGAAAAAACGGTAAGCTATAGCCCATGAAATTATCGTTTTTCAGACAAAAATTAAAGTGTCTCGAAACCGCTGGTTCTCCGCATTTCTCATTCCCCGGGACTGCGCAGACGCCGTTTAACGCCATATCTAAGCCATTAGGCGCGGAATAACTTTTGCCCCAAAATCGAAAAAACGGTAAGCCTATAGCCCATGAAATTATCGTTTTTCCGACAAAAAATAAAGTGTCTCGAAACCGCTGGTTCTCCGCATATCTCATTCCCCGGGACTGCGCAGACGCCGTTTAACGCCATAACTAAGCGATTAGGCAAAAATAATTTTTGCCCCAAAATTGAAAAAACGGTAAGCCTATAGCCCATGAAATTATCGTTTTTCAGACAAAAATTAAAGTGTCTCCAAACCGCTGGTTCTCCGCATTTCTCATTCCCCGGGACTGCGCAGACGCCGTTTAACGCCATAACTAAGCGATTAGGCGCGGAATAACTTTTGCCCCAAAATCGAAAAAACGGTAAGCCTATAGCCCATGAAATTATCGTTTTTCCGACAAAAAATAAAGCGTCTCGAAACCGCTGGTTCTCCGCATTTCTCATTCCCCGGGACTGCGCAGACGCCGTTTAACGCCATAACTAAGCGATTAGGCAAAAAATAATTTTTGCCCCAAAATTGAAAAAACGGTAAGCCTATAGCCCATGAAATTATCGTTTTTCAGACAAAAATTAAAGTGTCTCCAAACCACTGGTTCTCCGCATTTCTCATTCCCCGGGACTGCGCAGACGCTGTTTAACGCCATAACTAAGCGATTAGGCGCGGAATAACTTTTGCCGCAAAATCGAAAAAACGGTAAGCCTATAGCCCATGAAATTATCGTTTTTCCGACAAAAAATAAAGTGTCTCGAAACCACTCGTTCTCCGCATTTCTCATTCCCCGGGACTGCGCAGACGCCGTTTAACGCCATAACTAAGCGATTAGGCAAAAAATAATTTTTGCCCCAAAATTGAAAAAACGGTAAGCCTATAGCCCATGAAATTATCGTTTTTCAGACAAAAATTAAAGTGTCTCCAAACCGCTGCTTCTCCGCATTTCTCATTCCCCGGGACTGCGCAGACGCCGTTTAACGCCATAACTAAGCGATTAGGCGCGGAATAACTTTTGCCCCAAAATCGAAAAAACGGTAAGCTATAGCCCATAAAATTATCGTTTTTCCGACAAAAAATAGAGTGTCTCGAAACCGCTGGTTCTCCGCATTTCTCATTCCCCGGGACTGCGCAGACGCCGTTTAACGCCATAACTAAGCGATTAGGCAAAAAATGATTTTTGCCCCAAAATCGAAAAAACGGTAAGCCTATAGCCCATGAAATTATCGTTTTTCCGACAAAAATTAAAGTGTCTCGAAACCGCTGGTCCTCCGCATATCTCATTCCCCGGGACTGCGCAGACGCCGTTTAACGCCATAACTAAGCGATTAGGCAAAAAATAATTTTTGCCCCAAAATTGAAAAAACGGTAAGCCTATAGCCCATGAAATTATCGTTTTTCAGACAAAAATTAAAGTGTCTCCAAACCACTGGTTCTCCGCATTTCTCATTCCCCGGGACTGCGCAGACGCTGTTTAACGCCATAACTAAGCGATTAGGCGCGGAATAACTTTTGCCGCAAAATCGAAAAAACGGTAAGCCTATAGCCCATGAAATTATCGTTTTTCCGACAAAAAATAAAGTGTCTCGAAACCACTGGTTCTCCGCATTTCTCATTCCCCGGGACTGCGCAGACGCCGTTTAACGCCATAACTAAGCGATTAGGCAAAAAATAATTTTTGCCCCAAAATTGAAAAAACGGTAAGCCTATAGCCCATGAAATTATCGTTTTTCAGACAAAAATTAAAGTGTCTCCAAACCGCTGCTTCTCCGCATTTCTCATTCCCCGGGACTGCGCAGACGCCGTTTAACGCCATAACTAAGCGATTAGGCGCGGAATAACTTTTGCCCCAAAATCGAAAAAACGGTAAGCCCATGAAATTATCGTTTTTCCGACAAAAAATAAAGCGTCTCGAAACTGCTGGTTCTCCGCATTTCTCATTCCCCGGGACTGCGCAGACGCCGTTTAACGCCATAACTAAGCGATTAGACAAAAAATAATTTTTGCCCCAAAATTGAAAAAACGGTAAGCCTATAGCCGTTTTCCGACAAAAATTAAAGTGTCTCGAAACCGCTGGTTCTCCGCATATCTCATTCCCCGGGACTGCGCAGACGCTGTTTAACGCGATAACTAAGCGATTAGGCAAAAAATAATGTTTGCCCCAAAATCGAAAAAACGGTAAGCCTATAGCCCATGAAATTATCGTTTTTCAGACAAAAAATAAAATGTCTCGAAACCGCTGGTTCTCCGCATTTCTCATTCCCCGGGACTGCGCAGACGCCGTTTAACGCCATAACTAAGCAATTAGGGGCGGAATAACTTTTGCCCCAAAATCGAAAAAATGGTAAGCCTATATTCCCATGATATTATCGTTTTTCAGACAAAAATTAAAGTGTCTCCAAACCGCTGGTTCTCCGCATTTCTCATTCCCCGGGACTGCGCAGACGCCGTTTAATGCCATAACTAAGCGATTAGGCAAAAAATAATTTTTGCCCCAAAATTGAAAAAACGGTAAGCCTATAGCCCATAAAATTATCGTTTTTCCGACAAAAAATAAAGTGTCTCGAAACCGCTGGTTCTCCGCATTTCTCATTCCCTGGGACTGCGCAGACGCCGTTTAACGCCATAACTAAGCGATTAGGCAAAAAATAATTTTTGCCCCAAAATTGAAAAAACGGTAAGCCTATAGCCCATAAAATTATCGTTTTTCCGACAAAAAATAAAGTGTCTCGAAACCGCTGGTTCTCCGCATTTCTCATTCCCCGGGACTGCGCAGACGCCGTTTAACGCCATAACTAAGCGATTAGGCAAAAAATAATTTTTGCCCCAAAATTGAAAAAACGGTAAGCCTATAGCCCATAAAATTATCGTTTTTCTGACAAAAAAATAAAGTGTCTCGAAACCGCTGGTTCTCCGCATTTCTCATTCCCCGGGACTGCGCAGACGCCGTTTAACGCCATAACTAAGCGATTAGGCGCGGAATAACTTTTGCCCCAAAATCGAAAAAACGGTAAGCCTATAGCCCATGAAATTATCGTTTTTCCGACAAAAAATAAAGTGTCTCGAAACCGCTGGTTCTCCGCATTTCTCATTCCCCGGGACTGCGCAGACGCCGTTTAATGCCATAACTAAGCGATTAGGCAAAAAATAATTTTTGCCCCAAAATTGAAAAAACGGTAAGCCTATAGCCCATAAAATTATCGTTTTTCCGACAAAAAATAAAGTGTCTCGAAACCGCTGGTTCTCCGCATTTCTCATTCCCTGGGACTGCGCAGACGCCGTTTAACGCCATAACTAAGCGATTAGGCAAAAAATAATTTTTGCCCCAAAAGTGAAAAAACGGTAAGCCTATAGCCCATAAAATTATCGTTTTTCCGACAAAAAAATAAAGTGTCTCGAAACCGCTGGTTCTCCGCATTTCTCATTCCCCGGGACTGCGCAGACGCCGTTTAACGCCATAACTAAGCGATTAGGCGCGGAATAACTTTTGCCCCAAAATCGAAAAAACGGTAAGCCTATAGCCCATGAAATTATCGTTTTTCCGACAAAAAATAAAGTGTCTCGAAACCGCTGGTTCTCCGCATTTCTCATTCCCCGGGACTACGCAGACGCCGTTTAACGCCATAACTAAGCGATTAGGCAAAAAATAATTTTTGCCCCAAAATTGAAAAAAACGGTAAGCCTATAGCCCATGAAATTATCGTTTTCCCGATAAAAAATAAAGTGTCTCGAAACCGCTGGTTCTCCGCATTTCTCATTCACCGGGACTGCGCAGATGCCGTTTAACGCGATAACTAAGCGATTAGGCACAAAATAATTTTTGCCCCAAAATCGAAAAAACGGTAAGCCTATAGCCCATGAAATTATCGTTTTTCCGACAAAAAATAAAGTGTCTCGAAACCGCTGGTTCTCCGCATATCTCATTCCCCGGGACTGCGCAGACGCCGTTTAACGCCATAACTAAGCGATTAGGCAAAAAATAATTTTTGCCCCAAAATTGAAAAAACGGTAAGCCTATATAGCCCATGAAATTATCGTTTTTCAGACAAAAATTAAAGTGTCTCGAAACCGCTGGTTCTCCGCATTTCTCATTCCCCGGGACTGCGCAGACGCCGTTTAACGCCATAACTAAGCCATTAGGCGCGGAATAACTTTTGCCCCAAAATCGAAAAAACGGTAAGCCTATAGCCCATGAAATTATCGTTTTTCCGACAAAAAATAAAGTGTCTCGAAACCGCTGGTTCTCCGCATTTCTCATTCCCCGGGACTGCGCAGACGCCGTTTAACGCCATAACTAAGCGATTAGGCAAAAAATAATTTTTGCCCCAAAATTGAAAAAACGGTAAGCCTATAGCCCATGAAATTATCGTTTTTCAGACAAAAATTAAAGTGTCTCCAAACCACTGGTTCTCCGCATTTCTCATTCCCCGGGACTGCGCAGACGCCGTTTAACGCCATTACTAAGCGATTAGGCGCGGAATACCTTTTGCCCCAAAATCGAAAAAACGGTAAGCCTATAGCCCATAAAATTATCGTTTTTCCGACAAAAAATAGAGTGTCTCGAAACCGCTGGTTCTCCGCATTTCTCATTCCCCGGGACTGCGCAGACGCCGTTTAACGCCATAACTAAGCGATTAGGCAAAAAATGATTTTTGCCCCAAAATCGAAAAAACGGTAAGCCTATAGCCCATGAAATTATCGTTTTTCCGACAAAAATTAAAGTGTCTCGAAACCGCTGGTTCTCCGCATATCTCATTCCCCGGGACTGCGCAGACGCTGTTTAACGCGATAACTAAGCGATTAGGCAAAAAATAATGTTTGCCCCAAAATCGAAAAAACGGTAAGCCTATAGCCCATGAAATTATCGTTTTTCAGACAAAAAATAAAGTGTCTCGAAACCGCTGGTTCTCCGCATTTCTCATTCCCCGGGACTGCGCAGACGCCGTTTAACGCCATAACTAAGCAATTAGGGGCGGAATAACTTTTGCCCCAAAATCGAAAAAATGGTAAGCCTATATTCCCATGATATTATCGTTTTTCAGACAAAAATTAAAGTGTCTCCAAACCGCTGGTTCTCCGCATTTCTCATTCCCCGGGACTGCGCAGACGCCGTTTAATGCCATAACTAAGCGATTAGGCAAAAAATAATTTTTGCCCCAAAATTGAAAAAACGGTAAGCCTATAGCCCATAAAATTATCGTTTTTCCGACAAAAAATAAAGTGTCTCGAAACCGCTGGTTCTCCGCATTTCTCATTCCCTGGGACTGCGCAGACGCCGTTTAACGCCATAACTAAGCGATTAGGCAAAAAATAATTTTTGCCCCAAAATTGAAAAAACGGTAAGCCTATAGCCCATAAAATTATCGTTTTTCCGACAAAAAATAAAGTGTCTCGAAACCGCTGGTTCTCCGCATTTCTCATTCCCCGGGACTGCGCAGACGCCGTTTAACGCCATAACTAAGCGATTAGGCAAAAAATAATTTTTGCCCCAAAATTGAAAAAACGGTAAGCCTATAGCCCATAAAATTATCGTTTTTCCGACAAAAAAATAAAGTGTCTCGAAACCGCTGGTTCTCCGCATTTCTCATTCCCCGGGACTGCGCAGACGCCGTTTAACGCCATAACTAAGCGATTAGGCGGGGAATAACTTTTGCCCCAAAATCGAAAAAACGGTAAGCCTATAGCCCATGAAATTATCGTTTTTCCGACAAAAAATAAAGTGTCTCGAAACCGCTGGTTCTCCGCATTTCTCATTCCCCGGGACTACGCAGACGCCGTTTAACGCCATAACTAAGCGATTAGGCAAAAAATAATTTTTGCCCCAAAATTGAAAAAAACGGTAAGCCTATAGCCCATGAAATTATCGTTTTCCCGATAAAAAATAAAGTGTCTCGAAACCGCTGGTTCTCCGCATTTCTCATTCACCGGGACTGCGCAGATGCCGTTTAACGCGATAACTAAGCGATTAGGCACAAAATAATTTTTGCCCCAAAATCGAAAAAACGGTAAGCCTATAGCCCATGAAATTATCGTTTTTCCGACAAAAAATAAAGTGTCTCGAAACCGCTGGTTCTCCGCATATCTCATTCCCCGGGACTGCGCAGACGCCGTTTAACGCCATAACTAAGCGATTAGGCAAAAAATAATTTTTGCCCCAAAATTGAAAAAACGGTAAGCCTATAGCCCATGAAATTATCGTTTTTCAGACAAAAATTAAAGTGTCTCGAAACCGCTGGTTCTCCGCATATCTCATTCCCCGGGACTGCGCAGACGCTGTTTAACGCGATAACTAAGCGATTAGGCAAAAAATAATGTTTGCCCCAAAATCGAAAAAACGGTAAGCCTTATAGCCCATGAAATTATCGTTTTTCAGACAAAAAATAAAGTGTCTCGAAACCGCTGGTTCTCCGCATTTCTCATTCCCCGGGACTGCGCAGACGCCGTTTAACGCCATAACTAAGCAATTAGGGGCGGAATAACTTTTGCCCCAAAATCGAAAAAATGGTAAGCCTATATTCCCATGATATTATCGTTTTTCAGACAAAAATTAAAGTGTCTCCAAACCGCTGGTTCTCCGCATTTCTCATTCCCCCGGACTGCGCAGACGCCGTTTAATGCCATAACTAAGCGATTAGGCAAAAAATAATTTTTGCCCCAAAATTGAAAAAACGGTAAGCCTATAGCCCATAAAATTATCGTTTTTCCGACAAAAAATAAAGTGTCTCGAAACCGCTGGTTCTCCGCATTTCTCATTCCCTGGGACTGCGCAGACGCCGTTTAACGCCATAACTAAGCGATTAGGCAAAAAATAATTTTTGCCCCAAAATTGAAAAAACGGTAAGCCTATAGCCCATAAAATTATCGTTTTTCCGACAAAAAATAAAGTGTCTCGAAACCGCTGGTTCTCCGCATTTCTCATTCCCCGGGACTGCGCAGACGCCGTTTAACGCCATAACTAAGCGATTAGGCAAAAAATAATTTTTGCCCCAAAATTGAAAAAACGGTAAGCCTATAGCCCATAAAATTATCGTTTTTCCGACAAAAAAATAAAGTGTCTCGAAACCGCTGGTTCTCCGCATTTCTCATTCCCCGGGACTGCGCAGACGCCGTTTAACGCCATAACTAAGCGATTAGGCGCGGAATAACTTTTGCCCCAAAATCGAAAAAACGGTAAGCCTATAGCCCATGAAATTATCGTTTTTCCGACAAAAAATAAAGTGTCTCGAAACCGCTGGTTCTCCGCATTTCTCATTCCCCGGGACTGCGCAGACGCCGTTTAATGCCATAACTAAGCGATTAGGCAAAAAATAATTTTTGCCCCAAAATTGAAAAAACGGTAAGCCTATAGCCCATAAAATTATCGTTTTTCCGACAAAAAATAAAGTGTCTCGAAACCGCTGGTTCTCCGCATTTCTCATTCCCTGGGACTGCGCAGACGCCGTTTAACGCCATAACTAAGCGATTAGGCAAAAAATAATTTTTGCCCCAAAATTGAAAAAACGGTAAGCCTATAGCCCATAAAATTATCGTTTTTCCGACAAAAAATAAAGTGTCTCGAAACCGCTGGTTCTCCGCATTTCTCATTCCCCGGGACTGCGCAGACGCCGTTTAACGCCATAACTAAGCGATTAGGCAAAAAATAATTTTTGCCCCAAAATTGAAAAAACGGTAAGCCTATATATAGCCCATAAAATTATCGTTTTTCCGACAAAAAAATAAAGTGTCTCGAAACCGCTGGTTCTCCGCATTTCTCATTCCCCGGGACTGCGCAGACGCCGTTTAACGCCATAACTAAGCGATTAGGCGCGGAATAACTTTTGCCCCAAAATCGAAAAAACGGTAAGCCTATAGCCCATGAAATTATCGTTTTTCCGACAAAAAATAAAGTGTCTCGAAACCGCTGGTTCTCCGCATTTCTCATTCCCCGGGACTACGCAGACGCCGTTTAACGCCATAACTAAGCGATTAGGCAAAAAATAATTTTTGCCCCAAAATTGAAAAAAACGGTAAGCCTATAGCCCATGAAATTATCGTTTTCCCGATAAAAAATAAAGTGTCTCGAAACCGCTGGTTCTCCG
The DNA here is from genome assembly GCF_023375885.2 of Dermacentor andersoni. NCBI lineage: Eukaryota > Metazoa > Arthropoda > Arachnida > Ixodida > Ixodidae > Dermacentor > Dermacentor andersoni. The sequence continues at coordinate 110,040,973 of NC_092823.1, forward strand.
CATTTCTCATTCACCGGGACTGCGCAGATGCCGTTTAACGCGATAACTAAGCGATTAGGCACAAAATAATTTTTGCCCCAAAATCGAAAAAACGGTAAGCCTATAGCCCATGAAATTATCGTTTTTCCGACAAAAAATAAAGTGTCTCGAAACCGCTGGTTCTCCGCATATCTCATTCCCCGGGACTGCGCAGACGCCGTTTAACGCCATAACTAAGCGATTAGGCAAAAAATAATTTTTGCCCCAAAATTGAAAAAACGGTAAGCCTATAGCCCATGAAATTATCGTTTTTCAGACAAAAATTAAAGTGTCTCGAAACCGCTGGTTCTCCGCATATCTCATTCCCCGGGACTGCGCAGACGCTGTTTAACGCGATAACTAAGCGATTAGGCAAAAAATAATGTTTGCCCCAAAATCGAAAAAACGGTAAGCCTATAGCCCATGAAATTATCGTTTTTCAGACAAAAAATAAAGTGTCTCGAAACCGCTGGTTCTCCGCATTTCTCATTCCCCGGGACTGCGCAGACGCCGTTTAACGCCATAACTAAGCAATTAGGGGCGGAATAACTTTTGCCCCAAAATCGAAAAAATGGTAAGCCTATATTCCCATGATATTATCGTTTTTCAGACAAAAATTAAAGTGTCTCCAAACCGCTGGTTCTCCGCATTTCTCATTCCCCGGGACTGCGCAGACGCCGTTTAATGCCATAACTAAGCGATTAGGCAAAAAATAATTTTTGCCCCAAAATTGAAAAAACGGTAAGCCTATAGCCCATAAAATTATCGTTTTTCCGACAAAAAATAAAGTGTCTCGAAACCGCTGGTTCTCCGCATTTCTCATTCCCTGGGACTGCGCAGACGCCGTTTAACGCCATAACTAAGCGATTAGGCAAAAAATAATTTTTGCCCCAAAATTGAAAAAACGGTAAGCCTATAGCCCATAAAATTATCGTTTTTCCGACAAAAAATAAAGTGTCTCGAAACCGCTGGTTCTCCGCATTTCTCATTCCCCGGGACTGCGCAGACGCCGTTTAACGCCATAACTAAGCGATTAGGCAAAAAATAATTTTTGCCCCAAAATTGAAAAAACGGTAAGCCTATAGCCCATAAAATTATCGTTTTTCCGACAAAAAAATAAAGTGTCTCGAAACCGCTGGTTCTCCGCATTTCTCATTCCCCGGGACTGCGCAGACGCCGTTTAACGCCATAACTAAGCGATTAGGCGCGGAATAACTTTTGCCCCAAAATCGAAAAAACGGTAAGCCTATAGCCCATGAAATTATCGTTTTTCCGACAAAAAATAAAGTGTCTCGAAACCGCTGGTTCTCCGCATTTCTCATTCCCCGGGACTACGCAGACGCCGTTTAACGCCATAACTAAGCGATTAGGCAAAAAATAATTTTTGCCCCAAAATTGAAAAAAACGGTAAGCCTATAGCCCATGAAATTATCGTTTTCCCGATAAAAAATAAAGTGTCTCGAAACCGCTGGTTCTCCGCATTTCTCATTCACCGGGACTGCGCAGATGCCGTTTAACGCGATAACTAAGCGATTAGGCACAAAATAATTTTTGCCCCAAAATCGAAAAAACGGTAAGCCTATAGCCCATGAAATTATCGTTTTTCCGACAAAAAATAAAGTGTCTCGAAACCGCTGGTTCTCCGCATATCTCATTCCCCGGGACTGCGCAGACGCCGTTTAACGCCATAACTAAGCGATTAGGCAAAAAATAATTTTTGCCCCAAAATTGAAAAAACGGTAAGCCTATAGCCCATGAAATTATCGTTTTTCAGACAAAAATTAAAGTGTCTCGAAACCGCTGGTTCTCCGCATATCTCATTCCCCGGGACTGCGCAGACGCTGTTTAACGCGATAACTAAGCGATTAGGCAAAAAATAATGTTTGCCCCAAAATCGAAAAAACGGTAAGCCTTATAGCCCATGAACTTATCGTTTTTCAGACAAAAAATAAAGTGTCTCGAAACCGCTGGTTCTCCGCATTTCTCATTCCCCGGGACTGCGCAGACGCCGTTTAACGCCATAACTAAGCAATTAGGGGCGGAATAACTTTTGCCCCAAAATCGAAAAAATGGTAAGCCTATATTCCCATGATATTATCGTTTTTCAGACAAAAATTAAAGTGTCTCCAAACCGCTGGTTCTCCGCATTTCTCATTCCCCGGGACTGCGCAGACGCCGTTTAATGCCATAACTAAGCGATTAGGCAAAAAATAATTTTTGCCCCAAAATTGAAAAAACGGTAAGCCTATAGCCCATAAAATTATCGTTTTTCCGACAAAAAATAAAGTGTCTCGAAACCGCTGGTTCTCCGCATTTCTCATTCCCTGGGACTGCGCAGACGCCGTTTAACGCCATAACTAAGCGATTAGGCAAAAAATAATTTTTGCCCCAAAATTGAAAAAACGGTAAGCCTATAGCCCATAAAATTATCGTTTTTCCGACAAAAAATAAAGTGTCTCGAAACCGCTGGTTCTCCGCATTTCTCATTCCCCGGGACTGCGCAGACGCCGTTTAACGCCATAACTAAGCGATTAGGCAAAAAATAATTTTTGCCCCAAAATTGAAAAAACGGTAAGCCTATAGCCCATAAAATTATCGTTTTTCCGACAAAAAAATAAAGTGTCTCGAAACCGCTGGTTCTCCGCATTTCTCATTCCCCGGGACTGCGCAGACGCCGTTTAACGCCATAACTAAGCGATTAGGCGCGGAATAACTTTTGCCCCAAAATCGAAAAAACGGTAAGCCTATAGCCCATGAAATTATCGTTTTTCCGACAAAAAATAAAGTGTCTCGAAACCGCTGGTTCTCCGCATTTCTCATTCCCCGGGACTACGCAGACGCCGTTTAACGCCATAACTAAGCGATTAGGCAAAAAATAATTTTTGCCCCAAAATTGAAAAAAACGGTAAGCCTATAGCCCATGAAATTATCGTTTTCCCGATAAAAAATAAAGTGTCTCGAAACCGCTGGTTCTCCGCATTTCTCATTCACCGGGACTGCGCAGATGCCGTTTAACGCGATAACTAAGCGATTAGGCACAAAATAATTTTTGCCCCAAAATCGAAAAAACGGTAAGCCTATAGCCCATGAAATTATCGTTTTTCCGACAAAAAATAAAGTGTCTCGAAACCGCTGGTTCTCCGCATATCTCATTCCCCGGGACTGCGCAGACGCCGTTTAACGCCATAACTAAGCGATTAGGCAAAAAATAATTTTTGCCCCAAAATTGAAAAAACGGTAAGCCTATAGCCCATGAAATTATCGTTTTTCAGACAAAAATTAAAGTGTCTCGAAACCGCTGGTTCTCCGCATTTCTCATTCCCCGGGACTGCGCAGACGCCGTTTAACGCCATAACTAAGCCATTAGGCGCGGAATAACTTTTGCCCCAAAATCGAAAAAACGGTAAGCCTATAGCCCATGAAATTATCGTTTTTCCGACAAAAAATAAAGTGTCTCGAAACCGCTGGTTCTCCGCATTTCTCATTCCCCGGGACTGCGCAGACGCCGTTTAACGCCATAACTAAGCGATTAGGCGCGGAATAACTTTTGCCCCAAAATCGAAAAAACGGTAAGCCTATAGCCCATAAAATTATCGTTTTTCCGACAAAAAATAGAGTGTCTCGAAACCGCTGGTTCTCCGCATTTCTCATTCCCCGGGACTGCGCAGACGCCGTTTAACGCCATAACTAAGCGATTAGGCAAAAAATGATTTTTGCCCCAAAATCGAAAAAACGGTAAGCCTATAGCCCATGAAATTATCGTTTTTCCGACAAAAATTAAAGTGTCTCGAAACCGCTGGTTCTCCGCATATCTCATTCCCCGGGACTGCGCAGACGCTGTTTAACGCCATAACTAAGCGATTAGGCAAAAAATAATGTTTGCCCCAAAATCGAAAAAACGGTAAGCCTATAGCCCATGAAATTATCGTTTTTCAGACAAAAAATAAAGTGTCTCGAAACCGCTGGTTCTCCGCATTTCTCATTCCCCGGGACTGCGCAGACGCCGTTTAACGCCATAACTAAGCAATTAGGGGCGGAATAACTTTTGCCCCAAAATCGAAAAAATGGTAAGCCTATATTCCCATGATATTATCGTTTTTCAGACAAAAATTAAAGTGTCTCCAAACCGCTGGTTCTCCGCATTTCTCATTCCCCGGGACTGCGCAGACGCCGTTTAATGCCATAACTAAGCGATTAGGCAAAAAATAATTTTTGCCCCAAAATTGAAAAAACGGTAAGCCTATATGCCCATAAAATTATCGTTTTTCCGACAAAAAATAAAGTGTCTCGAAACCGCTGGTTCTCCGCATTTCTCATTCCCTGGGACTGCGCAGACGCCGTTTAACGCCATAACTAAGCGATTAGGCAAAAAATAATTTTTGCCCCAAAATTGAAAAAACGGTAAGCCTATAGCCCATAAAATTATCGTTTTTCCGACAAAAAATAAAGTGTCTCGAAACCGCTGGTTCTCCGCATTTCTCATTCCCCGGGACTGCGCAGACGCCGTTTAACGCCATAACTAAGCGATTAGGCAAAAAATAATTTTTGCCCCAAAATTGAAAAAACGGTAAGCCTATAGCCCATAAAATTATCGTTTTTCCGACAAAAAAATAAAGTGTCTCGAAACCGCTGGTTCTCCGCATTTCTCATTCCCTGGGACTGCGCAGACGCTGTTTAACGCCATAACTAAGCGATTAGGCGCGGAATAACTTTTGCCCCAAAATCGAAAAAACGGTAAGCCTATAGCCCATGAAATTATCGTTTTTCCGACAAAAAATAAAGTGTCTCGAAACCGCTGGTTCTCCGCATTTCTCATTCCCCGGGACTGCGCAGACGCCGTTTAATGCCATAACAAAGCGATTAGGCAAAAAATAATTTTTGCCCCAAAATTGAAAAAACGGTAAGCCTATAGCCCATGAAATTATCGTTTTTCAGACAAAAATTAAAGTGTCTCCAAACCACTGGTTCTCCGCATTTCTCATTCCCCGGGACTGCGCAGACGCCGTTTAACGCCATTACTAAGCGATTAGGCGCGGAATAACTTTTGCCCCAAAATCGAAAAAACGGTAAGCCTATAGCCCATAAAATTATCGTTTTTCCGACAAAAAATAGAGTGTCTCGAAACCGCTGGTTCTCCGCATTTCTCATTCCCCGGGACTGCGCAGACGCCGTTTAACGCCATAACTAAGCGATTAGGCAAAAAATGATTTTTGCCCCAAAATCGAAAAAACGGTAAGCCTATAGCCCATGAAATTATCGTTTTTCCGACAAAAATTAAAGTGTCTCGAAACCGCTGGTTCTCCGCATATCTCATTCCCCGGGACTGCGCAGACGCTGTTTAACGCGATAACTAAGCGATTAGGCAAAAAATAATGTTTGCCCCAAAATCGAAAAAACGGTAAGCCTATAGCCCATGAAATTATCGTTTTTCAGACAAAAAATAAAGTGTCTCGAAACCGCTGGTTCTCCGCATTTCTCATTCCCCGGGACTGCGCAGACGCCGTTTAACGCCATAACTAAGCAATTAGGGGCGGAATAACTTTTGCCCCAAAATCGAAAAAATGGTAAGCCTATATTCCCATGATATTATCGTTTTTCAGACAAAAATTAAAGTGTCTCCAAACCGCTGGTTCTCCGCATTTCTCATTCCCCGGGTCTGCGCAGACGCCGTTTAATGCCATAACTAAGCGATTAGGCAAAAAATAATTTTTGCCCCAAAATTGAAAAAACGGTAAGCCTATAGCCCATAAAATTATCGTTTTTCCGACAAAAAATAAAGTGTCTCGAAACCGCTGGTTCTCCGCATTTCTCATTCCCCGGGACTGCGCAGACGCCGTTTAACGCCATAACTAAGCGATTAGGCAAAAAATAATTTTTGCCCCAAAATTGAAAAAACGGTAAGCCTATTAGCCCATAAAATTATCGTTTTTCCGACAAAAAAATAAAGTGTCTCGAAACCGCTGGTTCTCCGCATTTCTCATTCCCCGGGACTGCGCAGACGCTGTTTAACGCCATAACTAAGCGATTAGGCGCGGAATAACTTTTGCCCCAAAATCGAAAAAACGGTAAGCCTATAGCCCATGAAATTATCGTTTTTCCGACAAAAAATAAAGTGTCTCGAAACCGCTGGTTCTCCGCATTTCTCATTCCCCGGGACTGCGCAGACGCCGTTTAACGCCATAACTAAGCGATTAGGCAAAAAATAATTTTTGCCCCAAAATTGAAAAAACGGTAAGCCTATATAGCCCATGAAATTATCGTTTTTCCGACAAAAAATAAAGTGTCTCGAAACCGCTGGTTCTGCGCATATCTCATTCCCCGGGACTGCGCAGACGCCGTTTAACGCCATAACTAAGCGATTAGGCAAAAAATGATTTTTGCCCCAAAATCGAAAAAACGGTAAGCCTATAGCCCATGAAATTATCGTTTTTCAGACAAAAAATAAAGTGTCTCGAAACCGCTGGTTCTCCGCATTTCTCATTCCCCGGGACTGCGCAGACGCCGTTTAACGCGATAACTAAGCGATTAGGCAGAGAATAATTTTTGCCCAAAAATCGAAAAAACGGTAAGCCTAAGCCCATGAAATTTTCGTTTTTCCGACAAAAAATAAAGTGTCTCGAAACCGCTGGTTCTCCGCATTTCTCATTCCCGGGGACTGCGCAGACGCCGTTTAACGCGATAACTAAGCGATTAGGCACAGAATAATTTTTGCCCAAAAATCGAATATAGCCCATGAAATTATCGTTTTTCCGACAAAAAATAAAGTGTCTCGAAACCGCTGGTTCTCCGCATATCTCATTCCCCGGGACTGCGCAGACGCCGTTTAACGCCATAACTAAGCGATTAGGCAAAAAATAATTTTTGCCCCAAAATTGAAAAAACGGTAGCCCATAAAATTATCGTTTTTCCGACAAAAAATAAAGTGTCTCGAAACCGCTGGTTCTCCGCATTTCTCATTCCCCGGGACTGCGCAGACGCCGTTTAGCGCCATAACTAAGCGATTAGGCAAAAAATGATTTTTGCCCCAAAATCGAAAAAACGGTAAGCCTATAGCCCATGAAATTATCGTTTTTCAGACAAAAATTAAAGTGTCTCGAAACCGCTGGTTCTCCGCATTTCTCATTCCCCGGGACTGCGCAGACGCCGTTTAACGCCATAACTAAGCCATTAGGCGCGGAATAACTTTTGCCCCAAAATCGAAAAAACGGTAAGCCTATAGCCCATGAAATTATCGTTTTTCCGACAAAAAATAAAGTGTCTCGAAACCGCTGGTTCTCCGCATTTCTCATTCCCCGGGACTGCGCAGACGCCGTTTAACGCCATAACTAAGCGATTAGGCAAAAAATAATTTTTGCCCCAAAATTGAAAAAACGGTAAGCCATGAAATTATCGTTTTTCAGACAAAAATTAAAGTGTCTCCAAACCACTGGTTCTCCGCATTTCTCATTCCCCGGGACTGCGCAGACGCCGTTTAACGCCATAACTAAGCGATTAGGCGCGGAATAACTTTTGCCCCAAAATCGAAAAAACGGTAGCCCATAAAATTATCGTTTTTCCGACAAAAAATAAAGTGTCTCGAAACCGCTGGTTCTCCGCATTTCTCATTCCCCGGGACTGCGCAGACGCCGTTTAACGCCATAACTAAGCGATTAGGCAAAAAATAATTTTTGCCCCAAAATTGAAAAAAACGGTAAGCCTATAGCCCATGAAATTATCGTTTTCCCGATAAAAAATAAAGTGTCTCGAAACCGCTGGTTCTCCGCATTTCTCATTCACCGGGACTGCGCAGATGCCGTTTAACGCGATAACTAAGCGATTAGGCACAAAATAATTTTTGCCCCAAAATCGAAAAAACGGTAAGCCTATATAGCCCATAAAATTATCGTTTTTCCGACAAAAAATAGAGTGTCTCGAAACCGCTGGTTCTCCGCATTTCTCATTCCCCGGGACTGCGCAGACGCCGTTTAACGCCATAACTAAGCGATTAGGCAAAAAATGATTTTTGCCCCAAAATCGAAAAAACGGTAAGCCTATAGCCCATGAAATTATCGTTTTTCCGACAAAAATTAAAGTGTCTCGAAACCGCTGGTTCTCCGCATATCTCATTCCCCGGGACTGCGCAGACGCTGTTTAACGCGATAACTAAGCGATTAGGCAAAAAATAATGTTTGCCCCAAAATCGAAAAAACGGTAAGCCTATAGCCCATGAAATTATCGTTTTTCAGACAAAAAATAAAGTGTCTCGAAACCGCTGGTTCTCCGCATTTCTCATTCCCCGGGACTGCGCAGACGCCGTTTAACGCCATAACTAAGCAATTAGGGGCGGAATAACTTTTGCCCCAAAATCGAAAAAATGGTAAGCCTATATTCCCATGATATTATCGTTTTTCAGACAAAAATTAAAGTGTCTCCAAACCGCTGGTTCTCCGCATTTCTCATTCCCCGGGTCTGCGCAGACGCCGTTTAATGCCATAACTAAGCGATTAGGCAAAAAATAATTTTTGCCCCAAAATTGAAAAAACGGTAAGCCTATAGCCCATAAAATTATCGTTTTTCCGACAAAAAATAAAGTGTCTCGAAACCGCTGGTTCTCCGCATTTCTCATTCCCCGGGACTGCGCAGACGCCGTTTAACGCCATAACTAAGCGATTAGGCAAAAAATAATTTTTGCCCCAAAATTGAAAAAACGGTAAGCCTATTAGCCCATAAAATTATCGTTTTTCCGACAAAAAAATAAAGTGTCTCGAAACCGCTGGTTCTCCGCATTTCTCATTCCCCGGGACTGCGCAGACGCTGTTTAACGCCATAACTAAGCGATTAGGCGCGGAATAACTTTTGCCCCAAAATCGAAAAAACGGTAAGCCTATAGCCCATGAAATTATCGTTTTTCCGACAAAAAATAAAGTGTCTCGAAACCGCTGGTTCTCCGCATTTCTCATTCCCCGGGACTGCGCAGACGCCGTTTAACGCCATAACTAAGCGATTAGGCAAAAAATAATTTTTGCCCCAAAATTGAAAAAACGGTAAGCCTATATAGCCCATGAAATTATCGTTTTTCCGACAAAAAATAAAGTGTCTCGAAACCGCTGGTTCTGCGCATATCTCATTCCCCGGGACTGCGCAGACGCCGTTTAACGCCATAACTAAGCGATTAGGCAAAAAATGATTTTTGCCCCAAAATCGAAAAAACGGTAAGCCTATAGCCCATGAAATTATCGTTTTTCAGACAAAAAATAAAGTGTCTCGAAACCGCTGGTTCTCCGCATTTCTCATTCCCCGGGACTGCGCAGACGCCGTTTAACGCGATAACTAAGCGATTAGGCAGAGAATAATTTTTGCCCAAAAATCGAAAAAACGGTAAGCCTAAGCCCATGAAATTTTCGTTTTTCCGACAAAAAATAAAGTGTCTCGAAACCGCTGGTTCTCCGCATTTCTCATTCCCGGGGACTGCGCAGACGCCGTTTAACGCGATAACTAAGCGATTAGGCACAGAATAATTTTTGCCCAAAAATCGAATATAGCCCATGAAATTATCGTTTTTCCGACAAAAAATAAAGTGTCTCGAAACCGCTGGTTCTCCGCATATCTCATTCCCCGGGACTGCGCAGACGCCGTTTAACGCCATAACTAAGCGATTAGGCAAAAAATAATTTTTGCCCCAAAATTGAAAAAACGGTAGCCCATAAAATTATCGTTTTTCCGACAAAAAATAAAGTGTCTCGAAACCGCTGGTTCTCCGCATTTCTCATTCCCCGGGACTGCGCAGACGCCGTTTAGCGCCATAACTAAGCGATTAGGCAAAAAATGATTTTTGCCCCAAAATCGAAAAAACGGTAAGCCTATAGCCCATGAAATTATCGTTTTTCAGACAAAAATTAAAGTGTCTCGAAACCGCTGGTTCTCCGCATTTCTCATTCCCCGGGACTGCGCAGACGCCGTTTAACGCCATAACTAAGCCATTAGGCGCGGAATAACTTTTGCCCCAAAATCGAAAAAACGGTAAGCCTATAGCCCATGAAATTATCGTTTTTCCGACAAAAAATAAAGTGTCTCGAAACCGCTGGTTCTCCGCATTTCTCATTCCCCGGGACTGCGCAGACGCCGTTTAACGCCATAACTAAGCGATTAGGCAAAAAATAATTTTTGCCCCAAAATTGAAAAAACGGTAAGCCATGAAATTATCGTTTTTCAGACAAAAATTAAAGTGTCTCCAAACCACTGGTTCTCCGCATTTCTCATTCCCCGGGACTGCGCAGACGCCGTTTAACGCCATAACTAAGCGATTAGGCGCGGAATAACTTTTGCCCCAAAATCGAAAAAACGGTAGCCCATAAAATTATCGTTTTTCCGACAAAAAATAAAGTGTCTCGAAACCGCTGGTTCTCCGCATTTCTCATTCCCCGGGACTGCGCAGACGCCGTTTAACGCCATAACTAAGCGATTAGGCAAAAAATGATTTTTGCCCCAAAATCGAAAAACGGTAAGCCTATAGCCCATGAAATTATCGTTTTTCCGACAAAAATTAAAGTGTCTCGAAACCGCTGGTTCTCCGCATATCTCATTCCCCGGGACTGCGCAGACGCTGTTTAACGCGATAACTAAGCGATTAGGCACAGAATAATTTTTGCCCAAAAATCAAAAAAACGGTAAGCCTATAAGCCCATGAAATTATCGTTTTTCCGACAAAAAATAAAGTGTCTCGAAACCGCTGGTTCTCCGCATATCTCATTCGCCGGGACTGCGCAGACGCCGTTTAACGCGATAACTAAGCGATTAGGCGCGGAATAATTTTTGCCCCAAAATCGAAAAAACGGAAAGCCTATAGCCCATGAAATTATCGTTTTTCCGACAAAAAATAAAGTGTCTCGAAACCGCTGGTTCTCCGCATTTCTCATTCCCCGGGACTGCGCAGACGTCGTTTAACGCGATAACTAAGTGATTACGCCCAGAATAATTTTTGCCCCAAAATCGAAAAAACGGTAAGCCTATAGCCCATGAAATTATCGTTTTTCAGACAAAAATTAAAGTGTCTCGAAACCGCTGGTTCTCCGCATATCTCATTCCCCGGGACTGCGCAGACGCCGTTTAACGCGATAACTAAGCGATTAGGCGCAGAATAATTTTTGCCCCCAAATCGAAAAAACGGTAAGCCCATGAATATATAATTTTTCCGACAAAAAATAAAGTGTCTCGAAACCGCTGGTTCTCCGCGTATCTCATTCCCCGGGAGTGCGAAGACGCCTATTTAAGCGATAAATAAACGAACGGGCACAGATTAACTTTCTCGAAAAAAAAATTAAAATAACGATGAGGTACTTACCTTCACCTTGCGGGCTTCCACACAACTGATTTGCTATATTCAGTATGCGAGTTCCACCCGTTGTCGATTTATTCACCCTCCCTCTGCGATCGTCTTGCCGCCTGGTTAGCTCACGTGGTAGAAAGACTGCCCTGGAAAGGCGTTGGCCCCATGTTCGAGTCCCTCAGGAATTTTTTTCTTCAACTGCGAGGCTTTTCTTCCTGAGAAATCCCCATGGATTTCCTTCGTAGTGTCTGCTACAATGCAGGCGGACGCGAATTTTTCCCTTTCATAATATTATTATAAGTTGTCTGGTTTTACGCTCCAAAACCACTTGATGGTTATGGGGGACGCCGTAGTTGAGGACTCCGGAAATTTTGCCTCCCTGGGGTTCGTTAAAGTGCACCTAAATCTAAGTACACGGGTGTTTTCGCATTTCGCCTCTATCGCATTTCACCTCCATCGGCCGCTGTGGCTGGGATTCGATCCCGCGACCTAGTGCTCAGCAGCGCTACACCATAGCCACTGAGCAACCACGGCGGGTCCCTTTCATAATATTATACTCTGCATCATCAGTAGATTAAGTGGCATCATCACCCATGTGCGTGGAACAGCAGTTAGCGTGGTTACTTCAGCACGCGCTGTAGGGTGAAGCAGCAAAAAAGACCATCACCGCACTTGGCCAATCCCCCAGTGTGGGTATGAGCCATAACATGAGGCCATCATCATCATCACCATCATCACCGCCACGTTCCCCAAGACTTGGAGCCGACTCCGGCCCACGAATCGTCGAAGACCTAGGACCAATCATCCTACGGCGCCTTGTCGACTCAGTCGACGAAGTCGCGCGCGACTTCATCTACACCGCATGCGGCCCGGTGACCTCCAGCAGCGAGACGTGGCCAACGCGGACGTGGCCGCTCTGGTGAAGAGCCCAGCAGGGTGCGCAGCCACGAGACGTTCGCCGCACCCCCGCGATCGCTTGCCATCGCAAGGATGCGTCCTCTTCCGCGTGCTTTACGCGCGGCCAGTGAAGCTGCTAACTCACGCGCCGCCATTGCGTTCGATGACCCGTATGCACTCCTGCAGGATTCGGGAGCGACCACCGCCGATAGCCTCGCAACCGCGACAACGTCAAGACCGCAGCGTGCCGACAACGTGCCCAGACCACCGAAAAAGCCCGACCTGCTGCTGTTCAAGAGGCAAGCCTCATCGCTGCGCCACGTCAACGTCGTGGCAGACGTCCCGCCGACCGAGCTCATTCGGCCGAAGCTTTCCCCCAAAGAAGAGGGGACGCCACAGCCAGCGATTGCTCCAGCGTCGCCTTCGCAACCACCCGTCCATGCCTAGCCTTCCGCCTATAGGCTATCGGAGCGTCCTCGAACGAGACGAACAACACCGAGTCTTCTGGCGTAACGTTGACGACGACGGAAGTGTGGTGGGCCCGCGTTCCCGCTCACTGTAATCGACAACCTCGACTCGTCGACGACGTGCAGAACGTGTCCGCGTATAATCCACTCAAACAGCTTCACAGTGGGCAACTGAATATCTTCTGCCTGTATAACCAACTCGAGGTTTCTCACTGGCAACATCTACGACTTCTTGCCCCAGAACTTGCCGGTGAGGTTGTGCCGGTACGTCGTCTACTGGTCGGACGGCGTTAAAGACGGGATCCCCTTTAGCCGTTTGCCGCAGGTAATAATAATAATAATAATAATAATAATAATAATAATAATCTTTATTTCACTCATGAAGTGAGACATCTCATACGGGCTTGAGCGCCTGAAGAGCACTTTCGACCGACTAGGCTCGCCAAACACCAATATCTTAGTGGCTGTCGGCGGGTACCCCGAGGACAACCCGCAGCTAACCCTTTTGGGCAGGCATGCGGACGCCTTGACTCGCTTCGCAGACTGGATGGCGCGGCTGACCACTTCCTACCGGCTGGACGGCGTTGCCATTCACTGGAAGGCTGCCGAACCCGGTTGCCAGGGCACAGGAAACGAAGAGTACGCGTTGCGCTCCATCGTGGCCGAACTCCGAGCCACTTTCCCGCTCAAGAGCCTCCCCGGTCTTCTGACAGGGATTGTGCCGGCGGATGCAGGCGTCGCGTACCCTCTGGTGAAGCACGTGATTGAACTGGTCGACTACGTTTTCGTCGAGACGGAGGCGTTGCGGCCTTCGCCACCCCTGAGCTACGACGCTTGCCCGGACGTAAGCCAGCAAATCTTAGACCAGGTGCAGAAGCACCAGAACTATTCTGGAAAGGAGCACAGATTCTATGTCGCCCTGAGCGTGGCTCCGTGGGTGGTCGAAGCATCCCCGCCTACGCTGCTCGGCCAGAAACCGCAGCTTCTGAACCTGTCCAGCGTCTCAAGCCGCGGAGGTTCTCCGGGAGTCGGTGGCATCTCGGCTGTGTGCGCCAATCCGTCGCCACGCTTGCTGAATTATTAGCTGCCTCCGTATCGTGGGAGACTCGCTCGCTCGACCACTGCTTGTGTACTTGTTCTACAAGAAGACCAGCCTGCAAGACTTGGTCTCGCACCTGTCGGCGGCCATCACCGTCACGGACTACTGTGCACTCGTAATGGACTTGGACTTCGACGACTACACGAACGTCTGCAGGTCTCTGCTACCTCACACCCTCATGAGGCGCCTATACTGGGCGCTCCCACACACTGGGACGCACGAGTCTTTTAGCTATTTGCCGCAGTGCTGACGACAGCTACACACTGCCAATTCGCCCATTGTGAGTGTATGTGCACACATGTATCGAACAATCCAACCGCAGATATCGCTAATCATTAAGCGCCGTTCTCCAATCTGTTAGGACATAATTTTCCCTCTCCCCAGTACACATTCGTCAAGGAAGAATGATATGCATTGAGAGGAGATCAGCAGGCATATTCAATATTTCGATTGTCGTGTGCTGCGTTACACGTCATTTTGCAGAATGACTGCTATTCTGCAGTATTTATTCGATTCCCGCGGACGCAAATATGTGTTTTACCCGCCGTGGTTGCTCAGTGGCTATGGTGTTGGGCTGCTGAGCACGACGTCGCGGGATCGTATCCCGGCCACGGCGGCCGCACTTCGATGGGGCCGAAAGGCGAAAACACCCGTGTACTTAGATTTAGGTGCACGTTAAAGAACCCCAAGTGGTCGAAATTTCCGGAGTCCTCCACTACGGCGTGCCTCATAATCAGAAAGTGGTTTTGGCACGTAAAACCCTATAATTTGATTTTTTAAATATGTGTTTTGTTGGCTTTCATTTTACTACTTTATTACTGATTGGCCTTGATACGCTGATGATGGTGATGATGATGATGATGATTGAATAAACTTTATTTTAAAGAAAGTAGAGCCAGCGGTATTCTGCATGTCGCCCTCAGATGTGTGGCTTCCGCAGTCCAAGATGCCATGGCCCTCGGCTTTCCTAGAGACGTCTCTGGTACTTCGGTTCAGCGCTTGTCAGCCGGTCGGAAATCTTCGTTTTTCCACATTGTGCACGTTTCTTGTTTGTTTCTTTGTTTTTCAACTCTTCAGTCAACAAGCTCTGTAAAAAAGATAGTGATACACAGCCACACAATTTATTTTCACAACTTAATTCGTCGTGCTTTCTGAATTCGTCGGCTTGCATCGGGCCGGACCATCTAAAGCTGCCGATCCATCACTTACTTGCCTAATGCCACATTTTGCGCTAATGTCCCATTGTAGTAAAATATCGCATTTTGCTGTAATATTGTTAAAGCACTGCAGTATGAATGTACCGCAGCGACCACTTAATTTCTTCATAATTTCATTATCGTATTTCGTGATAAGGCGCAGGGCGGTAACCTAACTGAAGTGCATCTCTGGTTAACGCAGCGTGCTTCTGACCACGCAGGGCGCGCTGGACATAGACAACTGCCTCGAAGGCCAAGTACTGTCCTTGGTCATAATTTAAATGCAGACAGACCATTGTAAGTGCACTACAGCCACGGAACAGAAGAGGGGTACCTGAAGTGATGTAACTGTCTCTCAGCGAGGGCACCTCAACCGCACTGCACTAAGGAAAGGGAGATAAGAGGGGAGGGCGAGATTGGGTGGTGAAGGTGGTGATAGAGTTACTACACAGTCTTGGTGGTGAGTGGGGAGGGCGCCTTTACAGGAGGTGGACTGGATGCCATCTTCAGCAGCCGACCAAATCAGTCAACAATAGAAGACGTGGATCCTGAGGCGAGGCAATAGCTTTGCGCGCGTGCATGATTGTTGCAAATGATTCCCTTTATAACACGATATTTTGATGAGGTGACATCAATCATAGTATTTCAAATAATAATTACTAGAAGGAACTCTGGCGCTATAGTGTCTGCGGGAGCTGCAATCGAGACGCAAGCATGGGAACTATGGATTTGCCTAAACTTCGTCCTTCTGGATTCAAACGGCTTCGTGACATAGTTTTCAACAAGGTACTGTGTCATGAATAATTTAAGAGGTATTATTAAAATTGCCCCAATGCAGAATTCGAACAGAGGACTTCTAGCACGAAAGCCCGACATTGAAACCATTAGGCCCGGCATGCATAATTTCTCACAAGCTAGACAGTGCATTGAGACGTTTGGCGCCTTTCGATTTGGCCACCTCGACAGGCTGAACCGCTGCAATCGTTAGCGATTGCTTCGGTTCGGAGAGTCTCCTGCACTTGGAAAAGTATCGATTGCTCTGAAATTTATGACACTGAAGGCAGATAAAGCGTAGTAAACGAATTCCCAAGAACGTCCGAAGCCACAAGCACGAAGATCAGACAAATACATGTACATCCCGTAATTCCCACGGTGGCTGAACGATCGCAGCTCCAGAGTTCCCTCTAGTAATCATTATAGGAAACTCTATGGTGTCAATTAGCAAATCAACAGAGTGTTTTGAAGCTAGAATTAAGGCCCAAATATAGACGAATCCATGTTCGAGCAATCTTTCCCAACCTTGCTGTGCGGCCCTGCCTGCAACATCCCTATAGACAGTATAGCTCCAGCGTTTACTCTAGTAATTTTAAAGCGACAAAAATTTGATGAAAACGGCAAGCAAAGTTTTACCGTGGCCGTCGCCGTCGCCGTGAGGTTGCGTACATATTTAGGTATATGTATGCTACACACGGTGCCATACGTATTTATGCGGATTATATTGCCACACTATTTTATCACTAAAGGTACTCCTACCAGCTCTTCATATTATTGACAAAATAATTGCTCAGAATTTTGAGAATGGCACCCCACAAAGAAATGTCGTGAAACAAAACACCGACAGCGCATCCCTTTTATTTTATATCTTCTCCGACTTACATATTAAACGTGCGAAACCATAACAGAGCTCAACCCCGAAAATCATGCAACTTTATTGGCGCGGCTGTGCACTATTTCCGGGATCGGCCCAGGACAGAAGTTTGAAACATACCCGATACGATAAAGTGTTGGTAAAGTCACTCAGAAAGACGTTGGCTTTAAATATTCAACATAAAGGAAATTCTCCGATGGCATATGATTCAAACAAAGAAACCCTAGCACAACAGCTCGTTTTTATTTAGCTTACGTTTACTTAACTTCATATTGCCATGCAGCTACGAGTCCTACACTTTGTGTAATATTTTAACATGTTGCTATCGCATTCCTGGCTTCGTACTTATGGCGAAACTGCGATAATCTTCTTGTGTAAGATACGAGACATGTTAATTTCCAATATTCATATCGCGACGTACGCTTACAGCCAGCTCCCATGGCATCCCGACCAAGGCAGACGTAACGCTTCACGAAAGCAGGATAGACCGCGTATGTACTACGGCTGGAAAAACGGTTTTGCTGGACGTTTGTAGTTTTACTTTACTTTTAAGCTCACCGGCATGTCGTAAGTGCCGCGTCCATGATGATGATCACGGCAGTTTCAGTTCTATGTGGTTACGCGAAATATGTATTCAAACAATGAATGGTAAGACTCAAACAAAAAACAGACAAGGACACCTTTCGTATCTAGACACTTTGCATTATTACTGTAGTCTGAGCTTAAGACGACGTGGCACAGAAGCCCTCAAATATTGAAAAAATAATGAAATAATTAAAAACATTATACAAGAAATTGGAGGAACGCGATAGCATTCGAACTTCCCTGACTGCTTATCACGTTTCTCGGTAAATGCAGCTTATCTAACTGTAATGTTTACCGGGAAACGCTGGCGCCGAACGCTATGCACGAAGGCGAGCTTTCTGGTAGAAACGCGGCCCCTTGCGTGTGCCGATCCCGGAGGTAGTGCACAGCCGCGCCAAAGAATTACATCATTTTCAGGTTTCTATTAATTCGCACTTTTAATATTTAAGCCTGAGAATATTTAACATACAATCCGTGTGCCATCGCTGTTTTGTTTCCCGACATTATTTTGTGGGCTGTCATTCTCAAGATTCCGAGGCACAACTTTATCAAGAATGTAAGACGAAGTTATTAGCAACTTCAGCGATATGATGTTGTGGCAATTTAGCCTGCATAAACCGCACGTCATATATAGCAAGGCGTGGCGTGTACTTATAAATAAATATACGCGGAAATTTTCGCTCACTGGTAACTCTGCCGACGCCGACGCCGGATTTTCTTCGACACAGGGCCCTTATAGCTATCGCGTTCAAACGGCATCATTGAAAAAGGTTGCCACATGCCATCGTTGGCGAAGAGCAGCCAGCGCCGTTCCTCGAGCACGCGGCAGGATAAAGCAACAAAGAAGAAGCTTGTACTCGCAGCGCCATGATCCAGGCAAGCGACGGTCCCGGCGACTTGGGGCAGACTTCGATTAACACGTCGAGCACCGAGGAGCAGGCACATAGGGGTGCGACTTCCTCGACAGCGTTTGTGCTCCGTCGACTTCTAGTACCTATGGGCCACACTTACGAGACGTCGCCTGCGCTTCCACGACAGCTTCGAGGTGACATGGCCCCGTCTTTGGCCGCCAGCGAGAGAATTAACCCAGCTAGGAGTGCCAGGCTGTGTCTTCGTACGCATGCTCCACTCACGGCCAGCGAACCTGGAACCTCGGACGGCGGCGCTACGTTCGACGACCCGGAAGCACTCCTGTTAGATTTCAAACCGACGATCGCCGAGGCCCTCGTAACCACGGAAGCATCTATACCACAGAACGCTCAAAACGTACCGAGTTCACCGAAAAAGTCATTCAAGAGGCAAACTTCGTTCCTAAACCAGGTCGACGACGAAGTCGCAGATGCCCCACCAACCGAGGTCATTCGGCCGAAGCTTTCCGCCAAGGAAGAGGGGACGCCACAGCCAGGGGTTGTTCCGACGTCGTCTCCACCACGACCTGATGATGAGACGCTACACAACCCCGACCATCACACGCTACCACCAATGTCGGCGTCGATAGCGCCCTCCACCACCGAGGCTGATGGGTCCGTGCTCTATACGGAAAGCGAAGGCCGAAGGCGTACTTACCTCCAGGTCTGGGTCATTTGCGTCGTCGCCGTGGCCACGTTGATTGTGCCGGTGGGAATGATCATCCTCTCCTACAAGGCGACGCCGCCCGCAAAGGCCATCGGTGCCTCCACGAATGAGACGAACAACACAGAGTCTTCAAACGTAACGTTACCGACGACGACGACGACGGACGTAGAGTGGGCTGGAGTACCGGCTCACTGCCATCGCGAACCTCGATTGATCGACGACGTGCAGCGCGTGTCGGCGTACAATCCCGGCACGCCGAGTTCAAAGGCGCAACTCGACCTCTTCTGCCTGTACAACAACTCGAGGTTTCTCACTGGAAGCACCTACGCCTTCTTGGCCCAGAACCTGCCGCTGTCGATGTGCCGGTACGTCGTCTACTGGTCGGTCGGTGTCAAGGACGGGATCCCCTTGAGCCGCGTGCCCAAATTCGACGTCTCGTTCGGGCTTGAACAACTGAGGACCGCTTTCGACGAACTGGGCACGCAGGACGTCAAGATTTTGGTGGCGGTCGGCGGGTACCCCGAGGACAACCTGCAGCTCACCCGTTTGGGCAGGCATGCGGACGCCTTGACTCGCTTCGCCGACTGGATGGCGCGGCTGACCACTTCCTACCGGCTCGACGGCGTTGCCATTCACTGGAAGGCTGCCGAACCGGGTTGTCAGGGCACAGGAAACGAAGAGGATGCGTTGCGATCCATCGTGGCCGAACTCCGAGTCACTTTCACGCTTAAGAGCCTCCCCGGTCTTGTGACAGTGATTGTGCCGGCGGATGCAGGCGTCGCGTACCCTCTGGTCGAGCGGGTCATCGACATGGTCGACTCCGTGTTCGTCGAGACGCAGTCGCTGAGGCCGTCGCCGCCCCTGAGCTACGACGCTTGCCAGGAGTTAAGCGGGCAAGTCTTAGACCTGGTGTGCAACCACCAGAACTATACTGGCAACGAGCACAAGTTCTGTGTCGCCTTGAGCGTGGCTCCGTGGGTGGTCGAAGCATCGCCGCCTACGTTGGTCGGCCAGAAACCGGCGCTTCTGAACCTGTCCAGCGTCTCCAGCCGCGGAGGTCCTCCTGGAGTCGGTGGCATCTCGGCCGTGTGCGCCAATTCGTCGCCATGCTTGCTGGGTGGACCGAGTAGCTGCCTTGGTATCGTGGGAGACTCGCTCGCTCGACCGCTGCTTGTGTACTTGTTCTACAACAAGACCAGCCTGCAAGACTTGGTCTCGCACCTGTCGGCGGCCGTCACCGTCACGGACTACTGTGCACTCGTACTGGACTTGGACTTCGACGACTACACGAACGTCTGCAGGTCTCTGCTACCTCACACCCTCATGAGGCGCCTATACTGGGCGCTCCTGCACACTGGGACACGCGACTTTTTTAGCTATTTGCCGCAGTGCTGACGACGGCTACACACTGCCAATTCGCCCATTGTGAGTGTATGTATGTACATATATGTATGGAACAACCCAACCGCAGATATCGCTAATCATTAAGCGCCCTTCTCCAATCTGTTAGGAAATCATTTTCCCTCTCCCCAGTACATATTCGTCAAGGAAGAATGATATGCATTGAGAAGAGATCAGCAGGCATATTTATTATCTCGATCGTCGTGTGCTGCGTTACACGTCATTTTGCAGAATGACTGCTATTCTTCAGTATTTATTCAATTCCCGTGGACGCACATATGTGTTTTGTTGGCTTTCGTTTTACTACTTTATTACTTATTGGACTTGATACACTGATGATGATGATGATGATTGAATAAACTTTATTTTAAAAACGTAGAGCCAGCGCTATTCTGCATGTCGCCCTCAGATGTGTGGCTTCCTCAGTCCAAGATGCCATGGCCCTCGGCTTTCCTAGAGACGTCTCTGGTACTCCGGGTCAGCGCTTGTCAGCCGGTCGGAAATATTCGTTTTTCCACGTTGTGCACGTTTCTTGTTTGTTTGTTTGTTTGTTTTTCTACTCTTCAGTTAAGAGAGAGAGAGAAACTTTATTTGGTTCCTTCAAGGATTTAGCGTCTCGAGGTCTCGGTCGTCTTGGGCGCCGGCGACTTGGAGCCTCTTCCGGCAAGGGTGGGCCCCTATTCCAGGGCTCCACTGAGCCTAGCTACCTCACTAGCGTGCTGCACTTAGGCCCTTTGGGCCGTGAGCTCGCAGCTGGTAAGCCGACTCTCCCATTGCTCCGCACTCGGGTTATTGTGTTGGTGGAATGATTTATTGTGTTTACATTCCCATGTGACATGATATAGTGTGGGTGTGGCGCCGCACCATGGGCAGGTGTCTCTGTATTGGGTTGGGTACATTTTGTTTAGAATGTATGAATTTCGGAAGGAGTCTGTCTGCAATCTGCGCCAACTCGTTGCTTCCTCCTTCGTTAGAGCTTTGTGCGGTGGGGGATATTTGGCTCTCGTCCCTCTGTATAAGTTTAAGATTTCTGTGTATCCTCCCTCGCAAGCGTGTGGGTGATACTCCGGGGCGCGCGACTGCTCTGCTCGGAACGTGGTCTCTCGAGCTAGGCTGTCTGCCCTTTCGTTACCCTCTATGCCTGCGTTCAGTTAAGACAAGCTCTGTAAAAAAAGAGTGATACACAGCCGCACAATTTCTTTTCACAACTTCATCGTGCTTTCTGAGCAGGTCCGGCTTGCATCGGGCCGGACCATCTAAAGCTGCCGATCCATCACTTCAATCAATCAATCAATCAATCAATCAATCAATCAATCAATCAATCAACTTTATTTCCCTTGGAATAGGAGGAGTACGGGACTAAAAGCTTGAGCAGCTTCACGAGGTCCCGACCCCTTTACAGTTGGCAAAACAGCAGGATGACGGTCAGTCATGCACAAAGAGTTCAAATAAATCAACGAATAATAGATAACATCCAGCAACAAAAAAAAGAGTTTTGTAACAAAGCGCAAGAACAATACAACCCAATTGCATAGGCTTGAAATGGCATGAGCATGAGAAACAGCGATCGACAAGTAGAGGGGAAAAATTCGAAAGGATGTACTATTCCTGAAAATAAATTGACTAGGCGAACCGTTTAATGAGCCAATTTTGATTACACGAAGGATCAAAATATCCATGGTTTAATAGGTTCAAAAGGGAAGGTAGATTATAGGACAAAGATTGTTCATCATAAGAAGTTCTAGGGGTGGGTACAGTCCATATTTCTTTGTGCCTGGTTAAACGAACACTCCTGTTTGCTTTTAACTTAGCAAGATTAATTATGGTATTGGTACCATACTTAACAAAAGCTTTATAGCACAGCATAAGCCTATAATTATATAAACAGAACACTAGAAGAATTTCGTACTTTGTAAAAAGAAGTTTTGTGGAAGAAGCATAATGTACAGCAGCAATATGTCGTATGGCTCTTTTCTGCAGCAAATACAGCTTGCGCTAATTTCTTACGCCAGTAGTACACCACACTGTGCTGCAGTACTGCAACATAGAGGACACTAACGCATTGTAGATCATAATCTTCACCTTTGTAGGAAGGATACATCCCGTACGTGCAAGGACACCAATGGCAGACGACATCTTTGAATGGAAGCTTTCAACATGTACATTCCATGCAAGGTGCTTTGAAAAATGTATTCCAAGTGTTCTAACAGAATCCACCAACTCTAGCTGCTGAGAGCACAAAATAAATTCAACTTCTTTGTCAGCGTTTTTCCTTTAGGCGTGTACAAGATAACTTGTGTTTTGGAAGCGTTTATATTTAAATTCACCGTAGCCCAGGCATCTAGGTTAGACAGCGTTTTGTTAGCCATCGCTTCTATCTCTGTTTCCAAGTTCCCTGTAATAAAAACTGTCGTGTCATCAGCATACGAGACGAATGTTGCGTTGGCTGTGCAGTGTGCAATATCATTTATGTAAATAAAAAATAAGAGTGGCCCTAGAATGCTTCCCTGTGGCACACCAACAACGACCGGCTTCCTTGCAGATGTTTTATTGTTTGTATCTACGAATTGTGTCCTGTTTGAAAGATAGGATTCTATAAGCGCATGCGATGTTCCACGCACACCATAGTTTTCTAACTTGCCAAGAAGGATGGCATAATAAACTAAGTCGAATGCCTTGGAAAAATCGACGTATATGCCTAATGCCATTTGATTCCGACCGAAAGCACCTATAGTTATTTCTTATTGAGTCAAGAGGGCTGTTTCGGTAGAACGATCCTTCCTAAACCCATGTTGAAAGTCTTGAAACAAATTGTGGCGATTAAAAAATGATAGAAATCTGATATGCATTAATTTCTCAATAGATTTAAAAAACAGTGGAATTATCGAAATGGGTCTATAGTTGTAAAGTGCCCCCTTATCCCTATGCTTGATGACTGGAACAACGCGTGAAGTCTGCATTTGTTTTGGAAATATGCCTGCATTTAATATTAAGTTATAAATATGGGTAAGAACAGGGCATACAATATCAACTTACTTGTCTAATGCCACATTTTGCGCTAATGTCCCATTGTAGTAAAATACCGCATTTTGCTGTAATATTGCTACAGCACTGCAGTATTAATGCACCGCAGCGACCACTTAATTTCTTGATAATTGCATTATCGACTTTCGTGATAAGGCGCAGGACGGTAACATAACTGAAGTGCATCTCTGCCCAACGCAGCGTGCTTCTGACCACGCAGGGCGCGCTGGACATAGACAAATGCCCCGAGGGCCAAATGATGTCCTTGATCATAATTTAAATGCAGACAAACCATTTTAAGTGCACAACAGCCGCGAGACAGAAGAGGGGTACGTGCAGTGATGTAACTGTCTCTCAGCGAGGACACCTCAACCGCACTGCACTAAGGAAAGGGAGATAAGAGGGAAGGGCGAGATTGGGTGGTGAAGGTGGTGATAGAGTTACTACACAGTCTTGGTGGTGAGTGGGGAGGGCGCCTTTACAGGAGGTGGACTGGATGCCGTCTTCAGCAGTCGACCAAATCACACAACAATAGAAGACGCGGATCCTGAGGCGAGGTAATAGCTTTGCGCACGTGCATGATTGTTGCAAATGATTCTCTTTACAACACGATATTTTGTTGAGGTGGCATCAATCATAGTGTTTCGTGGAATAATCACTAGAGGGGACCCTGGCGCTAGTATCTGCGGGAGCTGCAATTGAGACGCCAGCATGGGAACTATGGATTTGCCTAAAGTTCGTCCTTCTGGATTCAAACGGCTTCGTGTCATAGTTTTCAACAAGGTACTGTGTCATAAATAATTTAGGAGGCATTATTAAAATTGCCCCAAGGCAGAATTCGAACAGAGGACTTCTAGCACGAAAGCCCGACATTGAAACCATTAGGCCACGGACGTATGCACCGACAAGAGCGATATAGTATGACCTTATAAATTTCGCACAAGCTAGAAGGTGCACTGAGACGTTTGGTGCCTTTCAAGTTGGCCACCTCGACAGGCTGAACCGCTGCAATTGGTAGCGATTGCTTGTGTTCGCAGAGTCTCCTGCACTTAGAAAAGTGTCGATTGCTCTGAAATTTATGACACTGAAGGCAGATAAAGCGCAGTAAACGAGTTCGCAAGAACGTCCGAAAGCACAAGCACGAAGATCAGACAAATACGTGTATTTCACATAATTTCTTTGGTGGCTGAACGATCGCACCGCCAGGTTTCCCTCTATTAATCATTGTAGGAAACTCTATGGCGTCAGTTAGCAAATCAACAGAGCCTTTTGAAGCTAGAAGGACGAAATATAGATGAATCCGCGTTCGAGTTATCATTCCCACCCTTGCTGTGCGGCCGTGCTTGCCACAGACGTCTACAACTCCAGCGTTTACTCTAGTAAATTTATTGCGATAACAATTAAATGGAGACTGCAAGCGAATTTTACCGTGGCCGTCGGCGCCGCCGTGAGGTTCCGCATATATTTAGGTATATGTATGCTACACACCATGCCTTACGGAATGTGTGGATTGTATTGCCACACTATTCTATCACTAAACCAGCTGTTATGTTATTGACAAAATAATTGCTCAGAATTTTGAGAATGGCACCCCACAAACAAATGCCGTGAAACAAAACACCGACTGCGCATGCGTTTCATTTTAAACCTTCTCAGAATTACATATTAAGCGTGCGAAACCATAACAGAGCTCAAACCTGAAAACGATCTAACTTTATTGGCGTGGCTGTGCACTATTTCTGGGATCGGCCCAGGAAAGAATTGTGCAACATGCCCGATACGATAAAGTGTTGGTGAAGTCGCTCAGAAAGACATTGGCTTCAATTAATAAACATAAATCAAATTTTGTGATGGCATACGATTGAAACAGAGAAACCCTAGCACATCAGCTCGTTTTTATTTAGCTTACGTTTACTTAACTTCATACTGCCACTACAGCTACGAGTCTTACACTTTGTGTAATATTGTAACATGTTGCTATCACATGTGTGGCTTCGTCCTTATGGCGAAACTGTGATAATGTTCTTGTGTAGGACACGAGACACGTTGATTTCTAATACTCATATCGTGACGTACGCTTACACCCAGCTCTCCTGGCATCCCGACCAAGGCAGACGTAACGCTTCACCAAAGCATGATAGACCGCGTACGAACTACGGCTGGAAAAACGGTTTTGCTGGACGTTTGTAGTTTTACTTTACTTTTAAACTCACCGGCATGACGTAAGTGCCGCGTCCATTATGATGATCGCGGCAGTTTCAGTTCTATGTGGTTACGCCAAATATGTATTCAAACACTGAAGGTAAGACACAAACACAAAACAGACAAGGACACCTTTTGTGCCTAGACACTTTGCATTATTACTGTAGTCTGAGCTTAAGACCAAGTAGCGCAGCAGCCCTCAAATATTGAAAAAATAATGAAATAATTAAAAACATTATACAAGAAATTGGAGGAAC
This sequence comes from Dermacentor andersoni, assembly GCF_023375885.2. Classification (NCBI taxonomy): domain Eukaryota; kingdom Metazoa; phylum Arthropoda; class Arachnida; order Ixodida; family Ixodidae; genus Dermacentor; species Dermacentor andersoni. Next base: position 110,066,647 of record NC_092823.1, read on the forward strand.
GCGACAGCATTCAAAGATCCCTGACTGCTTATCACGCTTCCCGGCAAATGCAGCTTATCTAACCGCAATGTTTACCGGTAAACGCTGGCGGCGAACGCTATGCACGAAGGCGAGCTTTCAGATAGAAACGCGGCCCCTTTTATGGGCCGATCCCGACGGAAGTGCATAGCCGTGCCAAGAAATTACATAATCTTCAGTTTAATGTTATTGCTTCGCACTTTTAATATTTAAGGTTGAGAAAAATTTAACACACAATCCGTGCGCCATCGCTGTTTTGTTTCATGACATTATTTTGTGGGCTGTCATTCTCAAAATTCCGAGGCACAACTTTGTGAAGAATGTAAGACGAAGTTAAGAGCAACTTTAGCGATATGATGGTGTGGCAATTTACCCTGCATATTGGGGGCGAGTAGTTACGGAGTCGCCATCTGCCGGAAGCACCTCACTCGCGTGGTATGAGGGATCACGCGACGCGCTCCTCGTAGGTTTCGCTTACGGCGCTCAATAAAAACACCACGCGGCAGCCCTCCTGGACATTTTTGACTGTCGATATAATAATCTTGGGCAAACTTAAAGCACAGAATCGTTTACAGACGCTATCTCTTTACCGAATACGCACAGTGAACGACACTGCGCGCGGTCGCCGCGATGGAGTCTCCCGAACCGGCTTCTTGCGTGAAAGCTAGGCAAACGCCGAGAGTATTCTATGTGAAATATGCTCTTATAGTGGGCTGTCTGTATACCCGCATGGAGCATAACACAATGAAGCATCAATGCAGCGATCGCACGGGTTCGCAGCGACCGATTGCGCGCCTGCATGCATGTCCGCGCACAAGGTTTTGCTTTCGCTGTAAGCGCGTTTCCGCACCGTGTAGTGAGATTTAGGCCGCAGCATATGAACATTTGACAGTACACTAGCAACCATCAATTGTTGCGTGGGCGCTATAAGAACTGTTCAAAATAATTTCGTAATAGAGGCTCCGACGCGTACGGCGACTGTGATGTGCCGTCGTGACGATTCAATCTTTTTCTGCCTTCTAAATTCTTGGACATTTCAACATTATTTCTCAAGCTGCGTCGCACTGTATGTTTATCGGTCTTTTCAGCGTGCCATTTCCCTCTGCTTCCTTTTTGTAATCCAGTGCATTAATTCTTAACAGAAACAGGACCATAGGCCATGCCTTTCTTTATTGTGCGTCTTACCGCTCCCTTTCCGTTGCAGTAAACTTGCCAGTATCTAGCTTCAACAAGTTCATAGGCTAAACCGTCCTGACATTAGCTGGGAAGCGGGCGCGGGCGACCGTTTCAGTGCGCGTTTACTGCTACTCACCGAACATCGCGCAGTCCCGGCGCCGTCTATAGCAGAAATCTTCCTCGCGTGTGTGCTTGCTGCATACCCGAGTTGTAGCCGATGGCTGTCTGCCAGTTCTAAGTTTCGCCAGCCAAGCTTCACGCAGCTCCTTGCCTGGCGGCTGCGTGTGAATAAGGGCTGACACCGGGCTCCGTTGCGTACGTTCGGCAGTGCGGCACCGAGCAGTAGCCTACCATGTTGCACGCCTCCAAAGGCAGCCCCTACCTATTATAGTAGTTTCAGATGTTGTCAAGTCGACACCCAAGGCGGTAAAGCCTAACCACTTAATAAGAACCGCAGCGCAGGTGGGACATTAAACTTCCGTTTTCAGCTCGCTTCGGCGCTTCCGAAGCAGCCGACGCGGCCGCCGTGTCCACGTGATCCCTCATGCCGCGTCACGCCGACGGTGGCGCCAGCTTTTCCAGTGGTGGAGCTCGCCGCCAATACCGCATGTCATATAGCAAGGCGCGGCGTGTGCTTATACCTAAGCATACGCGGAAATTTTCGCTCACGGACAACTCCGCCGACGCCAACAATGAATTTTCTTCGACACGAGGCCCTTAACGCTACCGGGTTCAAACGGCATCTTTGAAAAAGGTGAAGAGCAGTCAGCGCCGTTCCTCGAGCACGCGTCAAGATAAGGCAACAAAGAAGAAGCTTGTACTCGCAGCGCCATGATCCAGGAAAGCGACGGTCCCGGCGACTTGGGGCAGACTTCGATTAACACGTCGAGCACCGAGGAGCAGGCACATAGGGCCGCGACTTCCTCGACGGCGTTTGTGCTCCGTCGACCTCTAGCACCTATGGGCCACACTTACGAGACGTCGCCTGCGCTTCCACGACGGCTTCGAGGTGACATGGCCCCGTCTTTGGCCGCCAGCGAGAGAATTAACCCAGCTAGGAGTGTCAGGCTGTGTCTTCGTCCGCATGCTCCACTCACAGCCAGCGAACCTGGTACCTCGGACGGCGGCGCTCCGTTCGACGACCCGGAAGCACTCCTGTTAGATTTCAAACCGACGATCGCCGAGGCCCTCGCAACCACGGAAGCATATATACCACAGAACGCTCAAAACGTACCGAGATCACCGAAAAAATCATTCAAGAGGCAAACTTCGTTCCTAAACCAGGTCGACGACGAAGTCGCAGATGTCCCGCCAACCGAGGTCATTCGGCCGAAGCTTTCCGCCAAGGAAGAGGGGACGCCACAGCCAGGGGTTGTTCCGACGTCATCTCCACAACGACCTGATGATGAGACGCTACACAACCCCGACGATCACACGCTACCACCAATGTCGGCGTCGATAGCGCCCACCACCACCGAGGCTGATGAGTCCGTGCTCTATACGGAAAGCGAAAGCCGAAGGCGTACTTACCTCCAGGTCTGGGTCATTTGCGTCGTCGCCGTGGCCACGTTGATTGTGCCGGTGGGAATGATCATCCTCTCCTACAAGGCGACGCCACCCGCAATGGCCATCGGGGCCTCCACGAACGAGACGAACAACACCGAGTCTTCAAACCTAACGTTGCCGACGACGACGGACGCAGAGTGGACTGGAGTTCCGGCTCACTGCCACCGCGAACCTCGATTCATCGATGACGTGCAGCGCGTGTCGGCGTACAATCCCGGCACGCCGAGTTCAGTGGCGCAACTCGACCTCTTCTGCCTGTACAACAACTCGAGGTTTCTCACTGGAAGCACCTACGCCTTCTTGCCCCAGAACCTGCCGCTGTCGATGTGCCGGTACGTCGTCTACTGGTCGGTCGGTGTAAAGGACGGGATCCCCTTGAGCCGCGTGCCCAAATTCGACGTCTCGTTCGGGCTTGAACAACTGAGGACCACTTTCGACGAACTAGGCACGAAGGACGTCAAGATTTTGGTGGCGGTCGGCGGGTACCCCGAGGACAACCTGCAGCTCACCCGTTTGGGCAGCCATGCGGACGCCTTGACTCGCTTCGCAGACTGGATGGCGCGGCTGACCACTTCGTACCGGCTCGACGGCGTTGCCATTCACTGGAAGGCTGCCGAACCGAGTTGTCAGGGCACAGGAAGCGAAGAGGACGCCTTGCGATCCATCGTGGCCGAACTCCGAGCCACTTTCACGCTCAAGAGCCTCCCTGGTCTTGTGACAGTGATTGTGCCGGCGGATGCAGGCGTCGCGTACCCTCTGGTCGAGCGGGTCATCGACACGGTCGACTACGTGTTCATCGAGACGCAGGCTCTGCGGCCGTCGCCACCCCTGAGCTACGACGCTTGCCAGGAGTTAAGCGGGCAAGTCTTAGACCTGGTGCAGAATCACCAGAACTACACTGGCAACGAGCACAAGTTCTGTGTCGCCCTGAGCGTAGCTCCGTGGGAGGTCGAAGCTTCCGAACCTACGTCAGCCAACGAAAAACCTACGCTTCTGAACCTGACCAGCGCATCCAGCCACGGAGGCCCCCCGGGAGTTGGCAGCTACTCTAGCGTGTGCGTCAAAGATTCGCCGTGCGTGTTGAGGGGAGCGAGTGCCTGCATCGGGGTCGTGGCGGACACGTCGGTTAGCCCGCTCCTCGTGTACTTGTTCTACGACTACGCCACTCTGTCCAGCATGTTTTCGCACCAGTCGGCCGTTGGCAGTACGAGCCACTGCGCCCTTATACTGGATTTGGACTTAGACGAATACGTGGATTTGTGCCAGTCTCTGATAAGCACCAACTCCTTCATGACGCGCCTATACTGGGCGCTGCTTCACCGTGGGTCGCAAGATTATTTCATGAACTTATTGTGGCGGTGCAGATGGCCGTAACTGCGTTTGTTCATGCATATAGGCGTCCATATCGTTTGGACATAAATTTCAAGTGAGCCAACCGTAAATACATCTAAAAGCGTCGTTCCCTATACGTGCAAACATGACTTAGAGCGCATACATATATACAAGCGGACAGAACGAACGACAAAGACAAGCGCTGCGTCCATTGCCATAAAATACTTGTACAATTCCATACAGCGCTTGTCTTTGTCGTTCTTTCTGTTCTCTTGTCTACGTATGCGCTCTAAGTCACGTGCATTTGCAATGAGATACTAGCTAGCCCGTAACCAAACCCTGATCTGTATATGCACCTGCACAGTTCGTCGTCTTTCTCTCATTTTCTCCTGCGTGAATAGATTTGGAGAAATATAGGCTTCAGAAAATATGCTAGGAACCATCAAAAAACAAGCTTGCATCATAAGAGGTAGCATAAAGAAGAACAACATGAAGCCAAGGAAAGAATCGGGGAAATCAACTGTCGGTTGAAATTGAAATACGGAAAATAAAGTTTCGCCCGAAAGGCGAAGCATCGATTGCGATAGCACTTTAGTGGACAGCTATACGAAGTAAGGATAGTAGTCTTATCAGCCGTGTAAATCTGTAAACATAGGCACACTAACTAAATTAGCAAGCATGGTGTCACACGCGCACAAGCAAACATGAACCCATCTCTCTCGATGACCGCGAAACTCTCTGTCAAAACGCTGGAGCGAGGAAGCAATCTGCGACGGCGACCACCACGCGCTGTGTTTTCGTGGCTTAAAAGGTTCGCGTTGATGCGAGACGCAGCACGAAGGTCAGTTCGCTCGCTGCTGCTGACGCGCTTCCTCGCTCCAGCGTTTTGACAGCGAGTTTCGCGGTCATCGAGAGAGATGGGTTTGTGTTTGCTTGTGCGCGTGTGACACCATGCTTGCTGGACAGGCGCCGACAGGACCGGCGCCGGTCCTGTCGTTTGTGTTTCATCTTGAGTCCTGGTCTTCTGCGCCTTGCCTTTACTAATTCAAACACTTAGAAAAATTGCATCTTTAATCTTTTTAACGTTTCAGCCGCGGCACGGCCTTCGTAAGAATAAACACAGACATAAGCACGCAGCCGCTTTTATGGGCATGCGCATGTGGGCATAATCAGCAGTACATCCACGTGTACACTTGCAAATAAAAAAAGTACAGCAGCAAATGTAACTTAACCACGATAAATTATATGCATGAAATATCATTAAGGTGTCACGATTATTGCAAATGAAGCACAGAATAATATCAATTGCGACATGCCACAACTGATTTGACATGCTTTGTCAATTCTGTACAAGAACATACACATCGAGATATGGCAGAAAGGCGCGACATTTTTCCTATGCTCTCGTTGACACCGGATGACACAGCGTTAAATTTATGGATGAGAAAGGATTCTCGTACTTCTCGTTCATGGTGCGATTTGAAACCTGATTGTATTATGGTTACACTGATATTGTCAAACGTATGACCTGGCAGTCGAACATGTTTAATAATGGAAGGTGTGGCAAGCTGTTAACGTGTGCTTTGTGGTTGTTGAACCTGATACGAAAAGATGTTTTGGTCCGACCGATATACTGCATATGACACACTGAACATTCAAGCAGATAGATGACGTTAGTGCTGTCGCAAGTGAAGTCGCCGTTGATTTTAACAGAAAAATTGGGTGCTGTGCTTCTAGCAGTCTTTGGTGTGGTCATGTGTGTGCAAACTTTACAACGGGGCTTATTGCAGGATTACAACCAGCAGGAGCAATCGCTTTAGTCTTGGAAGAGGTTATATAGGTCAGGCAGATTCCTAGAGCGACGATAGACAACTCTTGGCGATTCCGTGAAAATGTGTTTAAGACGGTCGCTTTGTGTCAGTAAGTTATAATGCTTCCTGAGAATGTGGGACACGTTAGGAATAGGTGCAGAGTGTGTTAGGATAAGGTTAGTTCGTGAAATCGGCGCCGATCGCTTGTCCGTGCAGATGAGTTCTTTCCGGTCGAGACAGTCGGCCCGTTTAAGGGCATCGTCAATTATTTGTGAAGGGTATTTCTGTACGGTTAGTGCGTTACGAAGTAGGTTACAGTTGCGAGTGAATTCACTATAGTCCGAACAAATTCTTTTGAGCCAGATGGCTTGGCTCTAGGGAATGCTCGTTTTGCAATGTTTGACATGGCTGCTATTGAAATGCAGACATCGCTGTCGGTCAGTGGGCTTTCTGTAAAGATTTGTCGTTAAGTTACCATTGCACAGAGATACCGAGATGTCAAGAAAGTTTATGCTGAGTGATAAATAGGAACGGGATAACGAAATTGACGGTGCGGCGTTGTTAAAGTTCGTAATGAAGAAAAGTAATGCAGCTTCACCATGGTGCCAAATTAAGAAAATGGCATCGATGAAGCGTTTGTAATAGAATGGTTTGAGGTCACGAGTAGCGAGGAAATTCTTTTCTAGCATGCCCATGAAATTGTTAGCATAATTGGGACCTTTTTTGTGCCCATGGAGGTACCACTGGTTTGAAAGTAATGTTCGCCGTCGAATTCGAAGTTGTTGAGTTCAAGGATTAGTGTTAAAATTATGCCAAGAGTACAATCGTCAATGGGTTTGTCATCTACATAATTGTTATATGCACGGAGTACAAATTGAATCCCATCTGTATGGGGAATGTTCGTGTACAGCGATGCCACGTCCAGTGTGAATAGAAGAGCATCGCTTGGAACACGCAAGTCAGCGATATCAGACAGGAAGTGGTTGGTATCTTTGATATAAGAAGAAAATTTAGGAGGAACTGAACTGATAAGGTTATCTACATAGCGGGACAAATTCTCTATGACGGTACCTATTCCTGAAACTACTGGTCGCCCTGGGTTGTTTTCCTTATGGATTTTAGGAAGGAGATAAAATCTCCTTCCTAAAATATAAAGCACTACTAAAGATAAAGCAGTACCAGATACCGGGCTTAGGGTGACTAATGACTTAACTACAGATTTTTCTATCTTATTTTCTTTCGTGAGATTGTCTAAAGTTTCCTTTACCATGGTTTTAAACTCTTCGGTCGGGTCGTAACTCAGGTGCCTGTAGAATGACTGGTCATTGTCTGTGAGCCTCACTTATGTAACTTTGTCCATAATGACGATTGTACCACCTTCATAAGCGGGTTTAATGATGATGTCGTTTACCCAACGTTTCAATTGCGTCCCTTTCTTTAGGGGCTAAGGTTCCGACGGAATGGTAATGGCATTTTGTATGCTTCAAGTACATCTCGCTGCACAGCTCTGATGTATAGATCCGGGCATTTATCTCTTCGAGAAGGAGTCCTGTGCTTAGTCGAAAGTAAAGATGTCTTGTTAAAGGAGCACCGATCGTGGAAGTACTCGCGTAACCTCATGTTTCTTTCAAAATTGTGCAATGCATTAATCAGTTGAAATTCATTATATGTCCGCCAGTTGCGGGACAAACGTTTAAACCCCGTGGGAGGGCACTATATTCTTCGCTCGATAATTTGCTACAAGAAATATTGACTATATTTCCCGTTTTTTTGGAGCTCGAATGTGTCGAAGTCGTTGCATCTGCAGTGGTGCTGACACTAGTGCAGACCTTGTCACGTATTAACTTCTTATATTTCTTCTGGTTAAGTTCGCGCGTTTTACCTTGCCTGTAATTATCCAGTGATGCCCTCTCTCCGGTAGTGAATTTATGAATCGCAAAAAGTTGCTTCTCTTTGTTAGTTAACTGTTTCGCGGATGACTCATGATGGTTCATAACAATGCGCGTTAGGTCCAGTGAAGCTTGTTTGAGGGTGTTGTCCCACCTCGACAAGTTGCTATGGGACATTTCAGACGTGGCAGGTCTTAAAATGAGGCGTAAACCTTTAGGCCCAGTAGATGCAGCAACGTACGTTTTTAAAGTGGAAGCATGAAGGTTACACTGAATGCGTTTTTGAATTGCCTTTCTAATCTTCAAAAAATGCACAGAGGCGTTCCCAAAGGGTGTCTTACCCCGGCAAGATGTTGTGAGTCAATTGGTTCCGTTGGCTGGATCATACCGCGTGCTTCTGAGCCCGTACCTTGGCTGAGGCGACGTGGCACAGCGCGTTGGTGAAGTTGCCGATGGGCTGGCTGCTGCCTTGCGATTCACTGGATTGTCCACAGCATCGCTACAAGTCGTACCGTTGTCTGTTGTCGTCCTTGTCGTTTTGCTTGTTTTCGTTCGATCTGTAGGTGCGTTTGGTGTAGGCTCGCTGTCTCTCGGTGCTTTAATTGCTACTTGATATCTTCTTCGTCGCTGCCTTGCCTCTTGACGTCTTCTTTGCGGATGCCTCGCTCGCCGATGTCTTGCTTTTCATGGCATCGCTTCTAGCCACCTTGGTTTTCAATGCCACAATTGTGTGACTCTTCGCTGACTGGCTTTTAGTGCCTTTTAGCTGCACGTTACTGGTACTATTGCGTGCATTGCCAGTTTGTCAAATGAGGAATCGTTGTCACGTTGAAGATTAATTGCTGCAGTTCCAGGAGTGCGACACAGTGTTTTACTGCTTGTGCACTTTTCCCCAAGAGGATGATGACGTATTTTGTGGATTCTTGAAGCATAATTGTCTGTAGTGACAGGCTAGTAGCGCGTAGCCCTCGAAGCTCGGATGCAGGCCATCGCCTGCGAAGACGCGAGACGGGGGAAACCATTCGAATCCATGCTCTACGTGGAATACGAGTTTTGAACGCCGGCAAAAACAGCGAAGCAGCTCGTTAGAAAATCCCGCAGACTTGTTGCAACGTAGCACAAACGCCTGGTTTTGGTTACCACGGCGTCGAATGCAGGATTGTAGTAGGACCAGGCTTGAATATATCCGACTTATCTCAGGATGCTGCTTTGTTATAAAGTCTAGCATTTGACGGTACTTCGCAAAAGTTGTGTTGCCGGAACACATCGGAACGTCATTGCTGCCGATGTGAAGGATGAGGCTTTTAATTGACAGGTCCACAAATAGCAACAGTGAATCTAAGTCACTAATCGTGGCACCATTTGGAGATATGAAGGCTGGCGTACCTGCTTGAAGCGGATCAAAATGCTGATGGTACTTAATTTGCGAGTCGCCCAGGACGGCTGTAGATGCTGCAATCTTGGAGTACTTGCAGTGAATGATTTTCGTAGTGCCTTTTACGGGACCCATAGCAGTGAAATTATTCAAGGAAAAGTTCTGTAGGTCCGGTGCATAGGTACGTGAAGAAACGAAGGTGCACACTTACGAAAATTGCATCTTTAATGTTTTTAACGTTTCGGCCGTGGCACGGCGTTCGTCAGAATAAACACAGATACAAGCGTGCAGCCGCTTTTATGGGCATGCGCACGTGGGCATAATCAGCAATACGTGCACGTGCGCAATTGCAAATAAAAAAAAGTACAGCAGCAAATATAAGTTAAGCACGATAAATGACATGGATGAAATATCATTAAGGTGTCACGATGACTGCACATGAAGTACAATCTAATATCAATTGCGACATGGCAAAACTGATTTGGCATGCTTTGTAAATTCTGTACACGAACATACACATCAAGATATGGCCGAAAGGCACATTTTTCCTACATTCTCAGGAAGCATTATAACTTACTGACACAAAGCGACCGTCTTAAACACATTTTCACGGAATCGCCACGAGTTGTCTATCGTCGCTCTAGGAATCTGCGTGACCTAGTAAACTCTTCCAAGACTAAAGCGATTGCTCCTGCTGGTTGTCATCCTGCAATAAGCCCCGTTGTAAAGTTTGTACACACATGACCACATCAAAGACTGCTAGAAGCACAGCATCCAATTTTTCTGTTAGAACCAACGGCGACTTCACTTCCGACAGCACTAACGTCATATATCTGCTTGAATGTGCAGTGTGTCATATGCAGTATATGGATCAGACCGAAACATCTTTTCGTATCAGATTCAACAACCACAAAGCACACGTTAACAGCTTGCCACACCTTCCATTATCTAAACATGTTCGACTGCCAGGTCATACGTTTGACAATATCAGTGTAACCATAATACAATCAGGTTTCAAATCGCACCATGAACGAGAAGTACGAGAATCCTTTCTCATCCATAAATTTAACGCTGTGTCATCCGGTGTCAACGAGAGCATAGGAAAAATGTCGCGCCTTTCTGCCATATCTTGATGTGTATGTTCCTGTACAGAATTGACAAAGCATGCCAAATCAGTTGTGGCATGTCGCAATTGATATTATTCTGTACTTCACGTGCAATCATCGTGACACCTTAATGATATTTCATGCATATAATTTATCGTGCTTAAGTTATATTTGCTGCTGTACTTCTATTTTTATTTGCAAGTGTACACGTGGATGTACTGCTGATTATGCCCACGTGCGCATGCCCATAAAAGCGGCTGCGCGCTTATGTCTGTGTTTATTCTGACGAAGGCCGTGCAATTTGCGTAAGTGTGCACCTTCGTTTCTTCAACTATATATATATATATATATATATATATATATATATATAACAGTCTCGGAAGAAAACAGCAGTTTACGATAGGTAGCGAGGCACTGGAAGTGGTAAGCGAATACATCTACTTAGGGCAGGTAGTGAGCGCGGATACGGATCATGAGACTGAAATAATCAGAAGAATAAGAATGGGCTGGGGTGCGTTTGGCAGGCATTCTCAGATCATGAACAGCAGGTTGCCATTATCGCTCAAGAGAAAAGTGTATAACAGCTGTGTCTTACCAGTACTCACGTACGGGGCAGAAACCTGGAGGCTCACGGAAAGGGTTCTTCTTAAAGGGACACTAAAATGAAAAATGATTTCTTCTGCATCAGTAAATTACCGTTCTACAACACCAAAAAAACCACTCTTACAACGATAAGACGTTTGGTAAGCCAGAAAAAGCGCAAGAACGAAATACGGGTGGCGACGCCTACTTATGTTCCCGCACCTGGGGGCTGTGACGTCAAGGATTTTGATGGCATCTTCTAGGGCCTGCTAATTATATATAGCGGTACAGATTGACTACATTGTGTTCTAAAAGAACCAAATATTACATATGGCAAGTTTCGGGAACCTTTATACAGCCAACATGGCCAAAATGCGAAAACATGCTTTGGAATCCCTGACGTCATGCTGACGTACAGGCGCTGGAGTTCCGGCGCGAAATTCAAATACTGATACTGGGACCTTCATTTTCTCATCTAATAATCAAACTACTTTTTTGAAATGACTGCCTGCAGGGTTCTCAAACAATGCTTCATTAGTCTAAACTGATTTATTGTTTCGCTTTAGTGTCCCTTTAAATTGAGGACGACGCAACGAGCTGTGGAAAGAAGAATGATGGTTGTAACGTTAAGGGATAAGAAAAGAGCAGATTGGGTGAGGGAACAAACGCGTTAATGACATCTTAGTTGAAATCAAGGAGAAATGGGCATGGGCAGGACATGTAATGAAGAGGGAAGATAACCGATGGTCATTAAGGGTTACGGACTGGATTCCAAGGGAAGGGAAGCGTAGCAGGGGCGGCAGAAAGTGACGTGGGCGGATGAGATTAAGAAGTTTGCAGGGACAACATGGCCACAATTAGTGCATGACCGGGGTAGTTGGAGAAATATGAGAGAGGCCTTTGCCCTGCAGTGGGCGTAACCAGCCTGATGATATATATATATATATGGGATGATTATGAATGAGGAAAGAGACGCTGCAGCCCATCAGGAAGGACGGCGCAGCGTCGTGGGGGGTGGGGGAGTAGGCGATAAAGTGGAAAGAGGTGAGCGGCCAGGGCGCTCGCAGCCAAGCAGCCCGCGCTGTATCTTGAAACCCCCCCCCCCCCCCGCTTCGGAGCCTTGCGTGCAACATGAAAAATGCAGAAACGCTTCTTTGAGGTAACCACTGGGCCGATTTTAATAAACTTCCGGTATCTGAGAGAGAAAGCTAAATTCTAGTGACTGTCGGAATCAGAATTTTGATTTAGGGCCTGAATTATTAAAAAGAAATTGTGAAACATTGGTAAGATTGAAAAAAAAGTAGAAGCACGAAGTTCACAATTCCGTGGGTCTGCACCGCTCTGCACCTAGAACAAATATCGCAGTTCTGCAAGCTTCATCCAAGAACATCCTAAGTGTACAAATTTGATACGTCATTTCTATATTACGCGAATTTGTTACATTGTTTACAAGGTTTTTGCAAAAGTTCTGCTCCCAAATTAGTGTTCTATTTGAGAGCCATTTATGATATATCAATTTTGTCCGTGTTTGATGTACTATTACTGCCACTGTAGTACTATTAGGAGCCATTCACAGAATTGTGACATCCATTTTCATTGCTGAGTTATAGAGTCGTATACTTGATAGTTTCGTTTTCTGAAAATGCGCGATTTGTACGAATTTTTATTAAAATTGACGAGCTACATCAATAATTTGCAGCCAACAGTCGCTAGGCTTTTAACTTTTTCTTTTAACTCTAACCAACGCCATGAAGTTTGGTGCACTGATTGCCGAGATAAACGATTTCTCCTTTCCCATGCACTTATATGGCAGCCCTAAAGCTTCCTCTTAAGCTTCAGCGTCTGCAACGGTACTATGGTCCCTAGAAAGAGAAAAACATTCTAGTGACCATAGCGGTACATTCAACGAGGTTTAAAAGGGTACGTCCAAGAACGTTTACAATTTACGTCCAGTCAATGCCTCCTGTATTTTGACAATGCCTGCCCAGTCTCTTCAAGATACACGACGAAATGTACGCGGATCAGTGGTACACTGCGGCGGCGTCAGAAATTTATGTTTGCCATTATGCTGACAGCATGGACTTTCGCCGTGGGGACATCAGCGGTACCGCTGCTTTTGGTTTTCGTGTAACAATAAGGCCCGCTGACGTGACCCTAACAACTGCGCGGCTGCCCTAACTATGCCGAGTAATCTGTTACTGGACATTACTGGGAGTGTAACTATGAGCGTAACGTACTCGAAATGGAAAGTGATGCCCGGTTGATCCCAGTTTTGGCAATACCGGGCAGGCATAGAAGCTGCTCGTCTAGGGTAGCTTGTACAGTACATTGTACAGTAGTACATCCGTGTGTTCACGGCCTCCGAGAGCGGGCGGAGCACGCTGTCCACCATAGAAGCACGGGCGCTGCTGTCTGACAGCGCACGCCGCCGAATCTCGGAGGCCGTGGTGTGTCCAGTACGTTGCCATCGCGTCGTCAGCCGCCAGTGGGCACCACGCCTATTTCCTGATTGTGTTTTTATTTGGCCGCCGTGTTTCGTCTACGGTTTGGGTGATTCATCTGTTGTGATCGCGCAATCGCTCGGACACCGCCGTTGCCAATGTCATGTACTGGGTGTAGTTCAAAGTTCGGACTCCTCACGAGAGAGGTAAGGCGTCCCTAAAAGCAAGCGCGCATTTTATCGCAGTTCCTCCCTGCTGTTGTTATTCTCTCGCTAGCTTCGCGATATCGCACAAACTTCACAATGCTCGATTGATTTCTTCTGAAAACCGTCTGATCGTGCTCTATATGTGTCTCTTGTGCGGCGCTTTTAGCACTCCTGTCCCAACTGCCAATTCTCGTACTGCGCCAAATGCCTAAAGTCGTCTGTGCTCGTACCGAAGTTAGGAAAGCAGCACAAAGTTTGCAGGACGTGCTTTGAGACTCTCAGCAGGTAAGGATGCTTTTATCTCAAAACGCTTGTTACGTATTCCTTAATAGAGGCCTCTACACTACTTTTGAAGGCCGTTTCGGTACTGCGTATGCCGCGCGATAGTTAACCGAAACCGTTGCTGCAATATGCAACATGCGACGTTGCTAAACTCCGGTCAAAGCGGTTCGTCTGAATCACGTAGTACTAGTGATCGAATACAACTGTTATTCTACCATAGGGTTCTTAAGTTTACAAGAACCAGCACCGTGGCTCTATGGTAATTTAACTTGTGGTCGGTTTGTTTCAGTCTATGAACTCTGAACGCTCGATCGTGCAGCCAGTTTGCTCGGTAACCGAACGGTACATGTAGCCGTTGAGTATTTGTTCTAATCATACCTTGATGGGGGAGAGGGGCATTGTGAAAAAAACTTAAAGGTGATGTTTCACTAGAATATGTGACTAATGATATTACAAGAATATATCACTGAGGCTTGTTTCTAACCGAAACCTTAGTGATAGGTTTACAGCTAGGTGTCTTTAGCGGTTTACGACACAGGACTCCATGCAGCTGGCTCCATGATAACGGGCTAGCCATTAAACTTCGTATAGTTTCAGTAGACTGGCTTATTGAAGCAGACATAGCACACTGACAAGCAGCCATCGTCACTTAATTCTTTTGAGTGTCACTACGATTGAAAGAGTGCTTGCATTTCAAGCTTGTGTTTGTTTCCACAGGACTACTGCTAGTAAAACAGAGGAAAGAGAAGCGCCTGCTGCTCTGCAAAAGTGAGTCCTGCGAGAGTTGGTAGTGTTCTGTCAAAATAGCCCCACAACATTTATGAATTCCTATGAAAGAAACGCAAAACTTAAGTAAACTATAAACCAAATGTTTCTTGAGAACAGAGGAGGTATATGTTATATCACACATTAAGGATTCGATACATATTTTGTGTTTGCACTGAATGCTCAGCAGATTTGCAACACGTGGCCTGTGTTCGTTCATTTTATCCTGTGTTTGACGTTTGGCGCTGTTGTGATGGCTGAGCCCACATTTTTCCTTTGATGCACATGTGAGGTACGCATGCAGAAAGAAGGAAAGTGAAAAATTATCTACAGTATAGTGTGTATTAAGGCTGCCTTATTTTCTTACGGTTTATGTATTGGTTATGTGTGAGAAATATTTTGCCTAGCCATCAGCCATGGTGGCTGCATTTAGATTGGTGCACAATGCAAAAACACTTGTGCACTGTGCTTTGGGGGTAGGGTGAAGAACCTCAGGTGGTCAAAATTAATCTGGAGCAATCTGCTAGTTAGTTGTCCTTTCCTGTGACACATTTTGTATCAAATTCAACTCCTGTTTTCTTTTTCTAGCTATATATGGAAATATTAGATAAGCTTTAAGGATGTCTAGAGTGTTAGGGGTAGTTGATTATATTCCACATTGAAAGCAGTGCAAAAAACACAGACAGATAAAAAAATGATTCAAGTGCTTGTTGGCAACATTTAAAAATCTATTTTTACCAGAAGTTCAGCTTAAGGACTTTACTGAATCTACAAAAAAATTAAGCAAATGTTGTTGAATTGTGCAGCTTATCAGAGAGTACAGCTTAAAGAATGGATGTTAAAAGGAGATAATTGTCATTATGTATCTTCGTAATATTTTGGTGAAGTGACAGTTGTCACATCAATTGCAGTTAAGTAAATGAAATTAATTTTCTCTAATACTCAATGTTGTATAAATAAGGGGACACAGGTATGAAGGTCTATGCTACTGACATGTTTGCACTGTATTTTGTTACTTTCAAATTTTGCAAGCAGTACTTGCCAATTTTGTCCATAATTAATCATAAGTACACAGTTACCTGTGTTGATGAGGAATGCTTTCTCCATTTAATAAGGGGCCATATTTTGTACCGATTCATTTCATTTCCCATTATTATTATTTTTATCTGTCCCGTCAAGTGGCTGATCCCATTAGTGATGCAGGCACGAAAGCATTCGAGGCAGCATTCAGGAAGAGTTTAAAGAAATGGAGAATGAAATGGGGAGACTGTTAGTTATTAAAACTGTAGAAACTGAGGACTCAGAGTCCAGTAAAAAGGAATGCTGGAAACGTGAAAAAGCAGCAAGATTGATTTCACAAAAGATATTAGGGAGTTTTAGAAAGTGTTGCATTTCAAGAGTCACGGTATACCTAAAATAGGGTCAGGGAAAACAGGAGGAATGCGGTAGATGGAAATTCAAGACGATGAGCAAAACGAGAACAAGGTGAAAGCAGGAGCCAACGTTTCAAGTGGACTTGTCTTTTTCAAAGCGACATACGTGAGATGATGATTATGATGATGATGATGATAATGTGAGATAGGGTCAGCGGCAGAGCACATGCACAGAACTGAAACTGCACTTGAGTTCCTCTGAACTTTTTTTTTTTTATTATTCTCTCACGTGCCTCGCACTCAGCGTTTCTGAACTTTGGGTGCCATTTCTAAAGCTGCCTATTTCTGCCTTGCCTCAAATGTGAGAGGAAGATGGCTGTGCTGAACAAGCAGCCGCAATCCAGTGTAAGCAATGTTCTTTTGGGCAGTTTTTTGCACTCTTTTGTACACCTGACTGATATCGTGCCTTAATGTTCGGTACTTCGTTTCTGAAACTCCCTATTTCTGCCTTGCTTCAACTGTGAAAGGCTAGTGCTGAACACTGAACAAGCAGCCTCAAGCCATTGCAAGCCGAGTTATATTGTTTTTTACATTCTTTTGTATGCCTTGCCGATATCATCCCCTATCCTTAGGTACCCTGTTTCTAAAACTCCCTATGTCTTCCTTACCTTGCCTATGAAAGGAGAATGGACGCACTCAACAAGCAGCAGCAAGCTGACCACTCCGCTTCTCGTGGAGGTGGTTCTGCGCTACAGATAGAGGAGATTGAGAGCCGGCTGAAGAAGCTGCGTCAGGACAGCAAAGGTGAAAGTTCGAGATATTTTTCTGTCTTGATTGCTCTATCTACATTCCTCAATATATTAATGATAATAATAATAATAATAATAACTTTATTGCCCTGGCTTGACACAGCAACAAGAATGCTAACATTTCATTACTTACAATGGCAGAATCCTCGTGACGTGCTGTTAGTTGAGACATTAAAGTGGCTTTAGAGGGGTCAGGCCTGAACTAATATAACAGTGTTTTTAATGTCGAGACAGAATATTTTTATGATTCATTTGTGTAATTAATGAAGGCTGCTTTGTAGACTTGTAAGTACTGTAGTTTACAGGGATTTGTTCTCAACACGAAGCTCTCGCTGGTTTTTTGCTTATATATATGCATCTGAAATGCAAAAACGTTATTAATAGACAACCCCTTAACCCATTTGAATGAAAGTGATTGCATTTAAGAAAAAAGTTATTTAACCCTCTTATGCCATTTATAAAACGATCACAACTGTTTATATTCAGTTATTCAGAAGGGAAAGAAATGACACAGATAATGACAAATGTCATTCTTAGTGTGGTCCTCGCATTCCTATCTTCGTTTTCAATCTTCCACCTGGTTTTGTTCTGGCACCCATGCTTCCACGATAGCGCCGCTGTGTCTGGGTTAAAGAAATATAATGGCTGCTATAAATGTATGACAGATGGCAGAAATATGCAAGAATGATCGTTGCACTACAGCGCAACCACTTAAAATGGAGAATCGCTGGCAGTAGCGGTTTGCGAACCATCCCTCCAACCGGTGGATGCTCCCCCCACGCAGCAAAACCACGCCCACAAAAGGGCACGTTCTGTAGCGCGCTAACGAAAACCCCAGGCTGAGCATACCCAGAGAGAATAAGAAAATATGCTTCTAAGTATATACACCAGATGGCAGAACTACCTTGGTGCTCCCCAACTTCATATTATACTGCGCAAATTTGACTGGAGGGAGTTGAGAATGTACCGGTACATCAGTGGCACTGAAAGGGTTAAGATTCTAATTGCAATTCACCTTGACCTCGAGGAAACACTTGCTAACACCAAGTGGCGTCGTTGTCTGCAAGGCTTTTAATCATGTCAACAATTATAGAGCATGGTTTTAATGGGACACGGTGCAACATTTCCAGATGTCATTCCAATTCACGCCGACATCGAGGAAAGACTCGCAAAACTCAAAGAAGTTGATGTCTCCTACTATCGTCAGGCCCCAATCACAGTGAGTAATAATTGTCTCATAACGTGCTGCCACCCAAAGGCTTTAGTAACTAGCGTCATGGCAGGTGCTGAAGGACTCGATGAACTTGTCCAGTCAGTCAATCACTCATTAGTTTATACATACAATGTGTTTACAAATATACATGGATGGATATGTAAGTGTACAGAAGGACTCTAATGTTGCACACAAATTGCCGTATACACTCGTGTATGGGCCAGACTTGCCTTTTTTTTTTCAATTTTGACGAAGTGCAGCTCCTACATCGGGCTGGCCCATTTTGCTGTGGCCCTTACTAGAGTGTGCATAGTTCGTAACTGTGACTGACGCAACAACAAATGTGAACTAATAGTGTAGCAAGTAGGTGACGCCCCCTCGGACATAATCTTGGTTCACCCGCCAAGCTCGGCGGCCTGCTATAGCTCGGCAGGCAACAGTGGTCACCCGCACCACAATAAACACCGACGAGCACGGCAGCTCGCCGGTCAGTAATCTTTGAGCACCACCACGCTGAGAAGCCCTCCCTTGTTCACGACACGGGGTGGATTGTGACACTGGCGACGAAGATGGGATCCGTGTGACTCTAGCGACGAAGCTGGCGACGAGTACCTACGGAGCGTCCCACGCCGCCGCGAGCGGCGAAACACCGCCCCCCGTTGCTGTCGCCATGCCGCTGTACGGAAGGCTCGAGCCGTTCGAGGGAGATGGGTCCGCCTGGCAAATTTACGAGGAGCAAGTCCACGTGTTCTTCCGGGCAAACGACACACCCGAGGCCAAACAGCGGGACATTTTCCTAGCCAGCTGCGGGACCCGCGTCTTCAGCCTCTTGCTCGACCTTCTGAAGCCAGCCACGCCGCACGTTAAGACGCTGGGTGAGCTGCTTGCCATACTGCGCTCGCATTTTAACCCAGCACCGTCCACACTCATGGAGCGTTTCCGCTTCAACAACCGGAGCCGCCGGGAAGGAGAGACCCTCGGGCAATTCGTTGCTGCGCTACGAGGGTTAGCGAGTGCCTGCGCCTTCGGGGACCAACTGGACTCGCTGCTCCGGGACCGTTTCGTCTGCGGAATCAACAACCCCGCCATGCAGACGCGACTCCTGGAGCTTCCCGACCCGTCGCTGGACGACGCCGTGAAGGCAGCGCTGGCAATGGAAGCTGCCGCCAAGGACGCCGGCGAGATTTCCCGTGCGACTGGCTCACCGTCGGCGGAAGCGGCGGTCAACAAGTTCGCGACAAAGGGCAGTACCTGCGGTCGCTGTGGTGGTGCCCACTCCCCTTCACAGTGCCAGTTCTCTCAAGCACAATGCTTTACGTGCGGGAAAACTGGGCACCTGGCACGTGTATGCCGAAGTGGGAGGACGAACAGCAAGCAGCAGCCTGATTCAAGCCCAGGTACAACACAAGCCCGCGGCCAGGGTAGCCGTCGCAAGGGTACGCGGCGGAGGCATGCGGCAGCAAGCTCAAGTTCTTCCGCGGCCAGGCTCCACGTCGTGGCCGAGGACCCGCCGATTTTCGACATGTGGCACACAGGCTTTGTACCGTCGTCTGTGCCGCCATACATGCTGACCGTCGAAATCTGCGGGCAACCCATTTCCATGGCGCTGGACACGGGGGCCAGCGTGTCTGTAATGGCCGGGAAGCTCTTCAAGCGGACTTTCCCCGGCGTGTCCGTCGAGGCTTCGGGCGTGATGCTGCGCAGCTCCTCCGGGCAACTCTCCCAGGTCCAGGGTCAGGCACAGGTCAGCGTTCGTTTTGGCGACAGGGAGGCAACCCTTCCCCTTTACTTAACGAAGGGGTCGTCGCCGACGCTGCTGGGCCGAAACTGGATTCATGTACTGGGCATTCGTCTGCCAGAGTACCCGGAAGCCAGCCTGCATGTGATGCAGAGCTGCCAAATCTGCCAGAAGCATCAGCGAGCCTCGCGTAATGTGGAAAGCACCCCCTGGTCGTTCCCACAGAGACCCTGGTCCCGCCTACAGGTGGATTTTGGGGGCTGTGGCGGTGGTGGCGGAGCAGCCTCCCTGCGCTTGGAGGACCTGCAGAGCCAGCTCGAGGAACAGCGGGAGCTGGCATCGGCACGGCTGCTGGAGCTGGAGCAGCTCCAGCTTGACCACAAGGAGGCCCTGAAGACGGTGGAGCGGCTGCGGATAGAGCTGCGGTCGATGCCCGAGAGCCTGGTGGTGAGCACGGCAGAGTGCAAGTGCCTGCAGAGCCAGTTCTCCGTGCTGTACAATGAGAGCCTGCAACTCAAGACTCAGCTGGACGAGTGGCGCTCCTTGCTGTCGACAGCCAAAAACTCACACCTTCGCCACATTGAGCAGATAGAAAGCGAGGAGCTGGTTGTCCAGAAGAAGCTTCGCTCGGAGGTCATCCGCCTCGAGGACAACATCGCGCAGATTCGTCTCGAGTACGAGAATCTACGCACTGAGTTTGAGGCGTCGTCGGTGTCCAGTGAGCAGGCTCAGCCAATCAACCGGGAGATGCGGCACATTATAACGAGCCTGCAGAGCCGCAACAGGCAGCTCAAGAGCGAGGTCTCCCGCAGTAAGCGCAAGCTGCGCAAGGCTCAATCAGAGAAGCAGAAGCTGGCTGCTGACCAAGGGTGCCGTCCCGGGCCTTTGCCAGAGTCGGGAGCTCCAGTTGTCGCCAGGAACTTCCGTCCTGGCCCACCCTGGTCTGCCGGACAGGTGGTGTCTCCTGCCAGCGCCTCATCGCTGCTCGTCCGCATGCCAGATGGGGCCATGTGGCACAGACACGCCCACCATGTCAGACCTCGCCTCGGGACCTGGCCAGCACCCTCGACTGCCACTGAGTTCCAGCCCGCAGGAGGACTAGCGGCAGCACCAGTCGCTTCTAGCGGAGTACCGCCTACCTCGGAGGCGACAACCGTAGCCAGTGGTGCGGCACCCGTGGGACCGGTGTCAAGCCCGGCACCACTCGCAAGGCCGACCACTACGGACCCCCCGGATGGAGCAAGGCTGGCTCAGGCAGCACCCGGCGTTGCCACACCCGACCCGTCAACACCGGTGCCCAGGCGGAGTACTCGACGGCGGAGGCCACCAGACCGTTACTCGCCTGGGTAGCAGGCACTGTCGACCCAGCTAGGGTGGAGGCGGAGCCTCATAGTGTGAACTTGGACGTTTGTTTCACGAGTTTAACTTGAACTTGGACGTTGTTGAACTTGGACATTGGTTTGAACTTGGAGGTTTGTGTTTTTTATTTTAACAAACAAACTGGGGGTGAGGGGTTGTAGCAAGTAGGTGACGCCCCCTCGGACATAATCTTGGTTCACCCGCCAAGCTCGGCGGCCTGCTATAGCTTGGCAGGCAACAGTGGTCACCCGCACCACAATAAACACCGACGAGCACGGCAGCTCGCCGGTCAGTAATCTTTGAGCACCACCACGCTGAGAAGCCCTCCCTTGTTCACGACACGGGGTGGATTGTGACAAATAGCATTAAATCCTCAGGATTGTAAGTTATTGCTTTGAAATCTTGTTTTCATCTGAAACTGAATAAAAGCATTATCCAGGGTGAAAGAGACCGAGCCACCGAGAGGTTCCTAGTTCATACACTGCAAGAAGACGCAGTCTTTTGGAACGGCTGTGCTGGAGCTGCAGATTGATCAGTATATGAAAGGGATATTTCACACCCATACAAAAGTGGCAGTAAGCTACAAAAATTCATGTGAAAGAAAGCTTCGCTGATTAAAAAACATTCATCCTGGTGCCAAGGCTATTGGACCTAAGGTTAGGACCAACTGCTGCCTGACCAGGACATCCCCTCGACCAATCAGGCTCACTAGGAAGCCAACAGTTCACATCGCAAGCAGGAACTGCTATTCAACTGCTAGCTGCCTGCTTAGCTCTCCTGCAAAGTTGGGTGATGTTCCTAAGTTCAATCTGCAGACCAGGAGGTTTTAACTCTGAAGCTTCCTGGGCAGCCTGATAAGTGTTCTTTAAATCTGTCATGAATCTACCTCTATATCGTGTATTTCTGCAGAACTCATTTTGCTGAAAAATGAGGACGGTTATAGAATAGAATATCTTTATTTCCATCTACTTGATGGAGGATAGTTAACCTTTTAACACTAGCCCTAGATGATACATTAAAATATCAGCTGTGGTTGTTCTACCATTCACGTTGCGCTGCAAGTGAGGCCAATGTTGGCGCTGTGTTTGGCCAACATTGCTTAACATTTTGCCCGTGTAGGCTCCTGTACAGTCAACTACAACATAGTGTCGGACACGGAATTCGGGAAATGTTGCTAAATTCCGTCAAGCCTGTGTACATATTCTTAAATTATAAGTATGACCTTTCGTAGCTTTTGAGAATTGCACAGCAATTCATCGAATTAGAGAAGTGCCACACCCTGACAGAGCAGAACGCAATGATTATTCATTGCTTCACGCAGTGGTCACAATTCACATTTTTTTTTTTTTTGCAAGCTGTGTTCTGTCATTCTTTGTGGCTGGCTACCATCATTGCCAGTGTTGGCTGATGTTGGGTGAACCCTGCTTTGTGTGTTGCTTTGCCATCCTGTACCACTATTGCCAAAGATTAGTTCTACCCCTCCACAACAATTCCTAGTTTTCGTGCGCTTGCTGGAAATTGATCACCCTCAGCTCATTGTAGTGAATGCAGTTGAACTTGAGCACTCGCACTCCATTATTTTGCCAATTGCAATCGCTTCTTAAGAATGTGTTGAATCTTTGCAGGTGTATGCAACGGATGCAGAGAAAGCAAGCAGCCTCTTCGCTGAAGTGATGCACAAGGTGGCCATCGACAGGCGTCGGGCCCAGGTTATAAAGGCAACCACCGATGAAATGGAACAGCGTCTCGAACGCCTACGTGGACTTAGCAGAGATTCCATGGATTCAAACCTTCAGGTGCGCATTCCTCAGAGCTTCACACAGTTCTACATAGTCTTACCTTTTTCCGGGAACATTAACAAAAAAGTTTGGTTATTGTATATCATTTATATATTCTCATTAACATGTAGTTTAAGAGAGAAGATATCGTTTGTGCCATCCTGCATGTACCTTTTCATTCATAACTGTGATATAAATATTTTAGTTAGTCTACTCTCCTTACTCCCATAGATAGTAATAGTTCTAAAAGGAATAAAATCTGAGTCACTTGGCACTGATGCTTTACAGAGAAGTGTTCTTGGAGAGGTGTAATATGTGTCACACAATGTGTGGTTCAGGTACTTATACTGTGTGATGTTCTTGTTTTTTCCCTATAAAGATTTTATTCCAATTTATCTCAATGAGGTGCACATAATAGATCAGACTTGTGTGGGTGTGTACACTAGCCCGTGCAGTTAAGAGGACAACAAAGGCAAAATTGGGGCAAGCTAAATTGATATGATTTGTGAAAGAACATATGTCTCACTGCTGGTAAGGACCGAGCTTATGCAACAGGTGGAAAGATTTTAATAAGACAGAGCGGAGCGGCAGCCGTGGTTTCAAGAACACGGGACCAGCCCTTGCTACTGTAAACCGTCCCGGCACTGATTTGTTGGGAGCGATCAGTTTTCAGTGTTATAAAGCAAACTGCAGTGCATTCGAACCTAAAACAGGGCCAACACTGTTCAGTGTTGTCCTTTTTTTTTTCTCGCATTAACTTTTTTTGTTTTTCTGGCACCAGAACTTTCAACCCAGTTCATGTTCCTGTGTCATTCCGTGTTTTTCTTCAACACTATGTTCATGTGGGTTCCACTGTTTAACTTTTGTTTTCTGGTGTCTCTCTCTTTGCATAGAAAGAAATTTACTGTTATTCATAGCATACAGAATGTATGAATACAATGAAATGTGTTTCAATATGGTGATGAAAAACAGCATGTCGTATTTATTTTTTTACTTTTATGCATAGCATGCTATATTGTTCTGCCTTCGACTTCATGCTTTTGCTTTCTTATTCTTGTATTTCTTACTATTTTACTGGCATAGGAGTGACGACTTCTCTCCATCATTTTGTTTGCTTCACGGTCTGTACATTTTCCACTTTCTTTGTCTTTTATGTCTACTAGCCTTGTTCCAGTCTTTTGTGCAATGCTGTACTACTATCTTTTATGTTATGTTGCATTTGGAATATTGCCCTATTTCCATTTATTTCTCTCTGTGACGTCCTCCTTACCAAAAGCCTCGTATGAGGCCTGTAAGGAACTTTTAAGAAATAATTAAATATTGTAATCTGCTACTGTTTTCTTCTCTCTAGGACACAAAGGACAACACTTCATCCGATGCCGCTGGTGTTCCCCTTGCCACAACGGCGCCAACAGAGCTTCACCGGTCCACACAGGGAGTGAGTGATGGAAAAGAGGACCAGCCCATAGACGAAGTGGCACGACTGATTAGCGAAGAGCTTAAAGCGGCAGCAGAGTCAGCGAAAAAGGGTCTAGAAGAACTCCAGAAGGACAAAGAACTCATGAGGGAGCTTGGGCAGATCAAGACCAAGAAAACGGGTGAGTTCTCATAGCCTTTGCACTTGCTACAGTGTGCCGCTGTACAGAGTTTGTGTGTTTGGGCTTCAACACACAAAATGTGAGAGAAACAGCTCAGAAAAACCTCTTCATATTCCGTCTGTTGTTGTGCGCTTAGTAGATAGAATTTCCACACAACTTGGGGTTTAGCCGTGCTGCAGCATTGGAAACTTGGCTAGTGTGATGTAACACAGCAGGGGCTGCTGCGTTTTCTGACGATCCATCTCAGCTTTCATTCTTTTTTACCCTTTGTCAGTTGGCTCAGATGCTGCCGTGCCACAGGGATCTTGCATCTCCACTGTCCACTTAAATTTTACATTTTCTTTCTGCCTGCGTTATATGCAGGTAAAGTATGGTATATACCAGCATTGTGTAAACACCGAAGACCTTTTTTGTGTGTGTTTGCTTCACATTTTGGGATACCCGAGCGCTTCATCTTTATGGAGCTGACTTCTGCGTCTTTGGATTTGTTTTGCAGCCAACGTGCCATGCAGCGGTACTCACTCATGCTTACACATACCTGTATGTGTTCTCACGGATGAGTGTGGTGAAATCCCGACAATTCAAAATCTCTTAACTCGAATTGATGAATATTTCTAAGTGTTCTGTTCCGTGTACTTGAATAGAAAAAGACTCCTGCGAATTCAAATTCAAAGAAACTCGCAATGATTATTTTGAAAAAAATGTCTCGCTCCCATGGATTACTTTCGGATGAACCCGAGCCAAAGGCAAAGATTGTGTAACATTGTGTGCCTTAAATATGACAAGGAAAGACGCGTGGGGAGCTGAGATCGAACTGGGGCAAGCAGAGCACTGTGCACCCATCTTTCCCATACGGCAGCAAGGAGCCTTCAGCGTGCACTTCATCCTGTTACCATGCAGTCAACTATGACTCCCCCCCCCCCCAATTTCTCCTAGCACATGCTTGATCACATTATCTCTTAAGATTGGCCACGCAGGAGAATGGCATGCATCAAGCCACCATCCTGCTAGGCTCAGCCTCTTCTTGCTTTTCCGAACACCAACAGCAAAAACTGGGTGTGAGGCGCGGCCTTATTGCACTTGCACTTTATACAGAACCTAGGCTTCTTCCAGCCGTAGCGTGCTGATAGAGGAATGTGAACCCAGTGATGGTTTTGTTCTTGTGAGCTGTACCGCACAAATGATTGGGCACTATATTTAAAGGGTCCTCTCTAGTTTGATTATTCCAATAAACTTCCAGTCCTCTTAGAATTCCAGTTAAGATTCTACTGTGCTGTACCTGCCTACGATGTCATGCCATAGTGAACGCTACTGCTTTCACTGCTCAATGATTTTTCAGGGTACTAGTGGCAGATGTTTTGCTTGCAGGTAAAAAAAAGGCGGAAGATGGCGGATCCGATTCAGACGACAGCACAGAGGCGGACGCTGTTGTGGCCAAGGTGAGGGCTGGGCATGACTTTATACTTCAGCTCAATTGCAGCCGAGCTTGTGCAGAAAAAAGATAACATTCTTGCTGCCACGGCAAAACGAATTTTCAGCTACATGAATTTCAGTGCAGAGGACATCTACAGTTGCACTATAATTCTTCGTGAAAACCCAGCACGGTGGCCTAGTGCCTATGGTGTTTTTCTGCAAAGCATGAGGTCACAGATTCAGTTCTCGACGGCAGCTGTCACATTTGATGGAGGCAAACTGATTTTTAAAAAAACGTGTAAATTCCGAGGTTTCACGCGCCAAAACCATGATGTGATTATGAGGCACACCGCAACGGGGGACTCCTGATTAATTTTGATCGCCTGGGGTTCTCCAATGTGCACCCATTGGACACTGTACGGCTGTTTTTGCATTTTGTCCCCCTTCAAAACGCAGCCTCCAGGCCAGGATTTGATCCCACACCCCTCAGGCTTAACAGAGTAATGCCAAAGCCACCACAGCTGTTGAAATGCTAAAACGCTCGGTGTTCTTGGATCTAGATGCACGTTAACCC
Source organism: Dermacentor andersoni (assembly GCF_023375885.2). Taxonomy (NCBI): domain Eukaryota; kingdom Metazoa; phylum Arthropoda; class Arachnida; order Ixodida; family Ixodidae; genus Dermacentor; species Dermacentor andersoni. Next base: position 110,093,051 of record NC_092823.1, read on the forward strand.
CAGGTGTCCAAAATGTTTCCGGAGATCTGTACTGGAGCACTCATCATGACCCACTTTGCACTTTCGGGATGTTCCTCTCTACCATTCTATCTAGCTTCCCTCCAGACTTGCACCTTAGTAGAAGGGTAGGCGCTTTTGCAGGGTGTCATAAATAATTTCAGTTGTCAAGAGGCCAACATGGCGATGCCCAGGGAGCTCTAGAGGGCATTGTGTACATTCAACGCGGTGGAAAGGTCCAAACGACTTTCTTGCATTGTGCAATTCCCCTCTGCTACGCTCCTGTCATGTATACACACGCTCTGAACCACCCATCAATGCTGTGTTCCAGACCACAGCAGCAGTAGGAAAGTCGAAGAAGCACAGAAAGCTTTGCTTTAGAATGCACCAGAGCACTCATTTGTGTGTTAGATGGATGGATGAGTCGTCAGAGCCACGACAGCGGCACTTGTTGGTAAAGAATGTAACTACAGTGGCTCTAAGCTTAATTGAAAATTAAAAAGATCATATAAAAATTCCCGTTTTTCTATGCATTGTTGTGAAAAACCTCATGTTGCTGCAGTCTGTATTTTACAAATTACCTTTCTTTTTTTCTTTTTCTGTAAATGTTGGAGTACCCCCTATGTAGGTTGCACATACAGCTGAACCTGGACTGATCATTGGTAGGGTTCTTGGTAAAAATTGATAAGTACCGGTGTTTCTCTGTTGCCTGGTTACAGGTTCTTGAACAAGCAAAACTCGAGGAACTCGAAGAGTTGCAAGAGCTGGGCTTAGACCAAGGCGGTGAGGTTGGTAAGGCTGGCTTGGCTATGTCAATTTATGTATACTTTGCACCTATTTTACATGGCACATACAGTCAGAACTTAAATGAAGTTCTATACGACGCAACAATACCTTTGTTATATGTATATATAATGAACTTCTCCATAAAACATCATCTATTTAGAACCTCTATATAATGAAGCATGCCTATACATAATCTAAACTTCAGGAGACTCGTTGAAGCAAGAGGCAGGCGAAGCATTCGCTTCCTGCTGCCGGCGCTCTTCACGATGGCGTTGTCTCACACAGGCAACACTATCAGCCGTGGGGGCAGTGCAGATGCGAAAGCGTGGCTGGCTTCGCTTCATACCGCCAATGTGAAGACATAGTCGACGTTGCATGAAACCGTATCTTTCATCACACACTATCAAAGTCTCCAAAATTCATTTGTGTCTCATTCAAAGTGCCTTTTCCGGCCAACATTCCTGAATTCAACGTTAGCCATGGGCTGAGAATTGGGCGTAATGTGTGGCTTGCTGCAGCGGTGACGCACTAGCACAGAAACCAATGAAGCCAGTGAAAACATAGGATTTAAATTGTACATAAATTTAAATTAAAATGAAGAATTTAATATGAATTAGAGTTAAATTTGACAAGGTTTGCATAAATTTGCGATAATCGTTATAAGAAATGAAACTTACCAGAAATTTAGTCCCCCATTTGTAACTAGTTTTACAGTCCAAATGAGCAGTTATGAAGCTTACTGCAACATCACCTTCATTCATAATTCTGCATTTTAATTTGAAAAATAAATGTTTTCTTCCACTATGCTTTTCTTGGCTTGTTTGTCGGCTTCACATTGTGCGTTATGTATTGTTTTTAAGGGCTGTAAAATAAGACTTTTTTCCTGCTAATTTTTCTAGTGAGTCTCGGTCAGCCTTGTGGCTTTAGGATGCAGATGTCTCTTATGCAAAAATCCCCAGGTGTCCTTAGCAATCGCCTAAGAGGCGCAAAGGTGAAAGCCTACTGTAATTCACCTTAATCCAATCACCGATCAATCATGAATTAATTTTGCTCATCATTAATCATCTCTTAAACACGGCTGGACATGCTTTGGTTCTCCTCTGGCCTTCCTTGGGTCATGCGATATTTTCTGTACCTCACAATGCAACCTTGAAACAGACATTTAAGACTTTTGCCTTGACTTTTTCGATTTCTGTCAGGAAGCTGAGGAGCTTCCCTGGTGTGTAATCTGCAATGAAGATGCCACCCTACGCTGCCATGGCTGCTCTAATGACCTTTACTGCCGCCGCTGCTACAAGTGAGTTGTGACACAACTGTATGAAGCAACAATGAAGCCAAGTAAAGTGCAAGCGAAGATTGTTGTTTTTGCTTAATTGAAATGTAGAAATAGTAACGTAAAAGGGAAATGAAAGTGGATGAAAAGGTCACTTGCCACAGGTGCGGACCGAGCCCACATCCTCCGCAGTATGCGTGCAGTGCTTTACCTTTAATTTCCCCGTACTTGATTATGTACTAATACCTATTCCCTTACTACTAACTTTCAGCTAAACTATTACCAAAACAATTGATTTCCCGTACGCTTTCTCTGGCTTCATTGTCAATTACTTGGTATGGCTGTGACTAACAAAAAAAATCGAACCTCTTGGATTTTTTTGTTCTCCTCGCACGACACCATTGAGTAACTAGATTTTAGCCTCTTGTAATGTTTTTTCTATGACAATAAAATTTTAATAAGTATAGTAATTAAATTATTATTCCTTGGTCTCCAGTGCTAGCCACAACTGAAAGCTTGTTCCGGCATATCAGAAACACTTCGGTGCACATATTCTTCGAGGTAACAAACTCAGTGTAGCATAAGTGACTCATTCGACTTTTTGGGGGTAATTGTGGTATCCTTCAGAAATCATGCTAAAATCTTTTACTTGTCAAGGGATGCAATCAGATGTGAAAGTATTTTCCGAGTTTCTCTCAGCAAACAAAAGCACTGTTAGGTAACATTTCTTTTGCTGCAACAATAATCAAAAGCCTAAAGCAGGATTTCCTCTGTCTGTCATCATCAGACAACCTTCTTGCCCTTGCCTTCGTTGTTATCAGAACTTTTCCCACTGCTATGCTGCCTTTTATAAACAGCAGACAGTGCTACGGAGGCTAGAGAAAACATCACTCCTTGCATTTGCAACCAAAACATACTGCGTCATATATGAAAGACATAGGTATGCACCATGTAATTCAATGTAAATATTAAGTATCATGCCTTTTTGTAGCAGAATGACATAATTATGATGTGGAAGGCATTGCGTAACTATTTACTTATGAACGGGCGTAGTGACATTTCTGCAACCAGCAGCAAGTTGCAGTTGTAACATAAAATAGTTATCCCACATAAAGGTGTTGCAGGTAGAATACGACTGCACTGCAAAATGCGCATAGCGAGACTTCTACAACCACGTAGATTTCGCAGCGTTGCATGCTATGCACGATATGGAGTACAGGATTTGTGTCCACCTCGCCACAGCATTGTGCTATGCAATCACAAGCTTGGTGTAATAAGCAATGCACTGTCGTGCAGTTTTGGGCTTTGCAATTTCTGTGGGGTATGGCACCCCGCACAGACTCCAAGGGGTGGCCTCTGTGCACGCATTTTGGAGGCCTCAACAGGCATAAGCATAAGCGTTTAATCTGGTTGGTTGACCACTTGAGAAGAAACAGCGTAAGAGAACAAAACGTAAGGAAGGGGCAAGCAACGACAGTGTGCCTTCCTCATGTCCTGTCCTTTATCACCGTTTCTGCTCAACTCAACAGGCAATATCATAGCAGATGAGTACAATGTCGTCTGCTTTGCAAAAAAAAAAAAGATGATGGCAGTGTCCTCTCAGAGAGCCTGTTGCTGTCACAGTAAATATGTTCAGAGTTGAAAGAATTGCTGAAGTCTGCTTATGTAAAAGAAATTTCTTTTGCTAAGTAATAAAGCAATTCAGGTCGCAAAGTGTTTCTGTTCGTCTATTTATGAGAAGGAATTGCCGCTACCTAATTCAAACTAACTTTCAATTTACTTTTTTCCAGGGAATTCCACGACTCTGAGCCACATGAAACAACACTGCTGAAAAAATAGCGCAGCAACTACTGCCCCTGGAATACCCCACACCCACCAAATGAAAAGATGCTTCGGTAGTGCCACCAAGAATTATTTTATACGGCAAATTTACCGGTGCATAGTCAGCGAGTCATGCCCCAACACAAGCAGCATCTTAATTGCACGCTGTATGATAAAAGCTCTATTGTTGCTTCGCTTGTTGTCTGTTAAAAAGAAGCGTTGGATGGCAAAATGTATGTGTCCGCAGAATTGCATAAAGAGTCTGTCAAATAACAATGCTGCCTGTCAAATGAGTGTGCTCTCCTTAATTAAGGTACTGAAGCAGTATAATAGGAAAGGTGGGAAAATAAAATCTTCTGACCTTATTGACACTTTACCTCCTGTAGACTTTGTGCAAAACGTGTAGACGTACCTAGCTCGTCTACAGGAAGCAAAGGGTTAATAAGGTCAGATCAATTTACTGTGGACAAGCTGGCACAATGAAGAGTGCCAATTTATCTCATCAAAGACAATTTGAGCACTTCCACATAAATGAAAATTGTTGAAAATTGCAACACAGAAAAAAAAAACGTTACACTTACTCCTCTGTAATTATGCAAGAAAGGACATTACAATTCTGTAAGGTGCACTTGTCGACACATCTAAAGCAAAGTTGATGTATTATACACCACTTCAAAATATACCACTAGTTTCTGAGCAGGGCTTCTTGCAAAACCGCACCCCCACCCTTGGCGTCCGAGGTCTGCAGAGATGGCTCAACGGGTGACTTAGGTTCAAAGGACGCAGACGCTGAAGAACAAACAAACAAAAGTTGTATTTACAAATAATTTACGAAGTTCAGTTAAAAGATTGCCTAATTTTCACCGTACATCGGTTACAAAGAATTACACTGGTTTGGACCACATAGGGCGACCCTATTTTGGCCGAGGCCATGGTGCTTGGCGCCGAAGTCAGGTCCACAATCCAGAGATTGGAGTGCTGTAGCAGTATTTTCTAGACCCAACGCTCTGCCCAGCATCTTTACTGGCAAATTGCTGATGGTTGGCGTCCGAACTGGACAATCCGTTCACCAGTCCTTGCATTTGACAGAACTTCCATGCGTGATTAGCCAGTCGAACAACCAGCCATCTCAGAACATCTTTCAATACAGTTCAGTGTATAATCCTCACCCACAATACACAATCTACAACACAAAGGGGCGAGGGTCGCGCTATCCATATATGTCGAAAGTTCCGAGAAACAACACACCAGCACAGCTGGTGTAACAGAGTGCCGACAAGCAAAAACATGCGCAAAACCTAAACGCTAGGAAACGTCGGGATCATGCTGTCAGTACTCGAACACGTGCGCAGCTTGACCAGATTCCAAGGAGCCGAAGGCCATGTGGCGCCACAAGCACAACCACTTGTTTGCGAGCCAAACTGCCAGTGAGGTGCACGGGATAACTTTCCACCCGCCAATGTCGGCGCAGTGTCTGGACTGTAAGCCAAAGAAAACATTCGTTTGGCACCTCAGTTCAGAGACAAAACCGTAGGCTCTTGTGCGGCTCTAAGAAACCACACGCCGGTCCGCGCGTGGTGGCACACCCATGGAAAGTAACGGTGGTCGCGCATCGAGTTGTCGTCGCGTGATCCCCACCACCAGTGTCCAGACCCGAGCCACCCACTCCTGGGTCACCTGCCAGAGCACCACTGCGGAAGTCAGATGCACAACAGTGTCGTTTGTCGCCCTTTAGGGGAGCCTCAACTTGTGAATCCATTTACACCCACCCTCTGACCATGCCCAAGGAGAATATCTGCGGCAGTTCCAAGAAAGCACACCGCAAAGGGTGTTCGAGGCCCTCTGTTCACTGTCAAGTGCAACCGCTACTGTGGCATCTGTGGTCTTCTCCGCCCCACAAACTCTGCAGTAGTTAGGAGTGCTGGCAGCGTGCTTGCTTGCGTGCAAGATCCCGCTCTGTGGAAACCGTTGACAGCCGTTACTCAAGTGTGCATGACAAGCTCGTCGAGACGCAAGCCCGCTGCCCAGATGGCCTGTGCTTTTCGGTTTGTTTTACTGCTGCCCATGGTGGGGTGCTTACAACCCCCACGAAAGTAAACAAGTTTACGTATAGTTGTAAATTTGTTTACAACTATATGTAAATACGCTCGGTCCGACTGGTTCTTTTTCACTGCCCAAGTTTCACCAGGTTTGAGAATTTCTGCAGGCGGCAGCGTCTGGTGCATTCCCCAGCCTGGGCCCTATCTCGAACACCGCGTACCACAAGCACGAACAATCATTAGTCAAAGCCGCAGACCACCTTATCAGACGAATCATCCAACCATAAAGAGAAAGGTGCACCCCAAGTCACAGAAAGAAATGTTTTTATCCCAAGACACAGCGACAACGTAACCTTAGTTGTTAGCCTCGTTCTCTCAGTGCAAAATACCTGTATTTAGCTTCTGAAAGCACGACAGAGGTTACTGCCTACTTAGTGTGGGATGCTTTATGCGATTACTGCAACACAAGTTGCAGCGCTGAGTTGTCCTATTAAGGTCGAAAACAGTGAAGTGTTGTACCTGTAGCAGTGGAGCAACCCCACGAAAAAGTGCTTGCAATTTTCAGAGAAGCTTGCTACGCACAAACATTTCCTTTCTTTCTCTTTTTACCTTTCAGCTCGCTTAAAAGTCAGTTTAAAAAAAATCTGATGCAGCTTGCTGGGCAGGCTGGACATTTGCACGCACAGCACTCCTATTTCAGATGTTTTGTGAACGAAATCTTCCAGATCGATCTAAATATGGCGATTGGCAGAAACGACCCTCTTGGCTTCCACTAAGCATTTCAATCCGGCACCACAAAAGAGAAGGACGAGCACAGCACCAAGCGAAAGAGCCGCCATGGACCTGGATGCCGTAGCCACTTTTGTTTATATGGACAGCGTTGCCAGCACAAGTAACGGATTCTGGAGCGGCGGTTTCGTTCGCAGCGGTTACGGCAAACAGTAGCATCGTTTTAACTCTGCAAAGCTGTCGACAATGAAGAGCACTGGCTGCACCGCAATGGACGGACGATCTGTTGACTACAAACACACCGACGGAAAAAATCCCGACGGAATGTGCGCACGATAATGAAAAGCATGTCTCAGAGTAAGACGTGCGCTGTGGCTGCGCTAATCATTCATGAGAACTGCAGTGTTTGCACTGCTCGGGTGAAAAATATAAGCACGATTTGCAGATTCCTCCACTAAATAAAAGCGTGTTGACATAGGAAGCATTTGTTTTCTTGATGCCATTGATAATAAGACGATAGTTTAATTTGGACATTTTTTTCTGTCCAGAGAAATCCAAATTAAGAAGACTTTACAGTGATACCTGTGATGTATTTCTCTTTTCAAGGCGTTTTTGGGGCTTCAAAGAAATGTGCTTCAGGGAAAACAAAAATAGAGAAGGAACAGAACCAAATAGTATGCTACATACAAGAATGTAACTTTATTGAATACTGTACAGCTCTTAATGATGCAGATTAGATTGTGGCACACAATCAGCACTTTATCAATTAAAACTCATGCAAATAGTTCCCATATAAGTATTCCAATATATGAATGTAGTAAACGGCAAAAGTTGTACAAAAGAACAGCAGCAGTGTACATGGCATCTTCATAATAGTTCATACACGGCAGAAGCCTGCATAGTTGCACTTCTCGATAAATGTTTAAAAATGATGTATATACATATGAAGCCGAGTAAAAATTATGAAGCTGTCGCAGAACACAGCAGTTTAGTTTTGTAATGATAATGAATGATAATTCTTTGTCTGAACTTCTCCATTTTCTGAAGACGGCTGTTGCTGAAACATGTGGCATTGGTTGCTATGGTGACCAGATTGTGTTGAGTGATTGGCCAATCACGTAATAACCAGCCGTGAACGTGCAGATTCTGCTGCATAATATGTCCGATTGGTGTTAATTGCGTTGTATTTGAAGTAAAAAGCATGAGTGAGATACTAATTAAAAAAGACAGCACAAACACAATAAAATACACCTGTTGTACATTACTGCAAATACGCACATGGTGAATGCAAATTTCACAGGGGAAGATTAAAACTTTACAATAAAACACTCATGCTGTACAAGAAACTAAGAAGAAAGCAACCACACAGGACTTTCAAATAATAACGGTTGTGGCAAATAATAAATAGCATGCAAAAATTGCACAGAGCTACAGTCTGCACTTCCTGCCAGTTTTGCAAGACGGCTGAAAGCCACAGCCACCGAGACGCTTAATTTATACAAACTCCAAACCAGCTTGCAAGCCTGGTCGACGACTTTTGGCATTCATTTCCCCACGAAGTTCTCAATCTCGTCAACCAGTCGAACCAAGTACTTGGGACCAGGGTTGACACGTGCTGTAATCCGGCGTAGCTTCTCAGTCCTGCAGATTTGCGGAAGTTGGAAACAGTGCAGGGCTAAAGCAATGAGCAAAATACAGCACAGCTTCGATATAGCAAACACGTTTGTGGACAGAGACTCATTTTTTGCCAGTTATGTCAAGTGGTGGCTCAGGAAGAGCAGCAGACATGCTTCAGGTGAATCTCACTCCCTGCATTACTCGATGCGTGCCTTCGTTTCACGTCAATGTGCCATGCACATTGCTACAAACGAACACTTTGTTGAAGGCAACACCGGGTTTGACGAGATGCTTGACATGCCGCCTGCCAGCTCCCATACGTAATGCATGCAGCCAGTACGTAAAGTGCATGTGAAGCCTGCGATACCATTCCTTTTTAAGAAGAAACTGCCGATTCCTGACGACAATAAATATGCAGGGATTTCAAGTATTGCTGAAAATGCACAAAGTACCATTCTGCCACCTTGTTCTTCCAATGGAGTGTCGAGAGTCTTGGAAGAAAGCTGCGAAAATTTGACGCATTCACGGAGAATTCATTATACGAGCCTGTCTGATACAACAAAGTTAACGCAAAATATTGCTTGCTAATATCAGCATTTAACAAATGTTCAACATAACGAAGGTATTTTCGTGTCGCATGAGACTTCAATGTAATGAGGCTAGACTTTACACAATAGAATGCTTTATGTAAATTAGTGGGAAGAGAGACTGGTTTTGAGGCCTGCTCAGATTATCCAATTATACGAGAGATACAGAAGCCCCGATTTTGAGAAATTGATATGCCAATTTGAAGGAAATTGCTAGTGGAGTTTAAATTTCCCGTATAAATGCAATCGATTGTTTGAAGCCTCAGACTAGAATTGCACTTTGAATCACAAAATGCGCACATAATTTACGAAGAAAATGAAATGCCGTGTTTACAATTTTGCAAGTCCAAACATAAAAGCTTTATAACAGTGTACAAAGCAATTAGCACGCAGACTATGTGAAATAGTTGCTCTTGACTCAAGCTTCTAGAGAATTTTTACCAGCAAATTAGTGGCACATCTCAAAACAGTGTACCGTATTTGCTCGCATAATGACCACACTCGCGTAATGATCACACCCCTGAATTTTGTCAACAAAATTCAATTTTTTTTTATTTCCCATGTAATGATCTCACCTCGAACTTGCCGCAGCGGTATGTCATGTGCCAAGTCTAGCTAATAATGATCGCGCTTACCATCTGTCTAATGCTATGAGAACGACTCTTCAAGACAAACCAGGCAGTCTGCACGCACCAAACATTCTTAAGCAGACACCCCATTTCATTCCTTTCATCACTTTCCGCACTTCCATGACAACTACAACCACACTTGCCTTTATTATGTGTAGGCTTTATAATGGTTGTGGTCAACAACAACAAAAAAGGCGCCTTTCGCTTCTTCTCGTCTGCACTTGTGGGCATGCAACAAACCGCGAGCGGCAACGATAGCAGGCACGTTTACACTAATAGGTTAGAAGTGTACCTTATTCATACACCGACGCTTGTAACAGAGCCAAGATATTCGCCCACCCTTAGCGGAAACGTGCTGTGTTAGGATAGTAGCGAAGACAAATTCTGCAGTTTCCGCAGCATGCCCGCCATGTGTTTCTATGTCACTGGCAGCTAAGCGCGCCCATCTGTTTGTCCCCTCAAAGTGGACATGGCTACGTTATGGCCGAAACTTGCCGATATTAGCGATATTATTCATTACAGATACGGAAGAAATTGTTCCAATGCACGTAATGCACTCACGAGAAGAAAAAAAAAATCGCGTTCGGCTTGCTCAATGCCTCCTTTACTAGATGCCTGCCGCGCGAGCCGAGAAACTGGTTCCTGCCGCGCGAGCCGAGAAACTGGTTCCTGCCCCTCTCCTCTTTACTCTTCCCCACCCGAGTTAACCCGGGTCAACTGCGAGTGCTAGCTGCGGTGAGCGCTGCAAACCTAAATCATGGAGCCCTGCCTCCGAGATTTTAGCGGCGTCTGTTGCAATCCCGGAGGCAGGAGCCGCGGTCTCTCGTCAAGCCATTGGTCGAGCGCGCGCCAGCCTAGTAATCTTCACTTCCTCCGCAACGGGAAGTGGGTCGGCTGCGAGCACCGTCTCTCCGCGACTACCTTGAACTACGGGAACCTGCGCTCCAATGGGAGGACTAGCGACGCAGGAGGCATTGGCGTGCTCTGCCGGCCACCATTTTTGTTTTGGTGTCCCGCACTACATACAGCGGCAGCTGCCTATTTGTTGACCTGTTGTCATCCCACAGCAAACGCAAAATTTTTTTTTTTAAATTCTTTTTTGCGGGAAATTTAACCCGCGCAATAATCGCACCCCTGAATTAGCATCAATTTTTTTTTTACAAGTGCGATCATTATGAGAGTAAATACGGTACACACAGTCTTCATCATAGGTAAAGGGACGGACAACCAATTTCCATGGTACCCATTTTTTTAGTGCTATAGAAAGCTTACTGGTCAGAGTGTTTAATCATGAACTGCACTAACATGGAAAATGCCACAGAAACTTTTTTTTTATCAGAACTTTTAGATCTGCAGTGAGGATGTAGTCTTTCACTAGAAACATGTTGAAAATGGTGATAGGCAAGTGCAATAGTGATCATATGCCTGTATTAGTGGGAGGCAGACGACAAGTGTGGCCATGCTGTAACACAGTATACGTAGTTCCGTTTCTGAAGCTGACGTTCCTGCAACGCACGTTTTCCAGAATTGTTAAATGATTTCTGCGATAATAGCTACGTGCTTTGCTGTTCAACTGCTTTCGTATTTAACCAGTCAAGATGAAACCAATTGCATCGAAAACAAAACGACGCCTTTACACGTGAAACGAAGTTCAGCGTGTGCAGAATGTGCGAGTGTAATCATACACCAACTTAACGGTCAACTTAAGTACAGCGATCTCGTAGAATACATCCAAAGTACCCAGATTTCACCACCAGGTCTCGCCACTTCCTGGTTTGAGACTTTTTTTGCCAATGTAAAATTAAGATTCCTACTTAAAGCGAGAACAGCCTACTGGATTCTTATCACTATAAATCATGGCCATTTCATTTTCCATTAACGTCCCACCACACGTTCTGGCCAGTTGTCAGTCCCTTTACCATCATTATAACTGAATTGAAGACCACGAAATGCCACATGCTGTCTCAAACATCCCAAATTGTTGACAAAGCATTATAAAAGCCTTCTATACGTTGCCAAAAATGCAGTGGAATTTTTTTTTTTTTCATTCTTGCTTGTCTTTCATTATTCAGATGCACGAAACAAATTTTTTCATTCAATTATGAAGTTTGAACCTGGAAAGGATTAAGTAAAGTTCGCAACACTCACGAGATTACGCCATACTCGTCCGAGTACGGACGCATTGATGGCACGATCACAGCGTTCGGGTACAGGTCTATGTCGATCGGGAGGTCAAGGTGGAACCAGATTAGGCGACGAGAGGCGATAATCTGGACCGACAGCCTGCAATAATAGTTTAAGAAAAGGGGGTGGGAGAAAAGGGAATTAGCAGATTTATGCAAGCTCTTAGCAGGCATACATCAGGAACAGCATCTGCTACAAATGAGTCGCTGAAGACTTGTGCGAGGACTTGTGCGAGGACTTGTGCGAGGACTTGTGCGAAGACTTGTGCGAAGACTTGTGCGAAGACTTGTGCGAAGACTTGTGCGAAGACTTGTGCGAAGACTTGTGCGAAGACTTGTGCGAAGACTTGTGCGAAGACTTGTGCGAAGACTTGTGCGAAGACTTGTGCGAAGACTTGTGCGAAGACGAGAAGATTGCCACCAGGCAGCGCTGATGTGCTACCGCGAGCGCTGCCTGCACCCAGTCTATGGGTGTCACGAAACAAATGCATAGCTCGTGCTGTCAGCTCTATGGGCACGAGTCAAAGCACATAGCATTCCAAGGCTTTTGCAGCGGCACCCCTGCTTTGGGAAGTGCAAGTTTTGTGCTTGGTTTCGTCACAAGCAGCAGAGTACTCAGCGAAATGAAGCATCGAGTACAGCGAGAAATTGGGCTAGTTGGTGTTAGTCAGTACCGATTAGCTGTAACTAATAACCAAGATAGGGCAAACCAGACAAGGACAACAGCACAATGTCCTTGTCTAGTGTGTCATAACAGGGCGATTAGTTATACAAGTATATAAAGCTTTATAAATGTATTTACTTCGTTATATTACGAGTGTGCAAATAAACAATAGATTTCAAATCTAATCATGAAAAATCAATTTTCTGATATTAGATTCTATATTTAGCTTTTTAACGGAGACTTATGCTTATAAATTTTGTGCAAAAAACATGCCGCTTCAAATGCCCAAGAGGCTACTCACATTATGCAACAAGAATATAACTAGCTATCAGTAACTTGGGTACCTAGGAGTCTGGATGTATTACTATTCTACTCCTGTTAAAGGAAACATTAAATTGATATGCCAGCAATGATAACTCTGTATGTGGAGGTTTGGAAAAAATTTTTTTTTATTGATAGAATTTCAGGAATAAAGAATCGAGCTCTTTATGCCTCCAAAGCTGAAGAAACAGCGAAGTTGTCTGAAGTACCCATGGAGCTTTCAGTTTAATAGTAGGTCGTACTGAGCTTAATGGCAATCTATTGCCCAGGAAGTTTTGCCTTTGTTTTCTTCCAGGGAAAGGAGGGAGTCTCCACCGAGTCTCCAGCAAGTCATTTCTGTGGGTTACCAGCTTGGCAAGGCCAATCTGCGCGACAGACAGAAGCTGGAAATGCGCATCACATCATGATCGGCATCGCTCCGCACGGTCACTGCCGCACAGGCTGACAGCGTTCGGGGCCAACTCATGCGTTTGCAAATAGGGAAGCTATTAAAAAACATTGTTTGGCAAGCTTGTGTAACTCCGCAACATTTTTCTGATGGGTATGTCTTTCCAGTGTGGGTGTGGAACAGCTTGCGCACACGTCTGCAAGTCTAGCGACTTGCTGCTTTCGTCATGCGTTACATTGTGGCTCGACCGTCAATTATGAGCAAGTTGATACAGTAAAGGCACGACTCAATACACTTAAGATCAGTGCAGAAGGCAAACAACGGTTTAATGTAAAACTGAATTCATCACAAACACTTTAGCTATGGAAAGAAAGAAAAGACAATGAACACCTTTCAACAAATTATTCCTGCTTGTAAGTGGTATGCACTGAACAGAACATGCGAACGATTACTAAACCACTGCTTCATACAGCACAGCCACAGCAACTACTCACACAGGGTACTCAAAGGCATGGTGGTGACGCCTGGCGATGATGAAGATGTCCCGGTTGATTGGCCAGTAGCGTGCGAAGAAGCTGCCCACCTCTCCCAGCAGCTGTGAACAAGAAACAGCAAGCAGAGTGTGGCAACCTGTCACGTTCTCATTCGAACAAAGCTTTCTGCGGGAATCACTAGAGAATTCTGGTGTCAGTACAGTCAAACCCACTTCGATCCCAGGTGTAACAATCTATGGGTTATAACAACCACATTTCACGGCATTTACAACTTTCCATCCCTGCCAATTTAAACTGCATCCAGATATAATGAACATTTGCGAAAATGCCACGGTGCCGCAAAGAACACTTCAAACCTGGTCGTTGTACAAGCAGAGCGCACACAAAGTTCTGAAGCACAGAAGTGCAACCAAACTCTGTGCACGGCAGCGCACCACCCACAACAGTGTAGTTCTCTGTGCGTTACCATGAATGCTACGTTACGCCTGCTATTTGGACAATTTTGACGAATACAAACCAACGGCAGTTCAAGCGTTGCTTGGTAGGCGTGTCCAATGCTGCAGTCATAACAGCAGGACCTTTGCCACATGCCGGCATGCCGCAGTAGTTTTCGCTTCCAGCCAACTAGAACACTTCGCTATTGTACGCAGAATCTGCTCGTGTCCCACCGATAGTAATATATATCACAAGCCCCTGAAGGAAAAAGTGGCGGCAGAGGTGCTCGTAGTTTCAAAACGACAGGTGACCAAAACCGGCAGGACATCATTTAGAAGGAGCTACGATGCTGTATTTTGTTCTTTAGACTAAGTTTTTTTAATGGGAACTTGCGGTTAGATGTGCAAATGTGCCAGGAATAAAAAACCCATTTTCAAACCAAAGTGGTATCAAAGCATAACTGCCGAAGCCGGCTATAGTGTCTTAATTTTCAGGCGTATTGAAGGGAGAGTCCACATAACCAACTGATGATACGTCAACTTTTCGTGGAACTATTGAGCCGATCATAAATGGGTGCGACTGTATGCGACAGATGTAAGTATGGTGGTTCAGAGAACATGAAAATTTCGAGCAACACAAGGATTCGCCTGAACTCCATCCTAGTTTCAAATATTGCATCGCACAGGTGACAATAAAATTATTGCGTGCCTGCACCAGGACTGTAACCACCTTGTACAGTTTAGAAAAGAACAAGTGCTTAGAAATTTAAGAACATAAAAGCGTAATACAAATAATGACACTAGAATGTCTGAAGCTTCAAGCACGACGATTAGACAAATCCACGTGTACTAGCCATCATTCCAATGATAGCTGAATAATCCTTGTGCCACAATCCTCAAGTAATTTTTGTACAAAGATACATATGGCCACAGGTTAGCCTGTGGACCACATTGCGAGAAACAAAGTATCACCAAGAGTCACAGGGGTCTGCAGAGACTCATCTGGACCCTGACCAAAGTAAGCCCCAGTTAGCAGAAGACCTGGGGAATCCCTTGCAACAAACTCGATTTAAACTGGTGAAGACGGCATTGGGAGACAGGATGAGGTATCATTAGTACAACAGGTTGCCGCTGAATGTAAAAAAACCAAAACTGTTTAGGGACCTCGTTCATAATCTGATAACTTTTCATAAACGAGGAATCTGTATACCCGCCTCGAAACAAGATTTCTTTTATGTTGGTCAGTTACCCGTTTTACTTATGTAGATTTTACCTGACAAGACTGTGTTGCATCACACTTGATTAGAAAGTTGGGGGGTTAACATTCACAAGGAACATGTCCACCAATTTGTTCTAGTGTACCGCACTGGTTCAATATCGCATAATGTGCCAAAGCAACCAGGCAGAGGGCATTGAAAGAGCACGCCCATGCTCGCTTTCCTTCAAACCTTTCCTCACCATCAACGCAATGCACAGTTCAACCAGAGTCACGGGAAAGAAGGTAGTACTCGTCGGTTCGGCAAGGACGGCTCCCTGTTCAAGTGAAGGTGAAAGGAACGGTTTCGAAGAGACATCTTGTTTTTTCCAGTTGCAGATCTTGGCCCTTTTCAATAGATCACCCGTTTTCCTGCCTCGCAAACAAGCACCACACGAAATGAGCACTGACCCACTTTATTTCGTCCAAACAGGTGGCCCTCTGTAAACAATCAAATAGATTTTGCATGCCCGAGCAATAACCATTACGCCATTGTAGTTGTCCCGATTCGTTAGAAACCGCCACAGTTGCAACTTAACGTGCAGTATTGGTTGAGGAATGCAATATGAAGTGATCGAGGGTCTTGAACCGCAGCCTCCCTTGCCGCCCCATCCACGCCTCCGAGCATGCTTCATACCGCCTTCAATCGGCCCTTGCTTGAGTCAAGCAGACTACAGCACCGTTGTTCTCTGGCGTAACACATCTTTTCTTGGCGATCAAAGAGATGCAATGAGGGGCTTCATAAAGCAGAAAAAGACTAGCAACGTTCAAGAACTGCAAACTGCATGAATTCTAAGACATTTGCAAACCTTTGCCAAGCAGTCTGTGGTGGGGTACTGCTTCAGTAGCTCGTCCGTCTTGTGCATTTCTGGAAGGCGGCGATTCAACATGTACTTGTTGAACTGAGCGTTCGGCTCTGAAAGAGAAGGAAGATGAAACCAGAAATTGCCATTAGCCAGGACAGTCGAGGCGAACTTTCGGACAGGGACACAAATTAATCAAGTTGTCATTTCCAACATATCGGGGATGAGCAAAACATAGGGCTTTCAGGTAAGCTTTCACTTTTGCTTAATGTCGCATCCCACACAAAGAGCCACTAGAGCAATGGACATTCGGCCCTATGGCTCAGCCAAACAGTATTGCTGAAAGATATCCCCAGAAGTGATCAATCCAGAACATCGGGCTAGCACATCAGTAGTTTTTAAAAGATCCGTTTGATTCTGGCAGATAGCAACAAGATTTGCTGTATTATATCAACAATGTCAGGCCCCCCCAAAAAAATTTCGCAACAACCTATGTTCGGCATAAATGTACAAGCCAATATTGACGAGCAGAGTAAGTGCGATCGTGTCTGCGCGAAAGAAATACAAGCACGATGCTTTGAAGGAGCACCAAAATATTTACCGTCGTCTGTCACAGTCCGTCAGCAGCTTGCTGTGCCAACTTATGATACACGAAATGCTGAATTACACATGCGCCTTACGGTTGTTAATATGCAAACGCCGGTTTGGTGCAATTGCAGGGTATCGGCACAACGGCTGCAGGATAGCCAAGCTGCTGACCAAAACACGCAGAGATGTCTACAATGGGTTGCTTCAAATTGCTCTTGTGGAGTGACATATCTGCCACTAGAATACACATTTTGAACAGCGAGCAAACTAATGTTTCGTTGTAACTGCTATTGCCTCCGATCTTGTAATTTCAGTTTTGTTATGGTAGGACAGTCATTGGTTTGGTCATGCTTCATTTCAAACTTTATTCAGTACGCGTTCAATTTTTCAGAGTTCCTAGGGATCGGGATTTTGTCTGGAAAAACACATGCCCACTGAAAATGCCACTCTATATGCATTTCTCAGACAAATAGAGTCATGAACAGAGTATCAGATCACCGCAACTCTGTCAATGCATCATATATGCGACCTCTAGCTTCAACTTGGTTACACCACCTCCAATGCTAGGCAGTGGGAACACAGCACACATGAAGCCACCGGCCATCAAGGCTCGCCAAACTTTGCACCAGCCGCACCTTGTGCAGCAATGACCAGGCTAGAAGACGTGATGGACAGAATGCTGGCACCCACATTTTCTACGGACAAGGGTGCATGCATGTCAGGCATGTTCGAATGAGCCAGGCTAACATCTACAGCACATCATGGAAGCCTGCATCTCTCCAATGTTCGTCACTGGTGTTGACACCATGAAGTGTTTAACAGGAGAACAAGGTTTCAGAGAACAGGATGTCAGGATACAACTTACTACACATGACTTCATAGCGAAGACTAGCAATGTGCTTGACACGCCGGCGAACTTCTCCCTCACATGCTGCTCGGGCTAGCGCCAGCTTGTCCTCCGTGTCGGGTAGCTTGACATAGTCACCAAGTTTCATCACCAACTTGAGACTGCCTTTGATGTAAGTGAAGACTGCTTTGTCAGCTTCCAAGCGCCAAACATGCAGCTTCCACTCTTTCCTGTCGAAAGAAACAGCGTGTGGCAATGGGCAAGTTCGACTACATGTGGACAAGAGACGATTTGAGACAACTTCGAAAAAAATTTTCCAGAAACAGCGGCAAATACAAGTAAGTAGTAGCAACGAAAAAGGTTCCCACTTGAGAGTAATGAATGTTTTCCCAATGCACAAGACAAGGACGGCAGAAGGGACACACAGTGCCAATTCGAGATTCTGTTTTTGTCCAACATGCTGGGAAAAATGAATTATGCAGCAATAAATAACGTAACGCTCAAGTTTGGCAGTATAATAAAGCAGCTTTGAAGGTGCTTTCGTCATGCGTTACGATCAAGCTTTAGCTTGGGAACTGCTGTCTAAATGCATGGGAACGAAGAAATCCTTTTGTTTCCAATTTACTGCACTCATTCTGATGAGGTTTGTTGCACTAGAAAGCCTGACTTAGAATCTTGGAACGGTAAGAAGCATCTTTTATTCATACCCTCAATTTTTTTAAAGAAGTTCCTGAAACTTTCGAACTTTCAGGAAATTGAAGTATCAAGTCTACCACTCTAAGTCAGCAACAACAACAAGAAAACGATATCGCAGTTCTGTAAAGTGCACCTACCGTAATATAGTAGACTCTTGTTGATACTATCAACAAGTAAACTGGGAAAAAAACTTGCGTGAAAATTTTATTATCCAAAGCAAGCGCTAACAAATGTGAAGATAGGCATACTCCGTGAGAAACTTAAAAGGGTCGTGCTGCATTGAGCAACACTGCTCTGCATAACACATCACGCAGAGCAGGATCACTCGACGCCACACGAACTGCAGCCAACGCACTTTATTTGGCAATGTTGAAATAGCTCCTCAGTGTATGCCGAATTTTCTCTTCAATGTCCGTAAAAAAAAAAAAACTGGCACTTAAAAAGCAAGCTGCTGGTTCTTTACTCAGATGAGCAGTTCCAGACGGTGCAACCACACTGCAACATTAGCATTTTACAACCGGAGGCGCGCCCGCGTGCGTTTATCCTCCAGTATGTCTGGGGCTTCACACGTTCACGGGTCGTCGGAATGCCATTTAAACTAGTACACTGGAATATAAAGCTACACATTTTGGCAATACCGCCACAAGCCCACTTCTGCCATCGTATTATCCAATTGCAGGTGAAAACTGGATTGCAATAACCGTATGAAAATGCATCGCTCCAGTGGGAAGTTGGCCGTGAAACGAAAAGCAAACATTATCCTGGAACATGTATTATGCAGACTCGTATTAATGAGATTTCACTGTAGATCCAAAGCAGACAATGCTGCACATTGTTCCAAGATATATGCCTAGTTTGCAAGTAGAAGGATCGAGATTTGGGCGAGCTTATACTGGCCGTTCTGTGTGTTCCCGCCTTCCGTCTTCGTCATATTGCGCTGCCCCTTCAAGTTGCAAGTAGAACTTTTGCAAAACCCTTATGAACATTAAATTCATCTTGCAAAGGCACGCTAGGCACACTAGACAATTCTGCACTCATCTTGCAAGTGTGGGGTTTTTCTCAAGTTGCAACAAAAACGGGCAAGATATTCGGCCTGGTGACCCTCGGTGCGGTGGGCCACCAGGTAAGCTATTGGTCAATTTCAGTAATTTCCAGCACTGTGTGCACAAAAAATTAGCCGTTACAATACAAGAATCATGAGAGAGTTAAAACCAAATTGCAATACACACATGGTCTTGTGTAGTCACAAACGTGTTGCGACGGTAGTGCTTAGAACCCTCCACGCAAAGTGGCATGCAGTGCGGTACAGGGCTCAACTTGGCTAGCTAATATATTGCTCGTATACCAAGCATTTGGTGCACTGTCTTGATTTGAGGGGAAGATTATCGCCAATATGCACAAGCAATGTGCAAACACGCTCCTGGAGAAAATGGACCGAGAAATGTTTCGGGCGTCGACTCGAGTGACAGCGACGAGGACAGGGTTGTCAATTCTGTCCTGCAGATTCTCGCCTGTGTCTTCAATACAAGCTGAAGTGACAAGTACCTTTAGCACCATTGAAAAGTGGGAAAGGAATTTTCAACGAAACAAGTTGCCTTCTGCATCCCCATCTTGCACCTTTCGTCGCTGGCATTGTCCAGGGTGCATAGCGATTCTCTCATTTTGATCAGGTTTGCAGCTGCCGTGCCACAAGAAAAAGGGACAATGGCTCTTTGGCAGAACAGGCAGAAAATGGCAGAAAATGAGCAGTACGACAATCCCGTTGGAATACTGATGCGCAAACTGACGAGACAGTCGAAAAACTATGTTGAATTCAAGTTCAAGTGCCTTTCCTCTTGCCTTTCCTATTCGAGGGCCACATACGAATGCTGGATTTTCTCAGGAACATGGACATTGTCACTGTCAATTAATCAGCAGCGACAATGGCAGCCTGGTCACGTATGCTGGAGTGTCGTCTGCTGCCACGGAACTGCAGAAATGGCCCACCGCTTTGTCGCCACATGACATCGGCACCGACAGGCACAGAAAGTTCAGGAACTGGGCCTGAACTTTACCTCCCCTTATCACAACAAACAGTGCCATGCAGAGGACGGTACATTTGCACCGCTGAAACAAGCAGCGAAATACAGAACTGCCTGAATTAGTTTACTAAATGAATAGACCTACCACACAGAATGTCCTAAAAGTAAAGATGACAATACTGTCTTCAGTATTCCTACAAGAATTTCACATTGTTGCTGTGCTCAGTGAAGTTGGTCGCCCCCCCCTTCCCCCAAAACACACCGTAGAGGCGTAATTGCAGAAGTTCGGGTCTACTCACAGAGACTCTGCGGGAATCTCGTGAAAGCTCCAGTACAGCGACTCGTTCACATTTGTGTCGTCGAGGCGGTCAATAATTCCAAGGATGTCGACGTTAGCTGTGAGGTCAAGCTGTGGATCCGGGATTTCGAAGAGTGAACCGTCCCTGCAATGGTGAAAGTGAACATACATGTCTTTTTTTTTTTTTTAAAGTACCTCTAAAGGCTCTCAGAGGGTATTGCATAGTGGGCTGGGTTGATACAATTCATGAATATTGCAGCAATTAGTAAACATATTATAGTGAAATAACACTACTGTAGACAGTGGATTATTCAATAATAAGACATGGATAAAAAAAAAGGATACACAGAAAAGTGTGCCACAAGCATAACACAAGATAAGTAATAAAATAATTATGCATGTGCACTAAATTCAAGTTACAATAGATTCAAAATTAGTATGGAACATATATATATATTATCACGTATCACAAAATAGAAGAATCGGAAGAATAGGCAAAAACAGTAAATTATCGCTGAAGAGGATGAAAATGAATTTCAATTAATGTAAATGATGGTGGAAAGAGGGAATAAAAGTAAATGTCAGACCGCCTGCTCAGTGTACAGTAGCTCCTGGAACTTGCCGTGGTAAGCAAAAATATGAAAGATTGAGTTCCTTCCACAGCCTTAAGTCATGGTTTGCAAAGCAGATGATATAATAATAAAATGACAACGTAAAGCAGAAGGAACTAATGCGCTTCTGTTGGCTTCACACAGCTGCTACCACACCAGAAAAAGCAAAAAAGTCCCTCGGTTTCTCTCAATTCATTTTGCTCATTGCATAGCAAATATGAACTCTTGCAGCCTGATGTAACCAACGAGCGTTTAGCAGCCAGTTGGCTGCCCCCAAGTTCACATACCACGTGGCACTTCTGGTTTAAAAGATGCTCCAAATGCACTTCCATAGCTGCGAATGGCACTGGCTAAAACTCTTGGACACACATTCACTCCAACAAATGTTTGCAGCCTAGGAGCTCGTTTTGTCGACACACAATAACTGTAATGGAGGCTGGCAGTATTGAAAAAATAAACAAATCTACAGTATCTTGTGTAGGTTTTTCTATAACACTGCGTGCCAAGTCCATGCAGGTTATGAACAAGCATGCTCATTATCAGCGTGGTGTAGAATTCTTGACAAGAGATTAAAGCACAGATATCTCAGGAAAGAAAATGGCAATTATTGTTTAGGGGCAAGATACACACCAAAGGCTGTAAACTTTTTTTAGCAAACTTAAGTGGAAAGAAGCATTGCATGTGTCAGATTGCACGTGCAGTGGCAGGGTGTCTCATCCGCTTTAATTTCCCATTTCTAGAGTTCAATTACCCCTTTAAGGACGAGACAAAAATACCCGAAGGAAACGTTTATGTTACGACGACACGATGCAAAGTACTGAGAATAGGGATATTTAAGGAATGCGTAATATGTTGGGAAACTTCAGTTGCCCGTAGGGAGACATCAGGCAGAACAACGCAAGCTTCGCCTTAAGCCACCTATGCCTTGGTGTGCGTACAGGTAGTTCTCAATGAAAAAGGATGCAAAAGGATAGAAAGTTGAACGAGTTGGTACAGTAACATTTTTGGATTGTAACGCACAGTGACACACGCAGACTAAGAAAACAGGACGACCGCTCGTCCTGTATTCAAGTGTGTGTGTGTGTGTGTGTGTGTCACTTCGAGCTACAATCCATAAATAAGTTCTCAATGAATGTGAAACAAGTTTACAGGGTCATCCACTCTTAGTACGAACACGGCCCAGCGTGACCGCACTCTGCAAAGCGCCAGTGCACACAACAGCACTTCGAAGCTAAGTGCTGCAGGTGCACAGGGGCTTGGAGGCAGGGCTTCACGTCGTCTGCTAAAGCACGAGAGAGCACCGCGCTGTGCTTTGGCAGACACGAAGCTCCACCTCTGACCCCCGTTGTGCCTGCACCACTTAGCTTCAATGCGCGGCCACGTTATGTCGAGTGAAGGCGACGCCCAGGCGAATCCGATGAAGCATGCCTGCTTGGCATCGCTCAACTTAAGCCGGGAGGCACAAAGTTCACAAGATTAGCATTGAACCAATGTAACGACGCACCGTACTGCTGAAGACACCTTTATTTACAATCTAGTGAGAAAAGGTTTACGGCCGTGCCTGTGCAATCTGGAGGATCAGTCAGAATTCAGGAGTCTCCTGTGCAAATTGGGAGAGTTGGCCTATGTGGCGTTCTTTTCCCCCCGATCATCGGAAATCTGACCCCGAAGCGAGCAAGCATCGCATGAACTTGTCATGACCCTCCAGATTTCAGATTCTTCGCAAGGCTAGTGGTTTGCTCTTTGTCAAATAATTGACGCCTGCTCTGTACCGTTGGCTATGCGCAGAGCAGTGATCGAGTCGCGTGATGTGCTGTCCTTTCACACAGATTGGCCTTACGATAACCTAACTGCCACAAATTTGGTTGAGTCTAACTTAAAAACTGGAAACATCACTAATTCATTAGTTATAGAGAAATAGAAGAATGAAAAACTATTCGATTAAACAGAAATTTCTCAGCAAAGATATTTCCAGACCTTCACGTACTAAAACTGAGCAGTAATTAGTGCTGGCATACTAATTTGGTGTTTCCTATAATAGATCATACTGTACATCTTCACTTCTATGTACCCAAGTTACTCGTAGCTAGCTACATTCTTGTTATGCAATGCTAAGAGACTAAGGAGCAAGTGGAGCACCATATATTCTCGCTCAGAATTTGTAAGCATTAAATTCTGCGACAGATTTTGATATTTGATATTCCACTATCTTTTTCTATTTGCACACCCCTAAAGAAGATAATGTAATAGGGACTTACGTGTCCGTATCCTTTTCAGCTGGCAAGGCTGCCGAAGCTTCAGCAAGGGCACCTAAAGGAAGAAAGGCACGAAATTGCGAGGTGATCAGACAGGGAGCATGAAAAATGCATTCTGTGGAGATAGCTTTTGTCCTTGCAGGATGCCTATAAATAGAGAGAAATTATTGGCGTCATGATGACAATCTCAAGGAAGCACTAGAAATCGGACATTTTACTACAAAATAGGAAAAGTTGGCAGGCATGCATATTTTGTTCATACTGCATCCAAACTCAAAAATTGCTATTTGCACACTCCTGCTTAGAGAAAAAAAAAGGCAATATTTCCATTTTCTCAATTTCCTGCTGAAACGTCACCGCCATCGATTTCATAGCAATTTGTTCCACTTGGGACTAAAGGAATCCTTAAAATGAACTAGTGAAGGAATGTGAAAAACTTAATTACCGTTTACGTTGTCCAAATTTAGAGAGGGCCTTGCTTGCACAGGACTCAAGGTAGCCGAGGAACTCAGGTCACCTGGCAACAGCAAGTCGTCTGGCAACACTAAGCCCTCGGGCCACTTCAAGCGAGCCAGCGGATTCGGGCTGTCTTTGGGACTCGAGCTGGCCACAGGAGATGGAGGTAGGCTTCGTAGCTTTGGTCTGTACGAAAAGACAGACCGCAAGATGTCCTCCGTACTTGCCGTCGATTCGGTTCTGTGCTGCGCCGTCTTGCAAGCACTTGCAACACCAGCAGCTGCCTTTTGCACCAACTTGGCTGCAGTACGCCCCTCCTGTAACCCTTTCTGCCGCTTTTTGCTGGTAGATGCGGGTGAGCAGAGGTGGCGCTTTGAGCCGCCGGCTTTCGCACCCGCCTGTGCCGGCCGCCTTTTCTTTGCCGTTGACCTGCACTTGTCCAACGGCTTTGAAGAAGGCGTCAATGGCCTGCTCCGCCTTTTCCCAGAAGAGGAGTAAAACATGCTGGCCGGAATGCAGACACCAGTACCCGACGCCAGCGCTGCTTCGCTGGGGAGCTCCCCGACTTCCACACAGCTCACCGGCTGGACAGCGACCTCATTGCTCCTGGAGTGCTGCAAGTTGTCCACAGAGGAGGTTGGTGGACTGGTCGTGACGAGGGATGGCTCTGGGATGTCCATCAGCATCTCTAAGTCATTGGAGCGGCCTCCGGTGGAACGTTGGAACACAGTCAATGAAGCCGACGATGTACCATGCAGCTTACGAGAGGAGGCAACATAGTCGGGACAAGTCCGACAGCGGGACATGTCTGAACACTGCGTGCTCGAGACGGAGACAGTTGGCATGTTTCGGCAAGCGTCTTCTCTGCAGCTGTCAGCAATACAACCACTACAAGTGCTTCCTGTACCGTTTTGGGGAGGCCGTGGCCTGATTTCCGTAAACTCCAATTTTTTCCTAGATCTCGAAAGGGCGGCACTGCGACTGTTGTCCAATTCGTCTGCTGTCGCAGCAGGCTCCTTCCCCAAGAGACGGCGGGCCGCCGAGAGACGAGGATCTTTGGGTACAAGAGATGCATCTCCGTTGCCTTGGTCCACAGTGGTGCTATTGTCAATGCAAATGACTCTGCAGGCAGGAGACAAGACAGCAAATGTGGCACTGGGCCTTGCATTCTTTGCAGAAGACACTAGAAATGTTGCACTCTTCCGGGCGGGTTCAATGTTGCGCGGACATGCTGACAAGCTTGCACCGACAGACTGGGTGCCAGGAGCAAAGGTAGCATTAAGACCACTCACAGGTGAACAGATAGTGTTGGGTTGTGGACACCTGTCTGCAATTGTTGTCAACGCCTCCACAGTGTTTTTTTCGAAAGCAGTATCAAGGTGCTTGGCCACTGGCTCGAGGTTTACTTCAGAGATGTCAGCGCTTGTGGCTGTCACAGGCAAACTTTTCTTGGAAGACGAAAGACCGGCAACAGCTTGGTCTCGTTGAGCACCTCCATCTGGCGCCGAAATCTTGTCGAGATTTGCTTCAATGTTGCCATTATCTGTCGAGTGCTGGCCTCGATCCGTCGCAAGATGCGAATGACTGGCACTTGGTTGCTGCTGGGCTTTGGTCAGACGTTTAGATGCACTTGTACCGACGTGTCGTGCCTCTGGATTTTCTTTGGCAACCCTTTCTGGAGAGAACACGTCAGCCAAAAGTGACAGCGAGCTGACATATTCAGAAGGCATCTCCAGCTGTGCTGTTACGTTGGAAAGGTTTACAGCAGAGTCAGTCAAAGAGTTGAACATCTCGGTCGCAGCAGTCAGATTCACCTTTGAAGCAGCATTCCAGCTCTTTGACATTGACAATGGCATTCCGCTTGCCATTCTTGTTGGGCCCAAAACTTCTTTGTCACTTCTTTTAGCGATAGGGCTAGCAAGATGCTGGTAAGCAATGCTATCTTTGCCAGTCAGGACATTGACAGGCAATGCACGAGCATTGAGGCACTTGCTTTCAGAACCCCTCATGCTCACGTTTGTGCTGCCTTTCAAAGGCGTGGGTCTTAAGGGCGCTGTGCTCGAAGTCGCACATTCCACATGGGACAGCTTGTCCGTTGGTTTGTCCGCTGGAGCGGCTTTTAAAAGTAAAGGAGCAGTCATTTCACTTCGAACCGGGAGGTCCTGCGGCACGGCATCAGTGAACTCTGCCACAGATGCAGCAATGCCCACCTCAGCACTGGCAGGTACACGCAAGAAAGCCAGACTGCGGCAGGAATTCATGCTATTCTTGTTCCCGACGGTGGCATTCAAGGAAGCCACAGACTCGTGCGAGTCTTCAGCAGCGCCGTCGAGATTTCTATCTCCAGGAGCTCCAGCATCGGGGGCCACGACATTCAGTGCCACCAAAGGGAAATGACTGCTTGCCTGGTCAAGACTGTGCTCATTGATGTCCCAACGAGTTCTGCCGGAAACTGCATGTGGTGTGTGTGCCTCATTAAGCTGTCCATTTGGCTCTACGTTGAGGTCAGTCGTATCCGCGACAAGCAAAGGGCACCTTGTAGTGCTTCGGCAAGTCATGTTCATTGCGCCCGTCAGGTTAGCATTGTCGTAGTGCAGAGTCATCGAAGCTGGGTTGGCACACGAGAGGCGTGTGCCACTACAAGCTACCCTTGCCGATACCACTCTGTCAGTGCAGGTCATATTCATGACACCCGGAAACACACTCGTGAGAGTTTCGAGTTGCTGGCTCACGACTGGTGCACTAGTTACGCTTGCATCATGAGGAGTGGGTACGGCTGAACTCGCGCAAGTCATATTCATTGCACTAGGGAGCAGGCTAGTCTTTTGATCATCGAAATCTTTCCCACCGCAGGTAGTTCTACTTTGCGCCTCAGCATGCTGCGCTAAATCCTCCGAGTCATCCACGTTGGTGCCCAGGCCAGTGGCACCGACAGGATTTGTGTTGAGATGCCGTGAACGCCCAATGGCACCAGGAGGAGAGTTGCGGCTTTGCAGATGCTTTTGGCCCCAAGTCGGCATCATGGCCTGGGAGTTGTGCAACATCTGGCTTTCAGTTCTGCACTCGCCAGAAGCAAGGCTAACCGGAGCACGGGCATTCGGCCTGGCGCCAGAGGCAGAAGACAAATCTGCATTCGGCAGCTGAGCAAAGCTAGCCAAGGGTGGCCCTGCAGTTACGTCAAGACCGGCTATGTTTGTGGTAGCTGCCAAGTAATCAGTCACTGCCAATGTTTCCACAGGTGAAAGGCCTCTGCAGGCAGTCTCTCTTACATGCCCCACGCCTACGTCACTTGTGTTGGAACAAGTTGCACCGCTAGGAGCAGATGGGTCAGACTGGGTGCCCATTATCTTGCACACATCATTGCGGCGACCCGATGCCACGAAGGCGGCGAGATCGAACTGACCAGCAGTGTTTGAAATGTTGCTGGCAGAGCAAACTGCTCCCACACTGCCCGTTTCTTTCTTTACGCTCTTCATACCCCTGTAACCTGTGTTGGAACTGCCCGGAGCCTGGTCAGATGGGCCAGATTGAGTGCATGATGCTTCTGTTACACATACGTCATCCTTGCCCATTATGTCGGAGACATCATTGCGGCGGCTTGATGCCACAAAGGCAGAGAGATCAAACAGCGCAGCCGTGCGTGAAACGTTGCCAGTACATGCAACAGCAGGGGTCGGGATTGCTCCGCCGAGAACTGTCCCTTGACCAGCGCATTTAACAGCTCCAATGTCCGTATCGTTAGCAGCACCTCTCGCGAAACTTGTAGAACCAACTGCACAAGTAATGTTCATAGTGTCTTGAAGCTGCACTGTGGCATCGCCACCAAACTCTGCGATATTTTGTGGTCCGACCGTGATGTCCCCCTTAGTTGAAAAGATGTTGGTTCTAGACAGATTTCCAGCCCCCTGGTGAAGTGCAGAGGTGCTGGCAAGAGTCCTGTCTGCGCCTTTGTCCACGAATGCCTTTAACAATGTGGCGGCTGCCTGGTTATGAGCAGGGTTGCCAGCAAATGTCATTTCCATGCCCCTGTCGACGAGCATTGTATTTGTCAGTTGCGTGGTGGTGGTCTGGTCAACTGTGCGCGTGCCAACGCAAGTAATGTCCATAGTCCTAAGGGCCAAGGTCGTGTTGAGGCCAAATTGGCTGGCAGCACCTTCAGAGGCAACAGTGATGTCCCCGTGTTGAGCGAACACGAGACAAGACTGTGCTTCCTCCATTAGAACAGATGCCCTTGTCGTCGGTGAAGCAGCCTCGGCATCGCTGTTGTCGGCACCATGGTAGAAGCTTTGCTCGAGGGGAGTGTGGTCGTACTGCAGCAATTGGACCGCCTCGCCCACCAGGTGTTCGGCAGCATTGCCCAGCAGCGTCTTGTTCCTAGCCATGACAGAACAAGTGCAAACTGAGAATGCCACGTCTCAAAACGAAGCATCAACATACGTATCTTAAAATCTTTTGTGCAAAAGCCACGAAGGGGCACTGTAGCAGAACCTCCACTCTGAACAATTTGCTACAACTGAGGGCAGAGTTGGTGTCATAACGAAAAAAAGAAAAGGAATGCAAACATGATAGGGACACTAGGAAATGATGACGAGTGCCTTTCTTTGAGTCGCTGTCCCATTTGCGCTCATTTCCTTTTTTTTTCATTATACAGAAAGCTCTACAGCCTACTTAACTTTTGCAGCAAGTTCATGCGCACTGCTATAATTAAGCAATGTTTAAGGTTTTGAAAGTGCACTATGTTGCGTGTGACACTGTAGTGAAATGCTTCGGATTAATTTTGATCACCCGGGGTTTCTTAAACTTGCACCCAAAGTACAGTACAATGGGAATCAAACCAGCAACCCTGTGCTTGGCTGCATGATCCCGTAGCTCCTAGAGAAGCCGCAAGTACCGAACTGCAATGCAAAACTAGCACTATGCAAATTCACAATAAAGAAAATGCAAGGAGCAGTGGGAACTTGTAGCGCATGCCTTAAGCGCTTGCAACGGTATATACCAATATCTGTGCCGCTACACGATTCTTAAAGGGCCCCTGAAACGGTTCGGACAAATTTTGTAGACGCGTAGGGTACAGCTTAAGTAGAACATTCGCACCACAATTTAGGTAAAGCGTTACGTATTAATGGAGCTACAAGCGATTAGAAGTTACCCTCCTCCCTAGCCATGCTTTTCCTCCTCAACTCGTTCGCCGAGCGATCGGGGCTAAGCTCCGCCTTCACTGGCTTGCGTCACGATGCGACGTCACATCGTCCACTTCCGGTTGTTTTGGAGCTCGCCCGCGCGAGACCTCGCCGCTAGCCGCTTGGCCGTCGACCCCAAGCGAGAGCTATCGAAGCAGCGTGCGTTGCGAGCATTCTGTCGTAGCGCCGAACGTGTCTTGTATTCCGGTAACCACAGGCAAGCTGGTCATTTCGGCAAATGACTGGAGGCATAAACTCAAGCTGATGAAGGAACTTTAGCGTAGACGTACGTGAGCGGCCTGATCGGTCTGCACGGTCCATACACTTGTTGGCGCAGCGCTTAACCAGCCAAACAAAGCGCTAATATTGCTCTAACCAAGTGTAAAACATTTTAAACATTTATAAAAAACTTGTTGATGATCACACTCCTGCGAAAAATACACACCAGCAGCAAAGAAAAATACATTTCGTTGCTGCTGCTGTGTATGGTTGAGCTCTGTGCCACCAGGTGGCTGCACCATGCAGACCATTCACATTTGCCCTTATCTCATGGCTCATCCCGTTACGGCACAGTCAAGCGGCCAGACTCTGTCCCCTTGCGCTTGCGTTTGCCCTAATACCGGACTCGCGAAACGCTATTGCGTTAGTAATCTTCCGGTGCAAAGTGACGGCCACAAATGCGCAAATCCTAGCGCCGATCGGATAGCGACAGTCTGATACGCAGCAGCCAGTTCGCTCGTACGCTGCCTTGCAGAGGGACACGATGTCGCAGCTTGACATATTGCCAGTCGCTACGTTTGCAGTCCACAAGGCAACAAAGTCGAATCATAGTGCTCACGAAAAGACTAAGACCGCCTCTGACCGCGGAGCTCTGGTCAAAATGGAGTACGTTGTAACACAAGCAGACGACACTTGCTGTGTGCCGGAAGTGCTTAAGTGTACTGAAGTATTGTTCTTGTGCATTCACTTTATGTTACTTTCTTTTCATAAAAACAAATTAACTAACATTCGAACTATTACGAAGATCATTTGTTTACCATAAAGTTGGAAAAATTATCGATCACGCGGCCTGGTCAGCCAATCGGATAGCTCGCCCCTATGACGTCGTATGGGTGATTTCGATCATATGGGTAGGGGCGGCTTAAAATTCCGCCGAGCAGTGCGGTGCGATCGGCAGCGATGCGCATTTTTGAAGCCTTACGATATGATAAATTACACGCTTTACGTGGGGCACTTAGATGTGTCAATTAATGATCAGAAGGAGCTACTCTAACGACTCAGTACGTTTGTAGAAAATCGTCAAAATCGTTTCAGGGTCCCTTTAAAATTACGAGAATTTCGCACATAGGCCACCAGTAAGGTTTGCCATGAAGGCCAGTTGGTTTCATCGAGGTCCAAGTTGTGGAAATCGCATTTGTTGAGCAGATGCGAAAATTCCACACAAACCCAGAAAAGCTCATCATGCCCTGCACTGCAGCAACTTACCCGGCCGTGGTCGCCGAGCCAGCTTCCAGTGCATTCTCTGCAACAAAAAGAGCGAGCAGCTTTACTATACAGAAGGTGAAAAATGGAAAAAAAAAAAAAATTTATGCCTGCAGTAACCAGGCACTGCCTTAGCAGGGCCAAAAGTGTTCTAGCAAGGTTCAAGAGATACTTCAAAGTTACGCCTGACAAACAGGCTAATATAGATTAGAGAAAAAAGAAATCCTTTGCAGATGTATTGGTTGCAGGTTGGCATACATCAAGAGATGGCGAAGCTGCACACAAAAGTTCTCACACCCTTGTAAAAGGGTGTTTACTATAGCTGTTCTTAGATAAGATTCATCAACACTGCCAGCATGTTCTCACCAATGCTGCGGGGGACGTATTCTTGGACAATCACTTTCGGCGATGCCTTCGCGTGACGTAGCGTTCAAGCAGCCAATTAGCCCATCCAGGCTTGCTCAACGAGCAAATAAGCACGCACCGAAAGTGAATGCCGAAAGTGACAATGCCAAAAGTGACAATGCCAAAAGTGACAATGCCGAGAACATGTACCCTGGGCACGCAACTACTTTAGGGTTCCCAAACACAGACTGGGTTGCTGGCTGCTCCTTAGCACTGCACCCGCATAAACTCCTCGCTGACCCAGAACTTGAAGCGGGTAAAACATGATACAATAAATAATCATGAATGACCGGCTAAAAAGCTGCGCAGAATGTGCTCGTTCATGCAAGGTGCATGCAAGTTATTTTAGTCATTGATTTGTTTCCCCCATTTCAAAGCAATAATTTGGGACTCCAATACAGGTTTCATTGCGGATTGATGTCAAGCACACTGTGGCACATTGGCCTTCATTGAAAAAAAAAAAATTTTAAATAACTGTGAAGATCCTGTTAATGGGCATCACTACAAAAAAAAAAAAAATCGGATCTATGCAAAATAAATACAAGCATGCTGCTTCTGACAGGGCAGCAAAGGGTCTCCTGCACATTTTGAGCATTTTAACAGCTTGTACAGAAAGATTACATGCACGCAATTTGCACTGTTGCTAATGCGCAGTGTGCAATTCCGCGAGATCGCACAAGATTGGCATGCCAGAGCCAGTCTACTCAGAGTCATCACCATCGCAAGATGGCAACCGTGAATGGTGGCAGATGGAGTTCTCACCTAACATGACAATGACGAGCTGAAAAGCTTCTGAAAGCACATTCAAACGCTAAGTTACTTTACATGTTAAGCTAGAGGCAACGAGTCACGACACGTGTTCTTCGCATTCTGGAGAAGTGCATGGGTCGCAGGACGAACTGGTAAAGTTGTTAGCCTAGACATGAGCCACAATCGCGTTGGAGATTGCTGCAGAGCCAGTTGATAAATGCAGAATACCAAATGAGCTATGGATAAAATGGTGTCAGTCATGATGATGGACATAAAGTAAACAAACTTCCATTCTGTGAATGGTAAGTGCACTTATCATCCAATTCTTATTGCCAGCATTAGAGGCAAGCTATGTTTTTCTTGCTAAAAAGTGACATGCATGGTTGAATTCTATTTTGTTTAGGTGCTCTAATGTCATTTTTGCATTACTTTTCTACTTCAAACTCTCAAAAAAAAAAAACAAATTTTATTCAGGGATAAGCTAGAATTGGGGCAAATACTACCAAATGAATCAGATCTTGCAATTTCTTTCTGCTTCTTGCTTAATTCAACCCACTAAATAACTTAACCAATCAGATCAGTCTCGTCATGGCTGAATTAACAGAAGTCATCTGATCGGCTTTGGTGGTCTATTCGCCTTCCATGGCAGTCTTTGCAAAGACATCCAGTATTTTATGGGGCTGAAAAGGTCCCATAGGCCAAATTACAAGGCTTGTGATGTCAGAATATGCAAAATAAATTTGGGCATCAATGCCATTTATGACAAACGGAGGGGGAGGGGGGGGTTTGGTGCAAGGGCCATAAATGGCCAGAGAGCGACAAGAGAGGGTACGATGCACTCAATGGTTGATCCACGCCAAGGATAGATGTAACATGGCTGTATCGTATCAGCAAGGCTAAAACAGTCGCTGTGAAGCATGCCAAAACCATAGAAGACATGTTACAAAGGGATGATATACAGTACTAAAACTTGTTGGTGCCAATAGCACTACAGCCTCATCAGGACCCTTGCACGTAAGACCCTAGAGGCGTGTACTCTACCAACCACTATTAATGCAGCAGCATTCTTTACAAGGAGGATGCTGCTAGGAATAGCATGAAGCAAAAAATATTTCATGTAATTTTCGCAGTATGTGTATCGTAACACAGTAACAAAGCAAGGGAACAAACTGAATTGTGGCTCCACTAACGATTTAACCACAACTATGACAAGAACATGCAGAAACAGCATACGCAATTTAATATGTTGAGCCTGGTGCCCTGAAAAAGGCAAGAACGAAAATAAACCGGGTAGGTTAGTCTAAACAAAGCACATCAAACACGGACTTCGAGCAGTGCGTGAAAAAAGTAAATTATGGGGTTTTACGTGCCAAACACGATCAGATGAGGCACGCCGTAGTGGGGGACTTTGGAAATTTGGAGCACCTGGAGTTCTTTAACGTGCACCTAAACTTAAGTACGCAAGTTTTTGCATTTTGCCCCCGATCGAAATGAGGCTAAATGTGAACAAAAGTCAGCGATAAACAGAAGCTCAGCCTGACACACTATCTCAAATATGCCATTACTTTTACAGTTGCAAAACACCCTTTTGTAAATCGCAAACGCACTTCTGTGCAATGCACATACCATTGGGGAGTATAGTCATCATTCAAATGGGGACATGCGAGCTGCACATGCTAGGGCTTCTCTTCCACATGGGTGCATCTTGCAAGCTACATGACATTTTCTGTGTCATAATACAACCAAACAGTGCTTGCATGGGCCGTCTACAAAAGTGACTATGCCATCACTACGTCAGCAAATCGCCTCGCGAGAAAGCTGGCACTACAATTATGAAGAGGGTCTATTGGTTTATGAGGAATGCACCATTTGTAAAAAGACCATAACAGTGACTACACGACAGCATGCTGTCCATGTTCCATTTTGTATTACAACTGCTGTTACGAATTGTTAGGAACTAGAGATTCCTTTCATATCTTTCGTGTACTTTCCTTAGGACTCTTGCCTTGATTTTATTTTTATTTTGCAAAATTTGTTATCTTTTGAAGAATTTAGGCCCCAAGAAAGCATTTTATAGACTAAAGCAAAATTACATTCAACACCATGAAAACAAAATGTCTTCAGAAAAAAAGCCCTGCCACAGTTATACCAATACCGGTAACAGGCACATGTTTATTGTAATACGTCAAAGCACCACTCATAAAATGGAAGAGAGGCTTGCCCTAACAAGAACTTATTGTGGAGAAGCCAGCTTTCAACACCCCTGCTACAGTGTGCAGGGGCCTTGAATGTATTGACATTCACAGGCTCTGGACAGCACCAGTGTCGATACACAGAAATGTGCATGCATCTGTGAATGCGACACACAACGTCCAGTGACCGCTGAGGATATGCAGCGAATCTTAACACTAATTAGAGTTTTCACCATACAAATTCTACCTGGCAAAGATAGGCTCATACTACGCCCTTCAGCAATGCTAAGAGGCTATTGGTTAATATGGGCAAATATGGTTAGTTGATGCATATACATGTGTGCATCAAGGAATACTTGGCGCAAATCAACTCACCACAGCTGGAGCTCTGTTCTCCAGATAGTTCAGTCTTGAACAATCTGGAAGCACAAATTTGAACAATTATAGGCTTGTCACTTGACTGTACGATGCACAAGGCAGCTCTCATAACAGGAATTTTAGTATACTATAATAAAATTACTAGAATTACTGCCACGACTTAGCTACAAGAATCATGGTCAGAATTGATTTCTTCCAAGATTTAGAATGACTTTAGTGGCACTTCGTTTTTTGTTTTAGGCTCAACTGTGTTATGCTTTTAAATTCAAGGGTAACTAAGAGTCATTTCAGTTGTAATTTCCCATGAACAAAGAAACTGCTGCATTTTCTCGTGGACAACATTTGGACAGGTACACTCGCAATGGGAATATTCTTTGCAATGTTCTAAAAGCCTTTTGTGCCTGCGTACTGCTCAACAAAGTTACTACTACTCCTTAGTAGTAGTAGTACTTAGTAGTAGTAGTTGCTACTACTAGAGGTCAAACGATACTAACCATTGCCAGAGAACGAAATGACAATGAATTACTCAAATTCCGTGCCAAAGCCAAGATCCAGTTACAAGGCATGCCGTAGTGGGGGAGACTGGATTAATTTGGACCATCCAGGGTTCTTTAACGCGCACTTAAAATCTAAGCACAAAAGCATTTCCGCATCTAGCCCCAATCGTAACACGATCGCTGGAGCTGGGATCGAACCGCGACCTCGGCAGCTCAACACCACAGCCGCCAAGTTACTGCGGCAGATGACAAATTGTCCTCGAGTGTTCATACGAGAGGCAACAAAGACAAATCCCCATGTGCCGGTTCAATTTCAATGATAGCCCTGCAGGCTGGCACTAGGCTCTCACTGTATGCTCAGTTTCACACAAGAGAAAGCACTGTGGAAGTTACGTACGTGGTGCAGTCATGCAGGTCTTAGAGTTGTACAGCACAGTTGCTTATCATCAGAGACACTTTCCAGAGGATACCTACTTTCCATGTTTCAAATACAACGTGCAGACGGAAGGTTAAGCCAGATCGTGCAGTATTTGCACACTTTTGCAATTCCAGCAAGAGACAGACGCTAGTGGTTTGCTAGGCTGCTGGTCACAGAAATCGCTCGCCACAATGCCTTGCATCACGCATGCAATAATTACGTCATATGTTGAGACATAAAAGTAAGACAATCTTGCATCGAATTGTGTTTGGTGCACAACCAATCTTTATTTCCTTAGGACACCCTATGTTTAGATCGAGAGTGAGCAGCAGGAGCAGTCTCGGTAGCCTTCGAAGCATCGCGTGCTATGTACTTACCGTCGTGGGCTACATTGCCTAAAAGAAATAGTACATGCATACATTTACATATATATATACAGACATATATAAACAGTCCTTCCAATTTAACTGCAGGCGTGTTTATGCTCAAATGTGGTGCATTCTTTTTAACCCTATGTTTTGGCGAATGGGAAGCTCATTCACAGGTGGTACATTCGCAGCCGTGTTAAGCCAGGATTTAACGTTCAAGAGACAACTCTGATATTGTCTTGACTATCTGCATCACCAAAATGAAAATGGGACAAGTCGCCTCAATTGTCAGGTACACCAGAAGAAACTTAGCAATTACACCAACTTTGACAACAGTTCCCTGTTTGCCACGGGCTGCAATTTAACACGCAGTATTCAGTCGCTGCTAAAAGAAGCAATGAACTAGATATTTGTAATCGGGAAACTAATACAATTATGATAAATTTTAGCTGTACCATTTTACCATGAAATTAATTTATTTAATTACCATTTTACTATTAAAAAAATATTATGGGGTTTTACATGCCAAAACCACTTTCAGATTATGAGGCATGCCGTAGTGGAGGACTCCGGAAATTTGGACCACCTGGGGTTCTTTAACATGTACCCAAATCTAAGTACACGGGTGTTTTCGCATTTCGGCCTCTTCAAAATGTGGCTGCCATGGCATTTTACAATAGGGACTTCGTAAGCCAGAGAGGTCCTGAACCTGCGAAATGCATTTGCAGTTAGCACTGTTGCAGAAACACTTCAGCAAAAGGGGCTTCAGTGTATCCAGCAGAAGCAGCATTACAGGCAATCGAAGAGCCATCACAGTGCTCCCACTCCCTCAACGCCTTGCACTGCAAAGTGCTACGACAGAGAAAGGCAGTGCCTGCAGCGCTCGGCCTACTGAACCTCACGGTGGCACACAGTTCAAATTCGATTTGGATAGTCACATGAATGCCAGTACTTCCAATTTGGGTGCCTACAGCGTGCAGAACTCGGAAGCTATCCATCAGCTCATGGTTGAGCTCGCGGTGCCTCATCCCTTTGCTGTGGTAGAGTCTAGCAGATAGCTATGCACGATGCCCTTGTGCCAAACGCGAGTAGCCCATTTGCTTTCGCGCTGTCTACAACAATCGCACATATTTCCAAGGGTCAAACAAGCCTCTTAGCGCATGCGCAAACATTGGCGGCACACACATCGACTAAGCTATGGATGCCGCACTCGTGACTCGCATTGAAAGGATAACCAACGTAATGAGCTTCTTCCACGAAGGCAGGGCACCTTAGTGTGCTAATCGGGAAGCAGATGACCAATTTGTCACATTTTGACGCTTGGGCCCCGAGCCTCGTCACCCACAGATGACCACCTGAGCACACTTGTGCTCAGCAAGCCGCAGTGAGCGGGCTCGTCTCAGCGCTCCATGGCAGCTGCAGTATGTACGCTAAGCTGCAAACACAGCTGTGTGCACAAAAGGGGTGGAGTACGTGTTTGCACTCCAGTTTGGCCATGCCATGTGGTGCAGACTGGCTTTGTCCTGCACCAGTTTGACCAACGGACAGCAGCCACATCCAACTTGCCTTCGTATTGAGCTATGGCACTGCATGTGCAAGTCTGCAAAGCTGTCTAGCCAGGAGTGAGCACGTGCTGGCAAGAGACGGACAAATGTTCGGAACACAAATCAAAACAGCCCCACTGATGAAAAAGATTGTTTCGTATTGACTGAAATGAGCGCCTTATGCGTCATTAAACGAGGAGTTGCATATCTAATTCTTCAGAACAAATTGCAAAGAAGTGACCTTTGTCGTTCCCATGGGGCAAAACAATGACAAAAAAAAATAGGATGCCCTCCCATGCGAGGTATTTGTGTACACGGCTCCTTTGTCCATTTTTAAAGTAGGGAAATACAACACATCTTTTCTATACACATTTGTTCCGCGAAATACAACACATCTTTTCTATACACATTTTTTCCGCAACTTGCAACACACAGCTAAATCTATAGTGGCGAGTAGAAAATTGATGCCGTGGCCTCCGAGGTCCAGTGGCATGCGTTGTAGCCTGTTCTCAAAGGCCATAGTGGGGCAGCTAAACTTACGCCCCCAGCCAAAAGAGGGCACCACATTGCCACTAACTAGCAGTAGGATTTGCAGCGGCCACAGATACAGCAACTTATCACAGCAGCATTTCATTTTCGGAAGGGCTGCAGAAATTAAAATGCAGATGGTTAATGAAAGTTGCACTCGTGCAAAAGCCACCCAATTTGCAAGGCCGGCTATAGACGTCGCTCCCACTTCTCAGTGTTGCTGGTGTCTGGAATCCATTTCTTCAGAGATTGTTCAGATCGAGAAATTCTGCTTACGAAATTTCTACTGGCCTTCCAAGTTGCCGCTGTGGGTATAAACACTTCCGAGGACGAGCACGTCATTGCGCCATAAAATAATGGGTTCTCAAAAATCAGTTGGCAAACGCTTTACATTTTGCGTGGTTGATGGCTAGTTGAGTGCTTAAAGCCAATCGAAATTGGCGAGACTCGACGGCTACGACACCAATAAGCAGCGCGGCCAAAGCTCATTCCTACGGCCAGCCGGTGGGGCCAAGAGTTAGCAGACGATATTACGACAGTCGCACTTTCAGAAGTAGGCAATTATTATCGAAATTCAAAATGCAGATTTTTGCTTACTTCGGCCTGTTTACTATACAGAGTCAATAAATATACACAGCAACAGTAGGAAGAAGTGCATTGATCCAAACACCCTTCTTGATTGACATCACATATTGCCCAATAAAACTGTATGGGAATCTGTTAGATGACAAAATATGGCAGCCTCGAAAAGAGTGAGCAGGAGGCTGTTGTTGAAAAGCACTCGAGGGAAAGGCGACTTCGCACTCTGCTTGGGAGCTCCGCCAACATGTTCACAGCAGCGCACGCCATCTACGAACTGTGTTTTGACCAAGCCGAAAGGGTGGTTTAGGACCCCTTTAAGCTGCCGCACAAGCTCGGTGTGATGCCATGAGTTTTGTTTATTGATAAAAGTCGGCAGCATCACTCTCCGGCGCTTTCCAAAGCGCCGGAGAGTGATTTCAAAATACGTTTCCAAACAGCTTGGATATGAAATACCAGTGCCAAAGTGCTGGCACAGCTAAAAGACGAGACTGACCTTCGTTGTCCTCTTTCAATCATCAAACTATTACAGCGAAAGTTATCAGAACTGTTTTGAAAAAATGCTTCCATCAGTCTGAACTCGTGTAGCATTTCTGCCCCTCTGCCCTTTAACTGTCCCATTAAGCTCTAGTGAACTCTCACATAGGAACTTACTTGATCTGATGAGTTTCTGAGAAACTGACGCGTTTGTACAGTCTGCGACGCTCCGTGAGGTCCTCGGTCTGCAATGTGTAGAAAAGAGGAAGACTTGCATTGGGTAAACACCAAGACGTCAAACTTCCGCGAGTAGGAGTTGCCTGACCAAGCTTCACAATGTGCACAGCCAACATCAAAAGCCTGCAGACCACAGGAGCAGAGAAAAAGCTGCAACATTTCCACAGACTGGTGTTAAGATTTTCAGCCTGCATTGGTATATTCACAGTGCGCGTTTTAGTTTCTCTGGCTATAGTCACAAACTGCTCGAAATGTTAATGCTTTCTCAGGTACACTTTTGACACTGAATGTACAGCAAGTGGAAGCCACACAGAACTTGCAGACACACTCTGTTGCAAAGAGTTTAGGCCTTTTGTTTTGTTGCTATACATGCAAGTTTTCTCACCTTCGAACGTAAAGACAGACTGGCCTCATCTCAAGCACACGATTTCATCACGAGGGCCGCATCTACACTTTCCAGGCCATCAGACAAGCAAACAGCACTTGCTGTTTGCTGAACGACTGCACCACAACGAGTTGGGCAAACTGTCTTGCAGGAAAGCTAGCCTTACAGTTATGAAAAGGGTCTGTCACAAACAAAGTGTGGACGCTGCTACTCGAAAGAACACAAATACAAAAAAAATCTTCCATTTGCATATTCATTAGGGTGCAACAAGGGCAGAGCACTCGAAAACACATGGTATGTTGCCAAACATGCGAATTACTTGGAAACCATAAGACAGTCGTGGGATTCAGCACAAGTCAGAGAAAGGCAAAACCAAGCCATTCATGTTCACCACAATTATGCACTATTTCTCTAAGGCAACAGGGATACAGGTACTGACAATACCTGTCAAATTGAACTTCAAAATTTGTAAGAATACTGTGGAAACAGCAACAGAAAGAAGGTGGCAAAACCAGTTTTTTTGTGCCCCGATACATACACACTTATGAAAGACGATCTAGGTGCAGGATCCAAAATTTTTTGCTCAGCACCCAAGTAGCAGCAAATTCAAATTAGCAGAGATTAACAAACGACACAGTGGTGTTTTGATCGCAGCGACTTTGTTGTTGCCAATTTCATCTGCTGCAGGAAGATGTCCTAATTAACTTCAAGCAGATGCATTTCTCGTATTTCGCAATTGGAAGACTTGCTAGGTTGTACAAGCCCGAAAGATAAAGCTTATGGGAAAATACGGGAAGGTCGGCAAGTATGCGAAGAACAACCAACGAAACAATGTTTTAAAGGAACACTGGAGGCAAAAATTTAGTATATCTACACAAGTGCAGCGAGATGTCCTAAGCATTACTTCTGCAAAGAACAGCTGTCGTAAGCGAGAAAGTGACCAATGCAGTACTAAACTTGCTTCATTGCAGCAAAAGTTATGGAGACCAGCTCGGCAACAGTTGGTATACATTTAATGACTGATAAGTGAAGTAATGAAATTCTCAAGTTTTACGTGCTAAAACTATGATCTGATTAACTGGTACACTGTAGTGGGGCACTCCGGATTAATTCCGACCACGTGGGGCTCTTTAACGTGCACCTAAATCTAAGTACACAGGTGGTTTTGTAGTTTGCATCGTAACATGGCATTCCCATGTGCACCAGCGCCCCCAAAACATCGCAAATATTTGTATTGTATTGTATTGGGTTATGGCGCATAAGCAACTCAGGCTATCATGCACCAAACACATGGTTATAATTTATTTCAAAAATTGGGTATCCTCGGCGAAAGTCCTTGTCCGGACAAGGACTTTGAGGAGCCCAACAAATCAAATGGAGACCTCAGCCTTCTCAGGACTGAGAAAATGGGTGAGGTGTATCATAACATGCGTGAAAAAACTGGGTAAGAATTTTTAGAATTAGTATTTCTGTGATATATTATATTTCGTTTAGGATCGCCGAGTCTTTCAAAAAACTAAAAACAGATGAAGTTCCTACAAGTGGGTTATCTCTTAAAAGTAGACTGGGATGGAAGGGAATGTGGTCATTGTAAAATACAGTAAAATATTTTTTCCTTCGCCGTTCGAGTTGTGTGCACGAGAATAAAATGATTTACAGTGAGTTCATCTCCACATTTCTCACATAAGGGTTTGTCTTGTTTTGTCAGTAGAAAGTTATGTGTTAGGTGTGTGTGTCCGATGCGCAGGCGGCATAAAATTACTTCTATAAAACGTTCCCGATGCCTGCATGATCTCTATTCTCCCAGAATAGGTTTTACTAAATGTAGTTTGTTATTTTCTTCGCTATTCCATGTACACTGCCATTTTTCTTTTTTCTTATTTTTTACTAACTTCATGCAATCTGCATAGGGTATATTTACAGTACTGAGATCTTTATGGCAGGCTTGAGCAGCACACACGTCAGCTCTCTCGTTGCCTCTAATTCCGTGATGGCTTGGTATCCAACAGAGCTTAATTTCGTGTCCTTGTGTTGGAGCAGTTATTATGTTATGGATTATATTTCCTATTAAAGGTTCCCTTACATTTCTGGCTTTCAGTGCTGTGATTGCACTCAGCGAGTCCGTGTAGACAATGCTGTTTTGAATGTTCATCTCGACTATTTTTGATACAGGCACCGAAATGGCATAACATTCGGCTGAGAAAATTGACGCGCACTGAGGCAACCTCACTACCTTTTCCCATTTATCTTGCACTACAGCACTTTCGACGTAAAGTGATGTTTTAGAACCGTCAGCATAAAATGCTGTGTATTCTTTGTACTTTTCGTCTAGCGCCGAAAATTCTTGTATTATATGCTCACGTGGAGTTTGCTTTTTACGAAATTGTGTCAGTGTGTAGTCACCTACACTGG
The DNA here is from genome assembly GCF_023375885.2 of Dermacentor andersoni. NCBI lineage: Eukaryota > Metazoa > Arthropoda > Arachnida > Ixodida > Ixodidae > Dermacentor > Dermacentor andersoni. The sequence continues at coordinate 110,134,675 of NC_092823.1, forward strand.
GAAAGGTGTGCCAAGGTGGCAGTGGTTCAGGTCTCTGGGCAACATCAGGCAGTGTGTCTAGAATACCTAATTCCTGGCAAATTTCTTCAAATTGGAGAATAAGAGGTCTCGTCGCATTTGGTTTGTTAAAAAGCTGCTTAGACGGGCACTTCGTAACTATGGAGTAGCAGAGATTTGTGTAGAATGGTTTACATCAACATACACATGAAGATTTACAGCACGAAATACACTTGGCCTTTTATGTTCCTTCAAGCAACTAGACTAGCGGGGGAGCCCCAAGCTAGGCTAGTGGCCTTACGTTAAACATGATGAATACCACGAACAGGACAAGCAACATGAACAGCATAGATGTACTGTCCTGTTCATAGGCAAGGCGCCTGTCCCGCTTGCATCACTTTTTCAGTCTGCAGCGATTGTTACAACGAACTAGACTAGAGTCATGCACTCACAAGCTGCAATTTGCAAATTGGCTTAAATCCCCATATTAAGTCTTGCCAAAGTACAACACACCACACGCACTCCTCATGGCATCCTCTGCCAATAATCACTTCCATATGGCAAGTCATAACAAAGCGCTAAACTGACTAACACTAATATAGCGAGGGTCTCACCACGTTTGAGTCCACACTTTCAAGGATCGGTCGGGCAGGCTTCAGGATCTGTCAGAAACGAGCCAAAGATAATGGCGTAAGTGAACCCTAAGGATAAAATTCACATAAAGAAAGCCACTTCAAAAGCAGGACAAAATTACCAACAGGCTATATATGGACCACAAGAAAAATAGATCCACAAGAATGAGAAGTTGAGCAGGTTTGTATAAGTACACGGTTGGCACAGCAGTGCAGGAGAGAATAATATAGACAAGACAATTGGACAGGCAATGGCTTCAAAATAACAGATCGAATGTTGGCTTCAAACTAAACATTTTAAGTCAGTGCCCGTGTTATGTTGTCCCAGTTTCTAGTCTCTCCTGTTATGCAATCCACAAAACTTGACTTAACCATCACCAAAACCTCAACCAAAAAAATATCTTCATTTGCTTCATGTGGGCCCATCCAGATGCAACAAGGAGTCAAGTCCGACCTTGTGCTTGACAACTACTACAGTCCCGCTACAACACAGCTAAACATTAACAGATTTGCTGTCAAGTCTGACATACCCACTTGTTTTTTGGGTTGGACCCCCCTAAATTCATATGACACAGAAAGGTCAAACTAATGGAGAAAATTGCAGTCCTGCTATCAAAAACTACACACGAAAGTGTTGCCTTTCATCACTTGAGTGGTTTATAATTGACACAAAGCGTCAGTCCAGGCATTAGTGCTGTAAATGCGGATACAAACAGGACTTCCCATGTACACCACGTTTCCCGCTGCCGTGCAGGTTAGAAGTGCGCACATAGCCCTTTAATTCATGAACTATGACGGACTTGTGATACGCGAGTCAAATTTGCAAACATTTATTGCATAACACTGTCAACACTGCTGACAAAAACATTTTTAATGTGAAGGTGGTAGGAAGGCGCTTTGTGTGCATTCTAGCGAGGCACTCATAAGTGCAGAGTAATGAAATAGACTTTCGAAAAGGGTTCTACTTATATTGAGGACGACGCAACGAGCTAAGGAAAGAATGATGACATTAAGGTATAAGAAGAGAGCAGATTGGGTGAGGGAACATGAGTTAATGACATCTTAGTTGAAATCAAGAAATGGGCATGGGCAGGACATGTAATAAGGAGGGGAAGATAACCGATGGTCATTAAGGGTTACGGACTGGATTTCAAGAGAAGGGAAGCGTAGCAGGGGGCGGCAGAAAGTTAGGTGGGCGGACGAGATTAAGAAGCTTGCAGGGACAACATGGCCACAATTAGCACATGACCGGGGTAGTGGGAGAAGTATGGGAGAGGCCTTTGCCCTGCAGTGGGCGTAGCCAGGCGACTAAACCAGGCATGCAACAATTTTTTTCGTATAAGAATGAAATCGCCAGCCGAATGTACATGAACACATTGACTGCAGCAGTCATGAGAAAAGCAGGGGCATTATTTTGCTGTTGCTGACAGAACGCAGCACGTCCAACATGCCGTGAAACATATAGCCGGCGAGTCGACTCCGGTTAATACGACCCTCGCGGAACCGCGAGGCTTCGTCAAGTATCTAAAATGTAAAATTAACGAACAGCAGCAAATACAAGCGACGCCATGCTGAACGGACGAAGCAAACCGGTGAATATGTGGGCGTGGCTACACGAAACGAGTGGCTTCACGGGTGGATGGAACGTCGGCCCCTGAAAGAAAAATCCCGAGCACCGCCCGCTAAATTGACGTTTTGAAGCTTCATAACCGCTGCACGCATAAGGAGGCGGCGGTTGTGTTCGAAATAACCGAAGCGGCATGCTTTCTCGTTCGAACTAAAGTTTTCCTTCCATAGCCAATGTATGGTTCCTAGTCGGAACGTCCCAGTGTGAGCTAAATGTCGAACCGAAGTCGACTGTAGTGCCTTTAGCAAAATCGCCGTGTGGTGAAGTAATCAACATATGAGCCACAGCGGGTAAGAAAGGAGTTGTATTTACGCTTAGCTCTGCTTGCCGCTGCCGGGCAAAACCGGCGAAAACAACCTGCGTGCACTAATGTGTACGAAGTGACTGATGGGAATATACTAAAACAGCTTGTGACGGGACATGGCTACGCAGGAGACTGCGGTGCTTGACGAGCACGTCCGTTATAGGCAAACGATCGCGACTGCACGAAATTCACGTGCAGCAGACCGTAAATAAGGTGCACTGTAGTAAAGCAGTATAGTGCCAATCTTCGGCGCAGTCGCATCGATGGCTTGTGCAACAAACCCTTGAGCTTCACAAGACAAAAACAGCAATAAAGAAATGGGTTAACGTTTAAACAACAAGGCGACTAGTTCTCGGCAACATCGGCGACAACCTTCACTGGCTGGGCCCGTCAAATATCCTTCGAAACAAGTCACTGTAGCAACTCACCGAAGAACGCCGGCGTGACCTCCGCGAAGTGACGTCGCTAGAAGAAACGGAAAAGAAAATATTACCAATGCACACTACCTTCTGGCGCAAGCCTCAGATAGCATAACTAACGGAGCTTTATTTTTCTTTTTTTTTTTTTTTGCGCGCAGCTGTTAATGGTTCTCCTAAACTAACTATACGTGATCGGGGACAAGTGGAATAGAAATGTCGCACGCTTACGGTTCTGTGTTCTCGTCGCTTGCGCGCTCGGCCATCGCAGGTTATATGTAGTGACGCATCCAGCGTAGCCAAGGCACAGCGCGAGAATCGATTATGTCCAGTGAACCCCGCACATTCAGCAGCACTGAAGCCTGTGCAACAACTGCAATGCCGCTACTGTCCCGTTGTCCGTTAAACACAACACGACCGCCGATTTTAAAGAAGCGCCAACAGATGGATCACGTGACCTATCGCGGGCGTCACCATGCGCGGGACCACGCGCTACTTTCGTTACGGGTGTTGTGTGGCGCTACTAGTTAATTGTAAATGTTCTGCTTTGACAGGCTTTAAAAAACTTATCAAATTTCCACTATGTTGAGGCATGCGTTAAAATGTTGCTACATATTTGCAGTACGTTATATTTCTTTTGTCGTCCCATTGTATCACCTTTGCATGACATAGGTGGCACAGCATGCAACCACGACGCTGGCGACACATCGTAGTGATCGTGCGAACTAACAGTAACATGGCGGCGCCCATAGTGGAAAGCACGTTGCGACTTCGACGTACGATTATAGTGCGATGAAACTTGTGTGTATTTCTCTGACATCTGTGTACCGTGCTTATATTCCGTACCGAGAAAAGCCCCCGCTGTGACGATGAAGTTCGCGTTCAAGTTTTCCAACCTGATCGGCACGGTGTACCGCAAAGGGAACCTGCTGTTCACGCCGGATGGAAACACTGTTGTAGCGCCGGTCGGCAACCGACTCTCGCTCTTCGATCTGCGCAACAACAAGTCAGAAACGCTGCCTATCGAGAGCCGTTACAACTTTACCGCTGTCGACATCGCGCCCTCAGGCTTCCTGTTCATCGCCATCAACGAAACCGGCGAAGCCCTGCTATGCAGCCTCGTGTCGCGAACTGTCATCCACCGACATCACTTCCGCAAGCCCGTGTCGACGGTAAAGTTCAGTCCCGATGGCAAATACTTCGCTGTCGCCAAGGACAACTCTGTCTTTGTGTACCGCACGCCCGGCTACGCCAGACGCGATTTCACGCCGTTCGCGCTGGAGCGAGTGCTAAATACGGCCTACGACGCGGTCACGTGCGTTGAGTGGTCCTCCGATTCGCGCCTTCTCGCTATCGGCAGCAAGGACATGTCGGTCCGGGTGACGGCGCTTCACAAGATGAAGAACTTCGGCATCAACACCTTGTCCAGCCACAGCGACATCATCGTCAACTGCTTCTTCGACAAAGACTCCGCAGATGTCTTTACTCTCAGCCGAAACGGACAGCTGTGCGTTTGGGACGCGTCTTGCGACTTGTCAGGATTCGTTATCGCAGACGACGCGGCCTCGTCGTTGTCGAGCAGACGACGGCGTGCGGCGACGTCAGAGCATGAGGAAGGTGACGTTGAGGACAAGGCAGGTGACGTCATACCCGACGATGACGCCGGAGGTGACGTTGAGGTGGAGAGGGTTCGGTACCACCGAACAGGGAAGCACTTCCTAAAGGATGCGCTTAAGGTGGAAGGAGGACAGCACATAAACCTGTTGGCAGCATGCTACCATGGTGGAAATCATATGCTGGTCACCGCCTTTTCCAATGGGTCATTCCTGCTGCACGAGATGCCCGACTACAACCTGATCCAGTCCCTGAATGTTTCGGACCATGAAGTCACAGCAGCATGCTTCAACCCTACGGGTGACTGGATTGCACTGGGAAGTGGGCGACGGGGACAGTTGGTCGTCTGGGAGTGGCAGTCAGAGTCGTTTGTTCTCAAGCAGCAGGGGCATGCCAACAACATGGCTTGCCTCGCATACTCTCCTGACGGTGCAAATCTTGTGACTGGAGGAGATGATGGCAAGGTCTGTTGTCTTCTCTAGAGTCAATTCATCATCATTATTACGGCACTACTTTGTTTCGCCAGGTAGTGATGGCAGTCGAGACATCGTTTCCATGTTAATTAAACCTAACCGCACATGACTTAGCAATGTCAAAGATTGGGCTACTTGGTTCTGCATGATTCAGAGCACAACAGTGCAACTTCTTGGACAAGGACAGAAGCAAAGAATGCAGACAAGGTGTTGAATGTCAGCCCTTGCCTGTGGTACTTTGGTTTTGTCCTCATTCCAAAGTCACGCTGTTATACTTTGAATCACACACATGACCGCAGGCATGTGACAGCGTTCTTAGCATCATCCGTGTGTATGTTACAAATCAGTATCCGGAAATCCCTTGATGACCAATACATCGAAGTTCAATGTCTTCCACTCACGTCAAGATGATCATCATCATTGACTGATCTAAACTCACAGTATTCTTGTTGCAGATGTCAAATTCCGTTATGTCAGAAGGCAGTTGAAACTTTGGCACCTTCAATAAGTCATCTCATTCATAGCACTTTTTTAAACACATGAAAAAAAATTATTGTTAGCAGAAACATCTTTTCATTTCTCATAAACACATTTTCATAATTATTAATTTTCTTTACATTACTTTCATTACTGTATTGTTAGGCTTCATATTTTTGTAAAACACATTTTATTTTTCCTTGTTAGTAGTAGCGTAGAAAAGCATTTTTTTGTACATTACTAGATATTCCTGTTTGTGAGCGTTTTTGTGATATTATTGTATAGCGCTGCTTTAATGCATATCTGATTGTTTACTACTTATTATAACTTGTTCCCTACCAATTGTATTTCTTGATGGTTTTTTTTTCCCTGTTCTTGCTGCTCTAATACTCTTTATGTAGCCAAGAATGATTGGAGGTCCCCCTGGCAGTTTCTCACTCTGGGACCTTCTGATGCTGTGTATAATATATAAGCTCGCTTCTTGCACTTGCAGTAACAAGCAATAACATTCAACTTCTGTTACGTTGCAATGCAGGTGAAGCTGTGGAACACAGGGAACGGCTTCTGTTTTGTGACTTTCACGGACCATGCCGCCGGAGTGGCTGCGGTGGCCTTCACTCAGAACGGCAAAGCCATTCTCTCAGCATCTCTCGATGGCACCGTTCGCGCCTACGACCTGAAGCGGTACCGCAACTTCAAGACGCTGACGGCTCCGAGGGCTGTCCAGTTTGCATCTTTGGCTGTTGACACAAGTGGCGAGGTTGTCTGTGCAGGCTCACAGGTAATATCCTCCATCCTCTGACTGTTGTCGCTTTGATATTTGTTTAGGTTAGGTTAACCTGGGCTAGAATACCAAAGGTTAGGTTAGGACAGTAGAGGCAAAGATCAATTAAATTTCGGGCAGCGGCGAATTGTAAAGTAGTAGCAGCTTCCGCATCAAATTTTACGCCCTGAAGTACACACAAATAGATGCCTCATGAAAAGTTTACAAAACTGGACGTTTTTGATACCAGAACTGCCAGAAGCCTACATTGAAGTCTGCGAGTTTTTCTTGTCTATCATTTAGGAGTTTCCAACAGTCTTGTCATGTAACATTTTTATCTTTTATGCTATGACCAGTGATGTTTTTCTTGCAACGGGTCCTTTTACATGTATCTATGGTGCTTTTTCTTTTTTCTTTTGCTAAACTACCAATATTTTTGCAGTGATCATCTATATAGCACTTTGCTAAAGCTCTATTTCATACAGCAGCCATTCATTCTCGGAAAACGTGTTTGCAAATTGGCTCTAAAAAGCTTGAGGGGCTTTTGTGTATTTTTTTAATGACAGTTAGCACCTAAAATGACCCTTTGTTCCTGATGGTCAGCTGTCTTTTCTTAGACTAGTTGATACAGGTGTGGTACCCAATTATACACAAATAATTATTCCGGCCGTAAATAAATATAAATAAATATTTTACTATTTGATATTGTATACTTAACATTCGTATTTAAGTCGTATTCGAAAAATTTGACCTTTGCCCATCTTTATTTACAAGTATGAATTAAAAAGAAAAAAATCAAGCCACTCCTGAAGTGAGCACATTGTGCCTTCTACGGACAACATCTTGGAAGTTGTACGGCATATATTGGCTGCCACAGCATCCGCACATGGCTTTTTAAACCAACAATACCTCCAACTCAACAAATTTCTGGCTTTAGTTGCCAATAATCTAACCAATCAATCTTTCTAATAAATCTCCCAGCAGCTTGGCCTAGTAGTTGGCCCACTTGGTGCCTACTGCGAGACATAATTGTCACTAAAAGGACATCCATTTAGCTGCAGTTATGTCTTCCAGCAGCAGATATATGTATTGCGAAACCAGCACTTGACTGACGTTCATCATCTGATGGTTTCTGCTCAATTTTTTGCAGGACACTTTTGAGGTGTTTGTGTGGGCGCTCCAGACGGGTCGTTTACTTGACGTCCTAGCGGGGCACGAGAGCTGCGTCTCCGGTCTCGCATTTGGTCCTGGAATGGAGTCTGTCCTGGTCAGTTCATCCTGGGACAAGACGTGTCGTGTCTGGAACCTATTTGCGGAAAAAGGCGGTGGTCGAGAGGCCATTCCGCTGACAGCGGATGCGCTAACCGTTGAGTTTCGGCCCGACGGATGCGAGTTTGCCGTGGCGACCCTGGATGGCGCCATTGTGTTCTTCGAGCCACAGGGAAGCAGTCAAGTGGGATGCATTGAAGGTACTGCCAGAAACAACTCTTAGAACTTTATTGGCACCAGATACTAGTTAGTGCCTTAGATGCTCGGCCTGTCTGGCAGCTTCCATTTGTTAAACGCCTTTTGAAATGCCATGGAAGTAAAAGTGGGCTGTTTCTGATTGAACAATTACCTTTTCCAGTAGGGTAGACGTGTGAGCCACCGAGTTTTTACTTATGTATGACAAATAGCACACAACCTGAACAGACAATAAAAAGGCATTTGGCTGTCCCATTGCATCTTTTCATTGTATGTTTCATTTTGTGCTCTCTATCGTCACTAACTACCTACTTGTTAAGAAACCTACCATACAGGTCATGGTTTGCTGGCAGGCTACCAGACTCTTATTAATCATGGCAAACAACCAACAGCACACAAAGAACCTAGGGTTGTGCCTTCTTTGCGAGCTAGTCACTGAAAAGATAGGCAACAGTGTCAGGCAACATGTCAGTCCTACTTAGCAATCCTAGAAAGGAAACCAGATATAAATGCCATTTCACACCAGAATATTCAGGAGTATGTTTTATTAACTACATGACTATGAAGAAAAATAAATGTCTCATAGTTATGTCAGTTTTCTTTGTTCATTCATTAAATATATAGAAATGTTTGTGTTTCTGTGTAGCATGTGGTTTTATTAAATTTTTTTCTTTTTTAACCATGAACTATCAGTATGTCATTCTGTTAGAAAGGAACTTTGTATTGTGAGAATAATCTAAGCATTTTTTTGGTTGAGATGTCGATATGTACACCTTAAAACGATTTCCTTTGGTGTATTGGTTCACGTGTGAACAGTGTATTCACAATGTCTGCTGCCAAATACAATAGAGGCAGGGGCCTTTGTCAAGCTTCTGGAACAGCACTTTTCTGCCCTTGTCCCTGGCATTTGTACTGTTCTTCTTGTAAAGAAGCAGGCAATATGGAATTTACATTATTTTCAGAAATGCACGATATTTGTGTACAGTGCGTTGGCCTTGTGAAAATGAGGAAAATAGCACTTGCTCACAGACATATATAATTATATGCTATGTGTTCTTGCAGAAATAAGAGTAGCTGAAACTCGATGCTCATCTGTGTGACTCTTGTCTAACATGGCCCATTGTTGTTTCTTTTGCTCTCAGTTGCTCATGATAGCTTGTAGAGTTGTTTCCTTGGGTGACATGACTTCCGTCCTTGGAAATACAAGAGAAAATGTTTAACATGCGTCTGTAACTCACAAGCGTTTGTTATACTGTCAAAACCTGCAGTAACAAAATCTCACAAATACAAAATTCTTGCAACAGCAAAATATCTTTGTATCCCTGGCGAACGCGCATCGGATTCAGTGTATTTCATCTCTCTCGACAACGAGCTGTCGCTGTACTACAATCTTGCATCAACTAAATTATCTAGAATGTAACCCCGCATATTACCTACTCGCTTAGGGCTAGTAGCTTCCAAAATGTGCTCAAATGCGATTGCTTTGCACTAAAATTGCGTGAAATACCACCACATTACACTTGAGTGGGCGCCATTTTTGTTTACAAAAACAACCAAGCGCCGGAAGCGATCTCATGCGCTGGAAACACGTCATTGCCACCATCTTGTTCGTTGATCGCCCGTTTGAAGCGACACACATGTTGCTACCAACATGTGACAACAGTTTTTGCACACCTAGTACAATGCGTAATGTGCGCCTCGGCGAGAAAAATACAGCGCAAACAAGGAAATCCACATCCCACCAACATGGAATTGTTTATGGCGCTTGAGATGGTGGTTGAAGCATCGCATCGAGTTCCATGCATTGGGTAGTGATTGAGCGATCGTCCAAGAATGCCACCCGACAGGCATCGCTTCTGGATTTGGGAAATGTTTACAGTAAGACGCTCCCTAGACGGTGCCCTACAACTTCTAGTGTATAACCAAAATTTGAAATTAGGCATGGTTAGGGGCTCTTTAACTACAAGGATTGCTGGAGCCATCAGTTCACTTCTTTTTCTACTGTGCATTGCTGGTCTCAGCAACTGTGGCAATCTGCTTATATCTCTGCAGGCAAACGTGACTTGTCAAGCGGGCGGCGAGACACGGACATCATCACAGCCAAGAGGCTGGCCCAGACACAGGCATTCACCACCCTCTGTTACTCGGCTGACGGCGAGTGCATTCTCGCAGCAGGCCGTTCCAAGTTCGTCTGCATCTACCATGTCCACGAGCAGCTCTTGCTCAAGAAGTTCGAGGTGACGTGCAACCACTCGCTTGACGCCGTCGACGACTTCATCAGCCGTCGGAAGATCACAGAGTTTGGCAACATGGCGCTCGTCGAAGAGCGTGCTGCCTCGGAGGAAACCGCTCTTTCTTTGCCTGGTGTCAAGAAGGGTGACCTTTCAAGCCGCAGCTTCAAGCCCGAAGTGAAAGTCAGTGCAGTGTCTTTCTCACCGACGGGACGGGCGTGGGCCGCCGCAACCACTGAGGGGGTGCTCGTTTACTCCCTTGACAACGCCCTGGTGTTTGACCCTTTCGAATTGGAGCAGGGCGTGACACCTGCAACTATACGGGCAGCGGCGCGAGAGAAGGACTACGTCCGGGCTGTTGTGGCGGCATTTCGACTCAATGAAGACGAGTTGACTACGGAGGTCATCGAGGGCATTCCCGTTGGACACATTGACCTCGTGTGCCGGTCGCTGCCACAGGTTTACGTTGAGAAACTGCTCAACTTTGTGGGTGCAAAACTGGAGTCCACCACGCACGTGCACTTCTATGTCACGTGGATCGTGACGCTGCTGAAAGGTCACGGCGAGGTGTTGAAGGAGAGGTCACGGAACATCATGGCAACATTGAGGACGGTGACGAAGAATGTGGGGCTGAGGCACACAGAGCTGTCGAAGGTTTGCGACCACAACAAGTACCTGCTGAGTTACATTGAGACGCTTCGCAAGTTCAAGGAGAAAGAGGGGAAAGAGGAAGGGATGTCCGAAGGAGGCAGCGAGGACGATGATCTCGATTCTCAAATAGACAGTGCAGACGAACTGATGGTGTCGTGATTGGAGCTGTGGAATTCTGAGGTCATTTCTTGTAAATAAATGTTTCATGATCACAGCATTAACAACTATTGTTGCATCGATGTCACGTGGGCATTTGAGAGCTTTGAATCGATAGTATGTTGACTCAGTGGTGAAATGGCATTGCTACATGGGCAGCTTTGACAACTGTCAAGTCAATAAATAGCCTGCCTAGTTGATGGAGTTGCATGCAACTGTATCAAAATCGTGAAAGCCTTTGAGCAGACGGCACGGGTGCCGTCAGCAGCGCGTTTACAATAGTGCAACATTGTGTTGACAGAAAAATGATAGCCAGAAACTATCTTCCTTATAAATGTAACTTATCGTTTGCACATACAATAAACGTTAAACTCAAGCCACGATAGAAACACTCAGCCAGCAGCCCTTCATTGCCAGAGCACTCAAAACAACGCTGACTACAGTCTGTATATCAAAAGAATGTGATGATAATTAAAATTAAAATAATAAACTATTCTAAATGTTTAGGAACTACAGCAATGAACATGTACTGTTTAAAAAGATGTTTAGATAACTTTCAAGACTGAACACTTTTAAAGACGCAGAACCTTGCGATGGAAGCGTCGCAAGCGCTTGGCGTCAAATTGTTGTCCACTGGGTTCGCCATGTAGCGGCGATGCAACTCACTCAAGTGCGGTAGTGTTCTGTAGTTTCAAAGGCAACTCAATGGCCATTAAAAAGTGCCTGTGTAACAAGCATTATAAGTATCATGTTCAACTAATCAGGCATTGATTAACCTTAGTGAAAAAAAATTCATGAAAGAGCTATCGACATCTGGTCGTCTGGAAAGTTGGCTTACTTGTGGTGCAAGAAACCTGCGGTAATATCTTTTAAAGTAAACGCAAGCTTATACATTTGGTCAATTTCTTCAACTATTGGAACTAAATGTGGGCTTTTTGCAAGTGCAACTTGGCCTTATATAGTGTACTAAAAATTTTTTTAAAGTTCACTTTTGTTTTTCTTGCACCAGACGGTATCACACAGGAGAAGAGCGGAGAAAAATGCATTGTGAATTATATTCTTTCTTCTATAGGGCTAGCATTTGGAAGCTGACAAAAGTTGTACACTATCCTACAACAGCAGCAGCAGCAATTGATAGCAAGAAGGCAGATGTAACCTTTAGAAGACAGAAAGAGGGAACCAAACCTGCAACCTCGTGTGGAGCAGTGACTCAGTTTTGGGTCCAGAGCACAGTTCTCTTGGTTACACCATGACCACACATGTATTTGCACATTTATAGATTTAGCTCTTTCGTACTGCACCACAAATATTAATCAATTTGACTGGAAGCCTTTTACACACTCAAACATTTCTGTTGGAGTTCTACTAGCAATGTCAGGCACCATCTGAAATGACATCTGAACTGAAATTATCTTGGAGTTGACTGTGTAAAGTATTTATCTCTGATATGAAGTGAAATAATTAATGCAGAATTTTATGGAAGCAGTTCAAATGTGTTCTTACCGTAAGCTTACGATGAAATTGGCACTGTTTTCATCCATAGACCAGTCAATATTGTGTTGTCGCAGATGACAAAACACAACCGTGGAGTGCATTTCGAATACTGTGAGATAACACGAAATCCAGGAGCAGCATCAACATACCAACTCACCAAGAAGTATTTTTGCGACTGCTGACGGTATGCAGCACGTTGAACATCCAGTGAAACATGGTAATAGAAATTTAATTCTGGCATTCTGAAAGTTACGCAGAAATCACAAGGCGCTATCGAAAGAAAGTGACGTTTGTAGCATGATGCTTTGTGCATTCTCCAGTGAATTTTTACACTTAATGAGTAATTAAATATTGATAGTCATGTTGATATTCATAAAAACAATTGAATCACGAGCTCAACACACTCATTCACTTTAAGAATTACAAGAAAGGAAAAACTATTATTTCACAACTGTTGACGGTATGCAGCATGTTGAACATCCAGAGAAAAAAATTATACAGATCCCACGCGCTGTGGGAATTGATGATAATTAGCAGTGATGTTAACGGTTGAAGCTTAATTTCTTCAATGTTTAGGCTAACACGAGAGTTGTGAGTCGATGTTAAACGTTACCTTGCGTGCACCACTGCTGTTTGTCTGCGCAGTACACAGAACACACATGGAGAGGTGTTTGCATGAGGCGTTGTTGTGCGCCATATTTTATAACTTCTGAGAGGGTTGAGCGTTGTCATTTCCTCACATGGCACATCACATTGTGGCGGAAGTATTAAACTTGAATTGTATTATGGAGCTGTACGTTCCAAAACCACACTCAGATTATGAGGCAAGCCGTAGTGGCGAACTCCGGATTAATTTTGACACTGTGATGTTAACATGTCCCAAAATCTGAGTGCATGTACGTTTTCTATTTTGCCCTCGTCGAAATGCGGCTGCCGCGATTGGGATCAAATCCACGACCTCTAGCAATGCCATAGCTGCAAAGCTAATGCGGCGGCCACAGAAGTGTTGATTTGACGGTCGACCACTTCCGTAGTGTCTCCTGGACCCTGTGGTCCACTTTAATTAATGCAGCTCTGCTTGTGCACACCCTGCGCAAGTTGCCCATTTGACATATTTACTTTTCAGAAATAACAGCAACGTACTGTTTGGTGTCTAGAACTTAAGCTTATCCCGTTTCCCCGCAACCGCCATACTATAGTAGTAGGGTTTCCTCGTCATCTCCCCCCCCCCCTTGCTTTCTTATATGTGAACTGCCTTCTTCTCCTTTCTACAGTTCTATATGGGTCATGGGTCCCCGCTGGCCTCGCATATTAGTAGTTAGGGAAGCAGCGCCGCAGTTTCTGCAATGCTTCTGAGGGGAGTCACGGATAATTACAGCTGTCAAGCGGCTAATGTGACCGCCAGGGAGCTCCATTAGCCATCGCACATACAACGCGGTGGGGTCCAAACGAGTTTCTCCCATCACCTTTTCTCTCTTCTCGCGCTGTCATCTACATACACGCTCTGAGCCACCCCCCGACGCGGTGTCCGCGACAGCAGCAGCAGCAGTGGGAAAGTCGAAGGAAGAGGCAAAGAAAGCTTCGCTTCAAAATGTTAAATTCTGGGGTTTTGCAAAATTCTGCAGAAACCACAATCTCACAACGAGGCTCGCCGTAGTAGCGGACTAGGAGTCAATTGATGACCTGGGGGTTTCTTTGTCTTGTACGCAATCAACACTGCATACGAGTTTTCGGATATCACGCCCATAGGAGTGCGGTCATCGCAAACTCGAGCTTACCAACATCGTGCAATCCCCGTTTTAGTACGTTGTAGCGCAGCAAGCCCTGTTTAGTGACGTCGTAGCGCAGCGGGACACAGCAGGGGCGCGAACAGTTAGCACGGCTGCGTCTTTCGTGCGCCCGTCCATATGTTAATTCTGATTTTGGATTAAGCTTAAGTGGGCCGAGCCCGGCGGCAGTGCAATGCCGGGACGACCCGTGGCGCCGCAGGGGCAAGCCCCATGCACGACGACGCCTTACAAAAATACAGTTAATATCAAGAGACCCATAACAGGGCCCTATCAGATATTATACCGTTGTCAGATGGGAAGAGGACTTGGCGCCTTTGAAGGCGCCGCGTCCATGAGCTTTCGTGTACTCATCAACCCAGCATCATTCGATACATTGACCCCGGTACTCCCCCACAACCCGGGCTCACTGGGTGGGGTGACTTGGTTCGGGCCAACGGTCCTTCCCGGACAAGGGGGCTGTTGTGGTGCAGCAACACAGAGTTACCGCACACAACACACAAACAGCCATGTCGGTCTTACAAGACTTAAGCCTGAATGACCCTCGGACTGCCTCGGCGCAAAAAAGGCCAAGGCATACAACCATGCAGAGTACCAAAGCCGTCCGCGGAGCAGCGCGACCAACCAAGGGTGCGCCACCACCGGTTCTAGCTCTAGGGTTCCGCTGAACCAGACAAAACCCCGTAGATCGACTGGCGCACACGGCCGAGTCGAGCGACCTTAGGAGCATGCATCATAACTTAATGGAAAGCTTTCCGCCTGACTCATCAAAAATCACCGCAGGACGGGCCCACACTTCGAGAAACTTCTTCTCGCCCAAGCGGTGCCGCTCCCGGGTGAGATGGAACCAGACCTCCTTCCGTGCTTTCGCAAGCACTTCGTGAAGGCCCGGCGCCCTCCCCCCGAAAACTGCATCGCGTCGTGCCAACCACACTTGGTAGGAGCACTCAGCGAGGAGAAGCACGAACTGGTTGACCGCCTGATTAGGCAAAGGGTGCAAAAATCGGACTGTCTGATAAGGAATGCCTGGGAGATTAAGCTTATAAGAACAGACACTACACTTGATCTTAGCCAAAAGGCCGAGAAGCTATATTTAACATCTTGCGGCGATCTGACTGCCTCAAAGCGGACCCCCAAGGTGGAGCCGGTAGAAAGAGACACGATCAACAAAAATTACGATATACTAACTGAAATAAACCAAGCGGGGAAGTTGTATTCAATTCGATTGACGTGTAAGCATAATAACCTTTATACTATCCCATCTACAACTCCATTGTATTTACGTTTCAAGCTGAAAACAAACTACGTGCCATCACCAAACGTGCGTGCAAGCAGATACAGTGCCACCAGCGTCGGCCTTGGCCCCTGTGACGTCGACCACGGTGAAACGTAGTGTCGCGATATCGAGGGCCTTTTGGTACGGGCTGCACGGCAGCGTATCCGCAAGGATACCGATGGTTGTTTTATTGCTATAGCACTTATATAACACACCAGGCGCATTTCTACCGTCGTCGTACGTCACCGTGAGGTTCCGAGGGCGATAAAATCGTCGCCGTGCGCCGCATGCTGTACGTGCGAGTGAAAGCACGCGAAAGCATGGAATGAAAGAACCAGCGTGAGCCGGCGAACGCTACACAACCACGCGTGCGCGAGCGTGGAAGGCGGTTTGAGGGGAAGGCGGTGCGCAAGCGCGCCGCCTTCTGTCGCGCGAGGCATGGGGGTGAGGCGAGGGAGCTGCGTTCTTCTCCGGCGGCTGCTCCACAGGGCGCGGCCGTGCGAGCGCCGTCTTGAAAGCTCCCTGCAACGTGGTCAAAGCGCGCGCCCGCGCGTGCCTCATATTCAAAGCGATCTGGGATGTTTGCAGAGTGCACGTAGTGTCAGTGGCTTCGTTTGCGCTGTGCTTACAACGTTTCGTACGCGTTGAAGCGAAAGATGCACGATTGTCAGTTCGCTCGCTGCTGCTGCCGCGATTCTTCGCTCCAACGTTTTGACAGCGAGTTTCCGCGGTCCTCGAGCGAGGTGTGTTCATGTTAATTTGCCTGCGCGCGCGTGAAACCATGCTTGTTAATTTAGTTAACGAATGTATTCAAGTTTATACAGCCGATAAAACTATTATCCTTACTTCATATAGCTATCTACTAATTTGCTATCGCAATCAGTGCTTCGCCTTTCGGGCAAAAGTGCGACTTTTTTCGAGTTGTAGAAGCACTCAATACATCAAAATGACCGAAAACTGACCGAGCCACGGGGCAGGTGGGTGTTGTCAGTCGTTTATTTGCAGGTATCCCTGGTACACAATAACTTGAGGGGTAGTGGGGGAAGGGGAGAGGGGAGGCTATCAAACCTTAGAATGTAGCAGGAGATAAAAATTAAGTTTAAATTAAATTGTGGTGTTTTATGCGGTAATATACCACGATCTGACCATGAGGCAACCGGTAGCGGGAGACTCTGGATTAATTTCGACTACCTGGTCTTTTTTAATGTGCACCCAATGCATGGCAGACAGTGCATGTGTCGTCCATCCCTGGTCCCTTGTCTGTGCCACGCTGCACAGATACATAGAAATAATGTCGAAGCTAACCTCCACTGTTCCAAACACTTCCAGATTAAAACTACTCAAAAATTTTCGCTTTGGTCGACTCGGCAACACACTTTTTAATGGGACACTAAACGCAAATATTTAGTCAAGCTAAATTGACAGATCAGTGCTCAAGAATGTCTAAGGCGTCAATATCATCACAAACAGATTTAGTTAGCAAGAAATTGGGGTAAATACAGGACACGATTAGAGACTCCCCCTGGACATTCAAGTATACTAGCCAGATGACAAAGGCCCTCCTCATTAAAATTTTGGCCCTAGTACTCAACCACTCGTAATAAAAATATTGCATTGCATTAAAAGACAAAAGAAAATTCTGCTTGTCCAGTTCTATTTGATCTTTAGAAGAAATAACTCATTGACATTACCCTTGATGACGACATGGGCAACAATTTCCTACAAAAGTTGGGGCGCCAGGTGCATATTTTGTTAATTTCACATTTTTTTACTCTCGACACTTATACTAAAAATACAAAATGATTTCGTTCATTTGTGTTCCTTCAGGTGCTTCTTGAAGTTGCACATAAGAATTCTCAAAAGCTGCCCAAGAAATTCGCTCTAACGACCAGTGATCAGACCACTTTTATGTATTGCGGTATACATTACGACTACTACGTCTTGAAAAAAAAAATTTCACACATTAAAGCACTGAAAATGAGCACATTTCCAGCATTAACTAAACAGTTAAGTGGCTTATGCTAGACCTGGTTTCTGCTCCAGAGTGACACAGCTGTCATAAAACAGTATGCAAAATGGGTCAAAATATGTTGAAAACTTTCTCTCAATTCGTTGTGTATCAGCCGGATGCCAGGGTGGAACAGGAACATTGTTTTATGATGCAGTGTCCTTTCATAGGGTGATGAATGTGTGATCTGCCGACTGCTGCTTGCATGGCTGATAAACGATACTCATCAGAATGCAGTGTTGGTGTGACACGCGATCTCAGTACACAACAAAAATGGGTCAGAATATTGTGAAAACTTTCTCAAGGAAGTACCCTCTTGTGTCCTTTTGTCTTCTAGACTTCCAGCAGAAGGTCTGGAGCCCAACAAGCAAAACTTTTTTGCAAACGTAATTTATTTTTCATTTACAGTAGCTGGCAGGCATGTGAAAAGTCAGGCGATAATGATGCTGGGAAATACGGGTGTAGCAGAAAATAATACCACTCCGGCCGTGGTCTACAGGCAGTGAAGAAAACACACAAAAGAAAGAAAAGGCACATGTCGATGTGAAGGCAATCTTTATTTCATCAAATGCACTTTTTGTCATAACTAAAAAAAGTGTGTACCTTTCTCTATTCCCCTACAAGGTAACAGCTACTAAAAAACTTTGGTCTCTCATCTTTAGATTATGCCACCAAAATAAGGGAAACAAAATGCATGTCTTGCAGGCACAGATAACGACCATACTTCTAGGCATTCCTCCCTTTCGAACACCAACCCGACTTCACGCATTGGAGGCAGGCACACTCCTTGATTAAAATAGTGTGTTTCAGCAACGCATGTTGATGATTGACAGTTTCCTCATTATCAGGTGATTTCAATGTCTACCTGAGCTTGGTGGAGTTAAGGAACATTTATCAAGAAGCTCCTCACTCAGGATCACAGAGGAGCATTATTAAGGGCCAACTGTGACGAAACTTCTTTGTGGCAAGCTTAGTTATAAAATAATAGTTCTGTGCTATTGAAGCAATCTTAGCAAAGCTACAGGTGCAATAATTGTCTTTTTTTATTATTAACAGCCTTTAAAGGGCACCAAAGATTACAACACAGGCACCTGGTGGTTAGCAGGTATGATACAGATCCTAGAACACGGCCTCCGATATTTTCAGTGTGCTGCCAATGATCCCCAATCTCTAAGGTCATGCCCAGGTGCCATAATGAATGTGGGCAATGCGAGCTTTGCATCATTTCTGGTGAGTGGTAATGGTGGCTTTTATTTCGAGTTTTGATGCTAAAAAAAATGTGCCTTTTTGCAAGCTTAGTATTTCAAATGTAAGATTATGTATGGGGGCAGCATATATTTATACTATCTGGAAGCTTTATAATTGCAATCCAAAATTTTGTTGCAGTTGGCCTTCTATTTAAAGTGACTACTTCAGTTGACAGGCAGTGCTGCCTTCCAAACTTGGAAGTCAATGTGGTGCTTCAAGTAGGAGAACAGTCAAAAACAGAGGGTAGGTGATTTAATTGCCTGATGTCCCAATTCGAGTACAGTTGAACCTTGTCATTATAAAGTAGCATCGAAAATAAATATAACTTCGTTATATCTGATATTCGTTGTAACCATATAATGTAATACATGCTGATATCAGCAAGAAACATTAAATTTATTTCGTTATATCCGATAATTCGTTACAACGAGGTTCAACTGTACCTGCCACATTACTAAGGACAATGGCAGCCATTCTGTCAGTGGTTTATCAAAGTTCTAACAGCGTTTCAGCAATTGAATGTGCACACTGTTGAACAGCATGGTTTGGGTGATGCTAAACAAATGTGTAATGAAAACAACATTATATCATGACTTTCCATTGAGGCATGCTGGCTCAAGCACAACATAAACACAAAAACTGTCATAATTCGGTGTTAGACATCCACGACACTATAGTTGCCACTTTCGCTTCAACGACTTTGACTTCAGATTTAGCCGTAGTGTGGTTGAAGAGTGCAGTTCTGGGGCCGTATTCTGATACAGTCCACTTCGGCAATACTATCCTCTTGGTGATAGTGCGATGTCAGGTATGCGCTAATTAGATGCACTGTCAGTATGCGCTAATTGGATGAGCTACGTCATCCAATTTTGTTCAACCAGCCAAACAGCAGCGTACGCTTGACGATGAACTATCACCGAGGCGATAGTATCCCCGAAGTGGATCGTTTCAAAATACAGCCCCTCATTAATAACACAAAACAAATAAATTAATATTTAAAAAATTAAATAAATGCATTTACACTCAAATATTTTATACCTTGATAAAACTTTTTCATAATAAACCATTTTATCTCAAAACAAGTTTTATGAAGGCTTGCGGCATTCACTGAATGTATGACTATTTCTGCATTTAACAACAATATAAAAAACTTGACACTAGCTTTGGAAATAAAGGCCTACAGCAGTTCCAAAGGTTTTTGAATAATGGTATTAAACCAGCCCACGTTAAATAGGCAGTATGATGTAGTAGTTCTCGTGTGACACTTATGCCGAGATTCAATATACACACAGAATGACATCACTCAACTTGTATCACAGACAAGCTCCAGCCTACGTTCTAAATTTCTTGCGGGATTTGCTTCAGAAAGTTATATGCAACAGGAATAAAAATGATACAGGTCAATGCAATGAATTACATAGCTTCAAAGAAAAGAGATATGTTGTTGCTGGACTTGCTATAACAAACTAAAGGAACATCTGCACAAAGAATAGACATCTTTTCTGGACGCATGGATATAAGTTTTCTTGTGTAAGCATGATAGACTAGGAACACATTAAAATATGTTAGAATGAACTTGAATTGTGGTTTATAATGACAAGTGTGCTGCATTGTTTGTTTTGAAAGCTTTGTCATGCCGAAAGTGAAACAGACCCAATTCCAGACATTGCTTAACATGTGAGCTCTTTAAAGCAGATGCATTTTTTATAGTGGTATAGCACAGAGACCACAAATAAATTACTAAAGTCTATATAAATCCCAACTCACAATGTGGGAGCCCCTCCGACTTGTGCAAGTTCGGCTTCTTTAATAAAACAACTCAGTGACCATTTGGTGTTTTCTATAGGCTACGTTACATAAAGCCTTGCACCATAATATTAAACTCATCCAGAAATGATTACGGCATTGCTGCATTAACTCAAACTGCTCGAATTATTAGGTCTGAAGTATTCGTAGATGAATACATATGCTCTGACCTAAAACGAAATTGCAACTCGTAACCTGAACAAGTATATGCACCCGGTCATGTTCCAACAGATATACGACCAGAAAAATCCATCTGCTCGGCAACTGCAAAGGTGGTGTTATTTTGCCATAGTGCACTTCAAAACAAACACCAGCAGCCTGTATCTCAAACATAGGCCCATCTTGGCCGTGTATTCTTTATCAATGTGCTCTTATCAGTTACACATACTGTAATCAGTTGTGCCATTAGCTCCATAAAAGTTCAGATTAAGGAAAATGCTTGTTCAACTTGTCTGAATTAAGGGGTTTCAAAATGCTTTGAAAATGTGATGACCCATGGAACCAAAACTCTAATGTTTGTTAGCATTACACAGAAATGTGAACCACCGAATATTGAATTTTTGCGAATCTATTGCTGTTACATTTCGAATGATGCACAAAGGACAGCCTCAATGACATTTCTTGCAGCAAGGTCATGCTTTCTTTAATTACCATTTATAGCTATGTTGGTGGCAAATAAAAAGTGCTGTAGTTCAGGCGATAAAGCTTACACATGACAAGAGTGACAATACGAGAATGACTTCATCATTAAATGAGTGCTAAATGACAATGGGCATGACTAACCCTGCAGTTTTCATTTTATGTATTGGCGATGAACAAAATACAGTGCAAACACAGACAGAAAGAATTACAAAATGGCATGAACTTTTAATGGTATTGAAGTAATTACTATAGTAATAATTTTAATCACTCTGGGGGTGTGTATATATTCATTTCCCTTCAATTGTGTGCTTGCATTGGCTTATAAATGCTACTCAAAAAAGCTGCCTGCCACAAGATATGTCTCTCGCTTATTCTATCGCCACAAATAATAGACACACAGCAAACTCAGTTCCGATGTCATCATCATGTATTCGGGCATAGCTCCCTTTGATTGAATCAAGGTTACAGATAAAACAGTGTCGAGGGCATGAAATTGTGCTTTTAGCACCCAGAAAAAGATTC
The DNA here is from genome assembly GCF_023375885.2 of Dermacentor andersoni. Lineage (NCBI taxonomy): Eukaryota > Metazoa > Arthropoda > Arachnida > Ixodida > Ixodidae > Dermacentor > Dermacentor andersoni. The sequence goes on from NC_092823.1 coordinate 110,156,263, forward strand.
ACGTCCATCCAGCAGGGCACCTGGACTATCAATATGATGGACATTCCAGTCACATGGTTTTTCACCTGGCTTATATACTTTCATCATAAAACATAACTGCTTTTATACAATTGCCAATGACACATGGACAACATGTCTGTTCTTTTTCTCTAACTGCATTAATGATAGTTACTAACTACAAGCAAGCCTGCCTTGATATCTTTGGTGAAATTATAAATGTATTTGTCAATGTGGGCTGTGATGAAACAGATGACAAATGTCACATGTTTACTTTTCTTGTTTATGGAGCACTTGCAGTGTGGAAAAAGAATTTCAGACTGCCAACAAACCTATGCTGATGTCTAACAGGAAATCGTAAAGCTACGCCTGTCAAAGTGCCGAAGCACACAGGCAAGCATCATCGATACCAAAATGCTAATGCACTTAACGATACAAAGATGGCAATACTCATGAGCATAGCTTCTTTGAAGTGCTTGTTGACAAACTGCAGACTCAAACAATGCCTTGTCAAGGTTGTGGTTGTGACGCATGCAACTTCACCACTACATGAATACGTGCACTGATGGATGTGTCATATTCAGAGAATGCGCTGTGACAATCCCAGGCTCGAAATGCTGGAACCCTGCTGACAATGACCGCAAGTGACCGTGCTGGTCTCCAGATTGTACCCAAAGGGGCAGGAGCTACTCACACGAATTCATGCATACCCCGTTAACATCTCAGCTCGAAGACAGTGCTCCATCTCGTAAATGAGAGAAGCATTAATTTACTACTGCTTAAAATTTGATGCAACAAATAAAAAAAAATGCCAGGGGTGTTGGCAAAAATGCAAATGCTACTATGCAGACTTGCACAGGTGATTCTCATCCCAGTGCTGCCGATGCCATGAACTTTCATTGCCTATGAAAAGAAACTCGTAGGCTAGCTTTCGTGTTACAAGTGAAGGCTGCGATACATCATAAAAGTTGCAATGCATTTAGCAGTGCGTATGGTGAAGAACACAAGCCGTGTCGTGACAAGAAAAAGGATCTTGCAAGAAGCGTCTGCACATTAGAACCCATGTTGGCCGCACACTTGCACACTTTCCAAATGATCTTGGTAGTAAAAGATACTGGAGTACCTGTAATCTTGTTAAATCCTACTACATGGTCCTTAACAATGTTACTGGCACCCAGAAACCCCCTCCCTCTATTACAGCAAGGAAACATGTCCACTGATTGTTCTAAGCTGCACTTTTAATGATTTCACAAGCTAGTACTGCCTACAATTGTTACAGTCACATTTTAACTGCTTGTTATAATCATCATAAGCACTCAATAAAGTGACTTTGCATTACCTTACGATCATAAAGAATTACACAATTTACCGACCAGTCAGTAGTGGCAACAGTAGCTGCGACACTCAATGTGGACCGACCAGGCTTTCAATGAGCTGCAATTACTGTAGGTGGACAAATCAGAAGACTGCTCACCAGTAGCGCTGCTGCAGCCAAAAAAGAATATTGCACAGTAACGAAGCAACAAAAGGCATTGCCAGAAAGCCATATCACACAGGGATGAAAGCAGAATCATGTACAAAGACTAGGTTTTCGAGAATGCGTGCGCTTTACATATAACAGTACCCTCAGGCTCGGCCGGAGAGATGTGACCAGTATGCAACAGTCAACGTAGAAGTTGCAGGCTACCTGCGCACTGGCTAGAAGTCGCATCTTATTTAAACTTATGCTCATCACAACACTATTTATACATTCATTACAGCACCCTTTTCCGCAGTCACGACGGCACTCCGCTGGCTACCGTTCACGAGACTGCGCTCCAAATCGTCATCGTCGTGACAGTGCGGCGTCTCCTTAGGCTTGTTCACGACAGGCTGCTGAGAGTAGCAGTAGATGGCGACAGACACTATGGCAATCGCCGCAACGGTGTACGTGTCAACGGGAATCTTGAAGATAATCCAGCATAGCACAGCCATCACAGACAAGTCTAGTGCACTTGCGAACGTCTTGAGGATCGAGTTGAGGCTCTTCAGAAAGACCGACGTCACAATGCCACAGATGGCACCGTTGACGATGATGGCGATGACTAGGGGGTTGATGAGCGTCGCGACCGAAGCACGAGAGAGCGCGCTTGCTGCCTCGCCCCGCACCAGCAGCACTGCTGCATTGCAGACGATCGAGTCAATGTACATGAACACGTTGTGAATCATGATGTCGATGTTGACGCCTGTGTCCTTGAGCAGGAACTCATTGTAGACACCGGCAAAGCAGGAACAGAAGACCTACAAAGTGAGAATATGCTACCATACACTCCAAATTAAAAGGTTATTTAATGTAGTTGCACCAGTTTTTCAGACATTCCTGGATGAATGACCCAAAACTGTTTTTGATCATTTTCTTTGTCGCGATAAAGCAAGTGGAAACCCTAACAGAGTATAATGGGACTTGTGAAAGAGAAATACAGTCGACTCTCATCGATTCGACCCAGGTGGGGCCACATAATTTCTTAGAATAATCCAAAAGGTCAAATAAGAAAATGGTGGCAAAATGATAGAATTCAAACTTTGTAGTTGAAAGGAGTGTGCGATGTCTTTTTAGTTTTTGCTTTTGAAGCATTATTCAACCAGCACGAGATGAAGTGTGGCAACATGTTCAAACACTGCCTTAGCATAACAAGATGCAAAACAAGCGAGTATGGACGGCTTCATGAGTCAAAGAAGCGTCGGCCACTGTCAAATAAAAAGAAATAAAAAGAACTGCTTCTGCCCAGGGAAGCAGTAGCACCGTCTGCTGAATTCTTTGTTTTTTTAAGCCTTTATAGTAACAGTTGCACACATGAGGCCACGCTGGTGAGAGCCAAAATAATTCAAGCAATGTGCTTTCGAGTTCGACTAAACAAGTTTTTTATCCATATAAGCCATGTGTGGTTTTTCGCCCGAGCTATGCAGTGCTTTCAAATTAGGTGAAAAGTCAAATTTACCAAGGTCGAATTGCACTCCACAAGTAGCATGGTGCTACAATATAAATTCCAATGGGTTTCTCAGGAAGCTTCGCAGTTGAAGAAAAATGTGTACTGGTCGGGAAATCGAATTTGGGACCAACGCCTTACTGGTCCAGCCGCTCTACCATCCGAGCTCAGCAGGAGGCCAAGAGTTTGGGGAGCGCGGCTGAATTAGCAGACAGCTGGAAGCACTGTGACATAGAAGATGGCAAATCAGTTTTGTGGAAGTCCGCAAGATGGAGGAAGCGTTGTGATAGGGAAATGTCATCTGTAAGTGATCAAAGGAGTAATACAGTGACTCCGATAAAGCTTCCTCCACCTTGCTGGCTTCTGTGGAACATGTCTGCCACATAATGAGCCCTGTCGGGCTGTCCGTCACTCACCTGTACCAGCAACAGCAGCATGTGAGCACTGAACAAACTGCTGAAGAGGCCGACCACCTTTCCGCCGGCAGCGGGCAGTGGCTTTGCTGGTAGACCAAGGTGCTTGACGATGCATCCAGCAGTGAGCAGGAGTAAGGACAGCCACTGCTTTCGTGTCAGTTGTTTCTTGAAGAGCACCTGCATGTGAGAAACAATTACCAGGTGTTAGTTTATTCTTTTAGCAGCACCAAATTTTTAAGAAGTGCCTGTGACAGATAGCACAATTCAATTTCAATTTTATTTTCCCATCTTACAATACAGATGAAGGTGTTGCAGAAGAAAGCCACACCAGGGCAGCTTGACGAGTCTACAAACCTAATGTTGAGCAGGGAGGCAGCACTGGAACTTGTGCAATTAAATAAACAAACAAACACATAACTATACCAAGGAATCACTAAAGTACACATGAAACAGCAATATGTACACATAAGTACACTTAAGCCACGTTATTTAAATACATATTGTGAAGCTTTTCGTGCACACAAGAAAACATCGAAATTAATAAGACTATAACCATTAAGAAGTGATGGAAGAATGTAGTGAAGGCGTTCTTGTCCAAGTTTAAGTCAAAGTGTTGGTACTATCCATTCCTCGCCATGTCTTGTTGGATAGCTTAACATCTTTTCCTTTAGTTCTGCTGATTTCCTGAGATTGGTTATATTATTCCTAATTTCCGATTTAAAGATGACACTGAGGCGATATTTATAGAGGTTATGTACTTTAATCACTCTGAAATGACTAAATAAAGCTGCCCTTGGATGTCGGTATGACGTATTACACACACGTCGGAGATACCTTTTTTGGATTAGGTGAATGCGTTCAGTGTTAGTGAACGTTATGGTACCCCAAACTAAGTGGCAATAATTCAAATGCAAGTTGAACATTGCGTTGTAAATCAGCATTTTAGTTTGTGTAGGAAGGATGTTTTTTAAACGACCTATAGCACCAGTGATTTGAGCTATTTTGGTTGAGACGTAATTAACGTGATAATCCCATGACATATTGGAGGAAAATATAACCCCTAGGCATTTGGACTGCTCTATTATTTCTACTGCTCTATTATTTCAGGATGTGAATTTAATATAATATCTTCATGCCATGGGATAAGTTAATTTTTAGATCTGAAAATGACAGCCTTAGTCTTACCCTTCTAAACCTTGAGCTAATTTCCTCGATGAGGCAGCCCATTACCTCTACAAGAAATCAAATTGCTTAATTGAATAACACAATTATGCTAATAAATTAATTACTTTAATTACTTTACAGCCTGCATTTCAATCTACAAATTGTAACTGGTGAGTTCGCAAGTCGTATCCCCTTGGAACGAATTCTCAGGATTATATCAGTTTCGAGACGTTAATTTTTAAAGCGTCTGAAAAAATGTACTGAGCAGTTACTTTTGTGCTTCAATGCATAAAACAGCGTTTTCTTTAAAAAAGTATGTGGAACAACAGTGCACTTTTATCACAAGTTTGACGCTGCACATATTGAAATCACTCCTATCCTCAGAGCTTGCTCTAAGTCAATATTCCTTGAAAACTCGCTAGCTGCAATTCGTAGATTAAAATATGTGCCACAAAGTAATTAATTAAAATATAATTCATTCGTGCAATTATGTTAAATTCTCAATTAAGCATTTTGATTTCTCATAGAAGTAATGGTCACTTCATTGAGCAATTTAGCCCAAGGGTTAGAATCGTGCTATATCTGCCACAGGCGATTTTAAATTTAAAAAAAAAATTGGTGCAGCTAAATGAAAGCACCCCATTTATACTTATCACATGGACAGCACTAGGTTTTGTTGTTTTTTTGCATCCATTCCATTACTCTAATAGAATCACTGGCCATCAGCTCTACGCACCAGATGACTTCCCAAACTCCCATTCCTTTCTCTTGATCTCCACTATAATATTGGCGATTCCCCTTTATTTTCCCAATGGTATGCCTTTATTAAATGTATCAGCTAGGACAGATCTATTGTAACAATTGAGCAAACCATCACCTTTGTGAGTGCGCTCACCTGAAAAGACCGACAGCCCTGCTTGCGACACCTGTGGCTGCGAAGAGACGATCGCAAACCTCCTCTGCGACTGTCCACGTTACAATGTGCAAAGAAAAGTGCTCGTGACCGCGCTCGAAAAACTGGACAATCGCCCCTTCACAGAAGAGAAAGTTCTAGGACACTGGTACAGACGGGTTTCGGCACTCAAGGCCTTAAGGGCTTTGCTCAAGTTCTTAAGGCCATGTGAATTGTGTGAACGCCTTTGACTATTGTTGCACGTAACATCACGTTAGTGTGTGCATTTTTCTTGTTCTTTTTTCCTCTCTTCCTTCTCCTTTTATTCCCTTTACCCCTTTCCCCAGCACAGGGTAGCCAGCCGGTATTTACACTGGCTAACCTCCCTGTCTTTCCTTCCCTTCTGTCTCTCCTCTCTCTCACCTGAAAGGAGAGGCCAGTGATGACAACCCTAAACTGGAGCAGCAGGTTGTAGGTGGTGGGATCAAATGCAGCCAGGTTGACGAAGGCCAGGTTGTTGTAGAAGCAGTAGAGCAGCGCAGGAACAAAGTATAGGAACAGCACTGGAACAATGAGAATGACACAGCATCATTTTTATACATCATCATCATCAGCCTGGTTACGCCCACTGCAGGGCAAAGGCATCTCCCATACTTCTCCAACAACCCCGGTTAATTTTTATACATAAATATGTAAAAACAGTTTGGATCCAGTATGGCTGTTATTATGGATCACAAGTTTTTTTTGTGCTAAACTCCTTCACTGCTAACTCGATGTGCATTGCAGCATGATACAGAACCACGCATCCCTAACCTCGCAGGCCCTCCATGTGGCGCATAGGCATTACTGAACTAATCGAGTTTCTCAAAGTAAAATGCGTCACAAAATTCGTAAAGTGTGACTTACGCACAACCTACAGACACGATAGCATCGGACTGTAATTTGAATATACGAGAAAACATAATTCTGTTATGCGGAAACACGAACATAACATCACAATCCATAATTCATGGTTGGCCCATCTTGGTGGTAAGGTAGCCTCCTCAGACCACTGATGAAGTGTGAAAAGGAGTATCATTGAAATATAGAATTGCCATATTATCCCGACCCTCGCTTTGCTCTTATTTCAGTAACAACAGACAAACTCAGCACGGATTAGGCTCTACGTAAAACTTCCAAAGGGATCACAGATACAAATTGTGCGATAGCCATGCACAGCCAGGGCCAGGTGAGAAGAATTGATGATCAGGAGAGTCAAATTTGCACAAACAGATCAATAATCCATTACATAAATGAAATAAATAATCTGACTTTAGAACAGTGCAGCACGAGACCTGTCCCATGTTGCACTGTTATAAATTCAAAATGATCAATTCACCATCCTAAATTCTGACGTTGCCAAATAAATACATTTTTGTCAGCAGTGCTCCGTAACACAAATGTGTTACACGCTAGGTAGCTCAAATTACAGCAGGACAAGACAGAAAAATTTACTTTTTTTTTCATTAATAATTCAACAAGGTAGACAGCTTTCGTTGAAAGGAGATTTTCTTTCTCAAGCACTCATAGTGAATCAAAGCCAACATACCCAACTTTCAGCCACTCTAAACCAATGTATACTACACGCACCTTTCCGGTTTTTGCTGATCTCCAAGAGCAAGGACTGGAATGAATGGCTGTGAAAGAAAAAGCAAGAAATCATGTGCCAATCCTGCAAACCTTCTACCAGTGTGGCCATCTCATAATACTTGGAGACCATAAATTATTCTACAGTTAGTTTTGCCATGGAATAAAGCAGCAAAATATTGAGAAATTCATAATTTCAACAGGAAGAAACAGTCCGTTCAACAAAAGTTATAACAAATGACTAAATAATGATGCCTGTCAATCAACATGCAAGCCGCAGGATCACATCCCGGCCATGGTGGTCGCATTTCCTGGGGCCAAAATACAAGAACACCCGTGTACTTGGATTTAGGTGCACGATAAAGAACCCCAGGTGGTACAGATTAATCTGGAGTCCCCTACTATGGCATTCCTCATAATCAGATAGTGGTTTTGGCACATAAAACCACACATTTTAATTTTTTATTTTTTTAATCAACGTGCAACCGGCTCACATTTTCCTACACGATGCAAAACATGACTGATGCATGTCATGAAAAAGAAAGCAAGCACGGTGAAGCTGTTGCAATAAAATATATGGACAGCAAACAAAACTAAGGTAATAAAAGCTGTGCCGAGCCTATGGCTGGAGCTGTGCCTATAGTAGGACATGGAAGAGGGGTGAATACAGCACTAAGGCAAGGTGCAAGAATGCCTGTGGGCAACAACTATAGTTTCACAAAACTAGGCCTGATCTAATTCTACTTCCCTTTAGCCAGGCCCAACCTACTCAGTGGCCAGCAAAACTTAAGGCAAGGCATATGAAAGTGACAGCCCTATATTACTCCGACTTAGTTTGCAAGACTATAAGTACACCTGAGGAAAGGGAGACACAGCAGCAATTTCATTATAAGAGACATATTTATGGAATGCGTTGCAGACGATGATGTACCGGTGATGATGTACATTTGATGTGCCGCAGACCACTTAATATGTACACACGTGCAACCTATTGAAAAGCATACAAGCTGCGGAGCGTTCCCTTGCTGAGGTCGGTCAGTAATGCTTGCTAACTCTAAAAATGTGGCAGCCTTTAGAATGCAACAATAACAATTGTATCTAGACTTTTAAAAACTTACACCCTTTGGGGTTTGTCCCCGAGGAATAATTGTTTGTGCTGTGAGCATTTCCTTTTTTTTAGCATTCTACAGTCACTACTTTCCTGTCGGGAAGACTATGTGATGCTGACACGTGCATGCCAATTATCACCCAAAGGTACCAGGAGGGCAGTATTAAATGCATTCAATATATTCACGTCACAATTATCGCTGGAGTAACAATAAAGTAAGCCCCCAATAAAAGACCCAAATGTTTTGAGGGAGACTATACTGCGTGCATATGTTGAAGGCTGAGCGCCAGCTACTTTCCGCTCAGGAATGCCATGCACGATATGGCACGTAAAGATGCTGCATGTCATTCATGACCGGAAAGCATGACCGCAAATGCAATGTTTCAGACTAAGGAAAATGCACACAATAGTTCGAATTAACCTCTTAGGGTCCCTTGTGTATTATATCACACGATATGCTTCAATCCTTCCCAAAATTATCTCGGAGTTCACTGTGTAGAGTATTCATCTCTGATATGAAGTGAAAATGAATGCAGAATTTTATGGAATCAGTTCAATCAAGCTCTTGCCATCAGCTTACGATAACATTGGCGCCATTCTCATCTATAGACCAGTCAATATTGTGTTGTCACAGATGACAAAACGCAACCGTGAAGTGTGTTTAGAATACTGCAAGATAACATGAAAACCCAGGTGCAGCATCAACATCATACCAACTCACCAAAAAGTATTATTTCGCGACTGCTTACGGAATGCAGCATGTTGAACATCCAGTGAAACATGGTAATTCCGGCATTTTAATTTAAACATCATGCGGAAACCATAAGGCATTAGTGAAAGAAAGTGATGTTTGTAGCAGGATGGCTTTGTGCATTATATGGTGAATTTTAACACTTAAAGAGTAACTAAATATTGGGTAGTCATGATGCATATTTTCACAAAAACAGTTGAATCACCAGCTCGAACACATTCACTGTAACAATTTAGAGAAAGGAAAAACTATGCTTTCACGACTACTGACAGAATGCGTGCGTGCACGTTGAACATCCAGTGAAACATTTTTAAATTCTGGGGCTTTGCTAAATTATGCAGAAACCACGATCTGACAATGAGGCTCGCCATAGTAACGGACTACGATTAATATTGACCACCTGAGTGTTTTTAAGGCGTACCCAGTGCAAACTGAACACAAGTTTTCGGACACCACACCCACACAAATGCGGCCATCGCGACATCGCGCTTATCAGCACAATGGTAGTGCTTCGGAGGCACAGCACTTTATAATGGATCGCACACCTTCACTGTTTTGGTGACGTCGTGCAAGCTACTTCAAGAACGTCTACAGTGCGAAGCGCAGCGTGACGGCAGCTGTGACTCAGTAGCGAGTGCGACTGCGCTACAGACCAGCTCGTCCACGACATAATCACATATCGAATCTGATTTTCAATTTCAAGGGGAGGGCCGTACCCGGCTGTAGTGCAATACCGAGCCGACCCATGGCACCGCAGGGGCAAGCCCCGCAAACGGCGCCGCCTTACAAAAATACGGTTAATATCACAAGACCCATCAGAGGGCCGTATCAGATATTAAGCTGATAAGAACAGATACTATCATTGATCTTAGCCAAAAGGCCGAGAAGCGATAACGAACGACAGTCGTCGACATGGCCACCTCTTAGCTGACCCGCAACGTGGAGCTGGTGAAAAGCGACGCGAGAAATAAAAATTACAAATTACTGGCTAAGATAAAGCTTGCAAAGAATTGCTGTCAATTCTACTTATGTGTACGCATTATAACTTTTATACTATGTCGCCTACAACTCCCTTCCATATACGCTTCAAAGCTAAAACAAACAGCGCGCGTTCAATAAACGTGCGTCGAGGCAGATTCCGTGGCGCCAGCGTCGACTATGACGCCCTCGGCACGCTGCCTCAGAGATCGGGGATAAGTTTTCAGCGCGGCTATGGGTTCGACAAGAGATCATGGTGAAATCCTACCGTGCCGCGATATCGAGGACCTCTCGGTACGGTCCGCACTGCAGCGTATCCGCATTACGCGAGGACACCGATGGTTGTTTTTCGAGTTGTAGCAGCACTCAATGCATAAAAACGACCGAAAACTGACCGGTCAATTATATTTCCCGCGTAATACTATAGTTATAACGGCGGCGGGACAAGTGGGTGTTGTCGCCCGTCGTTTAATGTCCGGTATCCCTGGTACAAAATAAGTTAAGGTGTAGGAAACGCAAATCAAATCTTGGAATATAACAGGAGCCAAAAATTAAATTGTGGGGTTTTACGTGCAAAACCATGATCTGATTACGAGGCACGCCGTAGTGGGAGGTTATGGATTTAGTTTCGACCACCTGGCGGTTCTTCAACGTGCACCCAATGCACGGTACACGGGCATTTTTGCACTGCGCCGTCATTGAAAGGCGGCCGCCGCGGCCAGGATTCGATCCCGCGACCTCGTTCTCAACAGCGCAACGCCGTAGCCACTAAGCAACTACGGCGAGTCGTACATAACAGGAGCTCCGAATATCGACGAAATTGTACGCATCGAGGTTAGTTGTAAAGCGTTTAATTAACCACATTTTACTAAAACTTATTTAGATTCCAAAATGTGCGTTGGATCTGAACATGATGATAGGAAAAACAGACAATGGATCGTTGCAAAATACGGCCTCAATGGGGAGTTTTAGAATAGGGGCCCCAAACGTTTTGGGGCCCCAAAGAAATAGCGTCGAAGCCACTGCGCATGCGCACGACGCAAACTGCGTTTGGGTTTTGCGTTGGGAACGCTATTTCACCGATTTAGCGGGAGCCCAAATAGCGTCCCCAAAAGCTTTGCGTCGGCAAACATGGCGGCACCCATCGAAGCGACGGCTCTAACCTAACACAAAACTGGGTTCGATTCGCGGTAACGCGTGAAGTTCGCAAGCTAGGAGAAGTGACTGCGGTTATCGCTTTCTCCCAACTAGCGTGTGTTATGAAGATTGACTCATTAGACGCCGCTGATTTTGAATTCGATTGTGGATTTTATGGCTCGTAGGCCTAACACGGCTAAGCTTGGCTGGTGAAGGCTAGTAAAGTTGGTTTGCTCAAAACTAAGCGCAACTAATTATTTGCTGCTTACAGAATAACCTCTAAATTGTAATTAAACGCAAATACACGCAAGCCAAAATTATTATTCCTATCATAAAGTGGTATACTTTATTTAATTATTTCGAATAGCTTTTCTTTGATGCCGTATAGTGGCGCTGTCAGCGCAAGACGCTATCCGCAAACGTAAAACCCTATTCTAAAACTCTTCACTCCTACGTGCCCCAACGCTAACACCCGCAAAGCTGTTTGGGGCCCCAAACTATTGCGGCCCCTATTCTAAAACTCTCTAATAAACACAAAATATCACCTGGCAGATTCAGAGACTGGCATACATGGAAGTGAGATTGCACTAACGAGAAAAGAAAAATTAGCATGATAACGGTATTGCATCTTTTTCTCAGCATTGTTATTATACGTGGCACAGATAAACATCTTGTGAGCTTTCTTTTAGCGGACGTTCGTCACGCTTGTCGACTTGCGGTGCATCGAGGAAAAGACGTGAGGCGGACAGGGCGCTCACTGTAAAAGACATGCACGTGCATTTAGAACAAAATAAAACAAAACAAAAAACACCAAAGAAGACATGCAGGTGAAACGCGTTACAATCAGCAGGTACGAAGAGCGCTCCCGACTACCGCGATAGTCTTAGCACGGTCCCTGCATATTGTTACGCGAACGAAGGATCAACAACTGGAGACTATTTACAAAGTACATTTACAAAGGATAACTGCAGCGCTGGCCAGTTCAGCCGACAGCTCGAGAGCGTTCGTCCTCTTCGTCTGGGTGCCCACGTGCATCGTCCACAAGAAACACGCAATATGCATATATCCCCGGCGGCAGAAGCACCGTCCCGGTGTGTCTAAATATCGGTGATAACAGGAGAGTACAGTATGGTTTGAGGCGTGCGACATGCACAACGTCAGTGGAATTCGGGGGCAGATCAGGCACTGGTACTGACTGCATGGGGCGATTTCGTATATACGTAACTGGAGTCACGGCACGCCGCACTCGATATGGGCCTGTGTACCGAGACAACATGCAACACCATAGTTCCACGCCAATCAAACTAGCGCGACCTATACAAGTCAACAGAAGGTTCAACGCTCTCACTGTGTTTGCTCACGCGGACACTGACGGGTATGCCAGGCGTCGCTCGTGCTGTTGGCGACGAGTGTGGCTAAGCATGGACAGCTGGGCTAGTTGGTTGTGATTGGCATTATGCCACGTCGTTCCAGCGCACAATTGAACCCGGACGAGAAGGACAACACGAACGTGCGGCGTTCGTGTTGTCCTTCTCGTCCGTGTTCAATTGTGCGCTGGAACGATGTTTCACAATGCGACGAATGTGGCTGGCGGTGGCACAGTGGTCTCGATTGGTGCAGGCGGTGAGTAGCGCAGACGGGTGTGTCGACGACGTGTACCGGGACCGCGGGTCAGGGTTGCCTAGAGGTCGTCCCAGGCTTGCCCCCATAGACGATCGGACATGGCGCTTTGCAGTAGTTGCTCGCACACCTACCCTGCAGGATTTCGGCTGCTGGTTCGTGGTGTAGCACCGGAATAGCCAGGCGGCCTCGGACCTCGCTACTGTTCAGCGGGTGTCCGGGGTCGGCTGCCGTGGTCGCTGGCTCCGGACCGTTGGGGTCTATCTACCAGGGATTCCAGCTGCGTCCGATCTCCTTGGATATTGGTGCCGCCACCTCTCTTCTCTCCCGCCTGCCCTCTGCCTCCGCGCTTGTCTTGCCATCACACTTTTCTGGGTGCACACCTCGAGGTCACCACTCAATGGAACACATCACGCGTACGCGTGGCCCAATCGCGATGAGACTCGTCGCCAAACTTGGTCACGTCGTGTTTTTTTTCTTCTCGACTCGCCATGCGATTACATGCGGTCATTTCATGACTTTCTTTTTTTCTTCGCACACCTCATTAGCTACAACGGAATATGTCGATCCAAGAGACTCGAACTTCCTGCAGTAAGCATTCCACCTGAGCCATGAGCCACAGTTGCCGATACTGTCATCATCGGTACATCACCACTATGCATTCACTGTGCATGCCGCTGCAACACCAAGCACGTGCACAAAGGGAGCGGCAAAGAGAAAGAAGACGGCGAAGGTTACTCTTTGCGCGCGCTCGTCGGACGAGCCGTGCATGCACTCGACGTTCCATTCCATCAACGGTGTGCCACGTGTGACAGTCCTTCGCAGAACGGTCAATGACGCGCAGACCCCAAGAAACCGCATAAGCTATAGGATCAAGACCATATAGGCCGCAGCTACGTGGCCAGTCACAGGTCTTCGCTGCACCCGCCTCGAGGCAAGTTTCCAAAGCGGGCGTGCGCAGTCAATCATTGTTCAAGGCGTCACAATGGTAAAGCCCGCTGCGACCACCCGCAGGCGTCGACGCCGGAATCCAGTACTACGCGTCGCTGACGTCACGGCTGCAGTCGAAGCCACGGAAAACGCCGGCGTCGCTCCGGCCTGTCCTATCACGTGCGTTTTCCGGAAGCCAATACGGCGAGAGCGGCGAGAGCGTTCGACAGCCAGCAAACACCCGAAGCGTGTTGGAGACCCCGCGACGAGTCGCATGAGGACGCTACGAGGTGCACCTAACCTCGGTGCTGCAGTAACGGCTATAGCGGTTGAAAACCACATGGATCGCCCGACATCGAGTCTCAATCACCACTGCGAGAATACGGAACCGCGGAGCGTCGTCGTACGCCGCTATATGTCTATCATCTGGAAGAGGGCCAGGCCTTTTTCTCCAACCCAGCATCGCTCGCCAACGGACGTCTATCACTCGTGCGAATATCCGGACCGCGGCGCCTACCTAGAGGGACAACTAGGGCTGCCTCATCCGCGCTCGTTCCACCCCAAACCCAGGTCCTGGTCTTCTAGCCTCAGCGCCCGGTGCCGATCCTTGTTCGTCCGTGGGCGGTCAAGGACTTCTCAGACGCGTGTCTGTCAACATGATGCTGGTACAGCCAGGTCGACTCCCACTGGCTGCCTGGCGCGCCAACCGATGTCATCCATTTTGCGTCCATACAGCGGACGAGGCCTGCGACGTCGACGGCGGCACCCTGAAGATCTTGGAGGCTATGCTTGCTGCGGGCCAACTACAGAAGGAGCGTCTACGTCCGCGCATCCAGCACGATGCACGGCGTCGACCTGCCCGCGAGCCGGGCCAGAAGCTGAACGCGAGAGCGCCAAGGGTTTCCGTAACTGCCAGTCCGCCTTTTCCTCGACGCTGCCAATCATGCACCGCGTAGTGGTCAGGCGACCACGACGGTCACCCCGGTCGAAAGCAGTACTGAGTCAAGGTGACCTCCGTTCGGGTTCTGGTCTTCCGCGGCACGCTGACGCCTTCCTGTACGCCCAGCAACCGAAGTCATTCCGCTGCTGACTCAGGAAGGAACGTCCGGGACAGCTATCGTGAGGTACGACGTCGCCACGCCGACGAACCTCGGTGGGAGCTAGACGCCAGGAGCTCACGGGTTCCTAAGCGTGCCAGTCACCCTCACCGGAAGCGACAGCGAGAGGTGGCCTTCGTACAGGACTCGTTCTTATACGACGGATGACCGGGTCCGTACAATCTTTAGCTACCGTGTCCCACGTGGCCCTGACGGCGTCGGGCTCGTAGGCATAGTTCAGCCATGGCCCGCCCATCAAATTATTGAACGTTACTTTGCATTCTTAGATAATTATCCTTTCGGCGATTTCAAGCCCGTATGTTATCAATAAACGAAGTCGGTAACTGGTTTACGTGTGTCGGTTCATTCGTGGTCCCCCCCCACTGCCGACTTGTATACTCCAGATCTTCAGAAAGTCTTATGTTAGTAGAAAGTCCCTAAGCTACAGCTGCCGGCACGTACGTCTCTTACGTGGCACACATGAGCTTTTCACGACGTGTTTTGCACGTGCAGACATATAGCTAGACACCCAGCGAATGGTCCGACGGAAGTGTAATTTCGCAGAAAAAATATGCGCACGTAGAGATAAAACAACGCTGAAGAATTTCATCTCCCATGTATGAGAATGCGATATATCATTGAATTATGACACGGTTCACACGGCGAGAACGGCATAAGCTAATGATACGATATACCTAGTCAATTCAAATTTCGCGTACATGTCGCGAATGCGAGATCCTTTACCTCCTGTGCTTGCGGTTTAAGAGGAAGCTTTAGCTCGGGCCCAACTGTGATTCCGCCTATTCAAATTCATGTAGAAAATGCAGAAATGCTTTTCTGAGATAACCCCTATAGCTGGACCGATTTTAATGAAACGTACTGCATTTTTAGAAAGAAAAATTCTAGTGACTGTCGGAAGCGGAATATTTATCTGGGTGTGAACAGTTTAAAACGAAAATTGCCGAAAGTCGGTAAGTGTGAAAAAAAAAGAAAAGAATGGAAACGCGAAGTTTACAAATCCGTGACAACGCACCAAAAAACGATATCGCAGTTATGTGTAAACTGCATCCGTTCAAGCGGACAATTTTGATACTTTTTATAATTTTGATATTCCGTTAAAGCTTACGTTGGTGTGTGTGTGTGTGTGTGCGTGTGCGTGTGTGTGTGTGTGTGTGTGTGTGCGCGTGCGCGTGCGTGCGTGCGTGCGTGCGTGCGTGCGTGCGCGCAAACCTTAATATGGCGGACACACACGCAGGCATCCATAAATGAGCCGGCTGAGTTGCGCCCCGGCTGTGGGGCGCAGCACAAAAGACCGCGCTCGGACGGTCAAACGGGCGCAAAGAGCGGTGATCGAGGTGGTGCCTTCGCAACGGGCCTGTAGTCACAATACTGCTACAACGACATTCGTGGAAATGAAGGGCCCAATGTTGGGGCGTCTCTTCGTATACTCGGGCACGCGCGCATAACGAAGCCGAAGCTGGCTGAGGCGCGCTTCGCGCGCAGCTTTCAATGAAAACCATGCGTTCGATCGCGGTCAGGGACGCCGATGTCCGCACGGCGGCATCGCGGGCGTTGTATCACGTGACGACCGCTCAACAACCGCGGGCGAAGGCGGACCGTACGTGCCGAAAGAAAAGAAAGAAAGAAAGACAAACACCACTGAAAAGGCGCGTATGGCCATATGGCTTGCATCCGTAATCCTGCACGTCATGTCCACATGGTATACTGTGCGAAAACTCGTATGTTTCCATGCAAACCCATACGACCATACACGATTATACTGACGGGGCACATGGGCGTTTCATAATATGGGGAAAAAAAAAAGAAAGGAATGAAGGATGGGACTGATGGACGCCGGGCTATTGACAAATTGTTGTCGTTTGCCAGACAAATGGCATCCCACGGCAGAGACTACATCGGTAGGGGGTCAAAGGAAATGGTAGGGGTGACGTGATGGACACGCAATTTCGCCGTTACCTATTGTATAGCTAAAATAAACACGAAACTCACGCTGCGAACACCGTGCCTTTCAGCGCGGTACACAATAACGAACATATGTTGTCACGTTATTACCGGTGTCCTCTCGAAACCGGTCGTGTCTTCCCTCTCCCTCCCCCCCTCTCTCTCTCCATATATATATATATATATATATATATATATATATATATATATATATATATCACGATTTGCTTCCTGCGATATTCTCTAAATATGGTGAAAGCAATTGCACGCTACTGTACTACGGCGATTCGAGTGGCTGCAGAGGTCAGTCAATGTAATTGACTAATTTTCAGTAATTGCGTGCAGCGCTGCGAAAGTCTGATAACTATATACCGGGTGTTACAGCGAACAGTTTCAAAATTTTTTTTAAAGACTGCCTGTGGCAGATAGTAGACCCTGAGGTGGTCTACTCTAACAGGCGGACGTTACTTGCACAAAAACTGAAACGCATAATAGACAAATTTAAAAACAAGTACTAATTATGTTTTAACTATTACCTTATGACCCATATTGGAACAGAGAGTTCAGAGAATTCTAGCCAGGGACTTCGCAAGGCGGATCCACTTGGAACGAGTTTTCCGGGTGACACTAACTTCAATAGAGACTTTTAGCGTGTCCGGTATTCGGGCAAGCGCGGGCGGTTTTCCGGTTTAGCAGGGGCGTCAAGGTGAGCGGCCAGATTGGTGGCGCCAGCTGGTGGCGCAAAGCTCAACCACACAAACACAGAGCTAATTACTATATTCTGCTTAGCTGCTGGCGTAAATTTTCGACAGTGGCGTAATCGTGTTCACAATTACGCCGCTGCCAAAAATTTGCACGAGTGGCGAAGCAGGATATGGTGAGTTACTGCAGTTTTAGCCATGCGTTTGTCCGGTTGAGCTCTACAACACCAGGCGGCTTCACCGCTCACGTTTACGCCCCGACCATCCGGTAATCCGCCCAAACCGCTCCCGTTTACCGGAATAGCGTACAAGCTAAAGGTCTCTAATATGTTCATTCCCGGACTTTACGGGAAAACGCATTGGCGTTCCGCTTACTTTTGTGCTTCAATGCACAAAACGACCGTTTGTTAAGAAAGCAAGTGGAACGACAGTGCATTTTTACTACAAGTTTGACGGCGCGTATCTCGTAAACGGTGTCATCCACAGAATTATTTTCACGTGCATATGCCTTGCAGTCTCACCCGTCAGAATTTATAGATTGCAATATGTACCATAATGTAATTAGTTAAAAAACCTAATTCGTGCATCTTTGTTAATTGTTCGATTATGCATTTCGTTTTTTTTTTTTTTTTGCATGTCCGCGTCTTCAAGTAGACCAGATTATGTACTAGAATTGTGCTATCTGCCACAGGTAACTAGTGTTCGCTGAAACACCCTGCATGTATAGTCCAAAACTGTTAGTTCATTACTGCAAAAAGGAGAGGGGGAGGGGAGAGGCTGGAACTGCAGATCGCAAGATAATTTATTTAGCCGGTTTACAAAACATCCACAGACTTTTCTTTTTCTATCCTGTCTACGCACTATCAAAAAAGCTCTACAGTGGTATACAGCCACTGCCAATGTATAACAGACAATATACGGATCGCCACAAATTCACAATTTTAACTACAGCGCCTGCACAACCACCTCCATCTACTAACAGAGAAAACAAACGCTCCAACAGGGAGGCGGAGTTGAGGGCAACGGTTAGCTTCGCAACTGCACTTTTTTTTTTCTTTTTTTAGCACGAGGTCGAGATTCAATATCCTGACCGCACTCCGATAAATAACGCTAGTTGTACATAGCTTTCCTGATTTCATCACAGCATTTAATTCTCTGCCATCCTCGACTGCGATTCCCATAACCTTGGCACCCCTTCTGTAACTCTATAATATGGATCACCACTGGCCTGCCCAGCTGCATTCTTGCCTCTTGATGTCAACTAGAATATGGGCTATCCACGTTTGCTCTCATTCACTCCCGGCTCTCGTCCTGTCTCTTAAGGTTACGCCTAACATTTTTCGTTCCACCGCTCGTTGCGTGGTCCTTTCCTGGTTCTCGAGCTCCTTTGTTAGCCTCCACGTTTCTGCCCCCCCGTGTTTGCACCGGTAGAATGCAATGACTGTACACTTTTCAAGGATGTAGCGGTAAGCTTCCAGTCGTGATTTGGTAAACCCTGCCGTATGCGCTCCAACCCATATTTTTGTTCAGTTTTCTCCTCGTGATCAGGAATTAGGATATCTTGCAGGCACAACTTGGAATTAGCTACCGCAAGACTATATAGACCCATATGATGCACTAATCGGAGGTCACTGGGAGAGGGCTTCGTCCTGCAGCGGACATTAAGAAATAGGCTGATGATGATGACACATAGCGTTAAAGAACGCCTGGTGAACGAAAAGTACCGCTGCCTCGGGACGTAGGAATCAATCAATCAATCAATCAATCAATCAATCAATCAATCAATCAATCAATCAATCAATCAATAATCGCTTGAAGCCTAAATGCCGCAGCTTCTCGACGTAGATAAATCAATCACCAAATCAATCATCCCTCGTTCCAACCTAAATGGCGCCACTTCTGGGAAGTATGTATCGATAAACCAATCCTTCAATCAATCAATCAATCAATGAAAACCGCAGCCGGAACCGCCCGTTCGCTTTCACAGCACACAACTATCGAAACGGGACAGGGCACGAGATGGCGGGAAGCCAGCGATGTGTCAGCGTCATCACCAGAGCTTACACCGCCCCCTTTAGCAAAAGAGCCGGGATGTGTGACGTCACCCGCGTCAGAAAAAATAGGCAGCTCGTCCGAGACAACCGCCGATGATGGCGCGCACGCAACGAGCCGGCTCGGCCCCCCAAATCGCGTGTAGTACGCGCACGGCAGTACTTACAGGCGCGCAACCCATCATACACACGCGCATATACACACGTACGCCGTGCACTCGAACGCGGTATACAAAAGACTCCTCCCCCCCCCCCCCCCCCCCTTGTCTACTTCCTCCAGCAGAGCGACCGCTGTTGCCACAGAGACCTCGCACACGCTGCATGACGCCGACGCCGGAAAAGGCGTTCGCGCGTATAAGCGCGATGCGATGGAGCAAACGCCTGTCTTACCGCAAACGCGTGTCCTCCGCAATGCCTGTCCATCCCACCCAGCCGCTGGCTAGTAGACGAGCTGTCGCTCCGAAGGAGCCGCCAAGCATTGCCTATGGGCGTGACGGGCTTGCCCAGGCGGCGCTTCGGTTACGCCGGTCAAGGGGCTTTTGGCCGGTCAACGGTGACCCCCATGCCGCGCTTGTCAGTTTCGGGTATAGTACATACTAACGTTGGTACATAGAACGGGAATCCCTGCTGCTAACCGCAACGCGTCGCGGTATATCTCCTCGTCTCAGCTGCGTTAGCGGTGACAATTTTGGAGAACTTTTGAGTACTTCCTGCATGAGAGACTCTGTAGTATGCCTTCCGTCGAGAAGGAAGCAAAGTTACGTGACGCGAGTGAAACTAGGAGAGTTAGAATGTGGAACTACCGGTATACGAAAGCTGCACAAGCCAAGAACGTCGCGCGCATGCGCGCGCACAAGGGTCGGGCGTGTACGCGCGAAAAAGAAGCTCTCGAGGGGAAAACGTTCGCTGAAACTTCGCCCCGTGGCTTTTTTTCGGGCGGCCTCGAAACTCTGCAAATTGATAATCTTCAACAAAATGGTTGCGATGTAAAATGCAACAAATCAGCAATGGTTACGCTCATGTGCGGATCGAGTATCATTGCTCTCATATATGCATTTAGGAACATACGATTTCTCGAAAATTCGGAAAGAGAAGGCGTATAGTAGAAAACTTCACGAAAACGACTGAAACCGCACAAAGCATGGTTTCGGCAAATCCATGCGCTACCCACCGTTGACTATGGTAGCTCAAAGACTGCGGCGCGAGAGGTTTCTGCGGTAACCTTTTCAGGAAAACTCGAGGCTCCCAGCGTAGCCTCCGAGATCGAAACGGCGTGCGCCAGTGCGATCTCGGAGGTCACGCTTCCAGCCGCTTGTAGAAAAGAAAAGAATAAAAAAACCCTGCCTCCGCAGCTCCACCGACGCATGCGTAATCTCCTGTCCTTCCAAGCCGCCTACCACCCCCCCCCCCCCTTTCCCCCGGACACTGAATGAAGGCCGGCTGTCGACGTCCACTCGACCCCGACCCCGTACACGGGAAATAAAAAGGTCGCATCGACTTTGACGCGTACCTGCAGCTCCCCGGAAAAACGATGCCCAGCCATAGCCGTCGCGTACACACACACGTCAAATCGTGTGCAACGCATACGCGAACCTGGCAATGCGCCTGCCGAGCGTTGCCGCGTCCGCGTGCGGAGGAGGCTCATTTTCGTACCAAGAAGCGCGACTGACAGCCGCGGATAGGTGACCGCTGCGTCGTACGCGCCATCTTTGCCCGGCGCCGAGACGGGCCGCGCGCATGCCTTCGACGCCGCAGCGCGCGGTTTCGCGAGAAGCAGCGGGAATGTCAAGTTGTTCTCGCGCTTAGGACGTGCCTTCGCGTTACGAAGCTCCTTTCCTTTCGTTTATTTTTTTGTTGGTTTCTTCTTTTAGTAGCAAGCCAAGATTTACTTCTTTGCGTCTTTCTCTTCTTTAACGCGTTAGCATAAGAAGTCTCAAAGTGGGAAAAAATGTGTATGCGTGTGAAGTGTGAGAAGCCGGTCACGTGGCAGCGGGGGCATGGGAGAGCTTACAGAAGGAGCATCTATATATGTATATATGAATATATATATATATATATATATACATATGTTGAGTGAGCTCCTGCAGCTCTTCGCGAAGTGGTGAACGTGGTTTAAATCATGGGATTTGGGAACTCAAAGAGGCCCAACGTAATGCTGAAGAATTTCTCTCGCATTTACCGCAAAGATCGACAGAATTTTTTTTTCATTCGTTTCCAGGGTTTGGCGCGCCGGCTGTCTCGCCGAGTGGAATGGGCCGATTACCGGAGACTGTAATCTCAAGTGTGGTCACTTGGTGGGCTGACTCTGACCACCAGGGCACGACACGCCTCATCGAATGGGTTTCAATGTGGTCTGTAACGTAAGCCAATGGAGGCAGAGCAATCAAATGCATGGGTGTGCCGACCGATCCCGATAATGTGATATCCATAACACCATCCATTACGGTCGCCCAGGTCTAGCTTGGAGACCGCATAGCTTCTTTGCCTCTTTGGCGTCGGTGTCTAGCGCTGAGCTGTCTTCACACAGCTTAAGAGGGGGGGAGGGGGGGATGTACGAACAGCTGCGACGTTATCATCGAGGAGTTTTGGAGAGGAAGCAATCGCGTAGTGGCGACGATTTGTACGTCATAAATGCTGAGTGCGACCACAAACGACGTTTGCCTACGTCTCGAGTGGGATTTGCAATCGGTCATGCCTTTTGCAGGGGTTGCGGACGCGTTAAACGCCGACAGTTTAACGTCTCGCAGTACATACACCGGCCCTTGCAATTCTACCTGCACCGCGCGCGGCAATGACAGCGTAACGGTGTTGAGGGTGTGACAGATGCCGCCGCAGTGGCTGCTGGCGTACCGACTATTTTTCCAGTGGAGCGGGGGGGTGGGGCAAGCCATCTCCCTCTCTCTCTGCGAGAGAGAGAGATTTCAGAAAAGTGTCGTACATTCGTTCGTTCCTTTTGTGTGCTTTTAAAAGAGCTGGATCATCGACAGAAACAGACATCTTATATATATATATATATATATATATATATATATATATATATATATATATATATATACACCGACAGAGAGAGAAAGAGAGAGGGTTATCTCAGCAGTACGTGCCGCCTGGGATGATCGCTCTTGCCGCCGCTTCCCTGTCGGCACGGACGCCACGCCAACAACGGAAGCTGCACTAACGTAAACCTGGACGTATGCTTTCCCCCTTCCACCTCTGCAGTGCGTGTGTTTGTTTTTCGTACGCTTTGCCTCAAAGCTCGACACGGAGGGCTCCTGCCAAAGGCAGTGGAAACAAGCCGGCGAGCCGCGCGGCCCGGTGGGAGAGAGGCTATATTATGAATGAATGAATGAATGAATGAATGAATGAATGAATGAATGAATGAATGAATGTGTGTTGCTTAGTGGCGCAAGGGCCAGGTATGGCGAAAGAGTGCCATGTCAGTGTCGGTGATTTCGCGGTGGAATGATGAGCTCTGTGAAGTTGATGTGACGTGGCTGTAAAGAGGCCTAAACAAATAGTTGCTGCAAAGTGCGTAAAATCTACGTGCAATAAGATCATGGCCATGACTAATGTCTAGTACTATGAGCCTTGCACTGCACTGCGAAAACATGATATGATATACAGAACATGACAGATGCAAAGATTGCCTACAGT
Organism: Dermacentor andersoni; assembly: GCF_023375885.2. Classification (NCBI taxonomy): domain Eukaryota; kingdom Metazoa; phylum Arthropoda; class Arachnida; order Ixodida; family Ixodidae; genus Dermacentor; species Dermacentor andersoni. The sequence continues at coordinate 110,179,310 of NC_092823.1, forward strand.
ACATAGACGCATGCTCTAGCGGCCGCAAACAGACAAACAATGACACGTTCTTTAATTTATTGTGTTGATTTCGTGTCGGTTCACTGTAAAATATCCGTTGGATGTTATTGTGAAGTCCACGCTCACGACGGGGCGAAGCATGCTGAGAGAATGCCCGGGCCTGGTATACTGTCAACATCGCCTCCCTAGCGGATTATACCCGATTTACACTGCAATAAAAATGGCTAAAGATGCACCAGCGAAAATTATCTTTGCAGTCTACAGATTTTGTTTTCAATCCCACATAATGAACTATTATAGAGTATAGTGTTGCCAATATTTTCCGAAGCCTGTCGCTGAAGTGAGACAGTATTAAATGTCACTAAGATTGTCTCTATAACTGTGCAGCGGATTTTAAGAACGTAGGTATTCTGAAACACTCAAATGAAACGTGAAACGGCTAGCGTGAAATCATTTTACGTGTCACGTTTGTCTAATTTTCGTGCAGCTTAAGGAAAACAGTGAATTACTAGCAGGGTATAGATGACTTAAGCTTTACTAATGTATTTACTATAGGGTAAGAAAATATTCCAAGTTTCGAGTAGAAATATTTAGTGTGTAATATTTGAACTATTCGGTATTTTCGAACATAAATGATGAAGTGCCAAGTACCACTATTCTGGGTGAGAAATTTTCTTTCCTTCCGTAATACACCGTTACTAATTCCTTGTCACCTCCTCTTAGTGATGTCACCTCCGGCGTCCCCTAGGGTAGTGCCTTCGGTCTCTTGTAATTTTTAATTTACATTAAGATGAAGATTTAGCTCGGGCCCAACTCCGACGCAGCCTATTCAAATACATGTAAAACGCGAGAACGCTTTTCTGAGATAACCCCTGGACCGATTTTAATTAAATTTGTTGCATTTAAGAGCTAAAGGTAAGTTCTAGTGACTGTGGGAGGCGGTATTTCGATTTAGGGCCTGAATTTCACGAAAAGGATTTTCAAAAAGAAAGCTTGAAAAAAATAGGCGCACCAAGTTTATAAATTAATAGCTCTGCATCACAAACAGATATGGCGGTTCTGTAAACGGCATCCATTAGATCATTCAAAGCGGGCAAATTCTATATGTCAATTTATGTCTTACGTGAATTTGTTACGTTGTGTACAAGGGTTCTGAAAAAGCTGTATTTCTATATTACTATTTTTTTAGATTTATGTGTATCATCAATTCTGTCCTCTTTAGATGTACTATCAGATGCAATTCACAGAACTGTGACATCAATTTTCCTTGCCAAGTTAGAGTTGTAAACATGATAGTTTCGTTTTGTGAAAATTTTCTATTTTTGCCAACTTCTAACAGAAAATTGACGATTTAAATCAGAGGTTGAAAGCCAACAGTCGCTAGATTTTAAGTTTTTCTTTTAAATGAAACAAGCCTCGTCAAATTTGGTGCAGTGGTTGCCGAGAAAAACGAATTCTCCTTTTACATGTACTTAGATGGGAGCACTCAGGCTGAAGCTTCCTTTTAATGATCTACCAGCGGGTAGATACGCCTAAGTGCCGCCTACAAGCTTCGCGTCCGCATTGGGTAGCGTCCGAATCCGCGCCCCAGCTACAGTTACTGCTGAGTAACAAAGGCAGACTACGAAGGCTATGCACTTGCAGGTTGCATGCGCCGGAAGTGACTACACGCTGCCGGAAATACGTTACGATCGCCATGTTTAGGACGATGCGTGGGACGTGCATGATTTTTGTTTTAGCGCTGTCCCTTCATCCAGGAGGCGGAGGACATTTTTTTTTTCTTTAACGCGAGTGCACGGAACTAAATGGTCGTCTTTCAAACCCCTGTCGGCGCCATCTTTTTTCTGCTTATCATTCCACAGCCTCCGAGATGGGGCGGTGCGATCTCGGAGGCCACGTTTTTTTTCCACTCTCACGCGAACAGTGTGAACGAGCAAACGCGGAGCGAGCCATGTCACGTGGGGCGGTGCCACTCACTCCCTCAGGTAGAGCAGCGTGGCGGCGAACAGCTTGCACAGCTCGGTGAGCATCACCACCGCGGTGACGTTGTAGTCGTACCGGTCCTGGGAGTTCTTGGTCGCCGTCACCAGGATGCCTGCGTCGCGAAAGAGGGGCCGTTCTTTTGACAAAACTCAATTCGAGGCGCCGCGACGGTGTGTATAATGCACCAGCGTAGGCACATCGATGTCTCACTCGCTTTACAAGAATGAATTAAATCAATAACTTCTTGCAGGTTGCTGTTATTTTTTTATTCATTCATTAAGATACTTTCAAGGCCCGAAGGCATTACAGAAAGGAGTGGGTGAACATAACAAAAGAATTGTGCAAGATACAAAAACGTATTCAATGTGGCGTTAATCAATGCTGGTTTTGAAGGTGTCAGTATCCATAATGGATACAACGGTGGTAAGAAGGTGGTTCCAATCTTTGCTTGTGCTAGGGATGAATGCATTGCTACAAAGTTTAGTACGTGAAGACGGTACATCAACTTTGAAACTGTGGTCAGAGCGAGATGATGTGTATGACGGTTAGGTGATAAGCTGTTCTTTCAACAAAGGGTTGTGGTGGTAGGTTTTATAAAAGAGCGAAAGGCGGGAGCATCTACGACGGAAAGAAAGTTCTGGCAAGTGTTGCTTTCATTGAGGTAACGCTAGCACATCGGGAGTGGTTTGACAAGATGAAACGCGCTGCACGATATTGAATGGCTTCTATGCTGTTTATGAGTGTAATGTTAGCCGGGTCCCAAATAACGCATGCGTATTCTAGTTTGGAGCGAACTAATGTTTTGTAGACATGAGCCGGTTACATTGTTCATACGCTTACAAAACCGTTCTTTTCATATTCCACGGATAAGCTTCCTGCTCTGTTTCCACAGCCTTCAATGAAATTTCACCAGAAAGCTGCAGAAATTCAGCATACTCTCCTCAGCGTTGACACATTTCGAGGATATAATCGCTTTCCGAGTCGGTTCATATTAACGACGAATTTTTTAACGCATATTGCAGTGGTCAGAAGGCGAGGGCCACACCTCCACGTGCATAGAGAAAGTAACCGTCCCTTCGGGTTTCTTGTCGTGAAAACGGCATTACTTATCGCTCAAAGACAAAGATGAAAGCGAGCCATCATGAGAAAGGCTGGCATTTTGCTGTTACCTCGGTAGGTGTGTTACCCGAAGCGCACTTCACGGGCGCTTTGCCTCGTCTGTGACGACACATAGCGAACAGCCAAGCAGCTTTATCAGTCCATATCGGAAAGCGCAGCATGTACTGCAACACGAGTCGGATATAACGGAGAGTATAGAAGTGATAAGCTTGGATATAGCGAAGCATATAAAAATACCGAAAAGTCTGCAAAGTCATGGGCAGATTTTACGCAGTGGCCTGACAGAACCGCAACACTTCCCAAGGGTGTCAGGACAAACTTATACAAGGTGTTTTTTTTTGGCTGCACAAATTTTTTAACGATTGGCTACATGGCAGATATCACAATTCTAACCCTTGATCTAAGTTACTCGATGAGGCGGCCATTACTCCTACGAAAAATCAAAATGTTGCATTGAATAATTAATGTAATTAGGCTAATTAAATTTCCAGTTAATTACCTTACGCGATATATTTCAATCTACGAATTATAGCCTCTGAGTGCGCTAGCGTATCCACTTGGAACGAATTCTCAGGACAGAAGCAGTTCCCAGATGTTAATTTGCAAAGAGTCTTATGAAATGCATTGGCGTTCCAGTTAATTTTTAAAGAAACCGCTGTTTTACGCACCGAAGCACAAAGGTAACTGGAACACCAATGCATTTCGACGGACACACTGAAAATTAATATCCCGGAACTGGTTCTGTCCAGAGAAGTCGTTCCAAGTGGATACACCCTGTTCACCCCACATCTCAGCTGTTTTTTGTGAGCTGCTCAAGAGCTGGCTTACACTTACATCGGCTGTATGTATGTATGTATGTATGTATGTATGTATGTATGTATGTATGTATGTATGTATGTATGTATGTATGTATGTATGTATGTACACTGCAGGATCGGCCAGTTTTAGGGGAAATACCTCGTTGGTATTCAAGAGCTCATAGCAGCTAATGTTTAGCAAAAAAATAAACTATTGTTTAATTTATCGACATCATCACTGTATATCGTATCAAACACTTTTACTCCGTGAAGTAGAACAAACGGAGTTATACCGGCTTGTATACATGACCACGTGTTTCCCCTAAAAGTGGGCGACCATGTATGTATGTATGTATGTATATGTATGTATGTATGTATGTATGTATGTATGTATGTATGTATGTATGTATGTATGTATGGATGGATGGATGGATGGATGGATGGATGGATGGATGGATGGATGGATGGATGGATGGATGAATGGATGGATGGATGGATGGATGGATGGATGGATGGATGGAATTCTTATGGCCAGGCGAGGAAGGTCCTAGCCCAGCTCCCATAAATTTGGCAAAAAAATTTATAATGTATGGTGACGTATGGTACTCGCATACGGTTGCGAGTGCACTTAATTGTTAACCGCGCCCAACCACAGGGTGAATTCTTCCTGTGGGCCACATAAGGGAAAGTTATATTTTACTGTGATATCAATTATATACGCATTCCAGGCGCATTTCTACCGTCAGAGTCGCCGTGAGGTTCCGTATAAAGTCCAAGAGCGATAAAATGGTCGCCGCGTGCGGCCGTATGCTGTATGCGCGAGTGAAAGCTTGCGAGTGTGAACCGGCGATCGCGGCTCAATCTCGCGCACGCAACGGCGGAAAGCGGGGAGGATGCGCGCCGCCTTCCGTCGCGCGGAAGCCTTCGGGGGAGGGTAGGGAGGGCGGAGGCACGTTCTACTTCGGGCGGCTGCGCGCATCCGGCCTGGCCGCTGTATCTTGAAAGCCATCTGCGACGGGTACCGAGTCCGCGCTGCGCCGTGTTTTCGCGACTTAGTTCGCGTTGATGCGACCGGCTGCGCGAAGGTCAATGCGATCGCTGCTGCTGCCGAGCACCTCTCTGTATATATAGCCCAATAAATGCTTTTCACTACCACCACCGCGTTTCCTCACTGCAGCGTTTTGACAGCGAGTTTCCGCGGTCATCGAGTGAGATGTGTTCACGTTCGCCTGCGGTCATCGAGCGAGATGTGGTCACGTTTGCTTGCGCGCGCGTGACACCATGCTCGTTAATTTAGTTAGTATGCATCATCATCATCATCATCAGCTTGGTTACGCCCACTGCAGGGCTAAGGCCTCTCCCATACTTCTCCGACTACCCCGGTCATGTGCTAATTGTGACCATGTTGTCCCTGCAAACTTCTTAATCTCATCTGCCCACCTAACTTTCTGCCGCCCCTTGCTACGCTTGCCTTTTCTTGGAATCCAGTCCGTACCCCTTAATGACCATCGGTTATCTTCCCTCCTCATTACATGTCCTGCCCATGCCCATTTCTTTTTCTTGATTTCAACTAAGATGTCATTGACTCACGTTTGTTCCCTCACCCAATCTGCTCTTTTCTTATCCCTTAACCATATAAGCATATAAGTTTAAAGTTTATGCGGCCGATAAGATATCCTTACATCGTACAGCTGTCCACTAATTTGTTATCGCAATTGATGCTTCGCCTTTCGGGCGAAACTGCAGCTCCCCCCCACCCCCCGGTTCACGCCATCAGCGAAAGCGCAGCTGAACAGATAGAAAACTAACCGCGCGACCTACGCGATGCCCAGCCCACCTACGTCCGCAGTTCGCCCCATCAACACGCGAGTGCAGCACAGATAACGATTTTGAACAGCGCAAGCGGCCACGCGGTTATCTCAAACTTTGTCCTTCTCTTTTCACGCACGCTCCGAACGGGGAAGGTCGCACTCCGGCTCGGCACTCACATCTCGTGGCACGATCACAGTCGAAGCGATCGTGCGACCGATAACTCGTCACACGATAACCGATCGTGTGACGAGATAACTCGCGCGTGCACACACAAGACAGTCGCGCGGTTTCACACGGCCGAAAGTATACGGTGCGATTACCACACACAGAGGCAAGAAAAATGACGAATGAGCGCCACGTGACAATCTTGGAGCCTACAGTGCTTAAAAATAAAGTATGGGAAAAGCTCGTGGGAAATAGGCCTTCACCACGTGATACGTAAGCGGTGATTTCAAGCCTCTGTGCATACGGGAAAAAAAATTAAATTATGGGTTTTTACGTGCCAAAACCACTTTCTGATTACGAGGCACGCCGTAGTGGAGGACTCCGGAAACTTCGACCACCAGGGGTTCTTTAACGTGCACCTAAATCTAAGTACCATGGCTGTTTTGGCATTTCGCCCCCATCGAAATGCGGCCGCCGTGACCGGGATGCGTATTTAGAATTGCTCGTAGGTACAACGGGGCGTGCCACTTTTGACGGAGCTCGACGTTTCTGCGCAGGCGCGAGTAAGAGCGGGCGCGAGAGAGAAGATCTGGGGGCTTTTGCTCCTTGAATATATGACAGCCTAGGCACTACGGAGGAGGTTTCTTAGAGCGCGTTGTATTCGTTTGTCCCCTAGACATGCCGGCATTGCGGAGTTCGATCGAGTTGGTTTATACGCTCCGCCGCTGGCTGCCCGCGCGGTGAGGCAGTGGGCGCGGACGCCGCTTGATGATCGCTGTGTCTGAAGGGACAATGTTCTGACTGGTGTTTTATAAGTCGCGGGTCGCTTTTTTCGTCGTGACGATAGATCGGATTTTTTACAAGCACTGCTCCAGGAGGGCACATGTAACCGGCAAACGGAGGCCTCAGGAGAGCACCTGAGGTTATATTAAAGCAGGCGGCGCAGGATCTCCGGGGCACCCAAGCGGTAGCGGGGGGATCAAAGCTGGAAGCTGGGCGGCCCGTGGGTTGGGGCCGCAGAGGCCGAAGCGTGCCTGGGGGTGTTCGCATAAAACATTGGCTGTCCGCGATAGCGGACAGCCGATCTTATACTCCCCTGGCATGCGCAGGCCTCTGCGAGCCCCAACCCACGGACCAGTCCGGCTTCTAGCTTTGATATCCCCGTTGCCGCTTTGGTGTCCTGGAGGCGCCGCCGATAATGCGAAATAATGACACGTTGTTTTCATTAGTAAAAACATGATCGATTAAATATGATTGCGTCGAGCGCCAACTTGCGATGCTATGTTCAGCACAACCGCGCCCCGCGACTTCTGCCGGCACGCCTAGGGACAAGCGCATACACCGCGCGCCAAGAAACTCCTCCGTAGTACCTAGGCAGAGTCGTATTTTCAAGGAGCAAAACTCTCCACATTTCCTCTCTCGCACCCGCTCTCATTCGCGCATGCGCTCAAACGTCCGTCGTCTCCGCAAGTTCCACGCCCCGTTGTACCTACGAGCAGTTGGAAATACGCGACCGGGAATGCGTATGCACGGGCCGCCCAGCTTCCAGCTTTGATCCCCCCGCTACCGCTTGGGTGCCCCGGAGATCCTGCGCCGCCTGCTTTAATATAACCTCAGGTGCTCTCCTGAGGCCTCCGTTTGCCGGTTACATGTGCCCTCCTGGAGCAGTGCTTGTAAAAAATCCGATCTATCGTCACGACGAAAAAAGCGACCCGCGACTTATAAAACACCAGTCAGAACATTGTCCCTTCAGACACAGCGATCACCAAGCGGCGTCCGCGCCCACTGCCTCACCGCGCGGGCAGCCAGCGGCGGAGCGTATAAACCAACTCGACCGAACTCCGCAATGCCGGCATGTCTAGGGGACAAACGAATACAACGCGCTCTAAGAAACCTCCTCCGTAGTGCCTAGGCTGTCATATATTCAAGGAGCAAAAGCCCCCAGATCTTCTCTCTCGCGCCCGCTCTTACTCGCGCCTGCGCAGAAACGTCGAGCTCCGTCAAAAGTGGCACGCCCCGTTGTACCTACGAGCAATTCTAAATACGCGACCGGGATGCGCATACGGAGAGTATGAGAGATTGCAGAGAGGGTGACGGGGGGGAGGAGGGGGGGGTCGATCTCGCGGAAGAAGTAATGAATCAGGAGAGAGCATGGCGCAACGAGAGTGAAGCCAAACGTACATCGGCAGTATCGGCTTCAAACCTACCGCACACGTCACAGTGCGCGGTAGGTTTTAGTGCTCAGAGCGGGAGTGCGCGTAGATTAAAAATTAAGGGAGCCGTAGCATTCCCGGTCAATACGCAGACTCTCAAGAGGTCACGTGTTGGGCCAATACTGCGAGGGCAAATGCAAAGGTTTCACGGAAGGTTCGCTAGCCGAGGCTATAGCTGCCTGACACCACGCTCCTTCGCAGTTCGTTTTTTTTTCTTCTTCCTGACACGACAGCGATCGCCAACGCGTCACGTATGCGCCACGCGCTTCTTGTTTAAGATGGTCAAACCTGATGAGGGGCCCTTTAAAGGGGAAAAGACATGCACACGCTGAGCTAGAAGCCGCTAGAGATGTTTTTGACAATTTATTTCAGTATAATAGAGAGTAAACCAGCACGTGTTTTGGTGGCCGGACCATAATAAACATTTTGACGCCAGTAAAAAAAAAAAAAAGTGATAAACTAACAATTGCAGTCCCAGAAAACGTGTACCGATTTTTTCTTAATTTTATGTCCAGATCTTAGCATGTTCCTGTCCAGGTTTTTTTTCCCAACTCTAACATGACATCCGACCAGAGTACCGAATGTTGTCTCCTCTCTAAGCAAAGCGAAATATAAATCTCACATGGAATCTGGTAAAAAAAAAAAGATATTTACGTCGTCTATGTAATGCCGTTCAGAACTGGAAGTCCGCTCAGCTGAGGAGCTTGTAAACGATAAAAGTTTAATGGTCCACTGTATACCTGGTGCACAATCGCGATGACTGTAATGAATCACAGGTACAGAGCACTTCAGAAAAATGCGCGTACACTGCTATCCGTGTTCGCCGAAGGAGCGAAGTGTAAGATACGCACTGCCGAAAGTGTTCGAAATAATAAAGTGTTTTGCCTAAATCGCGAAATCAAATTCGTAAGCCCCATAAAAGACCGCGCAGTCTTTCCTACGTTCGATTCGAGAATTCACTATTCCAAGTTGTCGAATATTCGTTTCTGTTCAAATGCTATACGAGGGAGAACACAAGTGTAGTTGCAGTCTATAAAGGGAGGGGGAAAAAAGCTGATGCAAAAGAGCTGCTACATTTCCGAATGATTCAGCAGGATAATGTCAGGGTGTGCCACGGATGACGAAGTTTCGTGAGCAAGTGCATAGGGGAGTTCAATTCGACACGAGAATTTCCAGTCGTTGTTAAATAGGCGTATGTCTCACACTTTCTTTGCGGAGGGCCTCCCAGAATCCGAGCGAGGCTGCTGTCTCGCGTAATATATATCTGTGAATATATATGTACAACGGTTATATGAAGGTACCCACGAAATGGCTCATATAAAACCTACTATGCTGACCACGTATGCCCGGATCTTTTCTGTGTAACAACATAAAAAAAATTAAGTTCCAGTATATAAAACAGCACACATACAATGTCAACTCACAGGCATCGTCTCTATAGCACACCAATCGGTCAATTAATGGATCGCTGAATTATATTTGACTGATTGTTTGATTTAGGCTATTTTCTTTGATTCTTTTTTGCCCCACAATATGCGGCAGGCACCGAGTTCTTGGCAAATGCTTCAGAATGGGGCATGTCCCGCTGTGTATACGATTCGTACATGCAAAACATGAACGTATATAATGTCCGCTCACACGCGTCTCCCGAAGCACATCGATCTCTTTATGGAATAATGAATTATATTGCGCAAATTCTTCGATATACTTTCTTTGATTTAGCCATTGGGTATACGTAACCCTGGAAGAGTGCCCCTTTTTTCTTGTTTTGCCTTTCCTTCAGAATGGCTGTGTCCCACGTGTGACGTCAGAGACCCAGAATCCCTAAATGCAGCGCGATGGGTGACGTCGTAGTTTTCTGCGCATACGTCCGCCGTCGGCAAATTGTACGCGCACCACCGTTAGCTGTAAAGCATTTCAATAACCGCCATACACTTCAAGTTTGCCTTCACATATTTTCGTCCGTCACCATGCACGCGGGCAATTACGCGCGCTGCACGGAACCAACGCGGAGTTTATCGCCGATGTCATGGGGCGCGGCCGCGTTTCGCAAGGCAACAGCTGCGCCAAGCGAGAAAGTTGCGTGCACAACGAGAGAGAGCGAGAGAGAGAGAGAGAGAGAGAGAGAGAAAAGCGGCCAGCTGAAGTGTTTCGCGCAAAGGCAGGCGCGCACACTTTCCCGAACAATGACCGCACGGACACAAAAGAAAGTCCGTTTTAAGCGCGTTTGCAGCTGTATTTACTTAATTTGCAGGCTCCGTCCGCAAACTGTAAAGCCACGTTTAACGGAAAGCGAACCCGACTTTCCATTATCTGCGTCGAGGCGTACAACGTGACGTGAGCTGGAGTAATTACCCTAGCTCGCCTTCTCGTGCAGAGTATAAGTTAAACCGCGACGACGTCGCACGAATCGCAGGCAGCTGTGACGCACATGTGTAAGCCGAATTCGGAGTGCGAGCGGAGGTGGTAAAACTTCAGAAAATATTGCCAACGCCCTCCCGCCCCCCCCCCCCCCCTAAAAGAAAGAAAGAGAAGAAAGAAAAGAAAAAGATAGGAAGAAAAAAGAGAAGCAGTTGCGGATTTCAGCACAAATAATTTTTCTCATTGCAAGAAAAAAGTTCCCAGCAGGGAACACCGACCCTGGACAGAAAAAAAAAGGGAGGGGAAGAAGGCACGCAACACACCACTGGGCCCATTCCAGGCGACACGTCCCAGGTCCCAAAAGTGACTATCGCCGATTCTCTCGGGGGAAAAAAAATGGCATAGCTGGTGATTGTGTGACTGAGGTTTCCCGAAAGTATATTTCTTGGTAAAAAAGAAACAGTTTGGTGACGTAAGCGCTTTTTGGAGTTTCCGGAAAGACGCAAAAGGTGGTTTGAGGCCATTTTTTAAAATCATGTGTGAAAGTAGGTGCGCAATGACAAACTTTATTTTAGCCAATTCTACTTGCGTAGGTATTTCATGCGATGTTATAGGTGAACACAGTGATTAATTTTTTGTTGCACGCGCTGCTGAGCGCGTGGTCGCGGGTTCGATCCCTCCTGCGGAGGCCGAATTCCGACGGGGGGGGGGGGGGGGGGGGCAGAATGCAAGAAAACGCTCCTATACTGTATATTGGATGCACGTTAATGAATCCCCCAGGTGGTCGAAATTAAACCGAAGTCCCACGCCAGGGTGTCCCACGTAACTTGAGCCAAACTTTAAAATCATGCAAATGCCACATAGCTGCCACTTTATCCCCACACCACCTCCTCCTTTTATTTGGAATACACCATCGCCACCGCCGAGATTCGAACCTGTGCCGCGACCTCCTCGCGTGTACAGACGCTGCATGCGATATTGTCGGCTGATCACTTTCGAGGGTACGATCACTTTCGAGGGTACGATCACTTTCGAGGGTACGATCACTTTCAAAGGTACGATCACTTTCGAGGGCACGATCACTTTCGAGAGATTTCGCGCGACTTCGATGGGGAAATGCGGACACGTCGGCGTCTATACTGATGACAACAATGTTCCCGACACAGTGCCAAGACAACGTGCATTGTCACTGCGCCAGGAACGTTGTTGTCGCCCGTATATATATATATATATATATATAGACACCGACACTTGTAGTGTGCCGAGTAATGCGAAATCTCGCGAAAGCGACAGCACCCCCAAAAGTGATCGGCCGAGGATACGGATCGAGAACGCCGCAACGGCTGTGCCACGGACCGCGGCCAGTATAAGTGTCGAGTGATTTGGAATCATTGTGTCTATTGTCGGCTGCACGGGAATTATAACTTTGAATATCTGCGACTCTCTCTGTATGTGCATAATAAGACTCTGAAATGGTATTGTGTTCACTATTTAAGTTAAAGGGATCAAAATGGTTTCGTTCTGCGGCTGTGCGGTTGAGGATTACGTAACAAATGTTCTACATTAAGATAAAAAAAAAAAAACGAAAATTGTAAAACGGCATGCTCTAACTCGATCTTGCAATTTAAACGGATGGCCGCATCCTTGCATCCTTGTTTAAAATACACACTTCTATGTGAAGATGTGAATTCCCGAATGAAATATCTTCGTTATTGTTCTGTAGCGAAAGCTTCTTTCTGCTGATTAGTAGAATATGTAATGTTTTTGACATGTGTTGCACAAGTTCACGGACCACCCTGTCCCGCATACATGCATCACTGCTTTTGCGGGCATGGTCTCGCATTTGTATCGAAAAAGATATTTTAATAAACCACGATAAATATGCATATCTCACTATCAGTATCTGTCAGGCATCTCTAAATGTGAACACATCCCAAGATTACCGGGTTCTGACGCCGTAGAATGTTCATCTTGCTTTGACGAACACGTTTCGCGTTCTTGGTCAAAACAATACGATGCAGCGACCATCGCGGCACCACGAATAGTATACAGGGTGCCCCACGTAGCTTTAGCCAAACATTAAAAGTATGCAAATGCACACGTAGGCGGACAAAACCGAGGTAACGTTGTTTGCCGTCGCTTGGAGATACTCAGGTCATTTTTTTGCATTCCGTCTAATTGCATAATTAGTCTTAATCAGTTATTCAACTTCTCGAACATTATAAGTAGATTAAAAAGGTGAATGAGGAAATTGTAGAGAAACGTCAAAAACGCCCGCTACTACTTTCTATTTCACAATGCGTCCTACATTAGGGTGATTTTCCCGAGCTTGAAAGAAGCCCGCGAATACACGCAAAATTGCCGCGCGACTGGCCGCTCGAGGCACTTTCATGACGTGATTGTCATGAATAACATAAATAACACGGTGATGGCGTCGAGGTCGTTTAACTGGATATGTATCAGGATATGTGTGGTGAGGCATGCGTGCATGACATGACAAAAATGACATGGGACATGACATGCCCATGCAAGTCTTATCATAATGGTGATGTAATGACGTGCACGACATGTCATGAAATTCATGGCATTCGTGTCGTGACACGCATGCCTTTCACGTGATGATATTCATGTCAGGTCATGCGCGCATGTGATGCCATTGATATCCAGATATACATATCTATTTAAAGAAACGACCACTACGGCATCATGTCATTCATACCATTCATGTCATAAAAAATATGTAACGTTAGTGGTGTCATACGTCATTCATGTTATGTGTGCATGCATGTCATGCCTCCCCCATGCCTATTATGTTGCAAACCCAGTTGGAGAAACGACCACGACGCCATCACGCCGTAGGTGGCTGCATGGATAGATAGATAGATAGATAGATAGATAGATAGATAGATAGATAGTTAGATAGATAGATAGATAGATAGATAGATAGATAGATAGATAGATAGATAGATAGATAGATAGATAGATAGATAGATAGATAGATAGATAGATAGATAGATAGATAGATAGATAGATAGATAGATATACACTCAAAGAGCTTGAAGTTCGGAAAGAATGCTTCTCATTAAAAAAAAGAGCTGCTTTTTCCGCGAGTTCATTTTCCCGCCGTTTATATACGTATCTATACGCGAGACTGCTTGACGTACGAGAGCTGTCGGTGTGGCTTTTGCATAAATATACGCGCTTGGCACGCGACTACCGGAGCCAGATGTTCGCGCGACATTTCGAGTCACGCCTGGGGGGGGGAGACTGGACACAGGTGGGGATATACACACACACACACAGCCGCGGGTCTCAAAACGCTCGTCGCATACGTGCACTTGTGCACTTTTCTCGAGGAAACGAGAACCTCGAAATATATTTTGAAATAATTTGGATTTCACGAATTGTGACGGAGTTAAATTCTGGGCTTTCGCGTGACAAAAAGTACGCTCTGATTACGAGGTATACGCCGTGTACGGTGACGGGACTCCGAATTCGGTGAGCACTATAACTGGGGATATATATAATACCCCTGTCAAGCGGGCAAGTTAAGTGCAATAACGGGGAGTGCACTTAGGGACCTTGAGTGACACTTTAGGCTACGCGGTGCTAAACGGGAAAACAGAGCTCACTCGCACTACCGTGGCTAGAATAGCCACTGTAGTGCGAGTGGCCCTGTAGCCCTATTATAGCCACTGTACTCGCACTAAAGAAAATGGCGACCGACCAAAACCATGTTTTTTGAAGATGAACATTAAAATTAAAAAAAAGAAACTTCTAAAAGGCGATTGCTTTAGTTGTATTATAAATGAAAAGCACTCGTAATCTATATTTACTCAACAAAAGATAACGAAAATATTTTTATCATGAGAGCGTTGCAAGTCAATGCCGGCCAAGACAAATTCCTATAGCCAATCCAGAACAAGATGGTGGCGTGCAACGAAGCGGCCTTTGATCCTGCTAGAACAGAATATCAGCGAGTTCTGTTCTGATTATTTTGTTAAAAGCTGTTCAACAGCTAGAACGAACTTCTGTGTACTTTTGCTGTGCACTACATTTTGTACCGTTGAAACCACTGGCGGCGAGGCTACGCACTCCGATCGGAGTGCACTCTTCTGCCAGTACACTCCGCTTGCGACGTTTAGATTTGGGAAAGTGCACTTAAAACCGAGTACACTCTCACTAAGTGCACTCACTTGCCCGTGCGCCTAAATTTAAGTAAGGCCCGTGTTTGCACTTCGATCGCATCAATCGAATTAAGGCGGGCTCCGCGATCAAACACGAGCTCAACGTATACACATACATATACAGACTTTCTTCCCCACTTTGGCACTCCTAACACTCTAAGGAAAGTTTACACCCTTTGTAGTGTATATTTGCCACACAACAATAATCGTCATCTCTCTTTCCAGCATTTCCTTTCTTGAAAACGCTGCGCTCGTTACTTTCCTGTCGGGAATGCTACGTCATGCTGATAACACGCATGCCGTTCGTTACTGGAAAGTACCGGGCTCGCCGCGTTAAAGAAAGGAAATGCTGACAAGACAGATGACGATTATCGTTGTGTGGCAGAAATACACCTCAAAGGGTGCAACTGTTTTTAGAGTGAATGATAACGCATACATAAGAAACACTCGGATCCCGCGAGGCACTCTTTTGGTGTTCAAACCCTCACCCAAGAAGCTACTAAAGCTATGTGAAAGTAGTACGTCTGTAGCCCGTTTCGTATGGTGAACAGGATTTTAACCTGCGGCCCTCTTACTGTGAACGACGTGTTCGCATACTAGAAGCATACACAGCGGGTAAAGGTCGCACTGCTTAGGAGTCAGTGATGCAAGAAGAAGGTTGGTGCAAGAAGGCATACCAATAATTATAGTTTCTAGAATTACTCATTACAGGGCGCTCGTTGCAACTGTGCGCTATACTAATAAGGCCAGCACAGCAGCAAACTAACATCTATTTAGCGGAAATCTCGGGAACAACGCAACACACCACTCTCGGCACGCATATCCATCCACGAAACGTTTCAGAAAATATTCGTCGGCCTTTCAGTAGGTTTTGTACACCGAACGTGCCCGAGGAAGGCCGGGTTTCTGATGCAAGGGCATAATACGCCTGGCTTAAAACAGCCGTTGAGGTGTCCCCATTTTTTTTAAAGCGAATTAAGCTTTCTTGCCGAGTTCCAAACGCTTGTTCGTACACGTATCTGGCCTCTAACGCCGAACGCAACGGACGCAGGCGTTCGCAAGCGACATGGAACAGCCTTTCTTGCGAGCAAGCCAACGCGTTGAGACGCTTGGCGAGCTTCGACACGCGCAGTTCCACTGGAAGAATACGACGCATCAGAAACCCCACGAGTGCAGTACGACATCAGAGAGTTTTAGGTTAGGGGACGCAAGCCGCTTGTGTCCTCTAATCTAAAACTCTCTATTATGGATCCCCGTTGAAATTTTAGATAGTTAACATACATACGATGTACTGCATGTAACTATGTCTATAGTATATAATATCCACGCCTGTCTACAATTCACTACAAGTAAAATAATTTCTTCGCATCTATTTAATACTAATATTCCTCGAAAATCACACTTCATTATATGCGCACCTATGTATGTATACATATACATAGTGTATGAGACAGTCACATCAAGAATGCTTCGCTTTACGTAGATGTCAACTGGAGTTGAATCTGACTGTTCTTTTTTTCTTTTCTTTCTTTTTTTAACCTGCACTGTGTTTCATGCTTCGCAGACAATGCGGAAGCTGCAATACGATCAGAGGTAAGTGTCACCGTCTCCGCGACTTTCGCTGTGCACGCGATATATATATATATATATATATATATATATATATATATATGTTTGTATGTATTTATGTATGTATGTATGCATTGCAACTGCATGTAAGGTCATGTCAAAGTTACGTATTATTCGTGGACCCCCGTGCAAGCGATACGCGACGCACTATGTTTCAGGTCGCGAGCATGCGATCGCCATGTCCGTTGGTCGCAGACGAGCGTGTTACTCCGCCCATCTCGTGTCAAGCCTACCTACAGGTTCAAATCTGCGGCTCCTTCCACGTACACGTGACATTTTGAGACATATACAATAGTACGAGACTTCATGTTACATCGAATTACATGACGCACACGCCCGCGCATCTTTCTTCCGTGTGCGTGACGGACTATTTTTCTGATCGCAGGTGCGCGAGGAGCTGTAGTGTTGGGGATGCCAGCTCTACAGCTAGAGTGGCTACAGCTACAGCCTTCGTAGTGTCACCTGCGCTCTGTGACCGCCCATCGCGTACTGCCTCGTCTTCTGTTGTATTCGTATTTGTTTGTCAACACCCGTTTTCGCAGTGTCAGCAAGCTGCAATCTCCCGAGCTGATAAGCCTGCCAAGAAGAACTAAGCCTATCAAGTATACGTGCATATATAACCAATAGTCAACCTTCCGCCATTTTATCTTCGCGAACAGACATCGCAGATGAGTTCCTTGGAAGTAGCTGCCAGTGAATTACCCATCAGTTGCTTGATTAATGGCCAGGACGCTCGCCAAGCCCGTGAACGGTCTGCTGGTTAATTAAGAAGGAACCTGTGGACACATATGCCATTCGTCTGCAATTGCGAAGCCGTCTGCGAGTCTCTCAAAGGTATGATATATATATATATATATATATATATATATATATATCATTAGAAGCCAACAAAGATAACAAGGACAACATAGGGGAAATTAGGTGCACTTACTAATTGAGTTCAAAGTTAAGTTCGGTCCATGACTTGCCAAGTCTCGAAATAACTTACGCTGGGGTTCATAATCTGTTGCTAAAGATTGACACAACTAAAAGCGCGGGACCTGACACCATACCTAACATTTTCCTCAATCAGAATTCAGAATGGAATGCCAGTTATCTTACAATAATTTTCAAGAAATCATTGGACACGCCATCAGTTCCCCAATCATGGAAAATTGCCAACGTTGTTCCAGTATTTAAATCTGGTGATAAACAACTAATATCTAACTACAGACCGATATCACTAATTTCCTCTTGCTGCAATCTTCTTGAACACATTATTCATATGCACACTGTTCAGTATTTAACTTGTCACAATCTCCTTTCACGATACCAGCACGGTTTTCGAACCCGTTTTTCCACTGTCACGCAGCTCATTTATTTTACGCACGACATAGCTTCTGCACTCAATGTTAACGATCAAATCGATGCCATTTTTATCGGTTATTCGAAAGCATTTGAACATGGTGTGTCATAGAAAGCTTCTGTGCAAATTGCGTGTGATATTTAATGTGACTAAATTACTTGACTGGATCACCGACTACTTACACTTGCGTTCTCAATTCGTCACTTTCAACCTTGCTCACTCATCACCAGTCGAACTTACATTAAGCGTACCTCAGGGCTCGGACCTCTGTTATTCGTAATTTACATTAATGACGTAGTAAATGTAACTAATAACACCGCCGTCAAATTGCGCCTATATGTTGATGATTGTGTCTTTTACCGCACTGTTACTAACGCTCATGATCAAGAGGAACTAAACAAGGTTTTTTTTTTTCGTTCTGCGTATGCAGTAACACGTGACAAATGAAAATTAACTTCAATAAAACAGTCGCAATGTCCTTTGGTAACAAAAACAAGCCATTGTATTTTTCTTACAACGTTAATGGCAACCACTTGTCTCGTGTTAGCGACTTCAAATGCCTGGGTGTTATTTTTATACATAATTTTAAGTGGCATGCTCACATTAACCACAACTCTGGAAAAGCGCTTAGGAAACTTGGCTACCTTAAACGTGCTTTAAAAAATGCGACAAAGGAATGTAAGCTAACTAAGTAAAAGAACAATCAGATTCATCTATGGTCGTTATCACAGGTCCACATATTATCGTTGCAGGCTCTCAAACATACAGGCACACATGAACGTATCATTTTGCTGCATAAGATTATCCACAAGTCATCCGGCATTCAGGCACCCATCTCTTTTGTACCTTCGAGCGCACGTTCAACCAGACAAAGCCATTCGCTAAACATCGTTCCTTTTAGGCACACATATTGACTCTTAAATATTTTCTTTCTTCCCGCTTACAACTGAAATTTGGAACAGTCTGGATGTTTCGCTACGCGCATTTGGAACAGTTTGGATGGTTCGCTACGCGCATTGCCATTTGAAGAGTTCTTTTGAACAATTGCCTAATCATATCACCTGCTGATTTGATCTTTTCTAGTGTCATTTCTTTTCTATATACTAAAATCTGCACCCACTCCTGCTATATGACCCCTAATCATATCAACTGTTGATTTGTTCGTTTCAATATGTACTAAAATCTGTACCCACTCCGGCTATGTCTCGAAATAGAGACGGTTGTATTTGTAAACAACATTAAAGAAATGATAAATTAATGGGAATGAAAGTGGATGAAGAAACAACTTGCCGCAGGCGGGGTACGATCACACGTCTTCGTATTACGCGTGCGATGCTCCAACCGATTGAGCTACCGCGGCGCCGTTTCCCCATCCACGTTTTTGGGCATTTATGTTTTAATACTATAACTAACCTCGAGAGCGTTCAATAAAATCAGTAAGTACAACTAATTTTCCCTATGTTGTCCTTGGTGTCTTTGTTTGTTGGCTTCTAATATCATATATAATATGAACGAGAAGAAAGGGGTTAACCGAGGGGCCCGATTTTTTATTAACCATATCATTAGAAGCCGTTGAGGGTTTCTGTTTTCCTTCTCCTTATATATGTAATACTTGTTGGGGGGCTAGTTGATGCATGTTTCCAGAAGAGGGTTGTAGCGCCGAAAAACACAACACAAAGCAAGCGCCTGTCCTGTCTCGCTTGCTGTGTGTTGTGTTTTTCGGCGCTACAACCCTCTTCCGGAAAGATATATATATATGACGAGAAGGAAAACAGAGGGCCTCAATTTTTGTTTATCACGACCATATAAAGCCACCAGGCAGTGAAGCTAAGGAAAGCATACAGGTAATTAGCAGTTGTTGAAATTGAAACGCAGAAAATAATGAACGGGGAAAGTGGGCGAAAAAATAACCTGTCGCCGGTGGGGACCGAACCCACAACCTTCGCATTACGCGTGCGACGCGCTACCAATTGTGCTACAGCGACGGCCATCCCAATACGCGTTAAAACTTACGTATCTGCGTACACTACAGATCTACCCCTGGGACTGTTATCCAGCGCCACTCAGAGCCTTGGCTTCATTGCCTGCTGGCTTTACATGGTGATGATACATATATATGCACACACATACACGTTCGCATATCAATTTTTATACGCGGTAACGTATACAGCCTTCGTCATTTCTGTCTAGAGCGATGGTACTGTTTTAAGGTTTGAGATATACAGTACTGATAAGGCTCAAGGACTGTCATGCGAACCTGCAAACCACATATTCATTACTAAATTGTTGAGCATCGTGCATTAAATCTAGAGACTTCTGTGAGTTTGTGCCTTCTTTAAAGCACACAAGGCTACAGCCGTGACGGATAGTACTGTGCGTGAATCATCAGGGTCCCGCATTTTATGCGAACAATGATCGCATTAGTGCAGTATCACTTTTTTTCCCCTCATAAACAGTATCACTATATACCCTACACTCCGTGTCCGAACTTCATTTCACGATCATATATTATTTATCTCGGTGCATTCGTTGATCACCAGCATAAAGTTAAGATTTGTGCGTGCAACACAGCATATGTGTATCTTACGATCATTTTTGCCATGTGCAAAAGAAGGAAAGAACAACTTCCCGCTAAAATAACCAGAATTCTTGAAAAAATAAACGTATGATAACATTGTATAATAGCAAGCATTTGTAACAACCATAACGATGACTATTTGTATGCTACTTACATTAAGCTGCATTGTAACGCTGTAACAAACCATCAGCTAAAATTGCTTAATTGGTAAACAGTGAGCATAAGTGGTCAGGCAAAGCAATTTATTAATTTTCCAAATCCGCCACCTTTGCATTCCCCTGAAACAGAATTAGCGCCTTCAACGAGCACTACACGTACTATCCTATACGCGCAACTGATGACGTGAGATTCCTGTGCTTCGTTACTGTTGTACTGCCATGGCCGCTGGCGCACCATGGAGATACGAATACATACACTGCCGCAAACACGAAATTTATCGCACTTCTGCTCCAGTTTCATGTTCGACTGCACGTAGTTGACCTCTTGAAACAGCCGAGAAATGTTCGTGTTTACGAATAGTGACTACTGCATTCGAATACTGAATCGAGAAGGACGCTACTCGATTCGTTATTCTGCAAGCCTCATAATTATTATTCTAATCGCTGCCTAACTGCCCACAGGCTGACCCAATATCAATAATGCGAGCGCGCGAGAAGTGCCAGAGGCGAATCGAATCGAACAGTTTTCGAATAATGAACAGCCGTTGTCACAATTAATATGAAACAATGTTCACATCATATTATTCTTAAAGCTAGCAAGGTTGTGTCATTACGTAGTACAATATATAGCGTTGTTTATTAAGAGCGCAATTGGAGCCTTAGGAGCAAACAAGTAGTTTCTTCGCGTGCACAAGACTCTCCAGAGAGTACAAATGATCGCTGCATAGCCTGTAAAGTATGGCTACTTAAGCGACGTAGCCAGCTCCACTACGCAAGTTATTATGTATTGTGTATATATGCTATGCCCGGAGGGGGAGGGGTGAAAACTTACCGTACTTCTGTTCCAATTTTATGTTTAATTGGGCGCAGCTGGCATTTCGAAATATTCGAACAGTATAGGAAAAAGTATTCGCACTTGCGAATGGTGACTGTATTCGATTCGAAGACCAAATCGAATAGGACACTATTCAATTCGTTATTCGGAAGTTTCCGAATATTCGAACACCCCTGATTAATAAGTATCCACGTTATGCATTGTATCGGCCACCTTTCTTTCTTTCTCTTTTCTTTCTCTTTTATTCGATAACGTACGTCGTAGAAAACAGTGTTGAAGCCCAATATCAGGCGAGCGGCCAACCAGCTTCTACGCACGCCTCTTGTCAATTTCCCCAACCGCTTCAGGCAAAAGTGATTACTGAAATTACGACCCTTGGTTGCCACTCACGACGCATGAATGTCCGGAATTCTGCTCCTTCATACAAGGGACGAAATGAGCATACGTTACTTATGCGCGGGCCTTATCCAGCGTGTGCAGGGCGGCAAAACACTTGGCACACTGCCTACCAGCTTCTTCGATAAGCACGCTCTGCCGCGATCGATGTAGTAACAATAATACAATAACGCGTACGTACTGGTGCTGAAGCGTGTTATCAGCGACGAAGCGAATCGCACGCACCGGACTTCCGCGTCTGAACGCGGAAATATATATGTCTAGCGTCTTTATACCGGCAGGAAACGGATCCTTAACGACGTCTGCCTCGAGTAAAATGGAATAACGAGAATGAAAGGCGCGCTCCCCGAATTAAGATTGTGGGTTTCCCAATGAGACAGATTCGAACGCCGCGCCGTACTTCAAATGGCTGAATCCAGCTCCAACATGACGGCCAAAATGCAGTTGCAGGAACGGTACGCCACGAGTATGTGACTGCCTGAAACAGTTTGATACGATAATCAATTTCAGTGGCACCGTATTCCTGCACTGAATACAATCGAAATAAAGCCGCGCAATCAGAGCGACAGCGGCACGGGAATTTATCCACACGCTAATTCACAATGTTTCCAACTCCTTTGCAACGAAGTCAGATCCGAAACTAAACGACACCTGCGAAGACGCTTCACGCGCAGCTAAACCGTCCCACAGCAACACCTGAAAGGTAACGATATGAACACAGGAAAAGCTACGCTCGTTGACAGCTGACAAAACGCTGCATGCAGACGACACGATGTGCAGACTTCCCAGTCTTGAGCTGAGACGCGAGCCAACGCCGCTTTTCCGCGCTTCACACACAGCGCAAAGCAAAACAGCGATCAGCGAATATGAAATAGGCAAAGCATGGTCACTTAGGGCTCATTCACACCGGCGACTGACAGTGGTCGCGCGACCAAGTTGGTCGCAAAGCGACCAGTCGCAAATGGTCGCAAACGGTCGCCTTTCTTGAAAAGCGACCATTTTGGGCCAGTCGCTCTCTGCGCGATTTTTCAGTCGCGCGACCGTGGTCGCAAAACTGATAAACCAATCAGCGGCGCACCGGAAGTGATCTTTCGTGTGTCTACATCCGGCCTCCTCCGGCGTCGCGTTCAAATTCCGCGTAGGTTCCGAGAGTTCTCGCTGAGAACGATAATCTCCGGGATTGCGACTTGCGGGTCGCGCTCAGCCGGGCTTGCCGGTGTGAGCATCAGTCGCCTTCGGTCGCTTTTTGATTGCGAGTCGCAAATGGTCGCGCGACCTCCTCAAGTCGCCGGTGTGAATGTGCCCTCAAGCTGTCGGGACTGGGGCCGCACGACTCGAAACTAGATCCGTACTCGCCTTGGTTGACGAAGAAGCCGATGTACGCCACAAACACAACGGCGCTCAGGCGAGTTGGGAAGAGCTCTCCCAGAAAGCGCTGCTTCGTCGCCGCGTCCATCCTTCGTCGCCCTAACTCGGCACCACGTCGCCCGTGCGGATCCAGCCTGACGACGAAGGAAACGCCGCTGTGTATGCAAGCCCTCTGATCACGCAGCGAAATTCAAGCAGACGCGCACCGCCCACACCGCGGGCTCTCCCATCACCGCTCCCATTCACCATCCGCTACTTCTCTTTCGTTCTCCCTTGCATAATGATGATGATGATAGTGATCTAAAGAAAGGAAAGATGCTCCCTCGCCTTCTTTCGTCACTAGCGCCAGCTCTTGAACGCTGCTAGTTGCAAAACTCTCACCACCCTTCAAATTTCAAATCCCGGAAAAAAGTAATATCTTTGTAATCACCCTGCCACCTCCTCAAAAAATCAAAAACACATTTTTCAAGCCTAAACAAATTAATATTTTAGAACTAACTTTTTCTCTATGCACAGATGGCGCATAAATTTGTGAAACCCTTCAAAAGCGGTTAGAAAATGTTTATTGTTGTGGTACAAATTTTTGTGACTTATGTAATTAAAAAAGCGCACGTAGAAGCTTGTACAGATTATTTTTTTTCATTTTTATAAAAAAGTGTATACAATTTGGGTCACGTGCGCTTGATTTAAATTGAAGAATACTGGCCATAACTTACATGGGGCCACAAAATTATCAAACATTGAAAAACTAAAGCTGCAAAGCCCAGAATATTTGAGAGACTAATTTCATTTCTACAAAACCAGACTACTTAATTATTTCGTACAATGGCATGTGCTGGCGTGCGCCACATTCGGAAACAGGGTGGGAGTCAGAGTTTCATATTAGTATATTAATATTTATTTAGAAACTCTATGGTGGGAGCCAACGTTGTGGGAGCGGTGGGAGAGCTACTAGCTGCAGCTTTTTCTGTAGCTTCTAGAAGACTGTAGCACTAGCAGCAGCAACGCCTGTTGTACTAATCCAATCCAATCCGCACCTTAAATTTCCAAACAAACATGGCTTTTAGTTGTCCATGATCCGCAGTGTCCGCAGCATATCGCCGTATCTGGTGAAACGTTTTGTGGCGTGCTACGGGACGATTAAATTAACGTGACTGTTCTTTGGTGATATCCGGCATGGAGTACGATTATCAGGTTTGCGAGGACTCGGACAGCGAAGGCTACGACAGTAGCAGGTAGGCTGGGGCTCTGCGCCGTTCATTTCGCTGCGCAGTGACTAGCGGGTGAAAAAAACTGTTGATTTTTCTTTGTTCTTCCCTAGACATTCGGTCTAGCGTCTCAATTTGCTCTTGTTGCAGTTCTGAAGATGCCTTCGAAGCTTACATTCGCCAGAAGTATCTGTCCCAGCCTGCTCAGGCAGATGATTTCGACAAGGAGATGGAAGACGAGCTCTCTGCTACGCTTAAAGTCTTCGAACAGAGACAGCTGTTCGACGCCGCTTCTACGGATTCTGGAATCGGCGCTGGTCGGTCCCGTCAACAACTAGCGGTGAAAGGTAAGCGCGTCAAGTAGACAGCGTCAATTAGCGGCGTGCTATTGGGGGATCAAAGCCTACCGTCGAACGATTCTGTAGATAAATAAATAAAATGTTCACGTATCTTCGGTTGCTATTGGGAGTGCTAGTTACTAGCAGATCATTTGGGAGGTGGAGTTCGTGCGACAGTTCTTGAGAGATTGTCAGATTAAGTTAATGTTCTTCGTGCCTGGACTTGGCACAGCTGTAACGTTAGGAATACTGGTAGTTATCGGTAAATTTATGTAAATGATAGTGTCATGGGAAAATTGGAGGAAAACAAGCTCTCATACAGCTTACCGATTCCCGTGTAAAAAATTAGAATAGCATTCCTTTCTTTGCCAGCTACACTAACACCGTGACACCTGGGAGCACCATGCACACAGAAAGGAGACGATATCTTGGCACAGGCCTATGGCACATTGTATGTGTTGAACTGGGCAACATTTTGGACCGCCGGGAAATGCTGACCGCTAGGACGTCAGTAGCTAGGCGCAAGGTTGTACGCTCATATGTGTGTTTGATTATTTGGAGCAGTCGTGAAACTAAGAAAGGTCACAACATTCATTATAACAGGTCAGCAAGCACACACCACTGAGAAACCAGGCCAGTCAGGAGGTGGCCTCCAAGATGCAAAGACGGAGAGTCGCGAAGCACAAGACTCTGTGCAGATGACTGCAGCGGACGGCACAGCACCCAAGGTGAAAGAAGATGGTGACAAAAAGGCCGAGAAG
The DNA here is from genome assembly GCF_023375885.2 of Dermacentor andersoni. Classification (NCBI taxonomy): domain Eukaryota; kingdom Metazoa; phylum Arthropoda; class Arachnida; order Ixodida; family Ixodidae; genus Dermacentor; species Dermacentor andersoni. The sequence goes on from NC_092823.1 coordinate 110,204,563, forward strand.
AGCGGTCCGTCTAACGATGACCTCTTCTATGATCCAGAAATGGATGACGAAGATGAAAAATGGGTTAACGAACAACGGCGAAGCTGCATATTTCCTAATGAGTCTAAGCACGAGGATGGTGGTAAAGTCAAGCCATTGCCCCAGAGTGATGCCGTCCTTAATTGTCCGGGCTGTATGACGCTTCTCTGCCTCGACTGTCAGCGGTAAGTCATTTAGAGATACGAGAAATAGTAAACATACGCATGTGGAGCAAGTTGAGTGTGGTCTGGTAATCCAAAAAAGGCGCAAAAGTGGAACACAAGTGGCAACAGCATAATAAATTTCTTGGGATGTCAGATTTTTTGACATCTGCACGAGTTTAGTTAACTGGAGACTCGCAACATAGAGGTTCCAGCAACGCTTTCCATGTTAGAACAGCCCATATGCAAGAAAATACTTAGAAATGCATGTCATCACACTGACCTAGTAGCACTGCTGTTCGAGCAATCAATCTCTTTCAGTTAAAGGACTGAAGTTTTAAAGAATTGTACAAGTCTACACTGGATTTAGTGCTTGCTTTGCCTCTTATGCGACACACAAAAATGGCCTCCTTAGGCAAGTGCTGAAGCAGTCAGTTTTTATAGATTAACCAAATGCAGTTCAAGTTCGATAGATTTTAGTAACCTTCTTTGCCGAACATCACAAAACTGGAAGAGAAATTAACAAAATTTAGTGCCCTTCCACTCTGTGCAAGAAGGATAACCAGCAAAGCTGTAATCTGATGACTATATTGATTTATGTGGTTATTTCTATATTGGTTGAACAAAGACACAGACACGTAACTTTGTGGTCGTCTTTATTTTGTCTTTCGTTACCACAATGACCATAGCTTTGTAGTTGCTGTGGTACACCACAGTCAGTTGCACTGCATGGTAGACACATTCTTGCCAAAGATTAAATCTGTACACGACCGATGATGCATGGTCTGCACATTGATGTCAGTGTAGCACTCAATTCCGGACCATTCCAACAGGAAGAATACAATCCACTTGCCACTGGGGCGTGCTAGGTCGATGTTAAAGTTGACAATTGGTAGGTACATTATTGCACTTTATGCTTTTCAATCCTCCAACGGTAGCAAAAGAGAGTTTCCATCCCAAGTTTTCCATATGGCCATGAAGGTGATGTGTCATAACGTGGTCAGTAAGATAACAAGGCGCTAGCTTTGTCTGATAACATCTCGCAGAAATGGTCATGCACTTTATACATAGACAGAAGATGATAACATTCAGAGCGGCCGCCGCAACTTTTTTTCTCTCTTTTCTCGCGCATGTGCATGGAGTTGCCCCTGAAGAGTTTTCGGCGTACAGGCAACAGACAGGCGGATGGACGGACGAACCGGCTAGCAATATACAGCTTCGCTGTAAAAAAAAAATTGAGGCATGTTTGCAGCTCAGCAATTGTGCAGTGAAAATAGATATTGCTATTCCGTAAGCAGGATCTGTTCGAGTGTTCAAAGCAAACACCTAATTTACCTTCAGGGGAGCATTGCTGCTGTTTCTGCAGTGTGTGTAACATCCGTCCAAACGGAATGTTCAACATGAAGACTGGCAGCCGTAAATTATAGCCGTAAAGGAAGCCAAGGTTTTGTGGACAGCGCACAAGCAGACAAGTTATATGCACAACTTTTGCAGCTTGTTTCATGAGAGCAATGTTATTGCAGAGTGAAGTGACAATGGCCATCCTATTGCCTCTCCACCACACGCAGCATACGATGAACAGCTAAGACGCCCCATAAGCATGCAAATGTTTCCCCTGGAGGACGGCGTCCCACAAGGTTCTGAAACAAGAGGCAGGTCCTAATACTAATAATGGTGATGGCCTTGTAACTGCTCCAGAGCCCCATTATGTGCGACTAAACAGTGGAAAGCGAGTGATGTCTGGTGGCTTTTTAGGTAGGTTGAAGACCCTTGGGAAGACATTCAGATTAGAATGTAGGAACATTTGGTTGTAGTTTTTGGAAATTTCTGTAAAAGGTTTTCCTTACCATCACTTGCTGTTCAGTCTCATTATAAAACGGTTAACCCCTTGTGAACAGCATCTTCTCACTTGTAACTGGATGCAAAGACCCACCAAACCTCAATCTTTCCTCGCATCACTGGGAAAAGCGGCCATGGAGTTCGCCAAGTCTTATTGTAAAGAACGCCAGCGTTCTGTAATCGCAGTCAATATACGAATATTGTATGTTTTGTGTGTGTGTTGAACTCCCTTTCATATTTTCCTAGCGCAGTTGTGGCATTGACATTGTGGGATTTGCATCTGCAAATTGAACACTTTGCTCTGTGCAGGCATGAAATCTACAACACACAGTACCGTGCCATGTTTGTGAAGAATTGTGTTGTCGACAGAAAAGAAACGCTCAGATGTCTTCCGTCGAGGTCATCTAAACGCCGCCATCTTCCTGAAGGTGTAAATGACCCCCGCGACATCTTCAACCCTGTGCGTTGCCAAGTTTGCAGAACAGAAGTTGCAGTGTACGACAGTGAAGAACTGTACCATTTCTTTAATGTCATTGCTAGCTTTCCGTAAGCGATGAATTCCTTGTCTGACTCAACTGTTTTAAGGGCATGTACATAGACCACTGTAAATAAAAGCTCACAAAGTGCTCTACGCTGTGCTTGACTTGGACATAAGGGACGTGTCATTTCCACTGCCAAGCTTTCACCGCAAGATCCAGACACAAAGGAACAGTACTTCAATTTTTGGCTTGCAAATGTATGTCTTGTGGTATAGAACAAACTGAACCAAACACCAGAGAAAAATATCTATTTTTTGCACGAACTGCAACTCAACCAGAACTAATGTTTTCCCTCCAGAGCAAAACCGAAAAAGAAAAGAGTTTACAGTTCAGGCAGGCCAGCTTCCGTGGAGTGTTTTTATCCATCCATTGCCTATATTTGTGGCTCGATTATGCTGCCTCATTTGTGAATGCACAAATGCACACTAGGTCCATTTGATTTGCCTCCACCACTGTGAACCATTTCACAGCGGCTCACGAGAAGTTCAGAAATAGTGCAGCTTGATTTCTGTGGAGCAGGCACAGCAGGACACGCAAAACGAATGCAGAGCTGCAGATATTGTTTTTGTCAGAATGTGCACCGAATGCGTAAGTTTGTGCGGTCCTGAAACGGTGGCATGGTTGGCTTCCGAGGTGTAAATACACCCTGCCCTTGTGTAGACACAGCAAATGCATGTAAATGGGGCTTCGACGGTGCTCGCGCCTGTAGGTCTACACCAAGTCGGCATCAACATGAAAGAGGGCGCAGCAAAATTGGGAACCAGCCCTGCACCTCCCAAAATGAACAGCATGGTTCAAAGGGCACCACTGCTGCACTGATGGAACAAATTGCTGGGTGCAGCATCTCGTAGACCTGTTCAAATGGTGCAGGCAGATTGAACAGACCTATCTTCCAGTGATTTTAGAAGTGGCAGCACCGTTAGTACAGCTTTAAGCATATGTCTATAGGCATTCATGTTAGTAATACTACAGTCGTGAACACTTGAAATTGGTGACAATCCCATAGTGCTTCGTTAAGGAGCACTTTCTAGCTGGGCAATTGCTTTTGATCACACTGGCACATCAAGCGAAGTTGATACGATAAACCTATGTGTTGCTTCCGACGTGTGCTTCTACAACACGATTTTTTAACCAAAGCTTTCTGCAACTACAATTCCAAGTAGTTAAAAATGTTTTAAAAATGTACACTTCCCCTTTTAGTTTGTGGCAACCACTTGGGAAGGAAGGAAGGAGAGAGGCAAAAGGAACTAGGTCTGGGCAATTGAACACTGCGCAAAGATGGTCTCCAAGAGGTATTCCAGGAAAGAGTATAGCATTTTCTTTCTCTCCTGTCACTCCCCTTTGGGCCTTGTGTAATGCTGAAAACTTGCAGGGCAGATTGTTGAGGGTAGCCTGCTTTTAATCTTGCACTAGCACTGGCCAGAGGCGTGGCACTCCTATCACAAGGTAGAGTACGTCAACTCCCGCTGTTGCACATCAAACAAGGGTCTCTAGATGTGCCTGGTCTGCCAGGACTAGAAATGCCAAATGTCAAAGCCAGACCTGTCCTGCAGATTTCTGCAGCTTTGTATTCCTGCGGAGTAGGACCCGGATCTTATGGCAGCAAGTCTTCCAGTGCCGCCTTGCATTCTACCTCGCCTTTGTATGTTACTAGTGATCACATTCCTCTTCCATCAGATACGAACCCTGGTGTTCAATATGCCAGCATTGTGGATCTGCAGACAAAATCGGGGCCTAATTGTAAGGCTGGACCGTTCACCTTACGGGCTTCGGTGCTGTCTCGCTGATTAAGCCTGCTTGCACAGCACTGAATGTTACGAAAAGAAAAAAAAAAAGTGGGAGCACCCGCATTCTCTGTAATAAAACCGTAGAACACGACAAAATCTTGTATGTATGTATACATATATATATATATATATATATATATATATATATATATATATATATATAGGCTCGTCTGAATCTCCTAATGGGAAAAGGAACCACCTATATATTCCCTCCATTCCTGGGCAGCTTAATGTGGAACGAGATGCTCTGGCTTGTATATCAAGGAATTTTAACCAACAAATGTGAGCCAATAAACACACCTCGGTTACGAGTATTAAAATGATAGAGCACAACCTGAAACCTGGAAGTATAATGTCAGTGTTAAGTTGGAAGACCTATGGTGAACCAGGGTGCAAGTATGGTGAAGGACAATACACTCTATGACCAAGAGCAGTGAGTCTTACCTCCAAACACTGGCTCATACCCAGAAACAGTTTCAGGTACACTTATTAGAATTGAAACGAAAACTCTTCTGCTCCCACTTATTCCAGAACTTTTTCTCTATGCACGAGCTGTTTCCTTGCTCTTATTAGCAGCCAGCTCGTACGTTTCTCTGAAGTGCACATACCTCCAAATGATTTCAGACAGCTTCCTTGATATTCAAAAATTTATTTTATATTTGGACTATCCGTTACTTGCCCATAGAGTATGTGCCACTTAGTATGGGCATGTACTCGACCATTACTATAGAATGTGTCTGATTCAGAGTATAGAATGCCTAAATATATTTGCATACTTATATGTCGTACTTCTCTGTGCCCACAGACCTCTCATAACCACTCTTTCCTCTATGAACTTCTTGCATTGGCTTAAGTGTTCCGACATCTGAGGAAACCGGCCCGCCTCTCTGGAGGGAACATCAGAGGACGTCACAAGCCAGCCATGCTGCCATTGGCTGTGGCCAAACGACAGAGCGGTTGTCGGACGGTGAAATTCTGCCCGGTTTGTCGGACGCCGGATTTGACACCAAATCGGACCGTGTGTTTCGCACTTTGTGGGGGAGAAGCCTCTCGGCTGTTGACACGGGAGTGCGCATCACGTGGCGACATCGCGATTTTGTAAGACAGTGGGTACTGCCAGAAAAGGTCTGCAAAGAAAGCTTATTGCTATCGATGGTGCTGCCGCACTTGCGGTGCTTCGAGTTGCTTCTCGTGCTTGCTCCTACCAGGAGGCTGCTTGGTCCAGCTACCAGCCTGGCCAATGGCAACTACAAGTTTATTCGATTCAGCCAAGTTTTTCTGCACATGTTAACGGTGCACCCTGCACCCACGTGCTCGATTGAATGGGGTGCAAGGAAAGGTGCTGCCGCGGTACAGCCCGGCGCACCACGTCTGGCACCACCTTCACCTTTTGTGAATCGAGCAAACCTCATGCTTATAGTAATGGTTTTGATACTTCACTCACGGGCATGTTTGCAACGCTCATCTTAAAAGGAAGCTTTAGCTTGGGGGCTCCTATTCAAGTACATGGGAAAGGAGAAATCATTTTTCTCGGCAACCACAGCACCAAATTTGTTAAGGTTTGTTGCACTTAAGAAAGTTTAAGGCTAGGTAGCGAATCTTCAGATTCCTGCCGTCGATTCTTTTATAAAAATTGCAGAAAATCACGAATTAGAAAACTAAACGATCAAGCTGACAACCCTTAAATTTGCAAAAAAGAAGTATCGCAATACTGCCAAGTTGCATATAACAGTACATTTGAAGCAGACAAAATTGATGTGTAATACATCACTAAACCATACCACTAATACGCAAGCAGGACTTCTGCAAAACCTATGTAAACAATGTAGCAAATTCACGCAAGATATAAAACGATATACCAAATTTGTCCGCTTTGGATGCTCTAAAGTATGTTAACTGCCATATCTGTTCTTGGCGCACAGCTACAAATTTGTTAATTTCTTCTATTTCTTTACCTCGCCAATTTTTAAAAACTTCCTCTAAGGATTCAGACCTTAAATCAAAACTCTGTTCCAACAGTTACTAGAATTGAGCTTGTCTCTCAAATGAGACAGATTTCATTTAAACTGGCCCAGTGGTTACCCGAGAAAAGCATTTCTGTGTTTTACATGTGTAAATACGTAGTATCGGAGTTTGGCCCAAGCTAGAGCTTCCTCTCATTTAGACGAATTTCCACTTGCCCATATTTCAGTATAGAGAAACAAGGCGGCCTACCAGCTTACATCCGTGCCACCAGAGTTTTCCAGAAACAAATTTCTCTTGCTTGAGGTTCGGTGCTTTGCCGGCACTGAAGAGGTCTTTGGCATCGAGGCTGCATCTCCAGTGTGTTGAGCAGGATGCAGACATGCCAACATCCAAAAGTAGTTCGCAGATATTGCACGCCGTTTCAACCGAGTTTCTCCAAATGCTGTGCCGATGCAATTCTGAGGTGTGGTTTCCATATGCATATTGAGCTGGAAAATTCCCAGCAAACCAGCATGCCTGAAACCTAGCTACCCGTACTTGAATGTCAAACCATTTGCAGGAGGCAATCCCTCTGTAGCAGGCGTAAGAAATTGCATAATCTGCTGCAGCAGAGCCACCTTCCCATACATCTATATCAGACTGCTTAGCACAAGTAATCTTTGTTTGCCTCTCTTTACACTGAAAGTACTTTATTCTGTTCCATGGGAGCCTTTAAAGAAGTCGTGCATTAAGGATAGTCCCTAGACCAAGGAATGTGGCACCCCCTATGCGGCTTGTTTCAGTTCAACTGGGAAATACAAGAGGGTATATGTCTGAATTCATGAGCCGTGTATAACTGCAGTAGTAAGAACTATCGAAGGGCTTTAGTTGAGCCTTTGAGAGGCCCACCTGCTAAACTGCTAAAATATGTATGCTAAGCTCAAGTTGCAATGTGGTTAGGGGACATGGCAGCATCCACCAAGCAGGAAGCGTTTCACCGTGAACTCGTACTGCAAAGCACACTAGGGCACATGTAAATTTGCAAGCAGTGTACATGTTTACGTAGGACAACACAAACTTCGACGGCCAGTCAAACGCTACTGCAGCAAAGCACCTCAAGCTTGCAGCACCAAAAGGTGTACAATGACCAATTCTCACTACGCTTCTGTCATGGAGTACGTCCAATAACATTGAGTCCCAGTATGTGTCAAGCCTGTTTCCACATGGCACCAGGGACAGGAGGCTGAGGGTACGTGCCGCCAAAGTCTCGCGATTCGCATGCGTTGGAACAGCTAGCACGTGACGGTAATGGCACACTGAAGCGGTTGTTTCAGAGCATTCCAGAAGTGCTCCAAGAGGTCATGCAAGACAGCAATTACGTGTTACTACTAGCACAAGCGTGCTCCAACAGAAACAATAAGACTGGTTTATTGATATTTGACCCACTTCTCTTGATGCAGCTTTAAAGCAGTCTTGCACGAACGTAGTACCTAATGGCACTGCCAAAGCACTTCAATCATCAAATATGTTAAGTGTCATATCTTGTCACTTATCTTCAAGCGACTGAAAACTGCACTAGAATGGAATTTTAATGCGATCAAGGGCCCCATGTCACGGAAAATCCGGTGTCGACGGAGTTGTCCGCGACAGAAAATTTCCGTATATATTTGGGTATAGGTATATGCCACGGCTTGCTATACGCCATGCGGTATATGCGGGTTATATTGCCGCGCCTTTCTATCACTAAAGCTGCTCATAACATGTCTTGCATTTTTGACGTTACTCCTCGGAATTTCGAGAATGACAGCCCACAAACAAATGTCGTGAAACAAAACACCGACAGCGAATGCTTTTTATGTCAAATCTCAGACTATCCGACTAAAATAATAAAAAGGCGAAATAAGAAGAACAAAGCTGAAAATGATGCTATCTTGTTGGCGCGGCTGTGAACTACCTCTGGGATTGGCGCACACAAGAGGCCGCATTTCTATCGGAAATGCTCACCTTCGTACATAGCGTTTGCTACCACCATTTCCTGGGAAGCATGATTACGTAAGCCGCAGTTGCCGGGAATCACGAGAAGCAGTCTGGGATCTTTGAATGCTATCGTGTTGCGCTCTTAAAGGTGAAGCTGAAGCATCCTCCAAGTTTTTTTCTTTCAACTCTATCTAACCAAGCCAGGCTATGCTGCAGAATGTTTTCTGCACTCGGGTATGGACATGGGAAAAAGAATTAATTGTGCAAATCTCCTTCGGCCTGGCACCTTAAGCTGGGCTCAGTGGGCTTACGTCACTTATAGCGTGAAAAATGCAGCGTCAGTAACAAATAGCCAGCAAGTACCTCAAAAAAAGGTGCACATGAACGTGGTAAAATCCTAGGGCAAACAGTTTTTTGATGACCAGCATCACTAGGAGCTTGCATTAAAAAAATTTCCTTGTCCTTCGAGATGTAGGCCGTCGCTATGGTATCCTGCACCGCCACCACAAGCTGTGCTCGTGAAAAAACAAAAACTGCAGTGTTCACACAACGGCAAGTTATGGCTCCATACAGTTTGCAGCAGATCCTCTACCCTTGAGCATCGATCCAAACCACCCAAAAAAGGTGAAGCATTGTTTATTGAAAAACTCTTCCGCTCTCAGAGTACACCGCACTTTGCCAAGCCTTTTTTTTTTATTCGTTCCCCTTTTATAACCTCACGTTAAGCAACCATCGCTCGAAATTACAATGCATCATATATCCTGTGGGTGTCCGCATTTAACGTATATATTTTTTTTTCTCCAGGTGCGCGATGTATAAGTTCATTCGGGAAAGGAGAGGGTAGTGTGTTATCGGAGCACCAAGCACACAAACTAACCAAGGCGATTGGATATGAGAGATCTTCGAAGACTGTTCGACAGAGGTTCTGGGCACAGGAAAAGGGAGGAGAGGATAAAGTGTGTGTGTGTGTGTCTGTTTTGGGTGAAAATTCTTCAAAAATGGATTTCAGGAAATCGATGAAGCGAGAGAGAGGCCCTGAAAAAGCGTTTTGAAGTAAGCGAGTTTCTCGTGTCTATACCTACCGAAGGTGGAAGCGTTTCTGCACAAGGCCTCCAAAAAACCCCCGCAAAAAAAGAAAAAAAAAAGGCCTTCCCCACCACATTTGGACGACGCACTGACGAGATGGAACCTAGCGTTGAGAAGCCAAACATGATCATCATGCACTTGGCAACGATATGGCTGGAGGCATGCGTCGCCGCAGTATTACTTCTTTGCAGGGAAAAGACAAATTTAAGAATTTGGTGGCACTGCCGCAGAAGCGCGAACACCACAAGTGGACATTGTCCGCTAGCAAGTGCTAGCGCGGTTGAGGGCGAGTCCAACGGCACCACCAACGTGGCTGGCAAGCTGTCCGCGAGACATACGAGAACTGTGATGAGACAACTCCACCTCTACGTAATAATGGCATCTTTACTGATGCTGCAGGGGGTTATGGACTAAAATTCTAATCAGAAATAGGCAATCACAAACAAACACATACCCAGGAAAAAAGAAAATGATGCCACCCCCATCTCCAACAACCTCTGAAATCATGGAATGTTTTTCCTTGTCAAAGACCTCAGCGTTCAATTCCAAAGTCACAAAAAGTGCACGAAAAAGGGGGTGAAGCAAGCCGTATGCTCGCAGAAGCCCCCAAAAAAAGAAAAAAGTGGGGGGTGGGGGCAAGTAGACAGACAGGTAAGGACTCCTTTGATGGTTACCTGCTTTTAAAAGAAACAGCGGCAAGAACTAAAGGATGAGAGCAGAGTTATTAAACGCAACAGAAAGTGAATTTGACACAATAAATTAACACATCTGGACAAACAGGTGATGGAAGTAACGCGACGGCAACCACAAATGCAATTATCGGGAAACACTCGAAGGGTGCAGGCCCTAGGAGACGAGGTCCTGCCAAAGCATCCTTTTCCCTCACACAAACGTGATCAGCACGGTGTCCTGTTCGGGGTCTAACGGATTGGCGGCGCAATGCAAGAGAGAAATGCTGTAAAAATTCACTAGAACAAAACAAAACCTAAGAAAGAAAAAAATAAAATGAAAGAGGTGTGTGCAAGATCTATCTTGTGTCCGTCGGACAATAACGAAAATCCCGTCAATCGAAATGCCACCCATGCCAGAAAGAAAAGTGCAAGAAACTAGAAAGAAAACATGCCCAATGAGAAAGAATGACGTGCACAGTTCACCACTTCAGTTGGAGTGGCGTCGACGTTTAAACCTCAACTTGTGCCAACTTTGGAAAACTGCACCGCACACCCTCTCAACCGCAACTGCATCCTTTGCATCACACTCAATCAGGCATCAGTCTTGGCACACACAGCTACGACGCAGAAGGCAATTAAGTGTTGAAAAAAAAAAAAAAAGTTTTTTTGTCGGAACAAAGCAGGCATCGCACCAGAGAGGAGATGCGTAATGCTTGTCGTGGAGAGGGGCACAAATCACCGGAAGCTTTTGCGCAACTAAGAATAAAGAGCTATACAAGCATTGGGGGGGTGGGGGGGCTGATCACCGGCAGGTGGTTGGAATGCCCACCTGATAAGCAAGAACCGAAAGAGGCCAGGGAATGAGCTCTGGCAAACAACGGATAAACTGTGGAGGGTCGGAAGTCTAGCCCCGAATCCAATCGAAGCCTTCCCCACTCTCAACCCCGCACCATGCCTATCGACCCACACGAGCAAGGTCTTGAAAAAGGTTGGGCCACAGGAGAGGCTGGGGTGGGAGTTGGGAGGGGAGGGTCTTAACTTCACCACCTCACACCAACAAGCACATTCTCTATAGTACACACTTTTTTTTTTTTTGCAGAGCCATAGATGTACAACCCGCCAAACACGGGAAAGAGACCAACAGAGTTGGGGTAGTGGGCATGTAGGGGGAAAGTGAAGCGTCAGAAGAGAGGTCAGCGGGTCACAGCCTACCCCCTCTCCCCTCTTATTTCAGTATCAAACCGGCTGTTTTGGTGGAAAGCCAACACCCTCACAAACACCTTCCCATGGCAGACGTGGTGAGAGACACTTTGCCAAAAACGCGTTAATTGATGTAAGGCATGTCTACGATAGAGGGAACCGAGGCGAGAAAGGGGGAGGGGGGGTCGATGATTGGCAACAAGTCTCAGCTATGCAGTGTTTCTGCGCTTCAAACAGGTTGTTTCGCAAGATGTGAAACAAGGAAGGGAGAAGAGGTAAAAAAAAAAGAAGGATCAGAAAGAGTGAAAAATGCAAAGGAAATTAAAATAAACCGGGTAAAAAAGGGCGACAAAATTTATATATACTTTTTTTTCTGTTCCTCTTGTCGTCGGCATTAATTACAAGTGGGGGTGACGGCAGGACTTCCGCGAGGGGAAAAGCCTCCGCACGTCAGTTTTTTTTTTCGTCGTCAGCCTCGCGTTACAACAGGACCTCCGTAGTTCTTTCCCCCCTCAACTTTACCCCCCAGGAAAGCCTCTTCACTTCGAAGTCATCATCGTTACAAACTCTGCAAGAGAAAAGAAAGATTGGTGTCAGTGTGAAAAGATAAAACTCAAAATGCACATTTGTTACTTTAAAGGCATATCTACAGATGTGCTAGAACATTGTTCAATCCAACGAATAAAATAACTGAGCAGAAATTGCTCACTATATTAGAATGAGAGAAAGTTTAGCTAGTTGGCAGGAATTTTTTGGAAAAAATTAGGCTTGCAGACATGGACCAAGAGGACTGAAACAAACAACCATTGTCCATTTCCCTCTTGTTGTACTCATGTCTGTATACCTAACTTTTTTCAAACATGGTAACTATCATTATTTGCACCTGAACTTCGTAGTACAGTTTCCGCAGAGTGGCTGCCATCCCATTTCTGGCAACCATTATCGACCTCAAGAGCTTAACACTTGCACCCAGCAAACACTTTTTAAAATAGAGATCACAAAATTACAAATTCAAATTAAGGGAGGACGCGGCCACCGAAAACCGAAAAATCTTGAAGTCAATTTTTGAAAGACTATTTTTGGGTTGTATGTCTCAAACTACCTGTTCTGTAATCGTGAATTGTTTGTCTGTTTTGCCGCGTTGTAAAATGGCATTGTCGGCGTGGTTGAGGCGCTATTGGCATTTTCTCGCAATGCGAAGCGCCGACTGGCCGGAGCAGCGCATTCAAATCCCGCACCTGCCATTGGCTGCTGCGCAGGCAGCTGCGGCTGCTCCCTTTGATGCTGCGTCCGCCGTGCTCGCGTCATTGCCCCTTGCTCCATCCGCCTCTACAGACGCCTGCTTGTGAGCTGCTCAGCGCCTTGCGCTATCTTTTAGATTATTTTCTTAGCTTTTTTTCCTTTTTCGGTAGTTCTTTGCTGCATGCGATGCCGGCATTGCACATGTTCAGTGTGCAGAAGCGCGATATGTGACGAGCATCGATCTTCCACAGCGAGTGCCGACTGCGTAGACGCTTTCAGTGGCAGAACTGTGCTGTTGACTGTCGCCAGTCGAAAATCCGACACACCAAAGCGTGCCCGGAGCCGCAAGAGCTAATTAGAAGCTCCGCAGGAGCTTTCTAATAAAAAACATGTGTTCAACTTTAAGGCCCGTTTTCTCAGAACGGATTTTTTCGCTAGTAGTGGTGCTGGGGAAGGCGATATCTCAAGAACCACTCTCCAGATTTGTGCGCTATTTTTTTTTTTTTATTCTGTTCCTGAATGACTTTGCCAGGGGGTAACAAGCTTCTTTTTTTGAAAGCTGGTGCAGTTAACTCATAATAAGCAATTAATTTTTGATGAATGTGGTCATTACTGGCTACATCAAATTCAAAGTAGTGTTAAAAATTTTTGGAGGGGAAATTAAAGAAAAAGGGTTCGTAGCCCTCTGGCATATCTATCAAGGGATCATCACAGTGAATTTCAGCTGCCTACGATGCCCTGGCATTTATCCAGGCTCTTCCTCAGGCATTTACATGAACCACCTAGTTAGACCTCAACAACTCTAGAACTAATAAACACATCTTCATGAGACTGCAGTTCCTCATAGTTCGGTGGTGTGAACGTACCCTGAAAGTTTCATCCGGATATCTTAAAAAATAAAAAAAGTTCGGTCTACAGGGTAGTCTCCCCCCTTTAGGGCACAAGCTGATCGAAGATCAAGGCAGGAATATAACTCACTTAACAGGCAGTTGTAGAGTCGAACCCACTTACAGTGATACTAGTTTTGACAATATATCGGTTATAATGAAAGGCTGCTGCATTGTGAACTTTTGCATGTTTTCTATGGGGGAAATAACCCACACACTACCATGTCCCCATGCCGCATTAAATAACGACTAAGTCGGGCCGCTGGGTGTCCGTGCCGAAAGGTACTGGAATGCGAAATGTGAACCGCTGCACCATCGCCCGCTACCCGAATTGCCGCTGTGTACTTCTCTCAACGGGAGATGCACGCCAGCCTCGTGCGCATCTCTCCCGTAGCCCTTCCACCCCTCTGAACACAAATGGGCTGAGCCCGTAGCTCTGCGCCATGCCACCCTCCGAAACACGAATGGACCCCGCCAACTGTGCTGACAACGCTGCCGGCACTGCTCCTAGATTGCTTGCTGGGCCCTCAGTTGGTTCTTTATTCTATGGCCCTCATTCTGCGTAATTCTGCTAACGAATTAAGTCACTTGCGCTTGTCTTTGTTCATTGCGTCTAAGTAATTCCTGGCCAAGCTGTTTTTCAGCCTTACTTGACTCGCCGCCGAAACGGAAGATGGCCGATTCATCCACTGATCATCGCGACATAGCCAGTGAAAAGAAAGCGCACTACTATAAATTTGGAAGTGAAGTGCTTCTAACCGGTGAGGCTATCGTTGCGAACGTGCTTGCATCGGATAGCGACAGCGATGACCATGAAAGCAGCGCTGACACAGTAGGGCAAGCTGCCTAAACATTGTCCCCGCGGTAGGTCCTGTAGATGATTCAGTCCCTCATAAGATTGTTTTCGTGAGGGACCTTCCGCTTCGCTACGTGGAGTACCTGGATGACCTGGAGAAGGATGTCAGCAAGCTTTGCGTAAAGCAAGCAAGGCTGACGGACATTTGGTTTTCTCGTGCAAGCCAGTGGGATGCATGTGGCTAGATGCTTGTCATGATCACGTACTAGCGTTTCTTCTGGATTTCTCAAGCAGAGATGGTGCCGCGGCAACCTTCCCGCATTTTTTAGAAAGCACCTTTTAGGGCCACCAAAGCGATGCCTTGGCAGAGCTCGTATGTCACTTGCCGCCCGTGACCCCTCTTTGCAGTTGCTATAGCAGCGCCAGTCTTGAACGCCGACAACCGCGGCTTGTTCACGCGTGATCGGAGCGCACAGGAAGCAGAGTTACAGTTAAACGAGTCAACTCAATCAGAAGCTGGATGGGGGAAAGTGGCGGGAGGAAGACTGGCCTCCCCACCATTACAGTTTTCTAGCACCAGCTACGCCATACCCCATTCAAATTTTTTTCATGCAACCCGGCTATAACAATGGAATTTCCATGGCACTTGAATACTGTTACAAGTGGGTTCGACTGTACAAGCATGCAACTACAAGTAGGGGAGGGGGTTCAGAAGGATAGAAAAATCAGATGAGGACGTTTGTAGTTTAGGTGCACTTTGTGCACTGCAGGCTATACTAGCACCATAACTCTGCACAATCGCTCCAAGGGCGCCGTTCAACTTCCTGGCCTGGCCACCTCGCATTTCCATTCCGGGCTTACAGCACCCGATGGTACCAAAGCGTCTGAATCGCGGCCAGCACCAGGCATTACCGGTACAGTTGGGTGACCGGGAAAGCGCGTTCGCGAGCAATGGTGTCTTTCGCTCCAACTCACTAATAAAGAGGTTGCGCAACGAGAGACAAGAGCGGACGTTTTGAATGCGCTGTCATCTACCTCTGCACGACGGATGGATGCGCGATGATCAAAAAGGCAACCAAAGTGCACGAAACTGCTACAAGAAAGCGAAAAACATCAAAATGTAAAGATAATGTGTCCTCACAGACAACTGACTACATCCCAGGCGGGTTTTAGGTGCTCGAAGTACAGATTTAAATGTTTACAACAAATGAAACTGAGCTCAGTTTTCTCAGATTTCATTTTTTGTGCAGCTGCTTTCAGTCATTCCAGTGCCATTTCACAACGAAGATAAAATCATCCTGTCTTTTGCACTTAGATCCTGAAACATTAATGAGTAATAAAGCTGTCCATTTTTAACTACACCTCATAAATTCATGGGTATTTTGCTAGTCGTTAGTAAGACAACATGCATAGGAAAGTTGAAAAATATTATGCTCATTTTGGCATTTAAAAAATAAACCAATAGCTTTATTGCACAGAATGGGCCTTTGTGAACATTCAGATGTGAAAATCTTGGTGAACTTGTGTGTAATATGGGGTGACCATTACTGGCTGTGAATTGTAACTTGAAAACTAATAGCACAAAACTAGTTTCAGTTGTGATATCAGCATAACAAATCACACCTGCATGCCAAATTTCGTCAATTTATTTCCATGAATAAAAAAGTTCATTGCCACTTCCCCCCTTAACAGTGCCTTCTGCAAAAGTGATGTCCTAACATTGTATTTGAACTATTCCATTGAAACAGTGCGAACTTTATGAACACCCCAGAATAGCCATGCAGCACAATACAGTAAAATCTCGTTAATATGTAGCCACTTAAGCAATTCCGGTGTAAATACAGTCGTGATAAATCTCCTGCCCATTCGCCATTGAACCTAATGTATTGGCCGACTACTTAAGCTGAGGTCGCTTAATGGATGCCGAATGGTTGGTACGTAGTATTTACATTTCTCGGCACGTACAAGTGTGGAATCTGTGAAATGTCGTGCGTGCAGACCACAGATAGTGAAACTGCAGTGCGCGGACCTTTCCCAGACTGCAGCCGCCACCGATAGCAACACAGAAACATGGTATCTATGATGCGTTTCCTCCTACCATTACTTCTAGCGCTTTCACGTCGTCATCGACATGGCTGATGGCCCTTCCGTATCTGAAGGGGCTAGCGCGTTGACTGTCGTGAGGGTGTTTCCAGAGAAGGGGGTCTGATGGGGAAATTGGCTTGCAGCATTTCAGAGCTTGAGGATGCAGCCATCGTTGCAAATGAAAATCATTTCTTGCTGCACGCTCACAAATAAAACTTGTCTGTCAGCGTGTTTGAATGAAAATTAAGTTTTTTTGGCCAGTAAGTCAATAGCCGCTCATCTGCCATTGTCGGTTAATTAGTAGATTGCTTAGTGCGTACCTGATCCACGTTCCCTGCCAACTACCTATTAATGAGGTTTTACTGGACCATGCTGCCTGGACTAACTACCACAACTTACCTTCATAGTTGACCTGTCCATCACCGTCGATGTCGGCCTCGCGGATCATCTCGTCCACCTCCTCGTCGGTGAGCTTCTCGCCAAGGTTGGTCATGACGTGGCGTAGCTCGGCCGCCGAGATGAACCCGTTGCCGTCCTTGTCAAAGACCCGGAACGCTTCACGGATCTCCTCCTCACTGTCCGTGTCCTTCATCTTGCGCGCCATCATGGTCAGAAACTCGGGGAAGTCAATTGTCCCATTGCCTGTGCAGTTAAACAAGAACTCCATTTAACCTACTAGCACCAACAATGACTTCGTCGTCGTCACCAGTATATTCAAGGAACATTAAAGGCAAATACTAAGTCAACATGAACAGTTAAATGACCATTCCAGAAACTTCACAGTGCTTGTTTCATGCCAAGAATCACCCACTCCAGAGCGGGGGTGGCTATGTTGGATATGCATATGTCATCACCATCCTTCCCTGCCGTGGGTAAGTAAAACAGCATCCGACAGACAGCGCTGGTTGTTTTCTCGAAACGTAAACACACCTTGCATACTGAAAAGATTTTGCACCAAAAAAAAAAAACAACACACACAAGAAAGACGTCTTTCTTGTGTGTGTGTTGTTTCTTGGCGCAAAATATTTTCAGTATGCAAGATCACCAACTAGCCCAGCAGTTAACTCTTCTAAAGTAAGCACACCTCCATAGAGAAACTGAGCCAAGACAGAGCGTTTGATTTGCCGCTGCAGCTGCACTTGGTCAAGTGGCGTGGACCACTCGGGTATCCCGTGGCATCACATGGGCATTCTCCACTACTTGCAGTTTGCGAGAGTTTCACAAGCCAGCAAAACCAGTGCAACACTAGAGAGTTTTAGAATAGGGGCCCCAATAGTTTGGGGTCCCAAAGAGCTTTGCGGGTGTTAGCGTTGGGGCACGTAGGAGTGAAGAGTTTTAGAATAGGGTTTTACATTTGCGGATAGCGTCTTGTACTGACAGCGCCACTACGGCGTCAAAGAAAAGCTATTAGAAATAATAAAATAGAATATACCATTTTATGATAGAAATAGTCATCTTGACTTTCATGTATTCGGATTTAATTACAATTTAGAGGTTATTCTGTAAGCAGCAAACAATTAGTTGCGCTTAGTTTTGAGCAAACCAACTTTACTAGCCTTCACCAGCCAAGCTTAGCCGTGTTAGGCCTAGGAGCCATAAAATCCACAATCGAATTCAAAATCAGCGGCGTCTAATGAGTCAATCATAACACACGCTAGTTGAGAGAAAGCGATAACCGCAGTCACTTTTAGCTTGCGAACTTCACGCGTTACCACGAATCGAACCCAGTCTGGTGCTAGGTTAGAGCCGCCGCTTCGATGGGTGCCGCCATGTTTGCCGACGCAAAACTTTTGGGGCCACTATTTAGGCTCCCGCTAAATCGGTGAAATAGCATTCCCAATGTAAAACCCAAAGGCAGTTTGCGTCTTGCGCAAGCGCAGTGGCTTCGACGCTATTTCTTTGGGGCCCCAAAACGTTTGGGGCCCATATTCTAAAACCCTCTATATGAGATAATGAAACAAATGCGAAAGCGCGGGCATCATAGAGTAAAGCGAAAATGAAACCCTTCAGCTGCTCGCACCGTTGTCAAGGGCAACGTCAGCGAGTCGTTTCTTTTAAAAATGGAATAGGACTGCACAAGTAGCATGTTCTTCCCTCTTATAATGCAATGCAGTATGATCTTTTTATTAAGAGTGGTTGAGTACTAGCGACAGAATTATGAGAGCGCCTATGTCGTCGGGCTAGCACTCGAGTGTCCCAGGGGAGTCTCAAATCGTGTCCCGCATTTCAATTTGTCGATTACGAAAGCTCTGTTCACAATAATATTGATGCCTTAGATGTTTCCCAGCATTTACCTATCACTTTAGCTTGACTGAACATTTGCCTTTAGTGTCCCTTTAGGCCCCACTGGAAGAAGGCATTTGCCAGTGAACTGCAGGTACCCTTGTCAGGTGTCAGTTTTCTCATACCATGTTAGTCTACTTATTGGAGCTAATCCCCTGCCAAACCCAAGTGGCTCCCTTGCCTTGACCTCATTCTGTTAGCTCTAATGAACCAGAAATTATGTGCCACGCAATTCAACAACCTCGAACTAAACTAGAATACTGCTAGCATGGTCTGCGCTCAGATCCAGTGCCATCTTCCCATCTAAATATCATGACTATCATTTTCCGTTCATAGTTTGCTGCATAGTTAGTCCTTAGTCTCAAGGCTTTGTGTTGCTTGCAAAGACCAAACTATAGGTGGCAACTTCGTTGCTGCAGCAGAATGAATAAGTGTCTGGCTGCGTACACAGAAACGCACATAGCAGCGCATTGCTGTCACCATCCTTGGGCGTTTTTTTTTTAGTCATTGAATGCTGTGAAATGGTAATATGCTATCCACCATAATCATATTTTACACGGATACATCAGAACCTTCCTATTACATGTGCAAGGAGCAGGAACTGTCTGGAAACAGACAGTTCTCGCACTCAATCACTCAATTTGTTTTGGCACTTTCCCTGGTGCTTTGTGCATGCAGAATTCACTTGCAGAATTTAAAATGGAGATCTCACTTTCACAGAAGGGAAATTTTTTTATGAGCTTTCATAATGAAAGCAACACATTCTCGTTGCCATTTGCACTTCACTGGCCACACGTACCAAGCACACAAGGCAGTATTCTCGAGCAATAACATTTAGAGACACTACTACCACTTTCCCAAGTCTTTACGAGGCACTGCATCAGGCTTGCCGAAATATGTGGTTAAGAACTGCATATAAGCGTCCGTTGAAACGCGTTTCCGGCACTCTGCACTGACAGCAAGCTTCAGACAGTGCCATAAACGCTGGTGGCCGTATATGTTGACACATCTGGTGCCGAGTCGTACGAATCTCGCCTAAGTGATCTCGCATAAAATGATTGTAAATACTGTATTTATTCGAATCTAGGCAGAGTTCTTTCTTCTTCGAATAATCATATACCAAACTCTAGGGTTGGCTTAGATTCGAGAAGAAAAAAAAAGACACGCCAGCTTGTAATTGAAAACGATAAATATGGTGCATAGCTAGCTAGCATCACCTAGAAAAATCAGTGTCGCAGCTGCTACTAGCCGCGCCAGTAGCCAACCGAAGTACACGAACAATGTCGCCATTATGACCTGTGTCGTATCGGTATGGTGGCTAAGTATCGGTGTGTGCTGTGGCGTTACCGTAATGGTACCAAACAGGCGATGCCACGAACAAGTTGTGCTAGCCGCAGAGGTACAGTAAAACCTCGTTAAACCGTACCCGCTTAAACAGTAGTTTCGGTTTAAATGTAGTAAAGTCAATTCCCCGACTCAGCGGCCATTGAACATAATGTATTTAGTATCCGCATAAACCGTACCAGCTTATTGCGTACGCATCGGTTAAAACGTAGCGTTTCCACTTTTCGTCGCGCAAACACGGCGGTGCGTCGTCTCCACCGGGCGGTCCGGCAGAACAACAAGCCTCAGAGATCGGTACAACGGCCTCCAAGCGCCCTGTGCATTTGCACGTGAAGCCGCATCAACATCAACATCATTTCGACGCCGTGCCAGAGAGCGAGAGAGCGTTATGGCGTCGTGCAGCGAGGACTTGCGTCATGCCGAAGCTCGGATAAAAAAGACGCCGGGTGCTCAGCATAGAAGAAAAATTAGACATCGTCCGTGCTATCGAACGTGACATGAAGAAGTCGGCGCTGGCCCGCGACATGGATCTGCTGTTGACTACAGTGTGTGGCATTTGGAATGCGAAGTTGCTCGGCAGCGCTGCTGCGACCGCGAAGAGATGTCGGCTACGAGGTTTGACTTTTCGCCATCGTTGCCTCTGTTGTTGCCGAAGTGTCGACTAGCGACAGTGATGAGGACGACACGGAAAGCGACAGCACGGGCGATTCAGGCCCAATAGTGGCAGAAGCTGCGCGTTACGTCAGCCTCGTGAATGCAATCGTCGCAACGAGAACAGGGGCGCGATAACGTAACTATTCCAAACGAAAAGTTTTCCGAACTCCGGCACCCGGCAATGAAAAAGGCGCCCCAGAACTTATGCAGCACTAGTGCGCGCGTGCACGGAGAATACGTAACGCCAACGAGGAATCTGCCGTGCGAGTGTTTGCCGAGAGGAGGGGGGCTGGCTGAGAAGCTGGCACGCAGCTTGAGTAAGTTTGAGGCTGCTGTCATCGTGCTAGGCCGCCGAGGCATCAAACGAAAATAACACTTATGTCGCGCGAAGTGAATAAATACTGCATGTTTTTTCCCCTTTCATCGCACTCTCTCTGAGTTCCGTTTTCTACAGGTAAGTGGGCGATGTCATGCTATTTCGGTTAAACAGTACTACCGTTTAGTACGTACTTTTTCCGAGCTCCGGCCGACTACGGTTTAACGAGGTTTCACTGTATTGTCAAACATTCAAACCAGGCGGGACTTCAGCATTGATGAGAAAAAGATATGTCGTTGGAGGGGGGCATGGGAGACACCTTTTGCGTGTGCCACGAGGAGATGATAATGATAAGGAAGATAAGTACGCGTTAACAGAGATTGCGCCGCGCTTCGACATGTATGAGCTGTGCCACACTGTCTGCGCACGCGCACATTCGCAGGTGTACGAAGCTAGCAGTAATTATGTAGAGCGAGCTTAGCATGTTCGTAATAAATAAGCGAAATCTTTACTGGCCGTGAACTTGTGCTTTTGCCATGACGTCACAATGTGCACCTTGCCACGGATATTTCTCTGTCTCGCTCCCTAGTCACTACTGCGCATGCGCCACTAGTAGCACCGAGCCACAGGTGTTCCGCCGCTGCGCAGCGCCGCGCCTTCACGCCGCCACCGTTTGGTATGACGTCACACCGCCTTCCTCGTCGTTGTGCTCGCCTCCGCTCGCTTCGCCAGCTATGTCGCATGCCTGATAACATGTCGGAGGATTAAAAAGGAGAGCTCACATGCGCCGCAACCAAAGTTGAGGCGGCAGTATGGACGGCGACAATTCTGATAAGCAGGAGGCGGCCTGGAATCGACATCGGAACGAGATGAAGAGGAAACTAATCGCCCAGGAAACAGACAAACAGCGCGCCGAATGACTGGCTGAACGCCGCAACATAGCTAGACAACTACACTAACCTGGACTTGCAATCAAGATTAAGGAAGCCTTAGCTAACCATGCCTTCGCTTTCGCTATGGATATCCTGGCATAGCCAAGCTAAGCCACTGCCATTTTTTATTAAGTTTTTAAATAAACAAGTTTATTTTTTCTGTCTTTGGACATTCAGGGGTTGGCTTAGAATTGGGGCCGGCCTAGATTCGAGTAAATACAGTGTGGTCCTTCAGTTTTAGGTCAGCATTTGTGCATTACATTTTGGTCCCATTTCCCGGCGGTGTTTTACATTTCGAAAAATAAACGAGTTTCCCTGCACAACAGCAAGAATTTCCTGTGCGCAAATCAATAGCTTCCAGCAATATTTATGCCCCAAGCTTTTCCAAGATCCCATCGCGACGGCTGGCCGGTTAACCCAAGCACGCCACGGCCACATACAACATGACCACCAGCTACAATTTGTTCACCACCCAAAAGCAATTACTAAAAGAATAAAGTTCCATTTTATGGCTCGCAACACGCAATGACCCCTGTCAAACCTAGCACGAATGAGAACTGCAATACAAGTTCAGCTCACAGCCCACAGTCTTCCAATCGCCGCTGCAGTGCATGCAAGATGATGCGACTGCATCACATGCTTTGCAGCCTGGATGCCATGAATAGCTGCCCCATCTTCCTTTTCGTACGAACTGGTGCAACGAGAAATGGTGTTCTCAAAATTATGCATTTTGTTGCGATGGGCAGTGGTTCTTGATGCGCCGTGTGCTACGGCTTTCAAGCGAGGTGGTTTAGAACTAGCGGCACCTGCCCAGCACAGAGTGAACAGAGGTGGGCAGCGGCGAGCCTTTTGCGGTCATCCCGAAAACCTTCCAGCAAAGCGCAGGCAGCACGCTGCTAGTGTGTTCATTTAAAGGGAGTGATAATTGGCCAGAATGTGTTGAGAGATGTTGACAAATGAAATGACCATGATTAATAGTGACAGAATCCAGCACACTGTTCTTCACGAAATTCAATTTTAAATTCGCATGGAAAATCAAAAACCAGTAAGTGTCGTGGCCTGGCAGGGAAATCTTATTTCGAATGTAATGCATGACATTATTGCACATAAGTCCACTGCTATTGAGTACAGCATACTTATAGCTTAAGATTGCAGTTTATATATTATTAGACGCTTGCAGCTTTATTCTGTGTATTACGAAGTAAAGAAAGTCCACGCTAACACGAGCAGCCATCACATCTCTCAATACATGGCGGCGCACATGCTGTTGTATGCGCTAGTGGGGAGGTACCCAGAGGTGTGTGGTCTCCCTGCAAGATACAAACCTCCATCGACTAGTGCCGTGGGTGCCAGCATTTAACACGTGGCTACAGCCAACACGTAGAGCTGCTTATCACATGTAAAAACGTTTAACTTTTGAGAACCTGGCTAAAGAACGCTCTTCACTGGTTAATGATCACAGCAGTTGCACAGGAAACTACCAAATCACGTAGCTGTTATTGTAGAATTAATTGAACACTTCGTAGAACATGAATCGCAGGACCATCGGCTTGATAAACAAAATACTTTTCGCCAGCTACGGCTGCACTTGTCTGCCTCCTACTAAAGCCTGCTTATAATCGCTATTGCGTTCACCTACCACTGTTTTTGGCATGCTTCCAGTGAACGACTACATCCTCACTGCAGATAGAAAAATTCCGATAAGGAATGTTCCACAGCATTTTCCCCATTACCACTTCAAGATTAGACACTGACCGGTAAGCTTTCCATGCACTAAGAAAATGGGCACCATGAAAATTGGTGGTCAGTCCCTTCAAGGGCAGAGACTCAATTTTAGACATTTCAGATCGCAGCTCCTGGACGCCCATTCCTGCGGCGAGCGTCAGCAGCATAACTAAAGCAAGGAAGGTGTGGCTGTCACCATCTGAAGGCTGCGTGAGTTGCTACAGGAGTAAACTCGTTTCAAATATCCCTGCCACATTTACTTATGGAGACTGCTATGGACATGGTAGAAAAAATATTCAGAGCTGCTTGAATTCCAGTACTGCATGGCTCGAGCAGCGAGGATGTTCCCTGCAAACAGATTCACTTTTTGATCGCCATCCACCGACAGAGCTCCATCCTTCCGTGATGTCCCCACAGTCTGCATAGCTTACACAGTTTCACAGCAAGGCTGTACTTTCTCTCGCCGACATTGCTGCCGCCGCAATATTTGCATTTGAGAATGCTGAGCAGGTCATTCATACATTGAAGGTCAGGAATGATAAAATTTGCCTGATCACTCAGCTGAGTCGAAGCAGCGCTGGCCGGTGCATCATTGCTATAATATACATATATATTTGTATTTATGTATATAATTTTCTTTCTATCAGAGCAGTTGAAGAGAGTTCCCGTAATTTTGAAGTGCCTTTTATCTGCCTTGCCTGCAGATCTGATGGCATTAGTATCACTGTATTGCGGTGTTCGCTGCCGCTGTTTGTCGGAATTCCGCAGGCCAACTAGGCCCAATTACATGTCAGCAAACTCGGGCAAATTGGCGAATCGTTCTGTTGGCGGATGGGGTGGCCAATACGGAGCCCCGATCTTCACATGCACGTTCTGGTGACTGACGTGGCAGCAGCTTCTTTTTTCTCTGGTTGCAGACACGGCTGTTGTCTGTTGGAGCGTCGCAGGCTGACAGGCCAGATAAGCTATCGGTGGCGGTGGTGGACCCATCTCTTTCTTCGTCGGCACTTCCCAGTGGTAGACGAGCCTTGAAGTTGTTGTTCGATGACTTTTCTTTTCTTGCCAAACTTAATCCGTGAATGGAACTTTTGCCCTGAAACAGGCATCACGAGAGGTTTGGTGGTAAGCGTGCAGATTGAAGTACTGGCAAAATCACTGCCCAACTGTGTGGTTCTCGCGTTGCGACACACCAAGCAGACGACGCGAGTTGCATCCTGTCAATGAGACTGCTCCGAGCACTCACGCGTGCTCAACAGTGAATAGCACTGCATATTCTGCTTTTTTCGTTGCCTTTCTTTTCTGCAACCAATGAGTGAAACGAAGTAGCGGGAATTTGAAAACAAAGAAATGCTCTTCCAAACGAGACCATGATGGCAGCTTCGGCGTTTGCGAAATGACAGCTCTGGGTAGCAAGGAAACTGCAGTTTTGGCTTCAGATACTTTTTCGCCATTTTCCAGTCCCAATGACCCAACCCAGAAAAAGTAATTCTGCACTTTACGCAAGTGGCCAGAAGAAGCATACATACATTGCTACAGCAAAGTGTTGTATGAGCATCATCTAGACAAATTATACCCAAATTTTTGTCTGTTGCAGCCAATAGTCAGCTATAGCTAAATTCGATAAAGGCGAAATTTGTTGC
Source organism: Dermacentor andersoni (assembly GCF_023375885.2). Classification (NCBI taxonomy): domain Eukaryota; kingdom Metazoa; phylum Arthropoda; class Arachnida; order Ixodida; family Ixodidae; genus Dermacentor; species Dermacentor andersoni. Next base: position 110,229,689 of record NC_092823.1, read on the forward strand.
ATGGATAACAGGCTGACCAAACTATCTCCTGTTTGCCATTTTATGCCCTGTCACGTAAACTCCGCATTGAAGGAGCCTACACGATTTGGTAATAATTGCCTTTGTAACCACCTTTCATGAGAGAGAGAAACACAAAGGCAGTTACATCAACTAGACACACAAGACCTACTACCCTATGTAGGTGTGAGAGGCTCACTGAACAAGCTTTCCAAGTTAAAACCACAGAACAGCAGGTAGGTTGGCAGCAAACGTCGAAGCAGCTAGACCTAGCAATGCCATGGTGACTACAGCAGCTGGATTAACGTGCAAGAGCGCTGGTTCGATGCTGTGAGATAAAACTGCAGTGGTGGTGGCAGCTTCGAGTAAGGCCATCTGGAACCTGTGGTCACAACAAAAAATTGGACAGCAAAGGGTTTCAGCGTCTGAACTTTCAGAAATCCTTAGGCGTTTGCTCTATAGGATTCGTGGCGATGCAGCGAAAGCATCCTAATTATCAGCCATGTTCGTAAAACCAGTCGACTGTATCAAGAAAACAATAGACTAATGCTTACCACACCAGCCCACACCTTTACTTATTGAATCCGCCAACCCCACCTTTATTTCACACAAAATCAGCACAGAAGTTCCATTTTTTATCCTCTTGTGACTTATAAGTGCTCACAGTGACAAGGGCCTCACAACTACTACCTTTGCAGAGCGACTGTGGCATGAAACCTGCATTTTCGTTGAAGGAAATGTGCTTTTCACCACCACACGAACACTCCAGATTATTTTTCAGCAGGGGCAGCTCGTGGGCAACAGAATGTCTGCCCAAAGTGACGTAGCTGGCGGGTTTGACTTATGCCAGTGGGCGAGCTGTGGCAGTATCATGCTTCATTCTGACAACTTTTCTTGTGCAACATCACGTGCTATCGAGTCAAAATGAAACTACCGCTTGCCGCAAATGCTGCAGACCGTTCTGTTGTCACTACTGATGTGATTGCATATGGCAGCCATGAAGTTCTGAAGGCACAAAGCCAATGCGGGTCATGCCGCTGCATTCCCGTACAGTTCCCACTTATGACTATGGCGACTAGAACACCCGTCTTTCCATTCAAGCCCAACTGGGCACACACATTTTTTATGGGTCACACTGAGCAATGCAAGCACCTGCAAGTAATCTGCACAATTGCAATTTCCATTAAAGCTCACCGTCAGCGTCGACTTCGTTGATCATGTCCTGAAGCTCCGCTTCCGTGGGGTTCTGGCCCAGTGACCTCATCACCGTCCCAAGCTCCTTGGTTGTGATTGTGCCATCGCCATCCTTGTCAAACAGCGAGAATGCCTCTTTGAATTCTGCACAGACAGAGCGGGAGCAGGAAAAAAATGAAATTGAGCCCTCAAGCAACTCTGAAGCATCAGTTAATTCACAGAGGGACTAGGTGCTAGACTCTAATCAAAATAGGTTCAGTCGCTTCCTTGCCTGAAAGCTTATCTACCAAACAGAGAGAATGGTACCAAGAATAGCTGCAAGCCTGTGAAACAGACAAGACTGCAAGTTGTGAGAAATTCAACATGTACTCAATAATACAAACGTCTCAGTGCCAATAGTTGCTTTGTTAACACATCAGGAAAACATCACAAGTAATGGAATAGGCAAGTTGGTATGGATGCATACTTCTAACGTAGAACAAAACACCACAGATGGAAGAAATGATGCCCGTGTGGCAGCAGACCACAAGTACAGTTGTTTTACTACATTGCCAGTGCGTCCTTCAAACTAAAGGTAGCGAAATGGTACTTTTGGTTTAAAAGGTCAATGAAACTGTTCGGATAGAACAGCTAAAGTAAAACATTCGCGTAACAATTTAAGTGAAGCGTCTCATATTGAGAGCTACGGACAATTGCATGTTACCCTTTTCCCTTGTCATGCTTTTTCTCAACTCATTTACCAAGTGATCATGGCTAAGCCCTGATTCACTGGCTCTACGTCATGATGAGACGTGTCATCTACGCGTGCTGCGAGCATGTCCAGTAACCACAGGCGAGCTGGACATGTTGAGGGATGGGCGGAGGCATACACTAAGGCCCCTTCATACTACTACCGCCGTATCGAAGGAGCTTTAGCATAGACATACGTGAGCCAGTGAGCAGCCTGCACAGTAATACGGTGGAGTGCCTGCACGGCAAAGCGGAGCTTAACCAGCCAAACAATGAGCTAATATTTCTGTAACCAAGTGTAGTCACGCTTCAAGCCAACCCATTTCAAAGCAGCCCGAAATTCATTTCGGAGCAGTAAAATTTACTTTTGGAGCAGGTTCATGAAAACGATTGCAAACCATTATGTGGGGCACTTACAATGGGTAATGCATGTGAAAGCAGTAAGTGATCACTGGTTCACAAATCCACACGAAACAGCCCCCCCCCCCCCCCCCTTTATCGCAGTCCTTACTGTGGACTGCGATGAAGTGGTGGCGTCCTAAGATGCGCCTAAAAAAGAGCGAAAGAACTTCGACGTGCCACATGCAGAATTCACAAGCATTTTGAAAACCTTCAGTGTGACCTAGCTTGCCCCTATAAATGTATTCTTTCAGATGGAGCACTAATTTGAAAATAAGGTACTACCAGCGGTATGAAATATTCACCCATTTTTCACTGTGCTGTGATTCACTGACAAGCATCTACTTGAAATACTGCGATGGTCGATACTGCCGAAGCGGTTTGCTTTCGCTCGCCACACAGCTTGATGTGCGTCGTGCGCCATAGCGAAGTGCAGACATACTCACGTGAGCTTTTACTGTGTACATGCAACGCTGTCAGATTAGGCTGTGCTCAGAGAATTCAGTTTGGAGCTTTCTGCCTAGATGCGAGCTTTCGTCATTCCGCACCGTAAGTGCAAAAACGAACTTCGCGAAGGAGTTTGCGGTAGTTGCCAACACGTCACCCGCGGACCCAATCTCTGCTTCCGGCTACCAGCCAAGCCAGTGATCTCATGCACAATCAACGAAGCAGTTTACTGGTTCGAGCAACATATTGGAGGTCATCTTGCTGCAACAACCTGCCCACCACCGCCTCAGCTGGCAGCAAATTTCTGGCACGGCTGTATATTGACACATGTACTTATTTTTATCGGGCGACCACGTTTGGCCGCCTAACAAATGTTATCGCGTAGCGCAGGACGCGCCTGCATGTAAAAGACGTTTCTGGAATGTTATCGATGGTTCTGGTCACTGTCTTTTACCAGGACTACAGGAGAGGCCCACAGGCTTTTCGACGGCTGGATGATGTCGTCGCACAGCGTTTCGTCAACTTGTTCTCTTATAGCTTTACGTTCTCGCGGCAAAACTCCGTAAGGGCTCTGGCGGAGCGGTCAAGCGCACTCCTCGGTGATGATGTGATGCTTGGCGACTGGTGTTTGTCGAATCCTCGATGACGTCGAAAAGCAGCCTTTGTATCGTCGGAGCAGACTTCTCAGCTGCTGTTGCTTAATCACGGGGAGACTTGGATTAATGTCGTAGTCTGGTTCGGGAACCATGGTCATCGGGGTAGATGCGGCGGAATCCGAGAGGACAAAGGCATTGCTGGTTTCCACAATTTCCTCTATATATGCGATTGTCATGCCCTTGTTGATGTGCTTGAACTCTTGGCTGAAGTTGGTTAGCATAACTTCCACTTGCCCTCTGTGGAGTAGAGCGATCCCTCTTGCGACGCAAATTTCACGGTCGAGCAGATGTTGGTCGCCCTCGATGACGCCTTCTACGTCAGCGGGTGTTTCGGTGCCGACGGAAATAATAATGCTGGAGCGCGGCGGGATGCTCACTTGATCTTCGAGCACACTCAAGGCGTGGCGACTACGACAGCTCTCCGGCGGTATCGCTTGATCTTGCGACAGCGTTATCGATTTCGACTTCAGGTCGATGACTGCGCCATGTTGATTTAGAAAGTCCATGCCGAGAATGACGTCTCGTGAACACTGTTGGAGGATAACGAAGGTGGCAGGGTAAGTCCGGTCATGAACGGTAATTCTTGCAGTGCAGATCCCAGTCGGCGTAATCAGGTGTCCTCCAGCGGTCCGAATTTGAGGGCCTTGCCATGCAGTCTTAACTTTCCTCAACTGGGCGGCGATGGGTCCACTCATGACGGAGTAATCGGCTCCTGTGTCTACTAAGGCAGTGACTGCGTGGCCGTCGAGAAGCACGTCGAGGTCGGTGGTTCTTTGTCTTACGTTACAGTTAGGTCTTGGCGTCGGATCACGGCTGCGTCGTGTTGAACTGAAGTTGGAATGTCGCGTTGTCAAGTCGTCTTTTGTCGTCGTATTCTTTGCTTCCAGACTTCGTCGGGACGGCGGCGTGTCGTTATGTCGTCGAGGTAGTTTCTTCGGCGTCTTCGGCGGCGGCGGAGGATCTTCGTCAGTTCAATGAACAGCAACCGCACCTCCATCGGTTGCTGCTTTTAGTTTTCCGGATATGGGCTCGTTGACCGGCCCCGGGCTGGGCCAGTGTATGGTCGGCGCTGTGGTGACAGGTAGCGGCCTGGTGATGGCGAACGCGACGGTCGTCGAGAGCTCCACTGAGCAGCGCCGAGGTAATCAACGATGTCACGAGGGCGTTCACCTTCCCGAGGGCGCGGTGCGTTGACGGCGAACCCTCGCAATCCCAGGTCGCGGTATGGGCATCGGCGGTACACTGGCCGGCTTCCCCGCAGTGGTAGCAGAGCAGGCGGTGGTCAGGAGCGCGCCAAACGTCTGTCTTTCTCGGGTAGCTGCGCTGGGCGACGGGTGGGCGTGCTGGCGGCGGCGGCGGTGGTCGACGAAATTGCGGTGTTACAGGGCCCTGGCGCGGTCGTACAGTAAGGTTTAACCAGTGGCACTGTCAGTATCCAACGGCAAAAGTTTGTTTCATGCCGAGGTGACCAAAATTTTCGTAGCGGGCGTACGCAATTCTTACATTGTGAAATTACAATGCCAAGAAAAATGGGGGATAGGCGACAAATTGAATTGCAGAAAAGTTGTTCTCAGCTGCCATGTCTGCGCCAATGTGCGCATTATGTTCGAAAAATTTAGCCAGACACTACAAAGCGTCCGAAACTTCGGTCACCATTTTACATTGGTCAAACAGGAGCACAGGGTCTGACTCGCGGCCACTGCGATTGCTTGCTTGCCACCAGAAAATCGAGGGTGTCCTGTTGCCCAAGCAACCTGCACACGTCGGGGTGGGAGATACTGAATATAGACAGCAACCCATGGAAGAAACATCAGTATGATCGCTCGACGATCGCTTGACTCAGCGCACCACGGAAATAATGCAGCCGTTGGTCCATGCCATGCCACTTTAGATAGTGCAGTAAAATGACGCTCGAAGACATAGTTCTGTTTTTTGGGAGAAGCGCGAGCAACCCCTCCAGCGCAGAGCGGCCACAGATCTCACATTTTGCTAAGATTTGAAACATTGAAAAAGACAATGTTCACCATTACGCTCTTGGCGAAAATTTACACCAGCAGCTAAGTAAGAATACAGTTACTGCTATATTAGCTCTGTGCCACCAGCTGGCTGCACCGTGCAGGCCATTCAAGTTTGCGCTTCTAATCATCCCGTAAAGTACCCAGTCCGCTTGTGCTTAACCCAAATACAGAACATGCTAACTACTGTGGTAGTGATCCTCTAGTGCGAACAGAATGCTGATGTGTAGATCTTGGCGCCAATCAGATGCTGGCAGTCCGATGCACTGCAACTACTCTGCTCGTGTGCTGCCTTGCATAGGGACACAATGTCGCAGTTTGACATGTCGCCACTCGCTATATTGAAAGCCCACAGCATAACAAGGGCGCTCCATGGTGCTGGCGAAAAGAACGCTGGAGATCAGCACTGACCACACAGCTCGCGTCAACACTGAGAACGTAAAACAAGCCAACAGTTGCTGTGTGCTGGAAGTGCCCGAGTGTAGTGATAAATTGTCGTGCATTCTTTCACTATTTTACAGAAACAAATTAACCAACGCTTGAACCATTATGAACATTTGTTCCCCATAAAGTTGAAAAAATTACCAACGACGCGGTTTGGGTAGCCAATTGGATAGCTTGTCCTACTGACATCAGATGGAGAACATGTGTCAACATGGGTGGGGTGGCTAAAAACAGGGGAGCAGCACCACTGCTATCGGTAGTGATGCACATTTTTAAAACCTTATAAAGGGCATGCTTTACACGGAGCACTTAGACGAGTCAATCATCAGAAGAACCTACCCTAATGACTTGGTATGTTTGTACGGAATTGTCAAAATAGTTTCGGAGTCCCTTTAAGCCTTAGTCTACCTAGTCAATTCGGCAGTTGCTGGCGAAGCCAACAGGCCAAGCCAAGCAGGGGCTGGGGAGCTGCACATTGGCATGCCTCAGGTGTTCCAACAGTTCTGGCCTAGCATAAATGGCAATAGCGTATCGAGCAACCTTCTTTTCTTTTAGGAGTTCTTGTCACTCAGGATAGTTATTCAGCTGCTGTCTGTGCCAACGCGGGCCGTGAAAAAGTGAGAAGCGCCACTTAACGAAAGTTACAAACCTGCGATCATTCACGAAATACGGTCATCACGGAAAACGGTCAAGCTCTACACAGTTGCCAGGAGATGAAAATGGCAAAAACAGGCTGACGTGGTCAAATTTAGACAGATGCACACAGCAATGAATTCACAAGTTTTCCTGGCTACTTGCTAATTTGGACACTATTCTGTCACAGTATACCTGCTTTTGTCCCTTGAACTTCTGATAATTTGGCACTCTGGGCAATCGCCCCTGCCTAAATAACCTTTATATAACATTTTTGTTGGATACCCCAACCACATCTTCACCTTATAACTGATTATAAGTTATAACTGATTACATTATAATCAAATATGGTACATTACATATTTTACAAAAAGCAGTTCCCTGCCAAACGAACTGGTAAAAGATGGGGTGCGCTTTTAAAATAAACTGTGGCAGATCGCGACTTTGCTTCTAACTGGCGAAATTTAGAGGGCCACTTCACCATACAAGGGCAGTAGACAATAGTAAGCTTAGCTTGGGAAAAATAGGATCAATCTTCAGCGCAAGTCACATTCAGTGTGGGCAGAAAAAGAAGTTCACCAGCGTGAATCATAGCAGAAGGCAAGGATGTTACTTTTCAGCCAATTCTTTGTTGTATCACTATGAAGGGAGCCTTCATACGAGTGGTGCAAGACCAGAGGATTCTGGCAGAACCCATCTCACAATGAATGATAACAGGATTAGTAGCGAAACAATATAGCAACCCGCTGTATTGCTAATGTCGAAACTTATGTCCGAGGCGCGTGCAGCCAGGCTCCTCGCTTACGCTTCCCAATGGACACGCTGCAGCACCTAGGGGTGCTGCCACAATGTCTGCATGCGGTGCGCGTGTGAATACATACATATTCAGACAAGGTTGTCTGCAGGTATATATGCTGCGAGTTTAATTCCGCCTAGCACTGAAGGCCTCCACATACCCAGCGGCACATACACCATGACCCAAGTTGGCATGAAAGAGGTTCACTGAAGAGGGCCACATACCCAACGACCCAAGTTGGTCCAAGGGTTGGTTTCGAACCCGGTTCCCTCAGCACAGCAGCCAGATGCTCTACCCATTAGACCATGGACTACCCAGTGACCCAAGTTGGCGGGAAAATTGGTTAGAGACACAAACAGATGGCTACTGGAAAGTGTGCGACGTATCCCAAGAATGCTAATGACTTGTTTGGTAAACGTATAGATGACCCACTCTTCACACAAGTAAGCATGTGATGTGCTGTGGAATATATTGTCACAGGAGGCATCAAGTGAAACGCTTACAGTAATAACGCATCTTTGGTGTCTCGGATCATCGACACATTTCTTGAAAATTAGAAGTGTTACGTTAGCAGACACCCACCTTTTCACCCCCCCCTATCACGAGCGGCTAGCATGAGTGTTACAAACCAGTTAGAGTACAAGCAGCATTTGAAACTCAAGCTTAGGCTATTTAAGCATATGATTATGACCAGATGCCAAGGTTCATATTTGTTGGCAGTCATGAGGAAAGGTGAAAAATTAAACAGGGAAAAGAACTTATAATAGAGAGCCCAGAAATGCTTTCTCATTGCTAAATGCTTGAGCAGGAAATTTGTTCAAGAGAGACTTCCCATGCCTTCGGTTTGGGCTACTATAGAAGAGGTATCAGTGACAAAAGGAAAAAAAAAATAAAAAGGCTTTCTGGCTTGAAAGTGCCACTGAACTAGTTTCACATTTCTTCCACCCCAATTAACAGGCCAATAACCTGAGCACTGTGATAGCATGCACTTTGCTCTTCAATTTAGAGCCATATCTAGCACTTTAACAAATAGGCTTGCCCAATGCCCAGCTTAGATTGAAAAACTGATTTCCCTCACAGGGTTTAATGTTTAAAGGGTCCCTTCACTAGGGCCCATTGAGAGAGTTAATGATACACGGGAAGTTATAGGGTGCCATCTAGACAGCGTTTTACCAAACAAACTTTTCAAATTGTTTCCTTATCAGGAGACGTAGAAGTAACTGAAATGCCATGCTGCCAGGAGACAAGCTTCACTTCCTTGAACTTCTGCCTCGAATAGCATGCACAAGCGATCTCTCCTCTGCCTTCTCCCATATCGGAGACGAGGGACCACATCACAGCACTTTCATTGTTTTGCTGCACGGCGCACTCCCAATGGCAATTTGGTGCATTTTTCATTGGTCAATTTACAAGGTCCGTTGTCATTAACGATAACACTGTAGGCACTGCAACTTTTGTAGAGGCCTTTGAATGTGTGACCTTGACTCTGAAACTGGTACAGCGCAACATAGAAAGAAAGAAACAAGCCGAGCTGGCCAGATAAAGGAACAGAGCGCCGACTTCAAACTCAATGAGTATTCAATTGGTATTCAATCAGTGTTCAATCGGAATACAATCAGAATACAGTCAGTATTCAGTAGTTGGAAGTCAGCGCTCTGTTCCTTTATCTGGCCGGCTTGGCTTGTTTCTTTTCTATGTTGCGCTGTGCCAGCTTTAGAATGCAATACCAACTCGACCAAATGCTCAACCTTAGTGAACGTGACTCTCTGGATGGAAAGTGGTGTTCCCTCAAGAGGAAGGGCGTGCCAACTTGAAATTTCCGCTATTTCCGTACTGTGCAGCCATTTGCTACTTTGCAGGCATGATTTTCACCATGTGATCTACACACCAAGTTTTCCTGCCTGCAGTGCCCAAACATGGTGCGAGGCCCTTTAAGGCAACAGTGGCCCTGCAAGAAGCACGGTCTCCAAATTTTCACCACCTGGACTTGTCGTGCACTTAAATGCAAGTACAAGAGTTTCTCCATTTCACTCCCGTTGATATGCAGCTACTGCGGCCAGGGATCGAACTAGCGACCCCATGCTAGGCAGCAATATGCCATAGCCAGTGCCGAGCTGCCATAGCAGGTTAATGGGAGAAGTGCCTAGATGAAGCGGCACAAAGGCAAAGACAGCGCAACTACTGCAAATTATCACCTCTTCCACACATTGTCTTGCAGCCCGAGCGAAAATACTCCATGCTTACAGCACTGCCCTCAAACTTGTACTTTGGAACAAGCTTTTTCAAGGGATAGGTTGCACTACAATTGATATATTTAGTGACAATGTAATCAGCAATGCCACACAGCACTTGCTCCTTGTCATGGCAGATTGTCTGATAAGTCAACTCGTACTCACCTGCAATCTGTTCCTCTGTGAGTTGGTCAGCCTGAACGAAGAAAGCGAAGAAAGAAAATCACAATATGTAGCAAGATCTTGCATTGGGCAAAGATACCAATGCAATGTGCACGACATTCATGTTTGACTGGCTACAGAAGCACGCGCTTCGCAAGTGGCCACTAACAGTACTGAAAAGCCCAGGGAACAAATATAGACAATCAGTATTTATACACACAAGAAAAAATGTTTTTCCATTGTCTGCTCTTCAATGGTACACTGTATAATGTGCAATAAATTGTACACATTCATTATATTTCTGATCACAGCCTGAATTTAGAATTTTTATGTAGCCCTTTCTAAGGGGGCAGGGGGGGGGAGTCATGTTTTGGCTTTTAACAGTTTATGAAGATTTGACTTTCGGATTTTCCTACTTTCAACAGGCAATGACAGTACTGAACAGTGCCAAAGAGTCCTGCCACAGATTACTTCATTCCATTCAAAAGAATGGTTGAAGCTTGCAAATGGCCAAAGGCATGTCTGAGGCAGACGTAAGCAGGAACAGATGCAAGCAGAACACAGTGACGTCCTTTGCATGGTTTGCCATAGAAGGAAACCACACGGCACATGTTCATGACTACCCATTCACATTCACCCACCCCTTACCCACCCAAAACACGCACAGGCCAACACATCCAAGATTTACAAAGCACACAATTATCTCTAAGCAGGGGTTGTACTGTGCAACGATTATTCCATTCTTCTTGCCCATAATCACCCCCTGGCATGAGGCCAAGCTTTTGTTATTGCCAGTATTGGCCACTCACTTCTACCAGTGATAAATGAACAGAATTGAAGGAAACAACTGCACATATCTGGCCTCAGGATGCGTGTTGAATGCAATCTCTATTTAGGAAGGCTAGCCATACCAATGACTGGCCGCTTGGAACTATTTTAGCCAAACACCAACATGTGAAATAAGGAAAGCGCTTATGATGAAAAATTTGAACAGAACAAAGAAAACCGTTCAGGGTCTTGAACCTATTGAAATTCTCATTAAATATTCAGTAAACTAGATCAGTTGCTGTGACCAGTGTTTAAATGTTTGTAGGTATACATGCTTAGAGGCAGAAGTGCACCCTCAGTGAATATGGGTTACAGTTCAAAAATTTCCATAGGAGTTTACCAACTTTCATGCCACTTTGCAATCACTGCTTTTGCAAACACTCAAGATGTCTGCCCACACAACTCTTTCAGTACACCTTGTTTTACGAAATGTGGCGTACTTTCCCAAAAGGCACGAAAAAAACGGTTTCACTGTCCTATGCAAAAAAGGAGGAAGCAGTTTACGTTAGATAGGCCTTTGTATTGCTGATGGTGTTGCTATCAGTAAGATACTTGAGCTACTTATTGACAATGACTTGAATTCTCATTGACAGTGGATTTACAAAGGTTAGCAGACGCTAGCATGACAGTGCCCTAAGCTACACAAAACTGATTGGAGCGAATTGCGGTCCGCGAGACTCGTACCTTAAGCAAATCAGTGCACAGAAACTAAGTAGAAAAAAATAATGGAAAGATTAAAATATGGAGGAACACTAAGAAGCAAAACAAGCTCTACAAAAACCAAATAAAAGCTCCCAATTCTTGCGCAGCTGTACGACAGGCTCTCCCGAAACAAAAGGCAGCTGTCCCCTCCCCAAGGACGGCCAAATGAAAACCGCTGCACAGATGGCCAGCCCCCAGCTGCACACGTGACTGTTGCGAGACAGGTATGAAGCATGGCACACTGGAGAATGCCTTCTCTCTGTGGACATTGGGATTGTCTTCGTGTTAAACTCCCGAGAACACCCCCCTCCCTCCCTGTAACGAAATTGCAGACTGCCTTTTAAATACAACTTGGAAACATTGCAAAATATTCGTCCAGAATATAATAAGGTCAGATGCCCGCGGAAATGTATGGAAGTGATTTGGTCATGATATTGCTGTCAACGTTTGAGAAAATTTACTATCTAGACCACTGTGCCCTCACAGTCGACGAAAGCCACCCATGAAGTTCCAAATATTGCAAAATGACCGGAAAATACAAGATGCAGCGTCAACATGGCCCCCCACTGTACAATGCTGTCTTGAATTCAGTGTTAAGACAAAAAAGTATTTTACCATGATAAACACAAAGCGATGACGACCTTGCCCACATATATGAAGATTCTTTCAGCAACTGTGCGATATAAATAATTGAAAAAGGGTTTTCATGCTCACAACATACTAGTTAGCAATAAGAAACAACTTGAAAAGTGATTATGTCCCGAGGAGATCAAAAGAGTTTTAGTTTGTCTGCAAACTTCAGATTATGGATTATAGGAGCCGTGAAAGGCAGGGGCAAAGCTGGAAGCAACATCTTCAGACACACTGTCCAACTACAACACATCCAAAAGACACGTCTGAGTGCTTGTTGAATGACAATCATAAAAGGACTGCATATTAATGACTGTTGCTACCAGTGCTTTACATCAGCAGTTAGTATAATATGGTAATCCAGTGCTGTAGTAGTGTCTGCGTGCTCCGATGAAACTGCTTCCCAAAATATCACTACCACCGTTGTTGCTGCTGTACCCCCCTCCAGTAACCCACCATTCTGCAAACGTCAATATTTCACGGAGAAGCTGAAACACTCGTGAAGCCTAGTGCACTGCCAATTGGGAGCCAGTTTAGGGCACACAGTGCAGAGACTTGCAAAGACCTGACAGCCTCGGCAGTACTGCCTAACTTCATGTAAAAACTAACACTTGTTTCTCGCACGTAAAATAACTGCCACTATGAAGGATAGGGAACATGTGAAATCTTAGTTTTGTACTAATGTTATTGATGTGCTGGACCTGGCGTCACCGACATAATGTCATGACAAAATTGTCATGTAGCAACAATGATAGGTACAATCATGTTGCACACACACACAGTATTGTGCACATTTATTTTGGCTATGTGCGTGATAGTTGTAGTGACGGCAATTAGACTGGGCCAGTGTATCATGGTGTCCTGATGCGTCTAACTCCAGACCACAAACAAAACTGGTTCGCAGAGATGAGTATTAGAGATTACTTGGGGACACTCTGACGCTTGCCATAATGGGTCTGAAGAGTCTCTACCATGATTTTAACGAGAAAAAAAAATGATGAGTCGGAAGTGTTGCGTCCGTACTCCATTAACTCTGCGATGTGTAGCCAGAAACTCTAGGCACCTGTAATGTGAAATTTCATCAACTGAGAAGGAAAACATAAGTCGGTGACAACCTAAAAACGCACCCTTGTCCGATCTAGATGCACCAGCCAATTATGTTCAGTTGTTTCCATAACACAATGCAGACGAACTTTCAACACTGGTCTCTTTTGGAAACTATTCTGGACGTTCAGTAAGGTAGAAACCTGGAATGGGGTGCCTAACATAGTTCATATTCTGGAGGATCAGCACTTAGATAGAGCACACAGAAATGAGTGACACACACATTGCACTGACTGGCGACTGTATGAGTGCATTCCTTGCCTTGAACTAGTTAGCACAATGTGCGTGCCATCACTCTTCTGTGTGCTTGTCTAAGCACTGGTCCTCGAGAATCTCAACTACATTTTCAAGGCAAAGCGGACAACTGTAGTGTTTTTTTGCGGGCGAAGGTTTGTGCTGAATCCTTAAGTTGCCCCAGAGCATGTATTGCAGGAAACACACCTTTCTCACCACTCCTGAAGGTGTTTATGTGGACTTATACACTGCAGTAACAACTAGCCTCGCCCAATGCTGGGGCCTCTCAAATTGACTGACGGAGATGCAGGGAATGGATGTTGCTGTTTGATGGCTTAGTGTGACAATGTGGCATCGCGTAGTAAGAAAGGGTTAACCATTTTACTAAGTTAAGAAGTCGAGGGGCATTCCTGGAGGACATTGACCTCTTCCGAAGCCATTCAAAGGTGCCCATTTCCACGCATGGCTTCAGGGGGCAGATGAAAAGAAAGCAGACAAGGAGTATCTCAAAATGCCCCTGATACCAGTGTAACGGGACAAACTAGCATTTCTATAGTGTGCACAATACGCACTATAAGAAATCCATCGTGTCCGCTGGGCGGAACATCACCACTGCGTACTATGGGGGCGCCACGTGGCGCCTTCGACCCTCCACCACCAAGCGGCTTTGCCTGCGACACTAAACTCGCTACTCGCTGGCATTCAACTTTTCAGGCCATCCACCCGCCCCATTCCGCATAACGGCCTTTAGCTGGAGTGGCAGTCGGAAAAGAAACACACCCGGCGCTGCAGCAGACGACGGATCTCAGAATGCCGCCAGCAGACGAAAAAAAAAAAAACTGCCGCCGGTCCCACCAGACGAACCGAGACCGTGCACGGGAGGGGGGCGTCGCCGAGCCGGTTAGCGTGCTAGGCTAGGCCGTGCTTGCGGCGCGAGCGAGCGAACAATGGTTATAATTAGAAAATCCCGCGGCGCGAACGAGTGCGCCCGCGCCAGCGCAATAATACAGTAACACCGCGAGTCCGTCCGGGGAGAGGGAGGAGTGGGAAGGGCAGTGCGGCGGAGAGTGCAAATGCGCGTGCAGGCTGCGACTCCGCGAGGTGAAAGAGTGCGCCGTCCTTTTGTAGCCGGCGAGTACATCAGCGTTTTTTTTTTTTTTTTTTTTTTTCAGAACCTCCTCGCTTGCTGCGCACTATGGTCGCCGTCCATTTTATTTCGAGAATTTCGGTCACAGCTCTTGCACGCGCCAAGGTGGAGAGAACAATCCCAACAAAAGGACCGCGACGTAGCCGGACAAGGCTGAGGATGGGGTCAACATCTCGCCAAGCCCAATACACCGCGTGCGCGCGAATTCTGCGAGCGCCGCCGCGACGCCTAGCGGAGCATTTACAGCAGCAATGCGCCTGCGTTAAAAAAAAAATGAAAATGAAACCGGCAACATTATTTGGCACGCGGGAACACTGAAATCAAGTGTCGCATATGCGACAACGCAAATATAGTGAAAGACTAAATTTGTTGAGGAAAAAGAAAAAACGTGGAGCCCGACTTTCACAGCAATTGTCAAATTAGGCAGATGACGCACTGCAGGTGACGTCAGAAGGGACGACATGGATGTGGCAAAACAGGTGGGATTTGGACGACTTCGCAACTGTCGGCGAACACGTAGTGCATTAACCCTTACACCTGGGAATGGTGGCGTTTCATTGAAAGCCACACGTTTACTTTCCCAAAGTGAAATTTCGCGTTTATCTGGAAGCAGCATTCCGTCACCAACGCAGACATCCCTTGGCGAAATTTAAGCGAAGATCCTGGACGAAGTACTTCAAGTTCGCTATCACCTCTGGTTCGGTCTACGACATTAAGAAGCCACTTCAATTTTCTTGGAATGAGCGGCAAGTACGCTCGATAAGGCGCAAGTTATGGGACGACATAGGCGCGCTACGAAGTCCACCGCACATCCTACGTACCGCGCGAAGCTACAGTGATAAGCCAACTCGAGTGGGCGTAGCCGCATTCCTCACGCCTACCGTCAAAAGGCGGTACAAGCGGGTTTTTCTCCCAATGCTTGCAATACGCACGTCACCCGCCGAGTCGCGCAGCATGGCGCATTTGCGCGCAGGAACACGTAGAAGCCGCCCCGAAATAAACAAGCTGCGTTTGAAACATCCTACCGCGCGTCGTCTGCTCCAGTAGAACTCACCGCGGTCGTTCATTTTTTTTTAGTATCCTTCCGCGCAACGAACTACAGTAAGATGCGGAAGGCGTAGAAACGCGGTCGCCGGAGGGGAGGGTTGCCGAGGATAGCAAAAAGAGCCATCCTGCGGAACTGAACGAGTCCGCAGCGTCGGTGTTAATTTCATTCATGAAATACACCATGCAGCAAGCACACAGAGGCTGCGGGCTTTGGAGAATCGACCTTTCTCGAGTGGTACAGAAAATAAACGGCTCTAATCGGTTTAGCCGGCTGCTATTTGCGCAATGCTACGCAAGCCGGTCGGGCGATATTTTTTTTTTTTCCCGCAACCGGGGGAAGCGAACTCGATCACAAGCAGGGCGCGGACGACGCACGTAACCGAAGTCACGGAGGCTCGCGATCGTAGTACAGTCTCGAGGGTCGGAACGAACACAGGCACCGCTCGCGGGCAATTTGGAACTGCACCGTTTAGCTCGCCGCAGTGGCTTGGTGGTTTGTTTTCGCTCACCCGGCATTCGAAGTAAGCCTAATGGGTCGACGGCGCACTGCGGCTGGGGTGCTGGCTCGCACAGTTACGCCGCCGAACACGCATCGCCGACCACCTCCAAAACAGAAACCCGCACAAAACAGAAGGATAAACAGTGCAGATCTGCGCGGCTGGTAGCTCCCAACGGTGTCACTGACTGCACATCTCTCTTGCTTTCCTTCCACACCCCTTCTTGCGCCCTCCCCGGAAATTAGCGCAAGAAACAGCAAGAGAGCGGATCGGCAAATCTTTTTTTCGGAGGTTGCGCACGCGCTTCGAATTCAAGCTTCGCCGTGCAGTGGCGCCTGACCAGCCCATCATCGTTGGCGAACTGTGCACCGTTGTTCAGCAATCGCAGGCGCGAACGCCGATGCTGTCATCATTGGGTCTGCGGCACCGTAGTGGCGTATTCGAAGAGGGAGGGCGGATGGGGGGGGACGGAAACACCAAAGTCGCAGATGCCCGCATGAGCCTTGAAGAAGAGAAATACAGGCGCGTCGACGTTGCCAAAAGATCTGGGAGGGTCGAAAAAGCTCGTTTGAGTACAAGAATGGGCTTACCATTGCGGATGAATGTGGATTTCGGAGACTAGCTCGCAAACGGGTATCCGGCTTGAGCACACTCGATTCGACAAACGGCGGACACACTAAAGCGAAAACCTATCGGCCGCACGCGGCTCTCGTTTCCAACGTATCGCTCCGCAGCAACACACCTCCCTGCAATGTCACTTTGCAGAGAACTAAAACTGAGCTTAATAGCGTGCAGGCCAAAACACTTACACCTCGTAGTTAATATTCTAGTGGAGTTTAAAGAAAGCACCACCACGTTTTGAAACGTTGTTTGCCTCCAGTTTGACGAACTAATTCTTGGAGGGGATGGTTACGGTGCTGCGGTCAATCCGGTTGACAGCGCTCGCTAGAGGCTGCTGCTGTGCGCGTTGATTGGTCAGCGTTCACCTGCAATGCGTCGCCGCGAGCTGCAGGAGTGTTCGTCTGCTCCGCGTCGCCGGAGAAATCAAGACCATCTCTGCCTGATTTGGATGCGAAAAATGTGCGATTTCGATCCCACGTCACTCCGATAACCTTCACCTGGACCACTGCGCAGCGGCGGACATGAGAGGCTGGAGATTAAGCTAGCTTTCGTTTTCTTTTTTGTCCGGATTTGTGCGTGGTTTCGACCTGTGGATTTGGCGCCGGTGCGCAGCGCGCTGTCGTCTGCTGTGATGGGACGCCATACGTCAGCTGACTGCGCCTAGCAGTCGTGGTGAATTTGGTTTTTGCTCGAACCTTATTCGTGGTTGTTCTTATACCAAAACATAGTGTTACTTACCGGAAAGGCGTTATTGTATTTTCCGTTTCATTTTCTGTTTTGTTGCCCCTCCCAGAATACACGTACTTTGCATGCGGGTTGCATTAACCACGATGTGTAGTACGTTTGAGACTGACAGCAGAGGCCATCGAGGGTTGGCTTTTGGCATTTTAGTGAGCCGTAAGCGGTGCTCTTTGTATGCATTATGAGCGCAGTTTCCTGTCAGCCGCGCGCAAATAACTCGCGACGTGGCATATAATGGTCTCGCTGGAGCATAAAATAAAGTATTGCTGCAAGCAACAGCTTCTTTTGAGAGCTTATTTCGCACTTGTGTGCGCGCCTTGTCTGGCGACATCCCCTGGCCAGTAAACAAGTTACGCCCCGAGCGTATTTCCAAATCAAGATTTGAACTGCAGCTTGCCCGTTTGTATATACCTGCCCGCAAAATCGTGTGAGATTCTTTCTTATCAGCCGCGCAGTTTCTCAACGAAATACATATTTGTATTGCAGCCTTATTTATACGCCGTGTATGGACTACGAACTGTAAAATGTTACGTATGGCTGCCCGAATCTCGGCTACTGTTATTTCTTTGTAGCTTTTGTTAGATGATTCTCTATTTTCGGTTTAAAAAAAAACAACGGAGGCTTGGCGCCAAATGGGCTAATTTTACGATTATGTAAAGGCTATGTCACACGACAGGTGAGTCGGGCATGCTTGTTGTGCATGATTTTGGGGGGTGCCTTGGGTCTACCGACAATAGAGTCAAAAGTCGAGAAGTGCTTCGTTCTACGTGCCTCAGAATAATGACTTTGAAAGATTTACGGGGAACTTGTAGTAATTGGTGTTTAATTAATTAGTAATTGGTTGCTGTAGTGGGGTTGGGTACAAGGGGGAAAGGGATAGGGTAGAAGGAATGGGAACTATTTACGTATTCTACAAAGCGCTGCGGCATCGTTGGTTTCCCTGGCTGCTCCCATGCCAACAAAATTTCGGACCGCGTAAAAAGCCTTAAGTCAGTGCAGATACAGTGGAGCCCCCATGCAAATTCTGACGCTCGAAATACGAGCGCAAGCCTCACGAAAGCTCGCAAGAATGTCCGTTTTTGATACCGAAACTGAGGGAAAAAAATCGCCGACGATTACGATACCCCTTAACGCCAAATTTGAGCGCAGCTCTATAGGTGTTTTAATTTCGCGATATATTGGCTGGTGCGGAGAATCTGTCCCGTGCTGCACGTTACAAACGGAGCGGAGTGTGGCGGGACTACCTCGCTAATTGGGATACTGTATGAGGCAGCGCGTGGGTGACGCGTAGGCGCGATTCACAGCAGCCGCCGCAGATAGACCTCCGCTCATGCAGCGCTTTGTTTCTATACAGACGACACGCGCTACTCTGCCGCCATCTCGTAGCCATCGTCGCCGCAAAGCCCGCCTTGCGCGGATCTACGCTTTCCTTCTCACGCTTTCGCCATATCCTCCTCCACTTTCCGCTTCATTTTTCCGGTACACTCACCTCCACTTTCCGCCTCATGGTCCCGCTGCACTCTCTTCCTCCGCTTTCCTCCTGGCGCTCTCTTCGCTATCGCTGTCTTTCATCCGCGTTCGTTCTTTCAACGTTCGCTCGGTTACGATGACGCCAAGCGACGACGCCGACGCAGCAACGGGCGCCTAACAGCTGCCCTCTAAAAATACGTCATTGCCAGACACAGCCATATGAATTAAGTAACAGAGAACTTTTAATGCCGGGACCGCGGGTACATGGACGGTAGCAGTAGTGCCGGTAGCGGCATCTTGTGGTGGTTTCTTGAATCACAAAGCATCGGAAATGTGTTTGTTTCGTGCTATTCTCATCGAGGAAAAATGACATAAGAAAACTACTAAAAATTCCTGATTATGCGGTTTCTGACGCCTTTTCACCAGCGAATGAAAAGCACTAAAGCAGTGCTGACACGTGTCACAAGACATTTTTCGACTTTCGATTTTTTCCTTTAAATGAACGTCCTCGATTTCGAAACCCTACTAAGCAATGCTGGCAAACCTCAGATCGCACTAAATAACTTACTACACAGACGGCTACCGTTAATTCAACCCTGGCACGGCCGCAAGCTTTGGTAGAATTATCCGAATGGTAAAATTAACAAGCGGTGGCAAAATGAACGCGTTCAATTTTTTTATTACTTGAGGTATCTTATTTTGTTTCTTGTTCTTGAAACGCGCATCAATCAGCATGGCAGAACACCGACATGATTATGTTTAAACGCAGCCTCAGCGTGACACGACAGGAAACAAGCTAGGACGAAGGAATGCGTGGGCAGATGAAGCGTAGGTCACACACACAAAAAAAAATACAAGAGCTTCACATCTAAGGAAGCAGCAGCGTCGTCGGCCGAATTTATTTTGTTTTCAAACCTTTCGTAACCGATGCGCGCACAGGGAGACGTCAGTGAAGGTTGAAATAACCAAACAGCACGCTCGAAATAAACGAGTTTTTTCTTCCACAACAAAGTACAGTTTCTCAGCGGGACGTTACTGCTCGTACGAATCAAGCGAGGAGTCGAATTAACCGAGGTCGAATTATGTGAAGTCTGTATCGTTATAGCTATTTCCACGTACAGTTTCGGTTTCCTTTCCTGGGAGGTGCATCTGCCGTGACGTCCCAACACAAAAATTGGTTACGTGGAAGCACAGCATCCCGACCTCCTGCCACTCGCTGGGTCGTCTGCTTTGCTGCTACGTCGGGCCGTACAGCACACGACCTTCTGCGTCGTATGCACCTCCTGCGAAACGAAACCGAAACTAGCTGATAGAAAAGCTGCATAGAAGGTCATTTAGCGCTCTGAGGCGTGCCAGCATTTCTTTCCCCTAGGGTTTTGGAGGTGGAGTTAACACGGTTATACCTTCAACATCGCCAACAGTTTGTAGCGCACAATGATACTTTGTCTTATGTCTAATACCTAAAGTCAGGTGCACTGCAAGGAAGCATCTTAGGCACTCTGTTATCTTTAGCTAAGTTAAATGATATATTGTACACTAATGGAATGGAATGGAAAAACTTTATTGCTCTATATCTCAGAGAGATTGGCGGTGGGCCGGTGTCTTCATGTCTTGAGTCCTGGCCTTGTACGCTAAGTCACCGATGAGCCTTATGGCCTACGCCCATGACATTACTATGCTTGTTACTGCTAGAAGTGAAAATGATTTACCCTGTAAAGGAAATGACCTTTTTTGCAATACATGTGTCAATGGTTGCAGAATAATTACCTAAAGGTTAAGACAAACAAAACCAAAGCCGTAATTCGTCGAGAAAAAAAAAAGAAAACGAAGTTGTAGAAGACATCACGCTCAAGCATGGTACGTAAAAAAAAAATGAAATGGTACGTAGCATAAAATGTCTCGGAGTAACGTCGAAATCATTTAATGTGAACGCGCAAACTAACAACCTACGATCGATAATGAACGAAGTGTTCTTTTGTTCCACCAACAACAATGAAGTTATTAATTTATAGAGCGTTCTTAATTCCAGTGCTTAACTACTGTCACACTAACTGGGGCACAAGTACGAAACACAATATATACATAGAAGATCCTTGTTGCTCAGAAACGTGCGATAAGGTTAGTTGCGAACTTTCCATGGCATGCCCGTAACGAAAAAAATTTTTTCCCCAGTTTAACGTCATTAGTGTGACCGAACTTTATGCATTCAGGTTAACTTATATTTACAAGAATGCTATTAGAACCAACAACACAGGCACTTTGACACTATTCAGCCTTCGAAGTCATGTGCGTATACAGGGTGTCCCAGCTATAATGCAACAAGATTTTAAAATATGCAAATGCCATGTAGCTGAACAGAACCAATGTAAAGTTGTTTGCCGTCGCTCGGTGATACTCAGAGTATTTTTTGCATTCCGCCTAATTAGATAATTAGTCTTAATTAACCAACTTCTCAAATATTATAATTAGATGAAAATTATCTATGAGAAAATTGTAGAGCAACATGAAAAAATCCCGATACAGGGGCCGTATAACGTAAAATTATTCCAATATGTTTTTATTCCAATCTCCTGACGTCAAATTTGCGTAACCGCCGACGCAAGCATCGGACGGTCACCCGTAGGGTTGTCTGAACAAACCAATCAAATGCTCCCCTCGTTCATAGGCGGTCACTTTTGTTTGCTTCAAAAACGAATAACATTGCCTGCACTGAGCGGCTTGTCCTATCTAATTGGTTCACAAGAGGCGATTGGCCAGAGCGATCGGCGGCAGCCATCTTTTATTCGTTTCGGAACGGGGCAGCCTGCGGCTATTCCGAAGAAAATTCAGTTTTGCTCGGCATATTAATGCATCCTTAACGCGTACGCGTCGCTTTGACGTGGTAAGTTTTTGCGGTTTTGTGTCGTCGCGTGAGAGGCAGGTGAAGTGGGTGCAGCCAGGAAACTCTTGACCAGTAGCCGAGGGCTAATGGTAAAAAGGCGTGGAATCATAAATAACTTTTTTTTTGTTTTGTTCGATCAAATTAAGCATAATCAGTGTGCACATGTCATATCAGATGAGGAGCTATCGAGGTTTTCGTGACGTCACGTGACAGACAGGGGAAGCCGGGGTTGTCCAAAAAAGTTGTTGACCAATCGCGGTGGGCTGATTGCAGATTTGGAATAGAAAAGTTTGGAATAGTTTTACGTTATAGCGCCTCAGGTTTCTGTTACTCAATGCGTGCTACATAAGACTATTTCAACGACTAGGTGTAGTGGGTGATAAAAACAACGGTCTGAATAATTACAAGATGGATGAATGGAATAACTTTAATGAAAGGTCCTGCAAGCTACGGGGCGCAAGGCCCCATAGAGCGGGCTACTCTCACTTTGGGACCGGGAGTTGTAACTCCCTGGCCGCATCGTGGGCTCGCTGGACTTTCCTAATTACAAAATACTGATCTAACGGAGGGAGTATTTTTCTAACGATCAATTTTGTTTTCTTTTACTACTACTGCTACTATTATTTTCTTCATTGGTTTGGACTAGGCCACGCCACTGCTGTCGTCAGCATCGGCCACTAGGTGCCGTAGATGATAAGAATAGAAAATAAAAAGGATCGTTACAAAACACGGAGGCCAGATTACAGTTAATTGAAACTTTACATTTGTTTAGCAGAAATAGAATGGGTGGTCTTCTCGAGGAGCAGAGAGGCAAAACTGCGGCACCGGTGATGTCTTTGAGCAAGACGTCAACAATTTTGCTGTATTTTTTTTTTTTGCGCAGAAGTATACCTGGATGTTTCCTTTCGTTCATTTTCCGAATGCACCTTCATTAAATTTTTTATTGACTGTCTTTTACTATTTGACTATTGACGATTTTTACATGGCGCAGCCAACAGGATCCCTTGTGTCTATCATGGGCACCGAAACAGAAACTGTGGCTCGGAGAAATAAGTAATATAGGAAAATACTTAGGTCGCTTTGATGCTTGCCAGTGTTTTCTTTTTTTTTTCAGGGGTTACGGTGTTTGCAGCTTTCACTTAAAGTAAGAAAAGACAAGTCGAAAATGTCGGCTTTATTGCGACTAACCGTGATGGTATTTATACTACGAATCCGCGCATGAAATAAAACTGTTCCAAGTACAGAATGAGTGCCAAAAGTGAAGCCTCGAAACCTGCACGCAGCAAAGGCAACGTGCATTGCAAGCGTCAAGCTATCCACGATGCAAAGTTCACAGTGCCGAAGCCAGACCAACGACAGGATTGGGAGGGATAAGCGGTGACTACCAAATAATTTTAGTGCTCTAAAGCTATAGATAACTGTACATTAAACACACACGCGAACCATAATCAAAAAGACGTAAACGCGACACGCCTCAAATTGGTCGGCAAAAGATCTAACTTAAGATGAAACGAACATTGAGAACATTCTGCTAATTCTAAACACGATATCTCTTCATCGCGCATAGCGTTCGATATCCGTCTGGTACATGTTGACTACTGTACCTCGTTATCTGTTCAGTATATCCGAAGCGAGGAAACAACCGCAGGGGCGTGTTCTCGTTAGATATGTCGGTGCCTGTAAGTTCGTTCGCGCTTATGAGTGCTTTCGCGACTCGTTGAAACCTCTTCGATGCTTGCTCACCCTTGCTGATACTCTTGATTCATCGAGTGTGCTCAAACGGAGGCGTTGCACAAATGTATAGGTCGTTGCGCTTTCGTTCCCCGACCGAGTCCAAGTGCACGCAAAACATGAGTCGGAGTGCGCGCGCTCATTGTTTCCGAGATAACAATGTTGCCACGCGCGTGCCAAGAATGCGAGCGAGGGATAAATTTAGCCTGCCTCGAGAGATAAGCCTTTATGAGCATTATATACTATGTACGCGCGGGACATTATCGTGGCAGAAATGAAAATATAAAGAGAAGAAATGAGAGGGAGGAAATTCGCAGTGGCGGTTTTGTTTCTATAGATACGCGTGCCCGGTATTGCAGAAGTACCAATCTTTTTTTAATAATGCGGAGGTTATGTACAGGATCACGGTGCCTTTTTCACAGATATGCACAGTATAATGAAATGCTTTCATCTTTTTGAACAAAAGCTTTCATTGCCGCATTAGCTATACGTGCCCCCGATAGTGGCTCATCAATTCTGTAACTTTCCACGAGCGCTGCGATTTATTTAGTTTTCAACACAAAAACGCAATTCTAGTACTATCTGGTTCAATCTGGTGGGAGCGTTAACTGGTCCAGCAAGACGATTGGAGTCACGATGAAAAAGACGTAGAGAAGAGATGGGGATACGGTGTCGTCATAGGTAACTTGACAAGATAACGTAGGGAGGCGTATTTGTTAGATTTTAGTAGATGTAGTAAAAAGTCATTACCACTTGCAGGATTTCTGCCCATTTGTATTCACCCAGATTCAGAGCGACTGCCATTAGCAATCATCATAATTATCACCATCACCACCGCAGCTGCAATTCTTAAAAATATTATTTTAAAGTTCACTAGGCGAGGACATTCCCAAAATGCCTGCACGATATTAAAGGGCATAACTGAAATTAATCATCATCATCACAACCTGCATAGCAGCGCTTCTAGGCACTACGGCGCCGCATGTCGGTCACAAATGAAACTATTCCGGCAACCAACCTTTTTTAGTTACGAAAAAATCTCATGCCTAATAAAAAAATTATATAGAAACGAGATCGTGCTTACTGTCCATACTTTTCGAATTAATGTAGTTTTACTTAATCAGTTACTTCTGAATTGTGGTCGGATACAACTGAAGTCTGTAGTGAAGCCCCGCCCACGCCCTCATAACCACCAGCCACTGTTCCTCCGCGAGACTGCAAATAGTTCGTACTTGAAACTTTCCCTGTTACCTAAACAAGACGGTAACGACAAAAATAAAAGTATAAGCGCGTAATTTTGTACCTTTTCATTAGTATATTACAGTGGAACGGTGAAAGCCTAACTGTTTATTGAACTGAACTAAAACGCTTGCTTCGCTGCAACTATCTATTGTCAAGTTTCACTTCCGTTGTCAGTGACGTTTTATGGGTAAAACGGGGTCAGAAGTGGAACGAACTGTACCGCAGACTTTTGAAGAGTGAAACGCTCACACTCCATACATTTTGTCCATGTCTGTTGCGCATGCACCTCATCGCTCGATGAAAAGACTCTTCAAGAAGAGCAGACGCTCTGGAAGTATCAAGCTCAAGTATACGACGCCGTTTTGAAATGGCCGCATGACGACGATTTTGTTTGCGTCTGTGATTGGCTGGCGGAGTAACAATTAACCCCGCGCGGTCCATGTGCCTTGGTTGCCAACTGCTGTTTTTTAAAAGTTGTATCCTACTATAGTCGAAGTGTACGTGTAATCACAGGATAGTGTACATTGTAGTGGCCGGAGAAAGAAAAGGTAAAGAAAAAAGAGAAGGAAAGAGAGAAAGAAATGGTGGAGGGAGCGCCCCGCTGGCTGTGCATTGTCTCTCGATATGTATACGTACTTATAACCACGTGTATATATGTCCGGTGTCACCGAGCGCTGCAAACAACAGCTGCGAGATGACAGCGCGACAGATGGACGAAACGCGCGACGTCGCTATGATGTCCCACTGTGCTGGGAGCTGATCCCCTGAATATATATATATATATATATATATATATATATATATATATATATATATATATATATATATATATATATATATATATATATATCAAAGGGCTCCGCGCGCTGATATGTATTTGGGTGTATATCATGGTCCGTACGCATAAAAACGCAGGCGTCCAGTAGAAAGACGTAGGCGGACCTTAAGGTCGGCATGCAGAAAGAAGCCCTCTTCAGTGCATGGCAGTCTATTAAACCTATGCTAACACGCACACCCGCAGACAGACAGACACAGACAGAGACAGAGATAAAGAGGGAGACTTTAAATTAAGGGACACTGAGGATAAAAACAAAATCCACTGTACACTGATACACTGATACAATGTACACTGATAAAGGATTAATTGAAAACGCTATTTTTTGGTGTGACAGTGGCGATGTGGGCTTGTTGGTTATCCGTACTGGGAAGAGCCCTGAGCAATGCAGCAACACGCCGTACTGGGGCCGCCGAAACGTGCCATGTGTGAGGCACGTACTGCAGACGGGTTCCTCTCATCCATACCTGGCCCTTGCGCCAATAAAAACCACACATTCATTCATTCATTCATTCTCATCGCGCTTCCTTCGGGACACGCCGCACCGCCGCCTAGCGGCGCCACTGCGAAGTGTGCCCCGGCACGTGTCTGAATATAAATTCACACAATAATTTATTTTCACGCTCTGGGGACCGGAGGACGTTACGGAGAGGAGTGGTCGAACAATAAATAATTAACCGCAAATTTGAAGGCGGCGGGGTGTGCGGTTGCAGCGACGGAGACGTGAAGGTGGTTCCAGTCACTGCTTGTTCGCGGGAAAGAAAAGATACATGACAAGTGTTAGTGCGGCATAACGGAATTGTAACCTTGAGTTAATGGTCGACTCGGGAGGACACGTATAATCTGGCCGGGGGGGGGGGGGGAGGATAATTTTGAAGTGTTGGGTTAATGCAATACATTTTTGTGAAAGAGGTTTAAGCGGAAGCACTTGCGGTGCGATTTAAGTGTCGGCATACCCCAATTAGCTTTCACTGAAGAAACTCTGGCGTAGTGCCAGTAATGATAGAGAGCCCCTGATAGAGACCTCAGCGTCGAATCCCAGCACGACATTTCATAACAGCGCACGTGTAGTAATAGCGGCATTAAAGCAATATAGTTAAATACAAATCATAAACAGCTCTAGAGGTCAATGTTAGGCTACAAAGAACGTGGCATTTGTGGGCAATGGTTCGCCCAATAAATGTCAGTTTCGCCATACATTGTTTTGCTGCACTGTGTTCTTCAACGTCACGAGAACGTGACGATACGTACGCGCCAAGACAGCGGTAACAAGCAACTGGGATTAAAGCGGAATTATTAAGGGTATAAGCCAAGTTGACGTTAGCGTTATTGTAATGCGTTGCTCTCGTGATCTTACATTTAGAAGTGTGTGCTTTCATAGGCCACTCGACGCAACAGTTAGAAACTGTGTCAATGTCGGATTGCAAAATGGAAACGTCCCTGTGGGTTATTAATTACACAATAAAGCACGCAGTCATCGGTCAAGAGCTTAATGCTAGATTTAATTAATACCGATAAGTAAGTCATTAGTATAAATAATCGATAGTAATGGGCCCAAGACCAATACCTCTGGTGCATCTGAAGTAACAAGAACAGTAGGAGAGCCATGGTCAGAAAGCAATGAATCTAGTCTAGGATATTAGGATCTATAATGAGCTTGCTCATTTTTACGAAGGGGTGTGTGACACAGTGTCGAAGTCTGCAGCGTAATCCAAAAAAGATGCAATCGGTTATGCAATTTTTGTCGAAAGCTACAAAATGGTCGTTAGTAAAAGAGAGTAACTGCGTTTCACAAGAGAAGTGATAACTGAAACCGTGCTGACAACACAAAAAATTAATTCAGGAAAACTTACAAAGTTTGAATAAATGATGTGTTTCAGGAGTTTACAGGGTGCAGTGGTTAAAGATTGTGGCCTTTAGTTGAGTGGAGAATGAGTGATTACCTGATTTGTAAAGTGGAACCACCTTCCGATCGTCAGGTCAAAGTAGAAGAGTAAAGACTGCGAATATAGTTCGGTAAATATAATGGACCAGTAAGCTTTCGTATTTTTTTTAAGAACTTTGAATTTATGTTGTCATTACGTGCAGAGCTAGAGAACTTCAAATTTTCGATCAGACGGCACGCCCAAACTGAATCTACAGAGATGAAATTCATTGTAAAAAAGCCAGAGGCGGCGATTGTTGGCACAGAAAAGGCTGTTGCGCCAGAAAAGCAGAAAACAAAAACATCATTTACCACATTGCAAGAGTCACCGCTAGAAACATCATTGCTATCGAGCGAGTGAATCGTACCAGATTTGCTGCCACGGACTACATTCCGAAACTGCCAAGGGCTATCTCTAATAAGCAGATCGAGTGGCCATGATACAATTGGGGAAGACATCTTGGGCTTGCGCAATGGCGTTCTTGTACTCAAGATCAGCGCAACTGTAGGCGTGCCACCATTAGGGTGTCATCACCACTTTCGCTCGGTGGAATATCCTTTTCTTTTTTGTTTAACAAGCGCATCAGATGGGCGTTAAGCCAAGGAGCTTTAAAAGAAGAAACAATGAATTTTTTGAGGAATGTAGCGATCGATCAAGTAGGCAACTTTCTTTTTTAAAGAGACACCGATTTTCTTGAACGGTGCGACTGTGAAAGCTCCACATAAAGTCAGTGATGACTTCAACTAGTTAGTTATTGGTGGCAGAGAAATTCCCGCGTTTCTATAACCGTGAATAAATTTAGCCTGCTTCTTGTGAGGCGCACATGCCTGAATACTGCATTGAATGAATCAATAATCGCTTAGGCCAGTCAAAAAAAAAGTAGGAGGGGTGAAACGAGTTATGGAGTTATCGTAAGTAGCAAATGTAGTACATCAGCATAATGAGGTAGCAACGGGTAGGCTGAAGGATAAGTTGTCTAAGCTTGAAATCCAGGCAGATATTGAAAGAGGACAAGCATTCTATCGAATTGGCCGCCAGGCTTGGCGTGTCAGTAGTTCAATTAAGAGCAGGCAAAATAATGTCCCCGAAAAGAAATAAAGGGCAGTTGGAAAATCAAACAGTCAGCTTATTTATGACATCATGTAATTCCTGACGAAACGCTGTAGAAGATATTGGCAGTCTGTAACACACACTAAAGATAAACCTTTTATTCCCCATAATTATACGTGCACTAATAAATTACAAATTACTGTCAACCATAATCGGATTAGAAACAACGGTATCCCGGACAGCTGGACACCTTCTGGACGACCATAACGGTCAGGACGACAAAATTTGTAACCCGATGCGCAATGCAGTATTTCATAGTCGGCGGCTGCCGAGGAACGCCACGTTTCAGTTAGTAATACAATAGAGAGTTTTAGTTTAGGGGACGCAAGCGGCTTGCGTGCGCCAGAACTAGGGGCGACGCTACTGCGCATGCGCAGACCCAGGCGTAGTGGTCTGCGCATGCGCAGTACCGTGGCCCCCAGTTCTTGCGTACGCAAGCCGCTTGCGTTCCCTTGACTAAAACACTCTAATATCTGCGGAACATGTGTGAATGGCAGATGATAGACGATCGCGTTTGTTACACACACTGCATATATTTGAATATAGGAGGGACAGATGACTGTGTGGCTGCGTTCGTGCTAGCTATACGTTGATGGTATGCGTGAACCGC
Organism: Dermacentor andersoni; assembly: GCF_023375885.2. Taxonomy (NCBI): domain Eukaryota; kingdom Metazoa; phylum Arthropoda; class Arachnida; order Ixodida; family Ixodidae; genus Dermacentor; species Dermacentor andersoni. The sequence goes on from NC_092823.1 coordinate 110,258,747, forward strand.
CGGCATTTGAAGCAGGGGCGTAGGAAGTATTATAAATGTTACCTGTGTTGCGCGTCCCGCGAGTGTTAAGTTCGCACGCACAGTCGGTAAAATTGCAATACACATAGGCAATCTTGATAATATATAATTTGTTTACGCGTGGCGAGAACGCCTGTTCAACCAAATTCAAGCAGCTTTTTTTCTCGGTAGTTTCGAGTTACCCTTGAAAAAGTCATCGCTTACAGAAACGTTTGAACACTGAAACGTTTCTCTCCTGAGGAAAAAAAAAAAATTTCCTTTATCTTTCACGACGCAAACTTAACAACAATAGGCCGACACTTACCCGAAACATAGGGACCGAGCCTGTCGGCATCATTGTATTGCCTCATCTTGTAGCTTAAAGTCAAGCATTTGAATCTCTCTGATTATTATTATTTTTTTTTGCACTCTCTGCCCAGTTTTCGGTAGCACTGTCGGCAATCCCACAGAAAGTTAAATTATGTTAATTAGTTCGATTCTGCCCAGCACCGAAGAAATATTAAAGGATATTAATTTTTTTGGCATTCAAGAGCGCGGCGCGTATACCCAGTGGTACATACCCAGTGACGTTGGCGTCATGAGAGGTTCGTTGAAGAGCGGCGCTTGAACCCATCAGTGCAAGTCCCGCATGTTTACAGGTAGAAACCTTACATTCATAGTGGCATTCGGCATCAAAACAAGATACAGCGGTACACGTACAACTCCACATACCACCATGGTTATTCAATGGTTACGACATTATTCTGCTGCTGAGAATGACGTCGCCGGTTCGTTTCCCGAAATTTGGCGGAGCATCCCAGTGGGCCTGAAATACAAAAAGAGAAACAAAGAAACAGGCAAACAAAGAAAGAGAGAGAGAGACAATCTGTACCCATATAAAGACGAAACCAGGTTACACATCTTGGCTCGTAGATAAACCAGTATTACCAAGGACGCGAAAGCTGCCCATAACGTCCACATGTTTAACGAGCCAGGCATGCTTAATGCCTGGCAGAGTTCACTGGTATTCCGAAATGAACGAACACACACGCACACACACGCACACACACACGCACACACACACACAAATTCACCGACAATTACAATGCTCCATAATGCGATATTTGAACGCAGCTGTATGCGTTTTTTTCATTTCGGGATATATTGGCTGGCGCGCGGACAATCTGTCTTGTGCGGCACTTTGCAAGCGGAGCCAAGTGTGGCGCGACTGCCTCGCTAATCGTGACGCGTGGGCGCGATTCACAGTAGCCGCCGCAGACAGATCTCCGCTCACGCAGCGCTTTATTTACATATAGACGACGCGCGCTACTCTGGCGCCATCTCGTAGCCATCGTTGCCGCAAAGCCCGTTTTACGCCGCACTACGATTCCCACGCTTTCGTCATGCCCTCGTCCTTCACTTCCCGCCTCATGGTTCCGCTGCACCCTTCTCCTGCGCTTTCCTCCTCGCGCTCTCTTCGCTATCCTCGTTTTTCATCTCCAGCTCCGCGTTTGCTCTGATCTTTCGCTGTGATCGTTCACCCGCTTAGCCTGCGCTCTAAAATTATTACTTTGGTGAATTTTTTTTCGTTTGAAGGATCCAAATAGGCGAAAATATTGGGAAATGGTTGACGTCACAACGGTAAGCTCAATTAGGACGACAAATTGAACAGGGGAAGCCCGGCACTCGTTTCACCCAATAATAACCAATGAATCTCAACAGAATAAATGCAAAGAATGTTTTGATGCTACTATATCAGTCTATAGTGAGATCGATCTCACTATAGACTATAGTCTATAGTTACGAGATCTCGTAACTTCCTTTAAACCTCATGGTTCCACTGCACCCTCCTTTCGAATGAGGCGTGCAGTTTCTGCGGGTGCGAAGAGACTCCAGAGCACCTTCTGCGTCACTGCACATCCTTTGATACTCAACGACGCACTCTACAAGCTAAACTCAACCTTTTAGATAATAGAGCGCTCTCGGAAGAAAAGATCCTTGGACCATGGCCTATGATTCTCGCATGGAAAAGGCCACGAAAGCCCTTCTGCCCCTCGTGGAGAATACTGGATTGTACGAACGCCTGTGACAGCAGAGGTTCCTGTGCGACTGACTCTGTGAATGACTGACTCTATTATTTTTCTTTTCTCTCCTTATATATTCTTCCCCTCCCCCTTCCCAAGTGTAGGGTGGCCAACCGCGCCTCTTCGCTTCTCTCCCTCTCTCTTTCTCTTTAAACCTGTAGAGGCCCAAACACACTTTCACCAACGAGAAAATTTGGGCTGACATTTTTTCTTTGGCAGTGGAGAACGCATTTTTACACAATTAAATATTGTTACGCCCACAAAAGGCGTTACTTTGAAGCCGGGTAGAGCTAGGAGCGACGGCCTTGGTCAACTGAGCGCCTGTCGAGACTCAGCCAGCCAGCCACACGTCGTCGTCCTCGTTCACTACCCTTCGGTGCCCCCACATACTGTTTGTTGAGGCGTGAACCCACTATGCACCTAAGCGCGTCACATTCGTGAACCCACTATGCACCTAAGAGCGTCACATTTCCCTCCGCGCAGACGAAGCCCGCCGGGCAAGTCAAACAGGCTGTCGAGAAATAAAGGGCTTTAAACGGGCGACATGCGAAAGTTCAGTCTTTGCTGACCGTCGGCCATTTGATGTGAGACGTGCTATGCGGTACGTTAATTCGCTGATGCGCTCCGTAATAACATAGGGTCCAACATAGTGGGCCAGCAGTTTTTCACATAGTCCACGTTTCCTGGTTGGTTTCCAGAGCAACACTAAATCACCAGGGTCATCAGCAGCGTGCCTTCGAGCGGTCTTGTGAAACAAGAGTGCGTAACGAAGCAAGTCGTCGGGCTTCTTCAGCAAGACAGACTGTCTCTGATATACAAAGATTATCGTGGCTGGAAAACGGGAAGATAGTGTCTAGTGTATAACGAGGCGGACGAGCGTAGAGAAGAAAGAAGGGACTGTAGCCCGTAACTTCATGCTTTGAGGTGTTAAATGCGTACGTAATGAAAGGTAGCACGCTGTCCCAGTTCTTATGATCTGACTCGACATACATGGACAGCATGTTAGTAAGAGTTCTGTTCGTGCGTTCCGTAAGGCCATTTGTTTGGGGATGATACGGGGTGGAATGTCGAAACCTTGAAGCACATAGACGAAGCATCTCTTCGACCACGTCTGCAGTGAACTGCCGCCCACGATCGCTGATGATGACTCTGGGAGGTCCATGTCGGAGAATGACAAAACGCAGCAGAAAAATACACACTTCGGTTGCAGTAGCCGATGGTATTGCAGCTGTCTCACAGTAGCGTGTCAAGTGATCGGCACACACGATAATCCAGCGATTCCCATCGGATGAACGCGGGAAAGGACCGAGGAGGTCGATGCCAACTTGCTCAAAGGGAGAGCTGGGGGGTGGCACTGGATGGAGTTGACCAGGAGGAGCACTCGTCGGACGCTTATAACGTTGACACTCGCTGCAGCTGGACACATACTGGGCGGTCGTCTGGCGCATTTTAGGCCAGTAGAACCTTTCTTGGAGGCGGTAGAGAGTTCGCGCAGAACCCAAATGTCCAGATGTTGGATCGTCATGCATAGCGCGCAAGACGGAGACACGGAGACTCTCCGGGACCACCAGAAGATATCGTGGGCCTGTAGTAGAATAGTTCTTTTTGTAAAGAACCCCATCACGAACACAGAAACGAGTGGATGGTGCTGATTGCCTTGCAGTAATGAGCAGTGGTTCTAAAGTTCTGTCTTTTTGTTGCTCGACCTTGAAGGTATTTATATCAGGAAATCCCGGCTCCAGTGATGCGATATAGCAGTCGAAGTTGTCCGCGTCGCAGTCCGTCGTTGGAAGCGGCATGCGCGAGAGGCAGTCAGCGTCGGCGTGTCGGCGGCCGCTTTTATAAGAAACGGTAAAGTTATATTCCTGTAAACGGAGTGTCCAACGCGCAAGCCGGCCCGACGGATCACGGAGATTAACCAGCCAGCAGAGAGAATGATGGTCTGTCACCACAGTGAAGGGGCGCCCGTACAGGTACGACCGGAAGCGCTGTACTGCGAAAATAACTGCAAGACATTCTTGCTCTGTAACGGTGTAGTTACGCTCGGACTTACTTAAAGAACGACTCGCATAGCCGACGACGTGTTCTTTGGTGTCGACGCGTTGAATAAGGACGGCGCCGATGCCAATACCGCTAGCGTCCGTATGAACTTCTGTGGGAGCCGCATGGTCGAAGTGTCGGAGAATGGGATGAGACGTCAGACGAGACTTCAGCTCACGAAAACTAGCTTCACATTCAGGAGTCCACTCAAAGGGAACGCCCTTCTGGAGGAGGCATGTCAGCGGATACGCGATGTTGGCAAATCCACGAATAAACCGGCGGAAGTACGAGCAAAGCCCTAGGAAACTGCGTAGCTCTTTTACATGGCGAGGTTGCTTGAAGGCTTCCACCGTAGCAGTCTTCGCTGGATCAGGCCGTATACCGTCCTTATCCACTATAGGTGTCCCAGAACGAGTGTTTGGCGCTCTCCAAAGTGACACTTCTTCGAGTTGAGCACCAAACCCGCTTTGTCCAAGCAGTCTAGCACAAGATCGAGACGTGCGTTGTGCTCACTGAACGTGCGCCCGAAAATCACTACATCATCTAGATAGCACATGCATACTTCCCACTTCAAACCACGCAGGATGTTGTCCATGAAGCGCTCGAAAGTTGCAGGCGCATTACAGAGCCCGAACGGCATCACATTAAATTCAAAAAGTCCATCTGGTGTTACAAATGCCGTTTTCTCCTTGTCTGCCTCGTGCATAGGAATCTGCCAGTACCCCGACCTCAAGTCAACAGACGAAAAGTAAGACGCTGATGAGAGGCAGTCGATAGCATCATCAATACGCGGAAGAGGATATACGTCCTTTTTAGTGATGGTGTTGAGGCGGCGGTAGTCAACACAAAATCGCCATGTACCATCTTTCTTTCTAACCAGGATCACTGGCGCTGCCCACGGACTACAGGATTCTTGGATTACATTCTTATTTAGCATTTCGTGGACTTGGTCATTGATCACCTTGCGTTCCGACGGTGAGACTCTGTATGGTTTCTGTCGCAGCGGTTGGGCAGATCCCGTATCGATGCGATGGTGTATACGAGAAGGAGGAAACAATGGTGGTCCCTCTTGCTGGAAGAAGTCAAACAGTCGGGCATGTTTTAGCAGAATATTCGCCACTTCGTGACGCTGCTTAGTGCTGAGCGACTTGTTTACCATAGTCAGAAATGAGGAGTGCGCCGCAGGGCAGACATTAGCGAAATGGCGCTCATCCGCAGAATCAAGGGCCTCTGTAAGAATGGCGAGCGATAGCACGTGATCTTCATGGTAGGCGGCAAGTTTCAGACCCTGTGGTAGTATTGCAGGTTCACTCGAACAGTTTACGGCCCATAAGTTGGTGCGTCCCTGAACAACTGACAGCGTGCAATACGGTATCAGTACATTCCTCTTGATGCAACTCAGGTGAACGGGCTCCACGGTAGCGTCAAACGTTCCGTCGGTGGTGGGGAAACAGGCGACTGAAACACACGTTGCGGATAACGGAGGCACAACTGTATCCCGGGATACACAAAGCACACTTTCACGACACGGTGGGGCTTCCATAAACGCCGCAGCAAAGCTCGTACCTACACTGATTTCACCCGTTTTGCAGTCGACGGTGGCACCACACAGTTTCAAAAAATCAAGACCCAGGATTACGTCATGCGTAGAATGAGGTAGAACAGCGAACTCCGCGTTAAATATTTGACCACCCAAGGTAACGTCTACATTACACACGCCCACAGGATACAACAACTCCCCACTCACTCCGCGAAACGTATCGGCACGGTCCCAGCGAAACATCACCTTTCGTCCTAGGAGGCTTTTAAACGCAAGACTCATCACTGAAACGGTTGCTCCCGTGTCCACTAAGGCCATGGATGAAACCCCGTCAATTAATACAAACACCTTATTCTTAAACATACAAATGGTTGGAGGTATCTCTGTCGATATCGAAGATTGTCCAGCGACCTCACCTCCAACGGCCGCACTGGCTAGTTTTCCGGGGGTGGCAACGGGTATCGACGCCGCGGAGAGGGCGACCGGCTTACACGAGGAGCGGGTGGTGGTGTCAAGCTGCGATCGGATGCTGGAGAACGGTTCCGTAGCGGCTCCGGGTGCTGGTGAGGCAAGCTTCCTAAATATGTGTGCGAGGGCGAATATGTTTCGCCCAGAGGAGCGCGGTACCGCCTAGACATCGTCGATCGGTCGAACCTCGGTGGTTGGCGGCGATTGCAGTACCTGGCAATGTGACCCAAGTCGCCACAGCTATAGCACACAGGTAAACGACGATCGATGAACTGCCCTTCGAAGCGCTCAGCCGTGGGGGGTCGTGTAGCAGAGCGGAGCGGCTGAGCCTGCTGCACAGGAGGAACGGTCGGTCTGCGTGCAAACCTGCTGGGGCGAGGGTGTCCTGCTGGTCGGCGTTCGGGCGTAAATGTGTCCTCACGTGGCCATGGAGCACCTCTGTGGTTGACGTCTGTGACACATACCGCCGGTTGCCAGGAAGCGCAGGGTGCGGCAGGCGCCATGTGTTGCGGGTAACAAGCGTCAGGTTGTCGTATGACGTCGCGCGCAAGTTCCTGGTGCCGCAGCAGTTCTTCACGCACGATCTGCCGTATAGTAGACGAAAGATCGGCAGACGGGCTCTCATCGACGCTGGCAATGGTTGTCACATTCGCCAGGCGTCCAAACTTTGGCACAATGCGACGTGTTTTCAACGTCTCAAACGTACGGCAATGACGCACGACATCTGAGACGGAATCAACGTGTTCCCGACTTATGAGGAAATTGTACACATCTTCTGCAATTCCTTTGAGGAGATGTCCGACTCGGTCTTCCTCGGACATCTGCGGATTTATGATTTTGCACAGCTTGAGGATTTCCTCTATGTATATAGTGCATGTTTCTCCAGGAGCTTGAGCTCTTTGAGCAAGTGTTTTCTCGGCGCGTTTCTGTTTGGCGTGGGTGTCGCCAAAACACTTCTTAATTTCCTCAACAAAGTGCTCCCACGTTGTTAGGGAGTCTTCGTGGTTTTCATACCACATCAACGCTGTCTCACTCAGAAAGAGTGCAACATATTCAAGCTGAGTGACAGAATCCCAACGGTTGTAGCGGCTAACCCTTGCGTAGTGCATCAGCCACTCGTCGACGTCTTCGCCCACTTTTCCCGCGAACGAGCGTGGTTCCATGTAGTGCCGCAAAGGTCCAACTGGCGCTGACCTTTGAGAAGGTGAAACTATAGCTGGCATTTGTCCACCTCCGTCCTGAGCCATAGGGAAGGTCGTTGGCAAGAGACCGGCAAGACGACGGCTCCGGCGAAGTTCTAGATGTTGCGACTCCGTGGTACGTTCTGTCGTACCCCGCACCTCCACCACTCTGTTACGCCCACAAAAGGCGTTACTTTGAAGCCGGGTAGAGCTAGGAGCGACGGCCTTGGTCAACTGAGCGCCTGTCGAGACTCAGCCAGCCAGCCACACGTCGTCGTCCTCGTTCACTACCCTTCGGTGCCCCCACATACTGTTTGTTGAGGCGTGAACCCACTATGCACCTAAGCGCGTCACATTCGTGAACCCACTATGCACCTAAGAGCGTCACAATATTATACGTTTTTCAGCTTAGATATTAAGAGTAGTAATAAAACATTAGTGGTTGGTTTGGAGAACGATCTGCAGCTGAAAACTCGTCCTCCAGCATGTCAAAATGCGAGTATAGGTTCTGCATGAAGCTCTCTGCACCTATACTACAAATTACTTTACATCCTCAAAAGTGAATAACGGTGCAAATCTATAACTCGCACCCTAACACCCAAAAGGGTGTAAGAGTGCGTTCTAGATCGAATTACGCCCTTTCAGAGGGCCGCTCTTAGGCGCCCTTTTCTGCGGCTACTGTCGGCGTTGTCCCTCGTAACCGAGCGAACGAGCACAGCGAATGATGAAAGCGAACGCAGAGCGCAGTGGGAGATGAAAGACTGCGATAGAGAAGAGAGCGCGAAGAGGAAATCGGTGGAGCAGGGTGCAGCGGAACCATGAGGCGGAAAGCGGAGGAGGAGGGTATGGCGAAAGCATTAGTAGAAAAGCTTAGTGCCCTATCACTCTCTGAAGAAGGATGACCAGCGAAGCTGTGTATGTGGGCCCCTTAATAGCGAACTGCACCTCCGCCGCGGGTCGGCCCGGCATTGCACTATCTCCGGGATCGGCTCACGTATGGGGAGTTTTTTTACACACAACGACACGAAAATTTCCTTGGACAGTAGAGGTACACAGCTTCGCTGCAGAAAGCGTAGTGCGGCGCGAGACGGGCTTTGCGGCGACAATGCCTACGAGATGGCGCCAGAGTAGCGCGCGTCGTCTGTACGGAAACAAAAGCGCTGCATGAGCGGAGGTCTGCGTGCGACAGCTACTGTGAATCGCGCCCATGCGTCACGATTAGCGAGGCAGTCGCACCACACTTCGCTCCGCTTGCAACTTGCCGCACGAGACAGATTGTCCGCGCCAGCCAATATATCGCAAAATGAAAACACGTATAGAGCTGCGCTCAAATTTCGCATTAGGTAGTATCTTAATCGTCGGTGAAATTTTTCTACGTTTAAGGACGTAAATTATTTTGCACTGTAAATTACATTTCAAGATACCAGCATAGCATATATATGTTGACAATTGCAGGGCAAGGTGCGACCCTTTAATCTACATCGTGAAAAAAAAATGAGTGAGAACGTATGACATTTTTAGTAACATTGTATACCCTTTTTTGTTTTCTTCTGCCTTGTATTTTTCACGTTTTCTGCAGTTTGACTAATATTATATTTTACCCGTCATTAAAAAAAATGACTTATTTCACTCCCATATGAGAGTATCCTCTCATGACCGCAACTTTTAGCATGCATGAAATAGTCAAACGCTGGGACGGAGTTGTAACACACCGTACACGCTTACTAGGCAACCACGGAAAATTTGAGAAAGGACGAGACATCCGGCACTAACGCAACATATCCATGCATCGGCTGTATACCAGTATATACGTAGTATATAGCCATGCTCAGAATGGCACTACTCACGCGCAGAGCAGCTGCAACCTTTTTTTTTTCAGAAGTTAAGATTAACACATGCGTATGATATCTGCATACAGTGACGCGAGTGCATGGTGAAGCGGCACACAAGTGCTAGTTGAGGATATTAAATAAACGAACAAATATTATTTCGCTCAGGTTATTGATGACTGATTTATCACTTGACCGAGCGCGTCGAGATCAATTCTGTTAAAACCAAGAGAAACTTAAAACAAAAACCATAAAAAATCGAAGAATCTGTACTTTCTAACGAAGGAAATTTTCTGCAGTAAATATAGTAATCTTTAGATGTTTCTTCGTTTCTTTTACGCTTACGTTTACTAAGCCCGAGAGTGAGGGATCGAATCCCGGCCGCGGCGGCCGCATTTCGATGGGAGTGGAATGCAAGAACGCCCGTGTACCGTACATTGGCTGCACGACAAAGAACCCAAGGTGGGCTAAATTAATGCGGAATCCCTCACTACGGCGTGCCTCCTAATCAAATCGCGGTTTTGTCACGTAAAGCCCCGGAATTTATTTATTTATTTTATTTACACTTACTTTTTTACAGTCTACAGGCGGTCATACACTGAGCTCGAAGCCCTGAATCCCTTCTTTTTCAGGGTTTTTGTTGTGCTCACAGGGTTCGACGGGATTCGCGTGGCGCGGGCTCCTTCCCCACGCAGGACAATATTTACCCCTAAAAGGGACGCTAAAGCGAAACAATAAATCAGTTTAGCCTAATAAAGCATTGTTTGAGAACTCTGCAGGCAGTCATTTCAAAATAATAGTTTGATTATTAGATGAGAAAATTAAGGTCGAAGTATCAGTATTTGAATTTCGCGCCGAAACCCCCGATGCCGGTACGTCAGTGTGACGTCAGGGATGCGAAAGTATGTTTTCGCATTTGGGCCGCGTTGGCTGAGTAAAGGTTCCCGAAACTTGCCATGTTTAATATTTGGTTCCTTTAGAACACAATGTCGTCAACCTGTACCGCTATATACTTAAGTAGGCCCTAGAAGATGCCATCAAAATCCATGACGTCACAGCGACCATGTGTGGTAACTTCAAGGAGTCGTCGCCACTCGGCTTTCGTTCTTGCGCTTTTTCTGGCTTACCAACCGCCTTATTGTGGTAAGAGTGGTCTTTGTGGCCTCGTTGAAAGATAATTTACTGATGCAGAAGAAACCATTTTTTTTCTCTTTAGTGTCCCTTTAAGAAAGCTCAGCGTCCGACCCGGGGACGCCTGTACCCATTTCGATAACCGGTGGGTAACCGGCGGCAGCGTGGTTTCGAACCTACGACCTCCCGTAGCTGAAGCGGACACTCAGCCGCGAGGCCGCGACTGCCACATGTCTGTCGCTGTCCAAGTGTCAACGCGGAACGAAAAAAATAAAAAGACCCATAAATCAAGCTGTCACTTTTTGCAGTCGGAGGCTTGCACGTGATAAAAGGCAAGCCGTCGCCGATCACGTCTGCTCTATTGCGATTAGTAATCATGCATTTCGTACGTAAACCCGCGAGCTAAACTATCTACCACCTCACAAGTTGGGTGCAGCACTGCCGAAGGTACGAGGCATACAAGGGCAAAATCCTTGCGCAGCGGAATGTAGTTCCGGGCATAAATATCGGGTAAATGGCAGGATTAGAGTTTTGTTTTTGCTTCCTGCGTGGCATGTTGCACGTGTTAGGACCTTTGTGCATGCACGCCGCATATACTGGTAATTCAGCAGCCGCTGGGTAGACGACGTGGCGCGGATGAACACATCTAGACGGGCATTTGGCCTTCTTATTGTGTAAGTCCGGCAGCTTCCACAGTGCTGCAAACTAATTGTGAGATGCAGTATGCACGAAGTATAGGCTCGACAATAAAGAGAGAGAGAGAGAGAGAGAGAGAGAGAGAGAGAACTGAATTTATTTGTTATTCAGGCGCATGAACATAAATTTACGGGCGCGCTAGAAAGTCCGCAATGACTCGTTTGGAACGCAGAATCCGGATTTGATCGCGGAATCCTTGGTGTGTCTGCTTTTGCTCAGTTGAGTTCTTGTGTTGTATGGAGGCAACGTTTCCTACCGAATCGAATTAGTCGCAGCTGCCTTTCGTCTGCTGTGCTTCTGTTCATTTGCGATTTCGTACTTCGAAAAAAAAAATAGAAACGACCACATGCAGCAAGGACTTCCCCTGACGTGCGCAAGCACACACGCAAATGCCATTAGTATTCCATTCCCCGAAAGGTTAAATAAAAGCTGGCCCGACGTCAGAATGCCAGCGAACGTATTTCGCTCTTTTAGACAGCAGATATCATTTGCGGCTTCGCGTTTGGAGATTTATTCTTCGAATGGTTTTCGTACATCCGCGATCTTTGAATATTGTTAAAGCTCGCCTCCGGAATGAACATTCGTGTCATGCGGCCGAAAAACGACGAGGCGTGCTTAGAACTATCTCTCGGGCAGCGAAGGTCATTTCGGACGCTTCGGAATGACCCTCCTCAGACTCCCAATCGGCCTGTCGCATTTACGTCCTTCAAAAGCCCTTCACATCCTTGAAGGCACCACAAGGTCGCTGCCACTTATCGCCCTCGTCTGGACTCCGAGGCCACGAGCCTTTCGGCGAAAATCAGCAAGCACGCGGGCACCGCACTGGGAGAACGCCGAGGTGACCGGCGTGGTCCCAGTGCTTCCACGATATCACATAATACTCCAGCACTATTGCCTCGCCCCCCCTCCCCCCACCACTCTGCGTCACTCTTTTACCCGAGCAGATGTCATCACTTGGCGAGTGGCTACAGCGACAAACTAACACATACCCCCACTTCTCTCTTTATTACCCCCATGCTACCGACTATTCACGCACGCACGCACGCACGCACGCACGCACACACACACACACGCACACACACACACACACGCACACACACACACACACACACACACACACACACACACACACTAGCCGAATCTATGTACCCTTTCAGGAGCCTTTTCCTGTTACACCCCGTCCTGGCGGACGGCACTCTCAGGAAGGCACCTGAGAAAGAGAGCGCTTGTGACTAATGTTAGGGAACTGCTTGTCGTACACTCAATTCCCCTTACAGGAGTTCTGGCAGTCTCCAATAAAGTACATTTACTCCCCTTGTATCCAAGTATACTCAACGTACTCTTTTTGTGAATTTTTTTTTCGTGTTATCGCCAACTTCTACCCCGCTTCCCACTCTCTCATCGTGTCCTGACTTTGTTCAGAGAAAAGTTGCCAGGATCACAGTATAGGAAAAGCTTGCGCCGATTTAATCTATTTCCTTTTTCTTACCGCTTCGCCCTTTCCCAGTGTAAGATCGCAAACCGAGTGCAACCTGGTTAAACTCCCTGCCTTTGCTTCTCTCTCTCTCTCTGCACCGTTATGAGACTTATCCTGTCCCTCAACAATTATCACCTATCATGCGTGCCTTTCCGTTGACTTAAGCTTAGCGCTTCCGCGGTACTTTCAAGTGTTAACTGCCGAGCGGCACAGCGTCTCATGTATGACAGTATAATAATAATAATAATAATAATAATAATAATAATAATAATAATAATAATAATAATAATAATATTAACAACAATAATAATAATCAGCCTATCTTTGTGCCCACAGCAGGACGTATGGTTCTCCCAGCGATCTCTAGTTACCCCTGTCTTGCGCTTGCCGATTCCAAACCCTTGCGCCTGCAAAATTCTTAACCCCACCTAATTTTCCACCGTCCTCGACTGCGCTTCCATTCACCTGGCATCGAGTGTGCCTCATGTAGCGCGCCGCCGTGCAGGGTGGTGACAACTTTGGCCTGCGCCGCGCCGCCGTTTTGTTCCGCGGTCGCCATATTCGGACGAGTCGCTTGCTTTTGTTTGTAGGATTATTCTTAAAGCGTCCGGCACGCCGCATTATCAGTTTTTCTGTGACGTGAGATGCGACCAGATTGATCTCGATTGATCCGGGTTCCAGAATTTTGTCGTTGTCTTTAGTATGTTACCTCGAAGTTTCTTTACCAGCTTTAAATTGAGTTCGGCCGAGAGCGGCGGGCATCCTGTTCATCGATGACAGCCGAGCACGTTTGCTGCTATCGCCACCGCGAAGTTGTGCTACCCACCGTGGTTGCTCAGTGGCTATGGTGTTGGGCTGCTGAGCACGGAGGTCACGGGATCCAATCCCGGCCATGGCGGCCGCATTTAGATGAGGGCGAAATGCGAAAACACCCATGTACTTAGATTTAGGTGCACGTTAAAGAACCCCAGGTGGTCCAAATTTCCGGAGTCTCTCACTACGGCGTGCCTCATAATCAGAGAGTGGTTTTGGCACGTAAAACCCCATAATTTCATTCTTTAAGTTGTGCGGTTCATGGTGGGCGCAAGTCAGCCTAATAAAGTGTTTCTTTCAATAATGTTTTTGTTCTCCTATTTGTTTGCGTGTGCACGACATTAGGCGCAAAGTGACTTTCTTTGCCTCTGACATTAGCGAGTAAATGTGCAAGACTTTTATACACCCGAATTTGCTGGCGCTAGCTCACGCTAACGAAGAATATCGGCCGACGCTCCTTTGCCCGCCGTATCTGCGCTCGCCCCAATATGGCGGTCACGAAGGGAATGTCTCCACCCTACACGGCGGCGCGCTACATCGAGGCACCCATCTTGGCATCCATCTTGTAACTGTAATGGTCCACCGGTGACCTGCCCTACGCATTACATGGCCTGCTCAGCTCTCCATTTTGTACTCATAATGTCAACTATAAAATATCGGCTATTCCTGTTTCCTCTATAATCGACACCGCTCTCTTCGTGACGGTTAATGTTACGTCTAACATATTTCGTTCCACCGCTCTTTGCGCTGTCCTCACTTGTTCTCGAGCTTCTTTCTTAACCTACAAGTTACTGCCCCATGTGTTATAGCACCGGTAGAATGCAATGAGTGTACAATTTTGTTTTCAACGACAGTGGTAAGCTCCTAGTCAGGATTTGGCAATGCCTGCCGTATGCACTCCAACCTATTTTTATTATTCTGTAAGTTTCCTTCTCACCATCAGGGTCCCCTGTGAATAATTGCCCTAGACAAACGTACTCCTGCACAGAATCTAGAGGACTCGCGATCATGAATTCGCGTTTCCTTGCCAGGATACTGAACATTACCTCTGCCTTCTACATACTAATATTCAACCCTACTCTTACTCTTTTTGAGGTTGAAGTCCTGAATCAGCTGTTGCAATTTATCCCTATAGTTGCAGAACAGGACAGTGTCCTCTGGAAATGGAAGGTTGTTGGGATATTCGTCGTTATTCATAATTCCTAAGCTTTTGGACTCCGAAGATTTCTTCAATCAGGTAATTGAGAAATCTGCAGAGTACAGTCAACCTCTCTATATGGCTTTCATCTATTATGAAAAGGCATTGGATTCAGTACTGATACCAGCAGTCAGAGAGGCATTGCAAAATCAAGGAGTACAGGCGGCATGCGTGAATAACCTAAGAAATATCTACAAAGATTCTATGCAGCTACTTTGCTTATTCTCCAAAAGAAAAAGTAGAAAATCCCTATCAACAGTCAGACAAGGAGACACAATCTCTCCAATGCTATTCACTGCATGCTTGGAAGAAGTATTTGAGCTTTGGACACGAAAGTATAGCGAACACTGAATAATAACGAGCATTGTTGCGGGATAAGATAAGCCCTAAAGAGTATAAGCTTCTTTTTTTTTTAAATGCGACGCATTTCTTTGCCTAATCGGAGCCAAGGTGAAACCTGAAGTCGTCCAAGGTCACAGAGTTTGTCGCCGATGCGCTCGCACCCCCATGCGCCCACTCGCTGCCTCCTCGCCCGACGTATTACGCGCATGCGCGCGCTCTCAGACGTTCCCACTTCTCTCACACCGCTACTGGCTTGGCGCCTCCCCTCCTTGCTCCACTTGCTGGTACGGGTGTGCGCGCCACAAACAGGCGTGGCTCGGTTGGGCTGGCTGCGCTATGTTGCGCGTAGGCCTCTGCTTGCAGACACGACAATGAACCCTCGAAAGTATCGAGCGTGCGTAAGAGTGCAAAGGCTCTGCATAGACTACAGAGGTACGCGATGCACACACAAGTCGCGAGGCAGGAGGCGAAACGACGGGCCGGCGAGATACGCGAGCGCCGGTGGAGCACGAGCAACAGTAGAAGCGACGTACGGCTGAAGAACAGCCGCACGCCAAGGGAACGGCCGCTGAACATGGCCGCCAAGCCCAAGCGGCGCCGATTGGAGGACCGCCACTTGCGGGACGCAGACGCGTACTTTCAAAAGCACTTTGTCGAAGACCAATTTGATGCGGCGCCTCCGACTAACTTTGATGGGGATCGCAAGTCGTCAGGGTGTTGCGGCCCGCGCATATGGCGGTCCTGGGAGGACATGAGTTCGTTCTGGCTTTGCGCCAGGTGAAGGGCTCCGCATTGACTTAGATAATCATCGAGGGTGATTTCTAACATAACTTTTATTGTTTCAGAGTGCAACATCCCCGCGACCCTCGTGGCCGGGGGACTAAAGGAGAAGTTACATTGACTCAGTGGCTATTAGGCCTGGTCTATGCGGCTTTTGTTACTTCGAACTTGTCCCACAAAAACCACGACAGTGCTGACTATTTGACTGTGTTCCAATGCTCCGCCGTAAACGGCTAAATAGACAGCTTGAAGAACAGCGGCCGTCTTATGTTCACTTCCAATTCTGACGAAGCCAGTCAAAAAGGTCAGTTTAGCGAAGACAACATCGAAGTGAACAATGACGCAGGGCACTTTCCTGTCCAAACAAGATGGCGGCTTTGCAAAGTTCTTGAAAACTAGACCGGCGGTTGCGCCAGCGCACAACCAAACGTGTTCGCTTAATGTCAACTGTACGTCGTGGTTTTCGTAAGTTCGCGCACGCAAAGCGTTAAAATACAGCTACAACACGACCTTCTTTAGCCGTTTATTGTCGTCGCGGGGCGGCGTCGGGCCGCAGACACGTCTTTCAAATGTGGTTCGTTATTTCGGTTCGAAGCAATCACCTCAGCAGTCGAAACAGAGTGTCTTCGATGCTGGCTATATAATTGGAAAACACCCGACATGTGACCCGGACAAAGTTTGTTTGGCTATCGCGTCACGCTGCGCATGACATTCATTTTTCGAGTGCAGTAAACAGGTTAAATATAGATTGGTTTGAGTTTGTCGCAATTCAGTAAAACGCCGAAGCAAGCAGAGGGTCGGAGAGGGGGCGTTGTCTGCAGGCGCGAGTCGCCATAATTAGTATACGCGCAGTCCCGCAACAACATCGCTCACGCGTACCCAAAGGTCAAGAACCTTTCAAACGCCGTGGGATCGAACTTTGTCCGGCACGTACAATAAATCGGCTTCTTAGACCTGACAGCCCTTTAACGGTTCTGTACTCACCGCAGCAGAAGCGAAAAGAAAGTGAGCGTGACAACAATAACACCAAGAAAGGGGTCGTCGCGATCGACAGAGTATACAAAAAGCGGGGCACCGATAAAAAAAAAAGTCCCTGTAGCGGCGAATCGAAGCAACAACGCCGGCGGGGACTTCATAGATGGCGTGCGAGTGGGTTACTGAGGAAAAAGAGGGAGCGACAGAGGTAAAGATAAAAATGCTCGTTCGGCTCCCTTTCCACGCGCTTGGGCGTGTAGTCACGCCAGGCTGGCATTGTCCACAGACGTTGTCGACGACGACGCCTACAATTGGTGCTCGTCACGCCACCTGGCGGGCGTACACCCGGGTAAACATTATCGTCTGCTTGCTTTCGAAGGTGACTGCACGAGCGTTGGGCAGGCGACGCGCATTGTCGCTGGAGGCACTGAATGTATGCAGCGAGTGCCTATTTATGCCAGTGTTGGGTACATATGAGTGGGTGGAGGAGGGGGAGTTGTGATGGGCGACTCCGTGGCGCTTCGTACAGAGCGCCGCACTAAAGGTCACGCGACCGCTGTTGAGAGTTGCGCGGATCCACTGTGACAAAGGGTAGCGGCTGGAGAATGCGAAAGCACCGTTGAATTAAAGGGCACTGCAAGCACCGACGTTAGCGGGGTTACTAAAGCTGCTCGGAAGATGTGTACCAGGAAGCCCAAATGTCGTGACATGTTCACCACTAAGCTGGATATAACGGACAACATCCTAGCGATTCCCTCCGCCCTCCCCATTTCCATCGCTTTTCTTTTCATAAGTATTTCATCTACCACTTTCTGTCATTAATATGGTTTACTGTTCACCGTCTCTAGCTCACGGACTCATCGAATGGTCGTTTCCCCTATATCTGGCAAAAGTGTGTGTGACAGTGACCGAACTATATCTGTTGCAAGAATAAGTGACATTCAGTCACGATAAGGAAGCAGAGTAGAACTACTGAACCCTGCTATTCTCGGTAGGCAGTTTGAATGTCGTGTTATACAATGTATTCAATGTATTTTGAAGCATTCTGGAACGGCCAGGTAATCATTCGGGATTCAATTCAATGACATCTGACCTCAGCCGACAAAACTGCTCCAGTCGTGAACGAGAAGTTCAGCGGGCCGCCGGTCAACGACATTGCACGTAGGAACTTAGAAAGCTTGAGATGGGGCGCCTGATTGCGCAGGTTGCTTCACGAAGAAAAAGAGAGAGAGAATCGAGAGAGAAAAGGGTAAGAAAGGCTGGGAGGGACAACCAGACGAAACTTTGGTTTGCTATCTTACACAGGGGGAAGGGGACATTTAAGTGCGATGTCTTAATCTAGGTTGTCAAAATACATACTTTCGGAATGCGAGAAATGTCAGCATACGATTAGTATAAACATAGGTAATAGTTCATCTATCAATAATGATGACATTGTATATTAAAGGAACCAAACGCGAACCAAATGAGCTTTGACAGCTTTGACAGTTTCACCGAATACGGATAAGCGGCAACGAAGTCCTACTGTATACCAAACGACGCCCGTTTATCTCGTATTTCTTTTTTCTTTTTCAGTTATGCGCATCTTCGTCCGAACCGCTCGCCAAGAAAAAAAAAGCACGCGATCTCTTGCTTTCGGCGTTGATTGCACAGGCGTCACAAACACAGATGAAATAAGATGAGAATATGAAAGGAAAGGAGTAGGGCAGATGGCTGTATTTGCACAACACATCCGCGCTTCTTGGCGTTCAGCAGGGTGGAGGGGGGGGTCATGAAAATGGGGGCACGGTCGGCCTAAAGGTCGCGCGAGAGGCCGTCGGATGCCGGCATAAGAGGCTCTCTTTCGCGCCGCGCATTCATTAAGCGTGGCCTCCGACGGCACCACGCGGCGCCCGCGTAGGCGCGCGAATGAGTATCACGGTCGCCATTAGACGCGGGCGCCCCCTGCTGTGGCCAGCCGCAGCAGCCGCGCATTGACGTCATCGCGGGTGGATCGTGGAAGCTCGCGCCGCACGCCGTGGCGAGCCGGATATCTGCACCGAACAGTGTGTCCGTATCATATACAGCTTTCTTTAATCACGTGCGTTCTTTCAGCATTCATATTCGTTAATTTAGAGGGGATGGGCACAGAGTCACCTGCTTACGCATGAATCCTCCAATTTTTTCTTTCTATAGACAAGCTATCTATCTATCTATCTATCTATCTATCTATCTATCTATCTATCTATCTATCTATCTATCTATCTATCTATCTATCTATCTATCTATCTGTCTGTCTGTCTGTCTGTTGTCTGTGTCTGTCTGTCTGTCTGTCTGTCTGTCTAAATTGGTGCAAATAGAATTGGTCCACAAGCATTAGCTTCTTTGCGACGATACATGCCTTCACTCAACCGGAAACGCTAGGAGAAGGGATGTGTCACGCATAACACGAATAGGCTCTATATATAGCCTTATATACTACCCACCGAAGCTGTACCTGTGACCGACTCTGCTCTCTGCGAAATTTTGCAAAGGAACTACAAACGGTGTACTTAATGCAGCAAATAAACGACTCCGAGTACATAACGATTTTGTTTAAGCGACGACTTCTACATCTTCCTCTCCACGCTTCGCCGCATTTTTGCTCAGTCGGTTTCTCGCCGAGGAAAATGAACCGATTCCGGAAATGACGTTACGCTTGGGTCACGCCTATGTGTTATTGGCTCGGAGGCTCGAACGCTTATCATTGCTTCGTCCTTTAGGAGGGGTTTATACAATATAAACTGCCGCTCAGTGGAATGCCAGCGAACTTCAACAAAAGCTGGCGCCGTCTTTCACAATCACTATCGATGATTTCTACTGATTTCCTTTTTGTTTGTCTCACACGGAAAGTGACGCCAGCTCTGACGCAGGTTCGTGACGTCACGGTCTCTATAGCTTGTAGGTACACAGCGCTTATACCCGTCTAATTTCCCGTCGTCTAGTCTTTGTATGTTGACTCGTTTTTGACCTTGTCTTCTCTTACAGGCGACACAGAATATAGCGAGAGGCCAAAAAGGGCCCACGGTCCCTTTCTTGACCACATTATCTGCTCCGTGCCAATGCTCTTGAGATACAGATGTATGCGCAATTTATCAGCCTATATATATATATATTTATCCATGTCCCTGATTATTTCTTGAAAACTAATTTTGCTCTGCGCTTCCCCGATTTCTAAAGAGGTCGCCCTGCACTGCCTCGTTTGGGGTTTTACCGTAGGACCCCAATGCAAATTGGCCCACCGACCTCTTGTTAACTTCCGGTATCGGACAGAATGTCCGATTTTAGGCTCATAATGGCATTTGCAAACGTTATGTAGTGCTGGCACTATTACTTGTTTTCAAATTCCTCGCACCGTATCACAAAGTCTTCACAATGTGCTTCACGTCCTAGTACAGCCGCATTCCGCCTCCTCTTCATCGTAAGATTTTCTTTGTGGGCCAGTAGGCATTTCCTTTGTTTATGCATACACCAAGGCGTTTCCATTGTTGACCATGGGTGTGACTTGCTGTTTAATTGATACCACGTCATTACTTATCTCTTCATTAGAAATCATAATTCCCGATTTCTCTGTGCTAAAATTAAGCCTAGATATATCGCTTCATTGCCACATATACTGGCAGTTAAGTCTTCAAATCCTCTGAATTGGCCCTTAGTAGCACAACTTCTTTCGCTTACGTCATCCTAGAGACGCTCTCCTGCGCCACCTGCCCGTTACAGGGCGTAATATACATCAAAATCTAATTTACTATTTCCCAGTCGTCTTCCGATTCCATTAATATAAAGTGTAATCTGCAGTGAATATTGAGGGCATCCTTGCTTCGGCCATCGGTGAACTTCTGTTACCTATGTGTATTTTCGACCTTTCCAAGCGGTTTGTAGTCAGCTGTGCCCCTTTATAGATATTCCCCCCCGCAGCACGAAATCGACGAAATCCCCACCCACGTTATTGTGCGTGAGAATATCCCCTAGCAACTACCTCTCCACGTGGTCGTAAGCTGCCTTAATATCTAGAAAAGCATCCATAACGGTCTACTGTGAGCCATTAAAGAGTCTGTGCGCCCTGGGTTAGTGCCTTCCTGGGCAGAATACATCCTGCAGTTCCCCCAGTATATCCTTTTTCTCCACCCACTTCAACATCTCTCTCTCTCTCTCTCTCTATATATATATATATATATATATATATATATATATATATATATATATATATATATGTATACACAGCACCGACGTTAATACAACTGGTCTGTACGAGCTCATCTTATTCTTATCGCATTTGCCTTTATAGCTTAGACTAATTCTGCCTTCCCGCCATCTAATTGGATTTTTAAAAATAACTTGCTCGATGGCACTACACAGATGTGCCTTGCTCATGGGACCCAGCTGTATGATCAGCTGTATTCAGAATGTCATCAGGTCTTGCTGCCATGTTATTAGCGACATTCTCCTTTACTTTTCTTTTTCCTGATGACATTTTCTGCGTTAAATTTTGCCATCAGCCTTTTCTTTTGCTGGATCTGTCTGAGCCTGGAACACGCTTTCTTCTCGACGCCACCGTAAGTAGCGCCATCTACCGACTACCCTCAATGCTGCACATTCCCTTGTGCAGGGAGATCACCTGGTGCAGTGAGTGAGTAAGTGAGTGAGTGAGTGAGTGAGTGAGTGAGTGAGTGAGTGAGTGAGTGAGTGAGTGAGTGAGTGAGTGAGTGAGTGAGTGAGTGAGTGACGAACTTTATTGCAGGTCCGGCGAGGGACGCGAGCTCCTCGCGCACCCGGCTAGTCGAACGTTGGGACCGGCTGGTCTCCACCACGCGTGCCTCATAACGCACTCTGCAATTTCGGTGCGTGAAAGCTGAACAACTTATTTGTTTTAAAGCGAAAGCTTTACTAGCCGCGAACTTGCGATTTCGCCGTGGCCGTGCTCCGAGGAGGCACATGACGTCACACCGCGTTCCTCGTCTTTGCGTTCGCCTCCGCTCGCTTCGCCAGCTGAGTCGCATGCCTGATAACATGTCGGAGGATTGAAAAGGAGAGCTCGCGTGCGCCGCAGCCACATTTGAGGCGGCAGTAAGGACGGCGACAATTCTGATAAGCAGGAGGAGGCCTGGAATCGACGTCGGAACGAGATGAAGAGGAAACGAATCACCCAGGAAAGAGACGAACAGCGCGCCGAACGACTGGCTAAACGCCGCAACATAGCTAGACAACCAGATTAACCTGGGCTCGCAATAAAGATTAACCAAGGCTAACCATGCTATGCCTTAGCTGTCGCTACGTATATTCTGGCATAGCCGAGCTAAGCCACTGCCAATTTTTTAAACACCGGGTTCGCGAAATTTGTAACAGTAGACTGCCGAGCGAGTCAGTGCGAGTGTCGAAATGTCACGATGTCCTGCTACCACGTGATCACCCTTCGCATCGTGACGTCACGACGCGTTCACCTCCCGACGCTGCGGACCTCCCACGGGAAATCCGTGCCAAGATCACGGTCCGACCTGTACCCAGAAACGTACACCCCGAAAACAACAAGGGCAGATGACAAGCGAGAGGACAATTCCTCCTTAACGAAGCCTTGGCGAACCGCGAATGCTCAGCTTTTGTGGACGCGGCTGCATACGCGGGAAACAAAGCTTTCGCAGTGGCGGTTGTGGACGGCCGCGGATCCACAAGACATGCAGCCACAGTAATTGCAAGGAAGCCTGAACAGGCCGAACAGGTTGCAGTCGCTGTTGCGCTAACCGACGACAATCTTTGCCATATCTACAGCGACTCCATAGCCGCTATCAGAGCTTTCCAGAAGGGCACGGTCTGCGCACAGGCTCTCAGAATTGTTACAAAGAAAGAGATTAAGAACCACAATACTGGTTCCCGGCACACTTCGGACCAAAGATCGGCGACGTCCCCAACCTTAACGAGGCGGCACACGAGGCTGCGCGCGCGCTGACAGACCGCGCGGCTTCAACCGACCACTAAGAGAACAAGGACGCCCCCAGTACATACAATGAAATTACTAAGCACTACTACCTACAACGTAGAGAGTATAGCACGCCACACCGCACGCTCACTCGACCTCAAGCCCTTACACTCAGAATGCTACAAACAGACACATACCCCACGCAAAACAGACTACACCATTACATGCCTGAGCTCTACGACAAGTCTTATTGCACCGATTGCAATAGATCCCTTAACGTATATAAGTTACTCTGGCCGTGCTCGCAAGCTCACATAAACTACGAACAGGACAAGCGCAAGTTTGAAGAAGCAATCTGGAGCGAAGAACTCGCTCCCCAACTCTGGGCCGTACAGCAGGTCCACGACGCCGCCAGGAAACTCAACCTCCCGGTTCCGTCGTGGGAGACGCCCACTCCATGAGAGCCCAAAGCTCTCGTGGCCTGCAGGACCTCGAATACAGTTGATTTCCTTCCTTCCTTCCCGGGAAAAGAAACCAAAACGGATTTGTGGAAACGCTATTACAGTGAATTATTTAGGGCGCTGAAGTGCAAATTTATACGCATGCGAGCCAGGTGCGTTGCGTCTTGGTCATGTTCTCCGGGTGGGTTGTGGTAACCAAGCATTAGTATTCATTTCCCTTCAGTGGTTTCGAAGTGAAGAACGTTTAATTTCAGGTGAAAAAGGAAAAAAAAAGTAAGAATTCCATTACACCTTTAACCTCTGGTAGCACCTATTTAGTAAAGCTATACAATGACACTCACAATATAAATAAAGCCGGCCAAGTTTGATCGCGGAGAATAAACCACGATCTTTTTTCACTATAGTTTGCTTTCGGCTTTTACACAGCACGTCTTGCAATAAGATGGCCAGGGATTTCGGTAACCGCAAACAGAATACATCGAGGCTAGCTCTAGCAATATAAATCAAGCCGCGTACGTGCGGACACGAAGAATAACCATTATATTTTTCTCTCTCTCTATAGCTTGCTTTCGGTAATATAGTACAGTGTACGTCTTGCCACAAGAGGACTCGGGATACTACCGGGCAACGGGTGCTCCATCATGCATGCGTGGCTCATTAAGGTTGCTGCCAGAGCTGCCGCCGCACGAGAATTGATGGAACGCTCGTCGGTCATTCCCGCAGACGTGCAAGATGCGAGAATGAGTGAAACGCACGCGTCGTATGTGTTTTCGCGGCATTTCGTGGATATTCATGTAACCCCCCCTCACCCCAGCACACACCAGAGTTTCTGCTGCAACACGCAGCGACGTCTGTCATGCACGCCATTTTCTTTTTTCCCTTACGGTGATGTCAAAGACTCTTCCTCTTTCTCCTCCTCCTCTTATTTTATGTCCGTCGTCCACGGAGGAAGGAATTAGGCTGGGAGGGGAGTACTACGCCCCCAAGCTTCATCGCTGGCAGCTGGCAAGACAAACTCTCCGTGAAGCCATTCCATTCGCTAATTTTTCGTCGAAAAGCCGACCCATCACGTGACCTCTGAGACTCGGCGTATTGGCCGGAAATTTTTGGCTACCGGCTGTTTTTTTTTAACTGATATGCACTTGTTGGCATGCGCTCTAGTTCGGCTGCATGCTCTGCGTAACTCAGCTTGCGTAACGACAGCAATAACATACCTACCGCGTGTTCTGACGTGACGATCACGTGTTGGGTCGACTCATTTGGCTTGAATCGCGTTGTGCCATGCTCCCTTCCAGATATTTCCTTCCTCCATGCCATTGCATGATGAAGGACCCGACGTGGTGGCGTAGTGGCTAAGGTGTTGCGCCGCTAAGCCCGATGGCGCGGGATCGAATCCTGGCAGCGGTGGCAGCATTTCGACAGGTGCGAAATGAAAACAACGCCCGTGCACCGCGAATTGGGTGCATGTTAAGGAACCCCAGGTGGTCAAAATTAACCCGGAGTCCCCCACTACGGCGTGCGCCTCATAATCATATCGTGGTTTCGGCCCATGATACCCCAGAATTTAATATGTTGCTGGATTAAGGCGTCTGATGATATATATATATATATATATATATACTTCTTGCAAGAATTACTAGAGGGACCCAAGGGCTCTGCGATCAGTCATCTACACCATGGGAATGATATGGGTAATGGATGGATCTGGAGTGCTATCCTGGGCACTGTCAAATTTCGCCATATTATCGAATTCGCCATCTTGCCAGTCTTGCCAGCTCTGATTGGCCCACAGGGCTGCTACGACTTCTCTGCATGGTTCCGAAAACGCCAACATGGCGGAGTTTGATATAACGTTGCGGAATTTTATAATGTCCGGAATATAGCATGTCTGGTATAATCTTGGGGCTTGTTGCTGCAGACACTCTTGAGAAGTTTTTTATTACGCTTTGCATTTATAAGTTGCAAATGCTGCGAATGAATGCGAGTTGTTGCATAACATTTTTTCGAACATTATCAATCATGCAAAGCGCGCAAGGCCGTTTGAAGCAAGATGTTTGGGTGAATCCATGTGCTACCCAGGTAATCCGTTGACGGCTTCCGTAGGCAATGATAAAGATGATGATTTTTATCAAGATCCCCTTTGAAACGGGGCAGCGACAAACGGCCTGCTAGCTTGCTTGATCTAATCGAATGTTACTGTATCTAGCACAGTCTACCATTCCGGCTATTTTTCCTGCATCTTTCTTTCTTCTTCATTAAAAGCTCCTTCACTACATTGTGCAGGCTACCTATGTCTGTACAATATAGCAGCATAGTTCCCTCTACAATGATAATTTATAGCAAACTTCGTGGCCAGCTCGTCGAACATCAAGTTTCGTCGCCGCAGAAAGTTGTCCGCTATAGGGCAATGAATAAATGTCGGGTAACAGTCGATATCCGGCGAAGCTTGACGCCTTCGATCGCCGCTCTGCACCATTCGCAAGGCCGTCCAGCCCTCGGCACGCGCACGTGGCATTCAACGCACGCTGTCTGACGCTGAATGAGCAACGAACCGCGGCGTCCGGGACAGCGTCATTTTTCCTCGCCCCGACACCACGGGGAACGTCGAAACTGCAGCACGCCCGCCCCGTTAACTCATGCATTCGCAACCAGAGGGCGGGGCTCGCCACGGAACTTCGTCGGCTAGACGTACTCGAGCGCCGTGTTTGCTGTACCCTCATGCGAGCATATAGTCCAGATATAGGCGCAAATAGTGGTTCCATGCCATCCCATTAGGCGCGCGCTCTCGCGAAAGGGTAAACGTTAAGGTACACGTATGCGAGCCAGGTGCGTTGTGTCTTGGTCATGTTCTCCGGGTGGGTTGTGGTAACCAAGCATAGCGTGCTCTAGATGCCTGTTATGAATAATGGATGGACGGTGTTTTTTAGGAATGCTGACACATAACTTTTCCGACGTTTCATTTCTCCTGAGGTAAATTAGGATCCTAGTCCTCGAAACCCTAGATAAACATATGCTGGCAAACCGCGGAATGCCATAAATAATTTACTCTAGTTCTCCTTCAGTCAGTTTCAGTTTCGTTTGCCAGGTGCTGTATGCGTCATGACGTCACGAGCGAAAGTGTAGCCGCGTGGAGGCAAAACATCGTGACGTTTCGGCACTCGGTCCGGCTGGCTCGGTCGTCTCGCCACGCGGCCCGGTGTAATAGGCGACCGAGCCAGCTGAAGCGAAGGCCACAAGGGTCACGATATTCTGCTCTCGCGTGACCACGCTTTATGCCATGGCGTCATGACACATACAGCGCCTGAGAAACGAAACCGAAACTAGGTGATAAAGAACTATTATGGTAAATTATTTCGGGTGTTCTGTGGCTTGTCAGTATATTTACCAGGGTTTTCGAGTTCTAATGACCTTTATTCGACGGAAAATAATACTAAAGAGTCGAAAATGTAATATCAGCAACCCTTTAAAGGAAGGGAAGGAGAGGCTCTTTAATGAATAGTGGACACTAGAGAGGTATGCCTGGCAGCGCGCCTTGCATGCTATTCCAGTGAATGCGATAATAGCATCGGAAATGATGCACACAGGACACAATACACACAAAACCCACAGCATAGAGACATGAGGTACCTCTATGAAACGTTAAATAAACGTTAAAAGCGCCGTTGTAGATCGCGGGACGCATAAGCCACGGTACAAGTACACGTTGTAGCACAAAGGTGCGAACCCTGAGTTACACATTATTGTGCGGTCATTAGGACGCTTTTCCAGTCCCAGTTTCCTCTCATGTCCTCGCCTTCCTTGCGCTATTAAGGCAAATATATATATATATACGACGATCGTACTAACGATCAAATGTTCGATTTTCTGCATAATTCCTTCCCCGTGAACATGGGAGGTGTGATCATACACATGTCTGCACCGCACTCGTCTGAACGTTGCCTATACGAAATACATCTTCTCTAAAGTTGTGCGGGTAGGATTCCCACTGTGCCCCGCGTGCAATTTAGGGGAGGAGGACACTTCTAGCCCGCAATCGCAACCTATTTACCTTCATTTAAAGGGACACTGTGTTGTAACACCAGCAGCATAACTTCGCTTCGATATCTGCTTTATAGCGTTTGTGATGTCCTTAACCCATGCTGCCGCGCGCGAAACGCTTTTCAAGCGAGGTATGTTAAGAGGACCCGCCTACAGAAGATGGCGGCCAGCTCAGCATGCCTCACTGTCTTGATTTGTGCCGAGCAACGCCTGCTGTATAGGGACGCATATCTTGTTTCAAAGAAAGCGGCGCAATGTCAGCTCAGTGAGACAGAGAAACGTGACTACGAAGAAACAGCGCCGCTGCGTCAAGTGTTTTCTCTCTACGCGCGCACACCCGGAAGCCGTATCATACATCTAGCAGCTCGGGTCTCCCGTGCACCGCAGAAAACAGTTGACGGCTGCGCCTCAGTTCGCCACCATCCTCTGTAGTGACGTGTCCCGTCGTAATAGGCTGCACCTGGGCATTCAGTTCGCTACGCAACTGTGCGAAACCGTACGCGACCGTACGCAATTTGCGTTTACAAAGCGGACGCATGGTCAGTCGGTGCGATTATCAGGAGGAGAAGGAGGAAATTACATTTACATATCCCCAGCCTGCGCGGAGAGCAGCCCTCAGTCCAGGGCTCCTGCAGTGTGGCCTTTGCTGTGCTTTGGGTCCATTGTATCAGCTGTCGCTGGTCGTTCGAGTCCGAGAGCTGGCCAGCTAACACGGCCTCCCACTATTCACGTGTATGGTTGGGGATCCTACTAGTTGTACATTGGGGCAAGCCCCTGTGGCAAGTCACAGGGAGGCGTACTCATTATAGTGGGAGGGGGGGTGCATGGGTGGGGTGCATGACATTCTCGCAGCATGCCTAAATGGGGATACGCGTTTGTTTATAGTTCTCAACTGTACTCGACATGGGGGTGTACCATCACTGTGAGGCAGAAGAGTGGTATGAAAGGGCGGTTTAGTTGAAGAGGCGCCTGTTTGCCTATCCCGCTTGGGAAAGGGGAAAGAACGAGAGAAATTAGAGCATGATATGGACGTAAAATGCATGCAATGTGGATGCAGTGTGCCAAAACTTCAACATTCATTACCCGCAGTCATAGGCTTAATTCAGGTAGCGCAGCGGCATTCTCAATTAGCATACAAATTCAGTGGAGGTAATTTTCGGGGGGGGCGGGGGGCGGGTCAAAGTCGTCATGTCGTGGCGCGATTCACTTTTAGCTCAATGTCGTTAAGTGATGATGACGGTGATGGCTTGCTTGAAATTTTGTCTACTTTATGTTTAATTTATTTTTAGACATTTCCTTCATTACATTTTTACAGCTTTAAGCTGCCCCCTTAACTAGCTGGGTATCATGACTCCTTGCACGAAAGCTGAATGAAATTTTTGAATGAAATTTTATTTCAATGACCCTCCTTTATTATTATTACATCATCGGTAACGGTTTGAATTTAGCGAGATTGATGACATTCTGCAAGGATTGGTAACAGCTTCAAGTGCACACGAGATCTGGTTAAAAGGGTGATGGCTTGGGCTAGCTGGTTTTCCATTTTCGATTGTGTGGTACAGCGCGAAGCAGGGACAAGAGACGCAAGAAAAAAAAGAAAACGAGTACAAGCGCATCTGGTTAAAGCCGCGTATAGTTGGGCCCTAGACACTTCCAATTACGTAAATGATTACCACAGGCACACTGACGCAGTCTATCTACAACCACTTGCAAGTTGCAAGCAGACGCAGGCAAAACGGAAACCACTGTGACGTCGTAGTCCGTACGACCGCTTTTCAAGTCATTCGTCCACGTCTGAGGAAACCGCCAAATCGTATTTCATGTCTTCATCCCAGTGCCAGAGTAATGTTCTACTCAATGTGCCGCTTGCTGACCTCAAACATTTCATTGGACAGCGTATCAGAGGAACCAATGA
The DNA here is from genome assembly GCF_023375885.2 of Dermacentor andersoni. Taxonomy (NCBI): domain Eukaryota; kingdom Metazoa; phylum Arthropoda; class Arachnida; order Ixodida; family Ixodidae; genus Dermacentor; species Dermacentor andersoni. Next base: position 110,287,644 of record NC_092823.1, read on the forward strand.
ATGCTTATAGTGCAACCGGTGACGTCATCAGACGACACCCACACTTGAAGAGAATGAAACAGAAATAACAATAAAAAGAAAAACCGCGACCTATCACATCGATGATTGTCTTGCAACGCATTGAGATGGTGATGATAATGATGATTTTCTTAATATGGCACATACCCCCCTAGTGCGCTAGCTGCGCTTGATTTATTTTATTCCATTCGTCTTCTAGTATATATAACCCTGCATGATTTCTGTTTCTTTTCTTCACCGCTTTTAATGCAGTCGGGTTATTTATTCACTGAATCATTTTTCAAAGTGTATCACCCGCTTCTTGGCCAATCACCGTTTGTGGGTAGGTGCCATATAATCGGGGATCATAATTTTTTATTCATGTTAATTCTCTTCTTTCTGTACAGCAACAGAAACAGGAGCAAAAGCAAAAGGCTATTTAATAGCCTGACAAAGGCCTTTGCTCCAGATACATCATAACAACGAACCAGATCATCACAACAACCACCGATCGTGATGAGGAGATGATGAGGATGGCCGTAAACGTCATCTCATATAAATCAGGATGGCCACAAACAGCCACCCAACCTCTTTGTTCAGGGTGCCTTGACGGAGCTCCTTCTCCCCCGCTCCGAGCAGGGGAGGAGCTCCGTCGAGGCACCCTATCTGTGCTTGTCCCCGGAGCGCCCTCTATATCCGCTTCCGCGGCAATAACATCCCGTCATTATAACCGGGAATATTCATTGTCACAGGCAACAACACTCGACCCCTCTACCCTCTTTCCGAGCCATTGCTTTGATTTTGCGGAAGCCCCAGCGGGCGAGCTTCGCCAAGCATCATTACGCACACGCAAGAGGAGATGGTGGTTTGCCGCTAGAAGCGGTGGGCAGGAGGCGAGAAGGGGGATGGGTCAGCAACGTAGTTCTTCGTGCTTGCGGGTTAAGGCCGTGCCAACAGCAACACAGACCACAGCTGCCCGGGCGCCTCGAATAGCCTAATTGGCGTGTGCGTGCGTATTCCTTCCAGCAGACGAAGCTTATTTCTCGCCGAGCGTCTTCTCCCACAAACACGCGCCGGTGACGAGTTTCTTCTTAAGCCTTTTCTTTCTTCCTTTCTTTCTTTCTTTCTTTCTTTCTTTTCTTTTCTTTTTTTACTGTGCGTTTGTTCCAGTCGCTTTCCCTCTGCCTGCTTGCGGCTAGCTACTGAGCGTTGGTTGCTCGTTCGCTCGCGTGCCCACAAAGGACGTCTTTTGTTACGCAGGCGACATAGGGAGCCGGCCAAGGTCGGAAACGCGCGGGCGCGCAGTTTGCCGTTTTTAGCAGACGACGTGCGCTATGCGCCAGTAGACGATATGGACGCGATTGCCTTCAGCTTCTAACGGCGCCATTTATACGTGTGACGTCATTTCGCATGTAAGTGTGTTAAGTTCATCTCGTAGCATATACGGCAAATTCTTGAGCAGTGTGCAACCAGCCGCAGTCTCATCCGGACATGCAGCACCTAATTTTAATTTGCACAAACTAATAAATTACGGTAGCTTCGCGTTGGTCCGTGTTGTGTGTGGTTCTCATGCGGAACGCACCTGGACAGACGCTTGACGTCATTCCACATAAGTGTATCCCATGCAGACGATGACGCCTTGTGCGATGTGCAATCAGACGCCATTGCGGACGCGAACTGTTTTTTGTATAGAACTCAAAATGTACTGTACTTATTGTGACATTCGACGTACCTCTGTTAGAGGCACGGTTCTCGAGCACACCCACCAGCAAAACGGTGGGATGTTATTGTAAGTTATTCTTGAGCAGATATGCCTTATGCACTGCGTGCAGCAGTCGCCATGGCGAACGAGTCACCGCTTCCGTATAGTTTCTTATTCCAAACAAATCGAACTTACGATGACTTCCCATCTTTCTGTGCTGCGAGTTTCTTGAAGACTATGTTTTCTTTGGAAACTTCAGATCGATTTGTGGTTCATTGGATCTGGGTATCTGCTCATTTCCGACTCGTCAAATTAGACAATTTGAGGCCTTCTGGTGCACGTAGCAACGAAAGAAGCGTCAAAATGAAGTTTTGAACGCAAAGTTCACCAATTTAGCTTAGAGCTATCTACGAAACAACGCGCAATTAGCGCAAAAAGTGCGAAATGAAACCCACGTGCGCTCGTTCCAACTGCGCGCTCCTAAACCGGAACCGGAAGTGTCACCTTACTCAACTAAATATATGGGCAGATGCCGAAGGTTGTGCGGCCTTAACAACAAACCAGATAATACACTAATGGGCCTAAGAATGACCTCGACCTTGTACTTCTTCGATGTCAACCGCTCTTGGCTCACCTTTTTTTTTTATTTCATTGCGGGCGTAGGTGCGTATGCGGGTGACGTCTTATCGCGTACCTACACGTACAAATGATTCATCTCGAAGCAGACGACGAACGACCTTGCGCAACGTGCAAGCAGACGAAAACGCCTTCTGACGCGCGTGAACAACATTAAGGGGGCGCTGCAAGGTGCAGATTGTGGCGAAAGAAGTGTCTGCACATAGCGCGTCACATTCAGCAACAGGAGGCTATATCATGTGCGGGAACACCGGCTAAGAGATGACTGACGTTAATCACTTGTTACTTTGACAACTGGCCGTGTACATTCTCGCTCAAAGCAGACGACGTCTGGAATGGTGCGAGAACATGACGACAATCGTGCTTGCGAAAGCGAGCATACATACATTTCAGACATCAGCGCCATGTTCTGTCAACGTGGCAATTGCCTTCTTTTGCAAATTGGAGGAACGAGTCCGCATGAAAAATATGCATGCTACCGATTCGCGGTCAATAGTTTTGCGTAATTGCAATTAGCACGTCCTTGCATAATTTACTGCGTGACGAGGTGTCATTAACCTGTGCGTCTGGGTTCGAGCTCTGACGAGAACGTTCTCGGAGTAAAACTAACACCATAGTCACACAGGACACTTTCGATAGAGCCCGATCGGGATCGAATTGCTCGCTCGCGATTTGCTCTTTTGCGCAGGCTGCGGAAGGGAGCCAATCATATTTGTGAAATTCTATCCCAATCGAAAGTGTCCCGTGTGACTGGAAACAACATAATTAAATGTCACTGTGGCTAGCTGATCGGAGCATACCCAGAGACAAACCAATCACGGCGAATGCTCTCTATAATGAGAAGCATACGACTCTTATCTGGAATCTTTAAGTGCCACGTTTCTACAACTAAGTAAAAAAATGAACGCAAAAAATATGATATCGCAACTTGATATTGCATTACAAATATATTTCCATGCTGTTGTGTTGGGTTGAGTGTGAAGGTGAATTATTTTATAAGGGGCCGAAGCTGAACTGCAGCATTTTGACACGTATAGCTTACAAAGCTTTGAGGCCAGATAGGCAAATTCGGGAAAGTTCGTGGAGGGACGCGCAGACACGCTGTAGCATTAAAGAAAATGCTCTCGAGAAAAACTATGCCGACACGCTTCGTTTTTTACCTCCGTTCCCGTCTTGCGACTTGCGCAGCCGCATCGAAAAAGTAATGGTGGTCACATCAAACTGCACTGTTTACTCTCCGCATCTTATCACGGCCGTAAGATGCAAAGGCAGCGATATTTGTTGATGGACTAATTAAGATAACAGCTTCCCACTTTCTCAATATATTTAATTCAGTCGAATAAGTCCCGAATGCCGTGTTTACTCGATTTAATTAGCGTCCTCTCTTTATTCATGCGGTGGGTGGAAGGGGCGGTGGAAAGCACGATCGTATAGATGAAACCCTTGAGGCGCCGTCGCCAGTCTCCCGCACATTGCATTAAGCAGCCCACAAAGAGCACGGCGAGACGAGGCCTGTGCAATGCGAGGGCAGAAGCAGAGTGGCTGTGGTGCAACAGGTCCCCAGAGCTCAGCGGCAGCCGAATGTAGCACCAATCGATGGAACTTTACATGCCGTATTCGAAAACGTGGTGCCCATATGAAAGACGCCTTGGTTTAGGGTCACGGCTTAATTTTCACCAAGCGGTATTCTCGAACTTACACTAAGCCAAGCTATAGCGCCGCGGGAAATCCTGCATTCTGCGCCACCCGAAAGCGGCTGTCGCGTCCAGCAGTTCGACGCCATATCGACTCCGTGTCACCGCAGCGGGTAAATATCAACCGCCGACGTCATTGTCGCAGAAATGCTGACGCACGCGAAGCGAAGCCGATATGTACGCTTGCCTTGCGTGATGGGCTCGTCTTATAGGAAGGCGCGAAGCATAAGAACGGTGGTGCCCGTGAGGTCACGTGTTGGTGGCGGGCATGCTCCCTTAGTCGCAGCATGTTGCGAAACTTCGCGGCGCATTAAAAGACTCATCAGTCACGGTCAAAAACTAAACAGAACGCGATAAGTGATATGTTTTGGAAGAGGTGGCTTTCGAGGGAGCGGCTTATAACACACACATGACGCGACTGCTGCGTCAACCGAAGGGAAAGAAAATGACTCAGATAAAGCTGGCAGCTGCGGCGTACCTGCGCTAAGAACTTCCGCCACTTCCAACCGCGGGGCGCCAATTGTGCATTGCGTGAAGTACATGCGTACCTCGGCACTTCGCAGTCGATACACAACGGCGAAGTCAGTTATACGACCCTGTAGTGAGGCTATCGGGCGTATACCACACCCTAAACCAAAATTACACCCTCTGTGTTGTATCTTGCCACACAACAACAAACGTCATCTGTCTTGTCCGTATTTCCTTTCTTTAACGCTGCGAGCCCGGTACTTCCCAGTAACGAACGGGATGCGCGTTATCAGCATGACAATCATTCCCGACAGGAAAGTAGCGGGCGCGGCGTTTTCAAGAAAGGAAACGCAAGCGAGGCAGATGACGATAATCATTGTGTGGTACACCTCAAAGGGTGTACCTTTGTCTGAGAGTGCATGTACATACTCAAAATAATGGAGTACTGCCGGCTCCTTTCTGCTGGATTAATAGCTGATACAGCCCCGTTTACAACTTTATATGTGCGAGGGTTCTCTCACTGCCCGATGGAAAGTGTTTACTCTCCTATCGCCCGACCAGAGTGAAAGTACTCCTCTGGGAGAGTACGGTAATTACTGAACCTGGGGGTAAAAACATAGATCAAGCAGTTACTCTCACCAAAGGAGTTACCGGCACTACTTAGAGCGTTTACTCTGACCGAGTCCTTCGTAGGTGAGTGCGATAACTCCCCAAAAATGGAGTTAAAATGGGTCAAGCAAATACTCCCACCAAAAGAGTTGCCACCACTCCCTTTTTACTCGGAATGCTTACTCGATCTGCTTGTGCCCAATCGAAGCGAAGCCACTCCTTCGCGGGGGGAGTGCGATAATTTCCGAAAACGGTGTGAGGGCGCTAGTTACTCACCGCAAAAAAAAAAAAAAGGAATTACCGGCACTCTCTTTGTTCTGTGAGCGCACGCGAAGTCGCAGTCTATGAATAACGCCTTAAGTTCGCTTGCCTACTACTCCCCGGGGGAAGCGCAGAAACTGGCAGCCTACGCAAGAAAGTTTCGCAACATGAATAACTTATGATCTGCCGGAGTGATCTACATACGGAGCGATGCCACGGGGCCAACGAAAAAACACGCGCGGCGCTACATCCTCGAGGGTGTGGTCTCCGCGGCGAACGATGATCGAGTGTGACCTCCGCATCGTCGCGCCGGCGACACCGACGCTGGCTGACGCGACGGCGCGAGAAAAATAACGAAGTAAACGAAACAGGCTGGTGGCTCACGGCGGATGACAACGAGCCGACAATATGCGCACAAAGGCGAGGACGCCGGTCGCGAGAAGCCGCTAACCGACGCTGCCCGACCAAACCCGGAAACGTGTGGGCAGACCCTTTTGAGTCATCCAGACTCGGTCGGATCAGTGGCGAAAGGTTGGCCGGCGGCTCTTGTGCCCTTGATTGGTGTCCTACGGAGGGGCACTTGCAGAATAACGTTCGTAGTCTGTAGCGGTGGTGACGATGTTCAGAGGTGCGCGTAGGGGCAACGCAAGAACGTCAGTTCGACGTAGCCCTTGCTCGCCGTCGTCATCGTCAGTCTGTCTTATGGCCACTGCGGCGTTTCCTATAGATTCTCTATATATATTCTCTATATAGAGCTTGGAGGCTTCTCCAAGCAATATCCAGTTATTCTTCCCTCGAGTTGGCCAGCTAGATTCCTGTGCCAGCAAATATAATCTCATCACGCCACACGACGATCTGCAGTCATCTGCTGCCGCATCTATTCGTTTGGTGATAGACCACCGCGTTAGCTACACCATGGACATAATGACCTGCCAAACTCAACCTTTTGTCACTTACTTTTACCTCCCTTAATCTCCGTTCCACCGATCGTTTCGCGTATCTTTCTTTTCAACTGTTACTTCAGCCAAATTTCACGGTTGTCGTCATTATTTTCGCATTTGTTATCGTTGTCATACCCCCCTGTATCTCCGTCGTCACCTTCGACCTTGTCATCATGCCAATCTACAACGTTTTTGTTCCCTTCCCTTCCCCAATGTAATTATCATCTGGACCCCAGGCCCTGACTTAGCCCCACGTTTGCAGCAGCATAACGAAATAACCACAGAGCCACAGCGTACGACGACGATGACCTCATTATTATCAAAAGTACGGTACACAATTTTTTTAATATATGCTAGATATGCAAAGAAAAACAGATGATGGTAACTAATCGTAATATTGCTTCTGAACACGACGTTTAAAATTTATGCAGGATTACGCGCAAGTCTTAAACCAGGAGTAAAAATTGTTCCTCGGTCAGGCTACGGCTCGCAATCACGAACAGCCGGGGAACTCCAACAATCAAACCAAACTTCATCACCAGCCATGTTACAACGTTTCCAGCGCCTAATGCACTGTCACATGAATCAACAAAACATGCACCTAGAAATCAAGGGACTACTCGCCGGCGTTGACGCTGTTCATGATGCCAAGGAATACTTGAAAACTTAAATGTTACACATTGGCGTAGTATTAAAAAATGAACAAGAACAAGAACGAACATGCTTGAAGTTTCCAAAATACCAACTAAACACACGGTCGATTCATACGTCATTCTCGGCTCCGGTGACGTCACAGTCCGCGCCGGTGGCGTCACAGATTTAAACTTAGATCTTCAACAAGTGTCTATTTCTTTTGCTGCGACCAAACAAGCGTCCAGTTCAATGTCAAAACAGTATAACCTGTCAGGCTAACCGGATGTAATTTTTTTTCTGATCTTTGTCCCTTAAAATTAAGGCTAACTGGCAAAATTTCTGGCACCCTTAAAATGTTTAGCATATCATGTAGCGCCTGTAATGGCATCGCACGGGCGCTACTATGCTGCCTGCGAGGAGCGGTGTCAACGAAATTAAATCTCTTTCAGATTGCGAGCTCTAATACTGTTTTTCTCTTTTTAATAGTCTTAACGTTTGTTTACGAGTAGTAAAAAAATCTAAGGAATAATTCAGCCAGGACCATAAGCGCTGGATTGAGCAACTTTGGCGGTTGAATAGTATAGATACGGCGCAGATAAGCATTAAGCATACACATACATAAGTATATACGGAGCATCACGGCGACAGCAAAAGTTAGCCTGGAGCGTCTGCATAATTACTATCGCAATTAAAAAAAAAACGAATTCACTTCAGCATTAACGTCCAACCAACCGCTATGGAAGTTACAAACATTTGGCCTTTAAAATCCTTCTAACCGGTAATTTCTCGTGCGAAACTGTCAGTGCCAGATTCCGAACGCACTCGCATTACAGCAGACGAACGGTTCGAAGCAGACAACGCGGCCGCGCGCTCAGACTGCGTTCAGCAATGTACACTCAGAAATCACAGTAAGCAGTTCCGCCGTCGCCGCGGTTTCGCTTACTCCTCTCTGCGTCGTGAGGCCCAAATGATGGATGATCCTTCCAGCTGTCTCGTTCGAGCAGCGGTGGCGGGGACGCCAGGCGCGCCGCCATCTGGGAACAATGTCGCCGCGACTGTTTTGGTTTTCATTCTAAGCCTCTCGACGTATGCCCGCCCCTTTCGTCTCGTTCCTTTTGCGTCTTTTCGTGCTCAACATTCTTGTCGTAAACTTTCCGCTTCACCCAGACCAGCTCGCGCGTTTCTGTCGAAGTAAATACGTTGCTTCTTTCGCAACGATTCCGCGGACCTTTCTTTGCTTTTATCTGGACATCGGCGGTCGTGGTCCCGTGCGCGCTTGTGAAAAACGACGTACGAACGAGGAACATTGTGTCGGAACGCTGGCGTGCTATCCGACGCGACGCCTGACGAGGATATCATGTGCGAATAAACTGCGATGTAAGCATCATCTTGCGCTGGAATGTATAGATGCATCATGAAGATAAATGAACAGTATCAGTAGCGCCTCCGCTGCGTACGAAATAACTGCTGTGTGTAGGAGCTCCAGGGACATGAGTATGTTTAATGCGAGAGCGTTAAGGGCCCCGTGTCCCAGAAAACACGGCGTGCCGCGTCCAGCGTCAACCTTCGTTTCGGCAAAAATCATTCCGGACCGTGCATACCCAATCGAAGAGGGATATAACGAATCATTGTATATAACGAAGTAAATATACAACGTTTCTTACCAATATCAGCGCTGAACAAATATAGCTTTATAAAGTGTATCGGATATAATGAAAATATTTTGGCGTCGCATGTACCATCGTTAAAACGATATGTTCAATGCGACTCGAGATCTGGTCGTGAGAAAGCATATTTCTGACGATTGATTCAAGAACACGAAAGACTTTTCCAAAACTATATATGCATATATATACATACACACACGTCGAGGAGTTACAACATCTTGGTTCTGAGGTCGGTTAACAACTCGCATAATCACGATTATGAGAAGAGGCCCGAACGTTTGGCATTATATATTTGCGCCTAATAGAGCTCTTACGTCGGTCTTTATTTCCTCTTTTGGTGTTTCTATGATTATTGGCATTATTGGCCGTACGAGAACTTCATTCTATCCATACGAAGCCCTGTTCTTTTGGTTCAAAAGCACAGATTCAATCTCCTTAAGAGTTCCGGCTTTCTATAACATTTTCACGGCGTGAAGCGCGGCTTGACGTAAAAATAAATATGCGAAAAAGAAAGAATGCCAATTTAAGCGAATTATTTGTCTACGAACTCCAGCCAGGAGGCATAATCAGCAGGATAGGCTTTAGACATTCTTAGCCTCTCCTTGGCTGTCCGTCTGGCGATTTCTCCTACGAAACTGTCACCTGACGCGCTACCGAAGGCAGCCGCTCGACTCGCATTAGCCGACAATGTTCCGCAATACAGAGTCGTGCGTTTTAAGGCGTTTAGCTTTCTTCGCGAACTAACCGCGATTTCTTCGTGTCTAACCTAGTTTGTGGGCCGCCGATCCCGAAGATAGTGCAGTCTATCTAACACACCGATAAAAACCGTACCACTGTGCAGGGATACCACCACAGGTGGTACTGGCGGTAAAAGGAGCAATCTCGCATTCTTCCCTCGTGGCAGCTGTAACGTTTGGAGACGCTGTCGTTGGAGACGCTGCACTGAACTTGTCCGTGTAGAAGTGTTGCTCGAAATACCGGTTGGCTCCCGCGTACGGAACGGTGGCAAGGGGATCGCAGCCAATAACACACAATGCAACATAGTGCCCAAATAACCACCTCCCCACGAATGCTAAACCCACTTTTCTACAGCAGCCGGAGTTGGTTCTCTTCGTATATATATATATATATATATATATATTGCTTCTCCTAGAATCGCAGAAGAAATGATATTGCGGTTAGCGCGGCTTTGTTCTTAGAGAAATTTTGCAGCAAGATCGAGAGAGAGAGACAACTATATTCGCCATGGTGGGGAGCTAACTCGTTGTGCGGATCAAAGTAAAATCTTCATAAAATGTTTCTATTCATGCATATTACATCTCCCAGTGAAGTTTACTCACCTACAATGCATAATCAAGCAAAGAAAAGCAAGAACAGACGACAAACTGTTCCAAGGCGATCACGAATCTTGCCGTCTGTCCTCCAACTATAGCGGCCCGCTGATACTTCATACGTTTCATATAATTGTACATGCAATAACAAGTTCTCGTAGTTAAACATAACATGTTTTCGTGTCATAATAAACAGCTTTTTACGTGCTATTTTAGTACAAAATTAATCATTGTGACAGACGGAACGGTGCTTACCTGGCCCTCTGAGAACGATGCCAATCCGAAGTCACAATATACCGGCATTCCCATGCATACCATAGCGCAGCAGCGCCAGATTTCCCTCTAGGTAATATGGTGAGAAGCTCTATGTCCCGCAGGAATGGAGCTAGCCAGCGCATTGTATTATGACGTCACGAAGAGGCCAAATCCAGGGTGCCGAAATCATAACTGGTTAGTAGAAAAGTACCGTGCTAAACTGTTTAGTGCGGTCTGGTGCTTTCCGGCACTTTGTTCAAGGGCTTAGAGGGTTTGGATCTTCATTACACTCAAATAGAGAGGATGTGTCATGTAGATAAGATTCATGTTTATAAAGGAAGAGATTGTGGGGTTTTACGTGCCAAAACCACTTTCTGATTATGAGGCACGCCGTAGTGGAGGACTCCGGAAATTTCGACCTCCTGTGGTTCTTTAACGTGCACCTAAATCTAAGCACACGGGTGTTTTCGCATTTCGCCCCCATCGAAATGCGGCCGCCGTGGCCGGGATTCGATCCCGCGACTTCGTGCTCAGCAGCCCAACACCATAGCCACTGAGCAACCACGACGGGTGCTTATAAAGGAAAAGGCATACAGTAAGCAAGAATAGCAGACATTGCTGACCCTTTCTTATCGTTCGTTCTCTGCCACTTTGAACAATTATATTTGCCAGTAGAGTAGAAAACTTGGCCCAGTATCGTCTTTCAAGAACATTCACGGCAGTTGTTTACTATTGTTTTCTTCTTTTTTTCCTGCACGAAAACTATTTGGCTCAGTACTCCTTCGACGCCTGGTTAATGTACTTTAACCTCTGGACAAACTCGTTTAGCCTCTAGTTAAAGTAGTTTATCCTCTAGCTATATATAGCTAGTACTCCTTTAGGTTCCAGTTCTCATCGCTCGACTGCTTTCCAATGTCTGACGTTTTTTCCCGTTGTCTTCGTGCGTGCTGCGCGCAATTACACAGGCATACGAAGCCCCCAGTCAACATTTGCCGGAGAAACCATGCAGCTGCCCTCACGCATCGATCAGCCGGGGAACACGGGCTATGGGCGAATCGCCGACGAATCGAAGCTGGTGTTGTGCTAACCTTAGACATTTCACTCTTTATGGACGAGTGTTTCCCGAAGACAAAACAGGAGGGAAAAAAATAATATGTATATTATTATATATAAGACGGGTGGACGATAGATAGATAGATAGATAGATAGATAGATAGATAGATAGATAGATAGATAGATAGATAGATAGATAGATAGATAGATAGATAGATAGATAGATAGATAGATACAGACAGACAGACAGATAGATAGATAGATAGATAGATAGATAGATAGATAGATAGATAGATAGATAGATAGATAGATAGATAGATAGATAGATAGATAGATAGATAGATAGATAGATAGATAGATAGATAGATAGATAGATAGATAGATAGATAGATAGATAGGTGTCTTGTTTCTTGTATGGTGATGTTTCAACAATGCGAAAAGAAAAATTGATATAGCCGGTAAAGAGAAAAATACTTTGTCCTTGCAACACTAGTCATTGGCCTTGCGCTGGATGGAAACGCACGCACGCATGTACTAGTAGGACACACTGCAAAACGAGAGAAAAATGAAACTTGCTGCTATGCTCCTTCACATGAATGAACACTTTCACTGCGAAGAAATAGGCAAGGAGCTATTGAAACGGGATAGCAGTTCCCAGTTCGACCAAGTTCACAGAAATCTGCTTTTAATGAGAATCAATACGTGGCTCAAAAAAAAAGAACGCAACTTTTATGACGGTGGGACGAAGTGCAGGCCTCGAGGAGTACCCACTAAGGCCCGCAGCGGGCGCCTTCTGCCGTCAATAAGAAAGCAAGAAAGAAAGAAAGAAAGAAAGAAAGAAAGAAAGAAAGAAAGAAAGGAAGAAATCGATTACGAGTTCGTGTTCTACACAGCTTAACATTTTCAACGAACCCATCAGAGGGTCTGTCGGATACGTCGGCGCATAGATTAAGAAAAACGACAGACTGAGCGCGAGAAAATCAATACGCAATTACCCTCCGCGTGCGACTGCCATCCCGACTGGCCGGACGATCCCGCTCTCAGACAAAATAATCAGCGGCTTCAGTTTTGTCAAGGCGAGCTAATTGCAGGATAGCCACGTCGAGAGCTGCCGCATATGGACCGGCTCCCGTGTCTTTCTGACTGCCAGCGCTCCGTAAAAGGCCATAAAAAAGGAGGCAAGAGATGAATAACTGTAAAAGAACGCCGCGTAGCCCGCCAGTCGCTACCTGACTGCTGCGGTATGCAGCAGTGTCGATAGCAGACGACGCAACGCAGTAGAGGGATGGCCGTCTGCTGCTGCACACGTCCAATGGAAGCAGACGAGCGCAAACCGCAGCACAGCGCGGCGGGCGCGGCGCCTGCCGCAGTGATCCGCCGTACTGCGGCGCTCCTGCGCCACGTACTTAACGTACATTACTCCTGGCGCCTGCTATTGGACACGTCGCCAAACAACAACCTTCGATTTTGTTTGTTCGGTTCGCGCGAATCGCCCGACTCCTCCAACTCGTGCTATCTTTTCTTTTTTTCTCCTTTTAGTCATTTTTTTTTTGTTAGCGTCGACGTTCTTCTGCCACCTCATCTGACTTTTACCTGCAGCTACGACGATGTCGTCTGCTAGGAAAAAGAGAGAGAGAGAGAAAAAAAAAGCAGCACGGTCGCTGTAGTGTAATGAACTTCATCCGCGAGCCTTCGGAGAATTTGCGTTCGATACTATGGAGCGTATGCTGCCGCCCCCCCTTCTATTCGCGATTTAATGTAGCTACTTTCGGACAGCGTGGTTTATTGCCGCACTGCAAATCAATTAGAAATCCCCCTTCGCTCGGAGTCGGAGGGGAATGGCGTTCGGGTCAGTGACGTCACGTCGCCGCAGAGCGGGTTGCAGACGTCGATCGTCTGTTCGGTTTCAGCCGCGGCACGTGTAGTGTAATATCGGCTTTCGCGGCATTCCTGCCTGGAATTATGAATAACTTCGCCTTGACAGTGCATCGAAAGCACTGCATTATCGAGCTTTTCGTAGCCTGGAGTGCGGTATGCTGTATAAGTAGCATCACATGGGATTGATGCGTCATTTGGGCCTGCAAGTGTGAAAATGTTTTCTAATTAAGTATAGCGAGTTGCGCTCAGATTAACGGAGTTTAATCATAAGTATCCTCAAGAATAGAGAAAAGAAGTTTCTCGTACTTCACGGCGCGCATTGCTCTACATTGCAAATGAGTGTCTAACTATGCACCTGTGGTGAAAAATTGTGTGATGCCAACAGTGCACAGCGACAACTCGCCCACTCGCTCTATTAGGAAACGGGAATTGACCCGCAGAGGAAAGTACCGCAGTGCACATGTGACTAGTCGGTGCCTTACGCAGTTTCAAAGACAGAATATCCGGGGGGGGGGGGGGGGGGAGTACTCCCATTTAGTCGTACGATGCTCCGTAGATAATGCAGACGAACTCGCAAGCGATGTCTACACTTAGATAAGCAATAATTGTAACTTTTTCCAAACAGCTCCGGGTAGTTTGTGAGTGGTTCGAACGCATTATCAATGAAGAATACATGGAGATTATGATTTTTTATGATTATGATCTTTAATTATGATTTTTTCCCACAATGCGTTTTCAATACTATACAGCTTTTTGTTTGTTTATTCCTGCTGCGGAATCAAAAAGTAACAGACGAAACGGCTCTTTGGAACGCAGTCTGCTCGGACAGTCGACAAACCCGTAGACGAGAGTTCTGTGTGCCGGAAACTACGCGATGCAGAAACTGCAGTGTGGACCAGTTTGATTTGACCGCGCGCAACTACTAAAGCCGGCTGAAGGTGACACTTCGCACGTCTTCCTGCAGCCGACATGCAACAATGTTCTAAAAGCATTACCGTGCACTTTCGAAACACTTCCCTATCGATGGACATATAGATATGAAGGGTGATGAATTACTCTGCAGTTCATCTTAGTTGAGATGCTGCACTGTGTTAACATTTTGTGTGTGTGCTTGAGGAAAGAGAACATGAGAAGGAGAAAACACTAAGTTCCCTCAAGTACGCCCTTCAGCGTCGTCTGCACCGTACAGAGGGCGCTCGGGAAGGAAGGCACGCTGTATCGATTGCTAGAGTGAGGATGTTCGGCGGGTGCCGAGAGAGGGTAAAACTGCCGCGCTCGAGAGTAGTAGTGCTCCGAAAGAGGAAGAGTTCATAGTGGAGCTCCGCTGCAGGGTGGGGCAAAATAAGCGGCAGCAAAGAGAAGAGATAAATAGATATCAACAAGAAAAGACGGTATACGGCGGTCCGGCGGAGCAAACACTGCAATGCGCGCGTTCGTACGCAGAGCAGAGCACCCAGCCCCCCTCTGCGATCTGTGTGCGTCGCGCAATGAACTTGGGCCCCGGGGTCCCCTGCAGTCACGTGGCACGCTGACGTCGTGGGCGCCACTCTGCCTCCAGGGTATGTGGGGAGCGGACGGGGACAAGGAAGGGGGGGGGAGATCTCTAGTGACGTAAGACGGCTGTCGCGGAAGTTTCCGAGAGTGCTGCCGACGTGGCCGCTCAAACGTTTGCGCTTAGCTTTGAAAAGTGCGAAGGAAGTATGTTTACTTGACGATCGAGCCGGAAGGTCTACAGTGCCAGGAAGAAAAAAAAAAGCATCCTCTACGACCTCTGCAGATTACTGCGTACAGGCTGGACCTTCTCTGTGCAAATGTACTTTTTTGGGGGGCCAGAATCGTTGGGCCTAAACGTGAAAAAAAAAAAAATAGATTGCAGATTTGTAATGTAGCAGTACTCGAGGACCTACGATAATGCTTTAATTCCATTCACCTCCGTTGGCAGAGGGTCTGTCTGAACTACTCAGCCGCTTTTAAGCGTCATTATGCAGCAAGCCAGGGCCTCATTGAGGTTTTATAGGCGATGGCCGGAAAGTGCGCTACAGCTCAGCGCAGAGTGGCTTGTCTACTTTTCGAAGTGGCTGTAAGTTAAATCTTAGGAGTTAACTACGCTGTCTGCTGTGGCAGTTGTACGAGGCCGTATGCATAAAGTTTGCCTAAAAAAATAAACCAAAGACAACAACGCAGTGCCGTTTTCTCTGGAAACTGCATTAGCCGTCAGCTAGGCACAATGCGGGCGGCCTGCTTTTGGCAATGGATATAAGTGCAACCGTAGGCGTTAACTACGCTGTCCACTGCTGCGTCCGTACGAGACCGCATGCAGAAAATTTCATCTGCAAACAACACGGCAATCACGCTGCGCTGGAAAGTGTGGGCTTCGCGAATGTTTAGGCGTGGTACATCCTCTAGGCGAGTTAGGTGTACCGTGCTCGGGCCAATCATATTGTGTGAACGTAACATTCGCCCTACAGTCGTGACTGGTTACTAACTGGTTAATATATGGACTAATACTAATATGGACTACTGAGGTGGACGCGTCTTGTGGCAACGAAACTTTCCCAATTAATTTCATCATCATCATCATCGTCGTCGTCATCATCATCATCATCATTATCGGACTAGTTTATGTCCACTGCTGGACGAAGGCAGTGGACATCTGCAATTACCCCTGTCCTGCGCCAACTGATTCCAACTTGCGCCTGCGAATGTCCTAATTTCATCACCCCAGCTAGCTTTCCGCCGTCCTCGACTGCGCTTCCCTTCTCTTGGCACCCATTCTGTAACTCTAATGGTCCACTGGTTATCTATCCTACGCACATGGTCTGCCCAGTTCTATTTTTTTCTTTTAATATCAACAAGAATATCGGCTAAACCCGTTTGCTCTATGATCCCCACCGGTCTCTTCCTGTCTCTTAACGTTATGCGCAACATTATTCGTTCCATCACTCTTTGCGCGGTCCTCAACTTCTTCTCGAGCTTTTTTGTCAACCGCCAAGTTTCTACCGATGCCCAGGTGCACAGGTAAAATACGGTTGATTGTACACCTTTCTTTTCAATGACAGTGGTAAGCTTCCAGTCAGGATCTGGCAATGTCTGCTTCTCATGATCAATTACCTGTGGGTAATTGACCAATGTAAACATACTCCTTCACAGACTCTAGAGGCTGACTGGCGATCTTGAACTCTTGCTCCCTTGCCAGGCTATTATCTTTGTCTTCTGCATATTAATCTTCAACCCTATTCTTATTACACTTTCTCTGTTAAGGTCCTCGATCATTTGTTGCCATTTGTCCCCAGTGTTGCTGAACAGGACAATGCCATCTGCAAGCCAAAGGTTGCTGAGATAATCGCCGTTGATCCTCACTCCTACGCCTTCCCACTTTAATAGCTTGAATTAATTCACGCTTCGTTAATACGGAAATTAGGTGTTTCAATTATGTAAATACTATAAAAAGCGCAAAGCGAACTGCGGTCAATGCATTTTCTCACTTGTTATTACAAACGGTGTGTCGGGAACCTCGACTACGCCACGGCACACGTCTTCATATATTTTGATTTCAAGTCCTTTTCAAAGAAAAGGTCTATGAGTTCTTGCCCGTTCAGCCGCCATCGGTATGTGACCACAGCGGGTCTTTCTAAGCATCTCGTATCTTTCCACAAAGGAGCTCATTTGTCCCACTGCGGATGTTCTCCGAGGCAGCAGATTAGTCGGTCGATTTTCGCGATACAGAAAGTCACGCGGCCACGTAAAGGAACACGTGATAAACGTCATGAATAGTGTGACCACGTACATCGTCGAAGGAAGGAGATAGCAGTTGTCGCTGTACGATATATATGTTTGTGATGCGCACAATGTTGTCCTCCTCGTCCGCTGCAATATTGTATACTGAGGCCTCCGAAATGTACGCACAGATGCCGCCAGTCTCGGAGCCTGCGTCGCATATTGAAATGGGCAGGAAGGCAGAACGACAGAAAGCTGAGCTAGTTGGTAAGGATTCATTATGCAAAAAAAAGAGGGTTGCTAGTCGGCGTTCATGTTGTCCACTTCTCTACTCTTGTGTCCTGCCTGCACGCCTCACCTCTTTTTTTGCAGGAAGGCAGGCTACGACCCATACGGGATCGAAACTACGATAAACTGATTTTTAAAGAAAGAAGCACAAACGAAGGGAAAGCCAGAAAAAAAAGTCGTAAAGTCGTAGTGGTGGGTTTGGCACGGTCCGACTCATACCCGAAGTTGTAGATGAGGACATCGGCGTCCGTAGGTACATTTGGTGAAAACCTGCTCCACCACGATAAGAAACGTCCTCCCATTTGTTGCTTAACTATCTTCGGCGGAAAATAAATGTAAGAGCCAAAAAATACCTTGCAGATAATCACGTGGTTTCTGTCGCATTTGCGCGAGCTGATAAGCTTGCCACTCAACCTGGAAAGTCATGCCGTGTCCTGCCCAATTGATACGGCGAGCTTTGTCTACGTCCTATGCCATTTCAAGCCTCCCATCAATACCCGGACAAACATATAAAGAATAGGGCAGGCTTACCTTAGCCGCGACAACGAGGGGTTCGAGGGTAAACGCCGAGGCGGGTTCGACAGGTCCACTGGAAGTACGACAAACAAACGTCGTTAGTTTAGCGTACTTCTCCCCTACGGAATTTTTCTGATGTATGGTGTTCCAGTAAAACACACACACAAACACACACACACACACACGCACACGCACACGCACACACACACACACACACACACACACACACACACACACACACACACACACACACACACGCGCGCGCGCGCGCACGCACGCACGCACGCACGCACGCACGCACACGTTCGTACTATAAAGCTACTTGAGCAAGAAATCTTATCTCTGGATGTCCTGTTTAAGTACACCGAGAAATTGTCATGCTCGTCATTTGGGGGCCACGCCTCCAGTGGGGCAGTCGCGCGGCCATTTTGCGTGCATTCGCGGACTGCTTCCACGCTCGAAAAACAAAACAAAAGAAAAAAAAAACACACACACTTTTATGAAGCACGTGTTGAGCAACAGGAAGCTGTATCGGGAGTTTCTCATGTTGCTCTACAATTTTCCTCATTGATAGTTTTCATCTAATCATAATATTCGAGAAGCCGAATAATTAATTAAGACATTATTTAATTAGCCGGATTGCAAAAAATAATATTAATCTGAGTATCTCCAAGCGACGGCAAACAACATTGCCTTGGTTCTGTCCAGTTACGTAACATTTGCATATTTTTAGTTTGGCTCAAGTTAAGTGAAACATACAGTGTGTCTCCCCTTATGCCGTGATTGGCAGGTGCTGCTTTGTTTGGCATGGCAGCATCAAGTTTCTTTTACCCGTTACACATAACTATTCGATAGATATTCGATGAATATTCGAAAGGAGGCATATCCACACCTTGTTGCTTACTTGACAAAAAAGCGTTCAGCGCACCGCAGTACGACCACAAGTCATATTTCGCACGCTAATGCGAAGGTAATTTGGGCCTACTCAAATCAAAACACGCCGTCACGTCAGCATTTCCACTTATCACTCATTGCGGCCTCGTAGCAATTTTTTCTTTGTTATACGTCGGAACACAAGATTTTTCCTAGATTTGGATTTTTCCCCCTAGATAATCGGCACAAGGCCAAGAATTCTTAGATCTAGGGAGAATGAGTTTTTTCCCCTATGTCAGAGGAAGAGTCTTCGCCAGATTTGGATTTTTTTTTCTAAACAAGGCACGAGGCCAATGATGCCTAGATATATGCCCAGGGGACAGTCAACAGACTGTCCCCTGTACAGTCTGTTGACTATGGGACCTCCCTCTGTATGTATGTATAATCCCCATTTGTAACCTGATTATTATGCAAATAAAAAAAATAACCGAAAATAACCGAAGTGCTTCTTTAACAGCTTTATGCTTTTCGCCCGATGGCATCTTAGATATTGTGTGCTTTTTTTTTTCGAGATGTGTTTCGAAAATAGGTAGTTCAGGGCGAGAATTGCTAATAGTTGCTGCATATGGCACTTTTGTTCTATTTTTCGCTGAAAAGTTCGCGCCACGTTTGGGAAGTCATCAGACCTCGATGCTGCCTGAGCAGACTTAACAAGCCGAGCGATTTGTTTATTTCACAACGTAGTCTCTTCTTGTATGTGAATTTTGTACTCACCTGAATTCTTTCTTATTATGCTTACGATGCAGAGGACTAAACCCGGCCTTGCCGCCAGCGCTCATCTACTTTGACTGGCACTGCTCTGCCTTTAAATATATCATGTCCCACCTCTCTCTAGTAATATAACAAAAAGTACTGAAAGGTTAGTCACACTTTAGCTTTGTACGTTTCCAAGCAGCTCCCTTGGAGAATTTAAAATTGCAGAAACTGCAGCGGAAACAGCAGTTCGTCGGCGTATGCAGCAGAAATGCATCGGCGGTAGAGCACTAACACGCACTTTTATTAACCCGTGCGTTTGGTGACTTCGTTGACTAGAGCATGCGTTTCCATCAATAAATTCGCAATCACTCTTCTTGAGGCGACTTCAACTCCAGTTATTCGGCGATGTCACATGTATTCATCGGCAGAAAAATCACAACGGCATATGCAGACATCGCACCGTGCGGATTTTTTTTTATATAAGTCTGCACCATCGACGGGTGCTGATTATTGAGGTACAGAAGAAAGCATTACGGCAAGGGTAGAACTAAAAAAAAAAAAAAAACGATTGAGAGATCGCATTACTCAAAAAAAAAAAAAAAAAAACTTCCCTAGGATTGGCAGCGCTGTGTGGAGTCTACAAACAGAAACGCGAACAGAATAATATACAACCCTGCGACAACCTCCGCTTCTTTCTCTAAAGTTGATGAAGTTTTCACAAATGGCTTCTGCCGCAAAATAAATAGAAACGCGCATATACGTAAACTGATTAACCAAGCTTGCTTGCTTTATTATAACGCATCGATAACAGGTATAAAACAAAAATTGGCTTCTTTCCTTTTTTTTTTTTGGCGGGGGGGGGGGGGGCAGTGCAAGACACGTCAGCCTCAATGAAGACCGACGGCATCGAGGAGACGTCCTTTCTCTCGCGCTATCAGGCTTTCGTAGTACTGCACGCAACTGCTCGGGCAATCTGGGATGCGAGCAGTGGTTCCGTCCGTACTCTGGGCACGGACGAGGGATTCCTCGTTCGTGTGCTGCACAGGTTTGTGGTCCGGCAACAGAAAAAAAAAAGAAATGTAAGTAAGAACTAGAAAAGAAAAAGAACTAGAGGGACCGCGTACAAGTGGTCCGTCCAAGTGTGACGTCACTTTAGGAATCTGAACGAATCTTCTTTTTCCTTTCCTTTAATTTCTTTTTCTTCTTTTTGTTGTTAACTTGGTAGTATCCATCGTCTCCGTTTATTTCGGTTCACCGGCGAAGCGTGGTGGGGGCCGCCAGGCACGGACTCAAATGGATTGCGTCCGGGCGAACGCTTGCGAGCGCGGAATGAATGCATCACGCACCTTCGGCGGGGATGTATGCCCGTCTTTTTTTTTCTATCTTTACTTCTTTTTCTCTAATCTTTTACCGCGGGGGAAGTGCGTGTGTCTGTACTTGCGTATCCGTTCTTGCCTGCGCTCGTCTTCCTACCGGTTTGCGCATGTGTCCACGTGCCTGTCTGTATGTGCGTGCCTGTGCGTGCGTGCCTGTGTGCGTGTGTGTGTCTGTACGTGCGTGTATGCCTGGACGTGGTTGCGTGCTCGAGAATCCGTGTGTTCGTGTGGAACTGCGAAGGCTGCAAGGACGCCCTGTAAAGCATAATGCGCGTTGCTTCTTTCTTTTTTCCCCCCTTTAGCACCTGTAGTCGCCAACTCTCTTTTCTCACACCCCCCCACCTTTTCCTTTTTTTTTTTCGACGCAGCGGAGGTAATGTACGGCGGTCAGTGACTCGCGCGCTCTGGGTCGAGTCTTACTAATCAGCGCAAAACAAAAATGTACAAAGAAGCGAACCAGACCAGACTGCATTTAAGTTGTCTGTGCTAAAACGGAGTGCAGTACAGTCGACAGGAAAGTCCTGTTTCTCTTAGAAATGGCGGAATAAAAATACGAACTCGTACATAGCTCGGGCACGTACTCTAGCGAAAAGTGTAGCTTTATCGTGGCAGACGGAGTTGAAAACGACACCGCCCCCCCCCCCCCCCCCCCTCCCCTTTCATATCTTACTCGAGACGCACTGCTTTCGGCTTTGCCACTGAATCCAACCAATGCTGTTGCAAACCTTTACTCAGTCTCAGCGCTAGAAGTCAAGTGACCTTTCCGCGTGATCATTGAAGTACGTTACAGGCATTCGCGCTAACACCAGTGCAACGTCTGCTTTGTTGTGGTTGGTTGAAGACATCGCTGAAAAAAGAAAGCAAATAAAGCTTTTTTACTCCAAAAGGCTCCCTCGCTTTTTTTCCTTTTTTAGATGGCGGAGTCATTAGTGAAGCAAGAATGCAATTGTACCGTCACGTCACGTTTATTCCATTCGTGGCACGATAGTGTCGAGGAGCCGGAGCTTGTGGCTACGTCTTTGTTTTGCGTTCATTGACTGTTAGCTGGACTTGTTCGCAAGTTTTTGTGAGTTGAGAACAAGAACACCGGTGAAGGTGAACGACCTTGTGTTTAGATGAACCTGCTCATGGCGAACGTAACTTAATGGAATTGTAGCTAGTTAACAATATATTAGGGCTGTTCGAATAGTGAAATGTCCGAGTCGCGTACGGACACGAATGTCCAGGAAAAGCTCCATTAGAATGTCGAATCGAATGAACAATATTTTCTAATTTTCATGCGTATGGCGTAGTACATTATGCGCGGAGATAACTTAAAAGAAAAAAAAAAGGCTCATATACGTTTTTTTATACACACTACACAGTAAAGTAGCTGCCCCTGATACTATATAGATGGCTTAAATTGCGGTGAAGGCGTAACCAGCAATGCTGAGCACTTCAATCGCTATACTTCCAATCAATATTTTCCGGTACTGTTGTTATTGCGGAAGACTTGCCAATTTCTACCGACTTCGAACAAATGGAAAACATAGAAATAACAAAACAGGGAGTTGATTCACTACTCAAAAACGTTAAAGTTAGTTCCGCATCTGGTCCTGATCACATTACGAACTATATGTAAAAAAAAAAAAGCTGTGCTGCATCCGTCGCCCCATTCTTAGTAATTATTTTTCAAACATCCATCGAAGAGGAGTCCCTGCCCAAAGGTTGGAAAAGTGGTAACATAGTCCCTATATTTACGCGTAAGAGCAGCGACAGGACAATGACAAAAAAAATTGCAGACCTATTTCACTAATTAGCGTGACATGTGAGCTAATAGAGCACATAATTTATGCTAACTTAACGAGTCACCTACAGAACAACGGATCCTTTTGCCCTACACAACATGCATGGGCTTCGAAAGTATTTATCGCGAGACACTCAGCTAATGGAATTCACTCACGATATCATCAATAAATATCGGACACCAGGGAGACTGCGTATCTCTGGATTTTCAGAAAGCTTTTGATTCTGTTGCGCATAACCTTCTACTGTTAAAACATTCCGCCGTCAAAATTCCAGCATCACTGATGAAAGGGCTCGAGGCGTATTTGACTGGAGCGAGTGGTTCCTGAGGGGCTGACCTCAACAGAGGCTGAAGTTTTTTCGGGCGTTTCTTGGGCACCCTGTTACATCTGATGTTCATAAATGACACAGGGAAGCATCTTTCCAGGCACATACGCCTGTATGCTCGTGATTGTTGCACATACCACGCCATCACGTCCCTATACGGACTCAAGTATGCATTGCAAAGCGACCTTCAGACACTGTCCACGTGGTGCGACAGCTGTAGCGTGAAATTAAAGTCTACCAAGTGCAATGTCGTTCGCTTCACGAAAAGAGAGTAATGTTTGTCACAAATTACTCTCCACACACTGAAAAATTGATTGAGGTAAGCAGTTATAAGTACTTTGGCGTTGTGTTTAAAAAAAATATTTCTTAGAATGACCATATACAGAGCGTGGCGACTATATAAGGCAAGTTGTATGTTGCATTTTCTAAAATGTAATTTCCGTAGAGCCCCCCCCCCCCCCCCCCCATAAGGTAAGGGGAACACTTTATTTAACAAACATTCGTACAATCTTGCAGTGTGGTTGCTCAGCCTGGGACCCAGAAGCAAACATACGTTAGTCAAATGGAACGAAAACAAAAACGCACGGCCCGGCTCGTTATCACCAACTATGATTTCACTCAGAGAGCTCATCACAAATACGAGTTAACTTGGGATGGACACTTCTCGGGAGCCGACGGAAATAGTTACTACTTAAACTTCTTCAATATTTACACAGGCAAGGCTTTTATTTCCCCGAGGCTGTAGACTAGGGGAATAAACTGCCTGATGAAATTGTCACAGCAACGCTCTGTGTTCGAAAATTTGTTGTCAGGACATTTGTATGTTTAGTACAAAAATTTGTTTTGCTTGCGATAGAATAAGAGATCGACCTTTTCTGTCCTCGGCTTTTAATATTACCCTCAAGTGTATAAAGTTGCCTTAATCACTGTTTTATATTATTGTGTTGTATTACGTATTACGTGTATTTCTTTTGTATTTCATAGTAACCTTAAGCGTAATGTTGTGTTAATTACTGTACATTTAATATTGTGCTGTATTATGTATTAGATCTATTCTTTTGCACTGTCAATCATCTGTATTTGTACATATGCAGAATACGCTTCCCCCCTGCTCTAATGCCCAACATTGGGCACTACAGGCATGAAAGTAAATAAATAACTAAAGTATATGATAACGCACACAAATGGAAGTCTGATCAACTGAGGATCTTTGTACATCATGTTTCTATGTCTTAAATACATTGTGAATATAAAACAGCGTTAAAGAAAAATACGAGGACAGAGGAAAGGTAGACGTCGATCTTTTCTTTGTCCTCGGTATTTTCTGAGCGCGCTATTTTACAGCCACAATGCAACCTTGCCGACCGGCCAACTTGCCACACTTGTCGCCAACATATATCGATAATAATAATAAACCACTGCTGTCATGTTATTTATTTATTTATTTATTTATTTATTCGAGTATGAAGCTTGATGGGTCCGGTATGATGCGCAAGTGAAGAGAGATGGAGAGAGAGAGAGAGAGAGAGAGCATTTACTAAAATAAAATAAAACCGCAGGGTCTTTCGACGGGCCCTGGGTGCGGGTGGAGTCCTCACTCCAGAACCTCACGAGCCGGTACCGCCCGGCACTCTCACACGACCCGATCGAGCTAGTCCCGGGAGTTGAAGCTAGATAGACAGCGAGGATACGCCCACTGTTGTGTGGTTGGGTGTGGAGCTGCAGGGTTGGAGCTCATGGAGCTGTAGGGTTGGCGCTCATGAGCAACAATGACCACGTCCAAGCGGCGTGGTCATTGTTGCGGGGTGTTGTGTGGGGTTACATGGCGCGATGTACGCGTTGTGTGTGTGCGGTGGGGAAAGGTGTTTGTCTGTATAGATACCTCCACGAAACTGCTTCGGCGCGCGTGAGGGAGTCGTGCAGTGGGGTGACATTTCCTGCGCTGTAACCTGTATAGTGTTGAAGTATGTGGCGTGAAATTGTCTTGGGACCCGTTCCGGACTCTCCTCGCCACGTTTGTCTCGCTGTGAAAGAGTCTGCGCTCCATAGCCGAGAGGCGTGCGGCCTCAGGTTTCCCAGCGAGAGAGTGGTGTGTCCGGTTGTCCGTACTATCGTGGCCCCCCATTCCCTTCCCCACGTGTAGGGTAGCAAACTGGACAGGCTAACCTCCCTGCCTTTCCTTCTTCTCTCTCTCCTCTCAGGAAGGGTAAATGGCTAAAATGGAGATCGATATTAGCGAAATTCTACTAGCATCGTATAGTTACGACATGCTTCGTTCGAGTCCGTGATTATTGTGATGTGTTTTCTTCGGCGGCCCGTGATTATGGCTATGGCTATGGCCAGAAGGACACACGTACGAAACGTTTTGTTTACCAACGTTTAGACTGGTTGGCCAGCCTTCATCAAGTTCATATGCATATATATCTGGTGCGCTGTGCAAAGAGATAAGTGTGACACTGCAGCACAGCGCAATGTTTTAATGGATTTTAAACGTGGCGAGGCTGGCAATAAACTAATTGCTTGGTCTATAAAACCGAGACAACGGACTCGCAGGCTGCCTAATATAGCAAGGCATTCTTTTGAACGACAGGAAGGTGTCATTAAATAAAAACTAATGTCGCGGCGACAACGTTCACCATGCAGGCAGGATGCGCACGTGTCTCCAAATAAAAAATTAGTTGGTAGTTGGCGCCCGGGTCGTTGTATCTTTTTCGTCCCCGTCCTTGGAGCCGTAAGTGCATTTCCTATCTGTAGCCAACTACACATCGCGTGCAACGCTGTGGAGGCTAACTTTCTGTAGTGGCTGCGTTCGCACCAACAAATAGTTCGGGATTCTTGCCAGCAATCAGGTGAAACTTGTTTATTTGGAATCAGCATTAAACGAGAGGAAAAAAAGGTAACCATTGAAAAGCGAGAACTGTGTGCTTGTACGACTGCGGTAGGTTGTTTTCGATCAATTTGCTTTTAGCTATTGTTGTATTTCTTTAATTTGCAGCCCGTCGCCGGCAGCCTCACTTGCATGCTCGCATGAGCAAACGCCGTTGGCCAGGAGCGAAGCATAGACGGAACGCGCGGAGTAATACATTTTAGGTGACAGTACTACTTGCGTACGCAGTGTCGTGCGATAAGTATGAAACGAAGTATTGCTCAATTCAAGATATTACTTCACAGTAAGTGATTGGGTTGAAGTTATCTGCACTGGTGCGTTGATGTCGGGAACTAGTATCTCTGCGCCAAACCCCCTTGCTCTGCACAAGTCCGGCTATTCTGCAGCAGAATCAATCGCAATACTCTCCACGTGCATGGACCTTTCTCCTCCGAAACTCCGATAAGTGTTAAATTAAAATTAGTAAAATTATGAGGTTTTGCACATCCCAAATTAACCGCGATATGAGGCACGCCGTAGTTGCGGGGAAGTGCAGATTAATTTTGCCCGCATCCAGGGTGTCCTTTAACGTGCAACAAAAGCTAAGAGCACGAGTGTTTTTGAATTAATAATAGTGCCCTGTATTGTCGTCACCGAATCGCTAACGCTTACGAAGCGGTGTTGCGGCACGGGCAGTTAAGTATCGCATTGTTACATTAAAACCTATCCTTGCGACATTAAAGAAAAGCCGAATAACTCTTTCAGATCGTTCACAGCGGTACGCGTGTAGCGACAGAGCTCTGTCAACCTGTGGAGCAATATGCCCCGGAAATACCCGCAAGAAATAAAAAGCGAGCAAACAGAGAAGAGATAACGACAAAAAAAAAAAAAGAACAGAGTGTTATCAGCGCGCCATATCTTGGCATTTCCACGAGGCTTGATATAAGACGGGGGACCTATACGTGAGGTGTTATCCAATCAGGAGGAAGGAAGCTGATTCAAACGCCTCTCCCACCTCTCCTTCGTCCTATCTCTCCGAGGTAGTTTGTTTTGCCTTGACACACTTGGTATGGGCTAAATATTAGTCCAAATGTCATTTGTATGAACCATCTGTTACGCAAGACCGAATGAATTGCTGACGACACAACTATAATTCAGGAACTACTTTTTCATGGCGTAGGAATAACGCTACACCCCGTTGGCGCTCATTCAACTCTACGCTATATATCTACGCGGATGGTTGGCCGTCGAAACAACGCGGATGTTTAATGTAAGCCCCCGAAGGTATTGGGAAAAAAACAACAATGAAAACTACATGCGTCGCGTAAGCAACGGTCCTATTTGCAGTGGCTAGCTGATAAGACCTACTGCTCGTTCGCATAAGCCCCGCTTTCGCGAACAATGGGAAGACATGGCCGCCCTGTGTCGTCTGCTCGCCACGTTCGGTTTCATCTGCCCCGCCGTGGCGGTTGAATTGGACATGGAAACTTGTGAGTCTGTCAAGTCTGCCATTGGC
Organism: Dermacentor andersoni; assembly: GCF_023375885.2. Lineage (NCBI taxonomy): Eukaryota > Metazoa > Arthropoda > Arachnida > Ixodida > Ixodidae > Dermacentor > Dermacentor andersoni. The sequence continues at coordinate 110,314,789 of NC_092823.1, forward strand.
TTCGTGTGTGCGGTTACCTTAAGGATATAAGTGCACAATGATGTGCTTTGATAGATTTGGCTATGCGGTGGACGCCGCACGTCTACGTTGCTAATTCGACGCATATTGACTGGGGGAGGCATTGAGGGCGTATATCCAACCAACCTGCAGTCTTTCGAGTATTTTATTACAGAATGTAATACGCGATGCGGAAGCTGTGGTTAGTGCGGGTACGTAGTTCAAGAGACTTATTTAAGAAGTGCTTTCTTGCTCTTTCCTATCGTGTCTCTCCTTTCCGCACCTAACGGTGATTGTTTTGCGCAGTACGTTACAAATCCTTCAAGTTGTGACATAGTCACAACTTGAAGGATTACTAGAACTGCGCCAGTCGGGCATTGCGAAGATGACCTTAAATGTTGCCAATATTCGTGTGTCTCTGTGTTACACTCTAGTCGCAGCAAATGTCATCGCACTATATAAAGGTCAAAGACATGGCGATTATTTGTTCGTCGAAACAGGTAACCTCGCTGATAAGAGTGATACCTCTTATTTATTATTTTTTTCTGTTACCGGTCTCCTTTGACGTAAGCCGCTCTTCAGACGATGAAAAAAAGAAGGCAGGACAAATTGCGCCGTTATCAGCGAGGGTAAATTGTTCTTCAGGAAGTAATCGTGATGAATTTCAATCTTCGTTCATGGTTGCAGGAGATATTCGGAAAACTACTGAAGGAACTATACGCCGAGTGTCAGCAGACTGATGGGTCATTCAGTGAAGCAGATTAAGGAGAACGAGGGGGAGGGGGGGGAGGGGCTTGCAATGCACTACTGACACGTACGTCATAAATGGTTCTTTTTTTTTTTCGCGTGGTTTTGCGCTGTCACGTTTACGACGAAGAGACTGTATGACCTGGTAGGACGTATCGCCGTCTCGGTAATTATTGTAACGTCGATGTGCGGGATTGTCTCGACTAGTTTGAGAACGTAGAAATACTGCGTTGACTCAGTGCGATGACCACGATTATGCAATAGCTTCACCGCCAATTCTTAAACGTCTCCCCTCCTCCACCCACCAGAAAAAAGAAATCTCCCAAATATATTTAAATCGAATTTCTTAATACGCGCGCGTGTGTGGAGTTCCCCACTACGGCGTGTCTCATGATGAGATCCTGGTTTTGGCAAGTAAAACCACAGAATTTAATTGTTTTTGTGCGTGTTTGTGTTAGTACGCTCGTTTGTGCTTGTGCTTTCTATGTTGATTGCGCACGCCAATTATCGAAAAGACCTCCATTGAAGGAACGCTCCCAATACGCCGTGTTCTCTTTCTTTAATCACTGAACAAAATATAGTTTGCGCAGATGCCTTCAACACAACAGTTCACAACCCTTCAATTTTCATCGAATGAATCGATCAAACGATGCGAAGTGTTTTACTGAACAATGCGTACCAAAAAAAAAAGTGACGTCAAAACATTTGTGAGAAAACAAGGTAGCGCTAAGTACGAACTCCGTTTTTGAAGTTGGTTAGAGCAAAAACGCCAGCGTACTTTTTTTAGTATACAGCCAGAGTCCCTCTCTGGAAGGACTCCATGGTATAGCTTCAAAGGCCAATTGCAACGAAATTTCACTTTGGCTAAACTGGTTACAGATGAGTAGGAGTTGCTACTGAAGCAATCTTGGCAAAGCTACTTGTAAAATTAACAGAAACATCTGCGAGAGCGCGTTTTATGGTCACCAAGCGCAAAACCCAGTCGAGGATGACCGAGCATCAGTTTGTGTGAGGAGTCTACAGGGAATATCAAGGCGTAGAATGGACTCAAACGACGCAAATATCACTAGGGGTAGCCTTTGTCATGGAGTAACATTGAAAAGGGTGGTGATGACGACGATGTGTTCCCGCTGTGCAGTGTACATGAGTGACACCTGTCGGTCGTCTGGTCAGCAACAGGAGCTCACGCTGTTCCAGCTCCAGACCACGGGCAGCCGCTCCACACTCACGCTCCGGTCTCGACGTGCCGACTTGGCTCCGCGGTGGAACGTGTGGGACAGCTGCACGTCCAATCTACTGGTGACCAGTCCGCCGGGATCGCGGATCACCGTGGCCATCGAGGATCTGGACATGCGCGCCGACCCCAAGGAGAACTACTGCATCGACTTCCTAGACGTAACTTCGCGCTCTTCCTTTTACAAAGAGAAGCTCTCTCTGTGCCAAACACCGGGGTTTTGGCGTGGCTGGTGGGGTTTCTCACCAGCTAGGCTCAACGCGGGGCTTTGAGTATTGACGCGGCTGATTTATTCGTCACGTAGACCTCAGAACGCGTTTAATACAAGCCGTCACTCAACAAAGACATCCGTGTCCGGTGGTGGTACTTAAACCACAGTCCCCCAGGCCACAGACGCATCCTTGCGACATGACACTACCTGCCACGCCCATTCCCACGTATATATCTCGTTAGCAATGGTTCGTGCGTACGTGCGCGTCACGTCTCCTATAGCAACACCTTGCTTCTATCGTGCGAAAGCGCGCCAGATTCTCCCATCCTTCCTTCACGGCAGCCAGCGCTTCGAGACGCTGAGTGACGTAGACCGCCTTCGGCATAGGCCCAGTTTCTTTTGTGAAGTCGACTATTATTCCTTCCCATTATCCTCTGCTGGAGCTGACTGAACCCCAAGACTGCCTGTGCCTAACCTTCATATGCATGCTTCTGCAACCTCCCCCCCTCCCCCATTGTAGAACGCTCCCCCGCTCAACCTCGTCTCGAGGAAATGGATGTCAGCGCCGCGTTTTGACAGATGTGGTCACTGCTCTTCATCGGCATTCCACGGAATTTCTTGAGAAACGTAATGCCTTCTTCATTCGAGGGGTGGCGCTGCGCTCGAATCGGTAGAGTTGGAGGAAGAGCGAGTCGAGGATCGTTTGATAATACGGGCGTTTGCCTTTCGTAAAACCTCTCTCTACACCTTCTTCCCATTCTACAAGTGCATAGTTGCCAACCACGTGCGGTCTTGAAGTTCATTCTTTTTTTCTCGGTTCTCCTTTCGATCGCCAAGGTCCACCCGCTGGACTCCTTGGTGAGTCGGTTCTGCGGATCCCTGGACGCCACCTACCCCACGACGTACGCTTCGGTGGACAACCGTCTGCGCTTCAAATGGAACTTCTACACGGCCTCGCCCGACAGCAGGGGCTTTACCGTGCTACTGACGGCCTTCACGAAGCCAGGTACAGTGCCTGACGTGCTGGCTAGCTTCGGTGTTCTGCATGCGCTCACGTACATATATGGCGGTATTTCAGTGCACATCAACTGCGCGTACTTACACTGTAAAATGTGCTGCAGTAAATGACGGGAAATATCTTGGCAACTGTATTTCCAAGGACTTAACCGTCAAAATGATGGCAGGCCCTCATTTTGTAGGGTGTACACCACATCACGTACTTCACACGGCATCCAAGCGAATCGCGGTTTAATCACGAGCAATTTTTGTTCTTTTCATATGGTTTCGTAAGGTTTTTCATATGATATTCGCGACTCTTCTCTCATTGTTCAATGGCGATTAAAACGTTTTGTCGGAATGACCTCGATGGCTGGACAAGAATTATAAGAAACGTGGCCGTAAAATGATGGCTGGTTTTTACAGGGTATTATATTTCGAGCATCTACTTCACTGTATAACTTGACTTGGGCAGAAGGCCACGTTTGTACCTTGGACACTTCACTGTCTATGGGGTGAAAAGCCCGAAACCATAGACCGCCGATCTCAGTAATAACGACAAAACATAACTAATGATTTGCCCTCAGCGTGAGATAAGCCTGAGCGATGATGACTTTTACCATTTATTTCTTGTTGTTATGGCGGAGGTTAAGTAACAATTGCGCGATTTCAGATCGAAGCGGGCGGTCTGGGCAGTATATGAGCGCTACCATGTTGCAAGCGTAATCCCGGTTAGGGTGGTTATTACGGTTATCGCTGGTAACTTCCACAGTAATTCACGGTGTAGGGCGTACGTGCGCAAATGGCCTCACAAGTTACATATCGCTGTAACCTATCATGTGTCAAGCAAAAAATAACACTTTTTTAATCCCGCCGATATAGAGACAGTTACGTTCGGAACTATACTCTTCTGCGGAAGGATATCGCCTGGATACACCTCATACCTTTGTCAGTGTTGCTAGTTGGTTGAGGTGGAGTATACATCCAGTAATCGCCAACAGCACGCACTTCGCGTTTTCGTGTACCGCGGGCATTGAAATTTTTCCTCGATCAGTGAATGAAACCTATAGGACATGATAACCGAGTGACTTTTCGTTTTAGATGTAGAAAAAAATATCCGCCAAATAATCTGGAAGGATTCATATGAATGAAACTGTTCCACGGATTTTGTGTGATGCGAAGTTTTTTTTTTTTTTTACGATACAGCCGGTGTAGTGGGAAGGGAGGGTTCGTGTCTGTAAATGTGTTCAGCAATATATCCTCTTGAGTACAGTTATTCATACCGCTGTGGCTGCCGAACTCGTAAAGGTCACTTTTGTTTTCCAGTTCCGATTCGAAAGCACAATGATTTGTTTCTGTGCAGCAATGCATTGACCGGTAGTGACGTCAGGTGCAGGCGACGGAATATGTGCCTGGGTTTACACGACCAGAAAATGCGCATTACCGTACGGAAAAGCAACCTCACGATCGATCGACAAAGAAAATGAAGCACATGCAAGGCAACCATTCGTTGTATTATATGCGGCTGATGTGGTGTTCAGAAATTGGAGGGATATACTTTTAGAAGGTTCTCAGATATACTGTTTATTCGCTTATATGCGCCGGAATATCTTTTAGCAGTTCAAGGTGTCCTGCCTCGATAGCAGCAGAGTCCTTTCATACTTTGAAAAGTATTAAGTACTCTGACAGCAGTCATATACAGAGTGTCCCAGCTAACTTTAGCCAGAGTTTAAAAACACGCGAATGCCACGTAGCTGGACAGAACCAAGGTAACGTTGTTTGCCGTCACTTGGAGAGATTCGATTTTTTTTTCATTCCACCTAATTAGATAATTATTCAACTTCTCAAATATTACAATTAGATGAAAAGTGTCAATGAGAAAATTGTGGAGCGACATGAAAAACTTCCGATACAGCTTTCTGGTGCTCAATGCGTGCTACATAATTTTTTTTCGAAACGCGAAAGAAGCCCGTGAATACACGCAAAGTGCCTCGAGAGGCCAGTCGCGCGACACCCGTGTACCGTATTCAGTTTCCCCGCAACCGCTGTCGTATAATTAGCAGGGTTTCCTTGCCTTCTCACGTCAGTACCTCTCCCCCCATTTGTATGGGAACTACCTCTTTTCCTCCCTCCTTTCTACAGTTCTATCTACGTCCCCTCTGGACTCGCACGTTAGTAGAAAAGGAAGCGCTGCAGTTTCTGCAATGCTTTTGAGGGGAGTCACGGATAATTACAGCTGTCAAGAGGCTAATGATGCGACGCCCAGGGAGCTCCAGAGGGCATTGTGCACATTCGACGCGGTGGCGTCCAAACGAGTTTCTCGCGTCGCCTTTCCTCTCAGACTCGCTCCTGTCATGTATGCAATTGCTCTGAACCACCATCCGACGCGGTGTGCCAGACAGCAGCGGTGGGAAAGTCCAAGGAAGAGGCAAAGAAGGCTTCGCTTTAAAAGTGCCTGCATTAACATAAGACCGGCATGGACGGCCACGGTCATTTCCTACCTTCCTTCTTTCCATCCAACATGCCAACTCCTGGACTGAGGAGACCACCCACTGCAGAGCGGAGGAGCTACCCACGAGTTTATTTTTTCCTTTCGATGTTCCGTAAATTGTACGTAATACGTTTACGGGCGTCAAGACAAAATTTATTAGGGGTGTCGTTAACAGTGCATGACATTGCGTCAGTCCACGTGGAAACTGTGCGTTTTATAGTTTGTAGCAGAACTCCACTCCCCCCCCCCCCCCCCTTTTAACGCAGCGAAAGGTAACTGCACGACCGCTGGCTCTGCCTCGCCGTCCGACGCCCTGTTCCTGTGCGACAACGGTCGCTGCATCGACGCTAGGTGGCACTGCGACAAGCGCGACAACTGCGGCGACGCGTCGGACGAGAAAGGTTGCCGAGGTGAGCAATACCAAGCACTGCATTAAATTTGTACCGAACGTGCGAATGCCCGAAATTATGAACACGATTATATATACTCCCCGTTTTGTGGCGGGAATTCCATGTTCGAATAGTTTGATCAAACCCCCCCTTCCCCGATGCCACTATTGTGTCCTGCATGTCGGGTACCTGTGTACGCTCTGCGAGAAAAATTAAGCTATGAACGTCACGATAACATAGGCCACCGTGAAATAATAGCTGGCCCACACGTTGCCGCGGTGGTGCAGTGCAAGGTCGCGGGTTCGATCCCGGCCGCATTCCAATGACGGCGGAGTGCAAAAAGGCCTGTGTATACCATGCACTTGTAGCATGTTAAAGGGACCCAAAAGAGAAAAAAAAAAACAATTACCTTGCTGCAATACCCAAAACATTCATTCTTGCCTTGAGAGGAGGCGTGATCAGCAAGAAGAAACGCAAAAAGGAAAGACGGATGGCGCCGCCACCTTCACCCTCCCGCGACAGCTCGCTGTGACGTCATGGATTTTGAAGGAGTCTGCTCGAGCCTATCTCATCTTGTTAGTAAAATGTGAACTGCATTGTATTCAAAAAGAGCCAAACACTGAACTTAAGAAGTATCGAGAACCTTTGAGCCGCAGCGGCCTAAATTTAAAAAAAAAAAAACGCTTTGAAATTTGTGACGTCACACGGACAGTTTCGGCGCGAAATTCTGAATACTAAAGCTTGAGCTTCATTTCCTCTTCAATTAATCAAACTATTACCGTGAAATTAGCGAAAATACAGCTTCGGCAGAATGTTTCATCAGGCTATGCTGACCGAGCGTTAAAGAACTCCAGGTGGTCAGAACTAATACGGAGCCCCCGCCTACGGCGTGCCTCATCAGATCGTGGTTTTGACACGCAACACCCCGGAATTTATATTGTTCAATGTGCAACCCAATGAATGCTCAACGCATTGGGCTTCATCGTAGACTTCTTTATTTAATTCCAGATGAAGACAGCACCTTGGCGACACTGAGCATATGCGTATGCGTCGCAGTTGTCGTGGTTTCAGGGCTGTTGGTCACAGCGGTCTGGATGAAGTTTAAGAGGCCGCCGAGCCGAGGCGCTGCGATCGTCGGCGGACCAATGACTGCGTACAGCATCGCCGTTGGTCCGGACAACTCGAACAGACCGCCGTACGGTCATCAGCCGGAAAGCACAGCAGCATCAAGGTCGTCGATTAACCGTTACTAGGCTGCGCAATGTGCAACTTCATCCGCATCCGTGTGACGCCGCAGAACTTTGTGTGACTCGTGTCGAGTTGGTTCCAGACATGTCGCCGTCCAGCCAAGGGTGCGCATCATCGACGATAGCCTGGACGTCTGCTTCCTGCGTATGCCTCTAGTCGACCTGGAGGAGCTACTTGAATACTCGACGCGAGCGCTCAGGCCTAAGAGATCTGCACTTCCGCCAGCGAATCAAAATGTACCTGTGCTATTTCGAGTGCAGTCACAGCGGCAGTTTTGTCACGACGAGCTGTTTCGCAACTTCCGGAACACGAGACATTCCATTGAAACCGCCGCTGCTGTCCATGGCTATGTAAAATAAAGCGATATAGCAAACGCGCGAAATGAGTCTTGATTTACATCGCACTTGCACACGTTACAGAATGAAGTAACTGATTTTACTTCACTTAGAAATGTAAACGATTACAGTGACCAGTTACTGCTCCGAAAGTACCCGTGCAATTACTAAGAATAGATCGTACTTTTACGTAACCATTTCTCCAGCCTCTTGTTCACATCGCACGAACAGTAAATAGAACAAGCTGGCCTAGCTCTATCTACGCGCCGTATGTAGCCTTTCACGCGTTGTTCACCTTCGCTAACAATTGCTTTTCTAAATTTTGTTCGGTCATCTTCACTCGCTTTCTTGAGAGCATCAGCAGCAACACTGGAAACTCCCTTGATGTGCGCATTGGAGGGAAGGACTGTGTTCTAGCGTACGAACACCTGACGTGTAAATTGGCAAAAAAACAGGCGTCGGGAACTATTGAATGACAGTGGAAAGAGCGAAGACTTAAGAGCAACCTTTAGCTACGGGACTGCTATCTGAATACACGGGAACCACTGCACCAAATTTATCGAGATTCATTACATTCAAAAGAAAAAAAAAGTTAAAATCTAGTGACTGTAGCAAGCGTATTTTTTATTTAGGCCGTGCATACTTTTAAAAATATTGTTGAAAATCGCAAATATTCAAGAACGAGACTATTATGTTCAGAACTCGCAGTAACATATTACGATACCACAATTCTGCAAATTGCATCTATAATAGTGCACCTAAACCAGACAAAATTGATGAATTATACATGCATGACTAAAATACACCACTAACATTCTAGTGGGGCTCTTGCAGAGCCCTCACAAAATTGCACGAGGTTCACGTAAAATAAAAATCAATACATAAAATTTGTCCGCTATGTTCCAACAGATACAGTTCACAGACCTGCGATACTTGTTTTTGGTGCAGACATACGGATTTGTGAACTTTCTGTTTCTATTTAAAATTGCTAATTACTGGCAACATTTGCAAAAAAAAATTGAAACACTAAAAATCCACATTCGACTTCTAATAGTCACTAAAACCAAACTTTCTAAAATGCAGCACATTTAATCAAAAGCTGTCCAGGGGTTATCTCAGAAAAGCATTTCTGCATTTTACGTGTGTTTGGATGGGCGGAATCGGAGCTGAGCACGAGCTAAAGCTTCTTCAACTGCAAGCACAGGGGGTAATGGATCTCGCATTCGCAAGCTTCCTCGTAACTCGATTAATGTGGGCACTCTAACGTGGTGGTGCTCGTGCCAAGCAGACACGCGAAACCATCGCGAGATGCAAAACGCAGTGCCGGCAATACAGGCCGCGTGACCTCAGCTGAGCACCGGGTTTGCCCGTCTGAATAGGCGCATGCGCGAGGCGGCTTAGCTGCACTACTGCGGTTACTCTGCTGTAGCTCCCGCCGAATTGCGCAAAACTGCGTCAACCGTTACAGGTGGTTTCGCCAATAAAGCAACTGTTTACATGTAATAATGGTCCCTCAAAAAAAAAAAAAAGGGTACTATACAGTAAGCATTACTGAGGGCAAGAAGTTCACAGACGATTACGATACTCCCTAAATTTGAGCGCAGCTCTTGGCGAGACTGTCTCGCTAATCGGGAGATCGCGAGAGGCAGCGCGCGGGCGCGATCCACAGCAGCCGCTGCAGACAGACATCCGCTCATGCAGCGCTTTGTTTCCATATATGCCACGGGCGCGATCGGAGATCGCTGTTTGAAACGCACGTTCAGTTTCGCCTCGCGCGATTGGCCTAGGCCGATCGCGCGAGACCGATCGTGCATTCATGGCGCAGGTCGCTAAACGTTGGTGTGAAAGACGTTCATTGTGTGGTTGCCTTCTGCCTTTCTGTAAATAAAACTCTCTTCGAGCCGCGTTACATCAGCAGAGCAACCTGATGCGCTAACACCAGTCGACCACGGACTACCCAATGACCCAGGTAGGCAGGAAAACGGTTAGATGCAAACATAGATTAATATCTCACAGGAAGTGCGTGAAGTATCCTAAGAATGCTCACTCACTTAGGCATTAAAAGGTAACCAATGAATTAGAAAACTACCGAAAAATGTAACCGATTACAAGTAATTGTATGTGAATCTTTATGTACATCGTTATGGTTTGCATCATCTCCTAGAGGAAATGCGGCATTCGGAGCTGGTGTGCTCTGGTCTGCTACTATGCACTGGGGAAGATGGAAACTGAGTGAAAGTATGGGGATGGATAAGGAAAACGGAAGGAGCGCATACTTTTAGACAGCGGCCTCACTAGAGCCGCTCGTCTATACGCGTAGTGCGCGCCGATGGACGCGCCACTGGTAGCGGCCTTGCGCAGAACACACGGGAGAGGAGCCAGCCGCGCGCCGTAGTTTGTTGTGTCATTGATAGGGCTTCTGTCTTATTCACGTTTTCGGAGCAAGATAGGCAACACCCTTCGCATGTGTGGGGTGGCCAAAGCTTCCAGTAATGTCCAAGAAGAATTGTTGCAGGGTGGGGGGCTCAAATACCGGTGAAAACGTGCGTCATGCAGGAGCTTAAACAACGCTATCGGTGTCTTAAGACGCCAACAAAGACACCAAGGACAACATTACGCACATGTAATGCGACGTGGGATCGTTCCCCACCTGCGGCATGTTTTTTCATTCACTTTCATTGCCATTAATTTATCATTTCTTTGATTTGATCAGTAAGTACAATTTCCCCTATGTTGTCCTTGGTGTCTTTGTCGGCTTCTTACATGATTAATAAAAATTGGGCCCCTCGGTTAACCCCCTTTCCTCGCTATCGGTGTTGCCTCACAATTGCAGTATCAAGCTATGGGCCGAGAACAGCACCCTCCGACAGTGGTTGCCTGCGAACGCTAGCGAGCTAGGAAACTGTCTAGCATAAATCTCTCCGGCATATATGCTGGGTGATATCAGGTCCGTGTTCCAGTGTTTCAGGTGTTTGGGAACGTTAACGTGCACCCAAATACACACTTTACACGACTTTTTTTTGCATTCCGTCCCAGTCAAAATGCGGCCGCCATGGCGGCCGGGGATCGGACCCACATCTCCACACACATTCATACATGCTCAGCAGCAAGAAAACAGCCGCTGAGGTGAGTAAGTTAAAACATGTGACGAAGCTAACTTTCTGGATTAAATGGTTTAGCTTCGTGTGTAGCAAACGAATGTTTTCAGATACAGCACAAAGCTAATGCAGCTTTCGCACATGCCGCCAATACAGTTTCGAACTGGATGTTGATCCTCATTCGAGGGAAAAATGACAGCTTTGCCGATCTTTGATCAACAATTCTGCAACACGGCACACATACTTTAGATTTCTCTTCCTCTGACGGTTCACAGCCAAGTCAGTAGACAACGGCTGCGAAGAGCCAATAAGTGTGAATGAAGATGAGAACAAGAACGCTTCAAAAACTTCGGAAAAAAAACTGCAATATATTTTTTTTATTCCGGCGCGACGTGCCCCCTTCAATATCAATAAATAATAAAACCGTAATCAATCTGTCAAGGCATGAACTGCAGCCACTATACAGACACATCTCGTACGTGGTGCGTGTACGCGCACAGAATAAAAAAAAAAAGCATGCACACAACTCCCGTCTTGCATTATGTAGCAGTTCGGGTGCCGGGTTCGTGAAGAAAAACGTAAACATGCTAAACCGGGAACACACGAACTTGAAGCAGCCGACTTCTTTCACACCGGGAAGATGTCTCTTCCCCATTTCCGAACGGTGAATGGTAAAACAATTATCTTGGGTACACACACTCTCACGACCTAAAACCTCGGGCCAGTTTGTTTTATGTATAATCGTGACAGTCTTCAGCAGGTTCCATTCCTCTGAACAAAGGCGACATCCACTAAACCTCAACTCAAACTTCAAGTTGTTTCAAGCATTTCATTTCAGATAGAGAACACACCACAATCGGAGCGTTCAGCTTTAGGGGCCATTACACAACCATGAGCCCGAGAAAAAAAAATGATATCACAGGGCACTTCTTGCAGCATTGCACAGCCTAAACAATTTTCTAAATTTTCTAAGAAAAATCCCCCGGCATGCTTTCATTGAAAAAGAGCATTTCCCCCGTGTCCTCTTTCACATCAGAGGCGCCATATAGAAAGTGGTTTCACAAAGTGGCTGAGAAGCTCTCGTAACATTAGATGCAGTGCTATAGAGAAACAAGAAGAGCAAACGGTCTGCTTTTAAGTTGTTTTGTGCCAATGCAGTTAAGAAAGGCTGCTTCACGATGGCTGCCCCTAAACACTTGTGCAACACGTCGCTCTCTCGTGGCACGCTCCATTATTCCATTATGGAATGGACTGACTGCAGCCTCGCCTTATTCTCCAAAACATTAAACCCACATGCAGTAAGTGCAGTTCCCTGGCAGCTTTTTGCAGCTACACTGTGAAGTTACACCCACATGTCATCAGAGCTCTACAATCACACCAGTTGAAATATTACACTAAGCCCTTGACAATGACTCGACAACTGACCTAGACTTACAACTGCACACTAGCCGAGTAGTAGGCAATACGACACGGCAGCGAGAGCTGAATGTTTCCTTCATAAGAGAGCCAGGTTTAAACAGCTCTTGCAGATGAATCAATGGCTCATTCGAGCTCAAATTCCATACAGAAATGGCATTTAAATGTGCATTTTGTACAATTCCATGATTGCACTACCTGTTTTGAAGCAAATGATCGAATTGCAAGTATATATTTTGCAGCGGAAGGAACGGTGGCATTATGTGCCCTATGAAAACGCTTGTAGAAAAGAATGCCGAGTGGTTGCAGCCTCCTGGTGGCGAGTTGTGCCGCCGTTCCTTTAGCAGAGAAAGTCTACATTTTCTGTTTGGCATTGCACCAGGTGATTCACTACTTCTGCGTAATTCTGGACAAAGCAGGCACATAACACCCAAATATACCTAAACATGATACGCAACAAAATCGTCTTTTTGGCGTTGTGCCAGACGACGTGACGCTTGCTCTTTATTTTGGACGAGGCAGGCAATAACTACTGCACCCAAACTACCGTGGGATGCTATCTGCGCGAACTCCGTGCACGAACAATCCAGCGATTTAGCTAGTAGAGCCACTTACACATGACTCCTTTTCAAAGCAAGGATTTGATGAGAGTTGCTGACATCTCATTTCCGGTCATAGGGGGGAGTGGCTCCGGAGACAGCCAGGTATTCAGGCAAGGTTTGATGACCAATAGAATCGCAGAGCTCTAAGTGCATCACAATACATCACTATTCTGTACTGCGAGGCGCAAACTTATGCCACAAGGCACATGAAACTGTCGGCTGTTATCGAAACGACCAAAACCTGACCATTTTTTGCACGCGTGGCAACTACACAAATGCCTTTCACCATCACCAGTACAGCGTGGGAACTGCTCTCACACGAAAACAATGCAGTCATTACAAACACCCGCGGTGCTCCATCTGGGCAAATGCTTACATTAGACATGTTTTTAGAAAGCTAGACACATTACGGCAAAAAATGGCTGCTCGCCAATGCAGCTTGTTTTGGCTGCCCACCATATCACATTCATGAAAGTTAGTACCACAAATGCATCTCAGAAAAAAAAAATGTTAGAAATCTAGACTAGCTAATGGGTTAAAGTGAGACCTCAGGTGACAGTGTTCTGTCCCCTTTTCACAGAACAATGCAATCGGCAACAGTGAACAATAGATGTGAATCCACTGCCGATCCCAGCAATGCTGTCGACTCCGTACGCCCCCTGAAAGTTGATGGACTGCCTCCAAATGTCCAGCAGCCATAGACAAAACCCATGTTGAAGTTAACCTCCTGGCTGTGTTTGACAAGCAGATTTAAGAGAAACTGTAATAAATGGTTGAAAAGGACTCCAATTCACGTTCAGGATAAAAAAAAAAAGACCAGCAGAGAAATTGCTGCGCCGCACAGCATAGCCTAAACTATTATAAGTTCTCGATGTTTCAACAGCAAGACGGAAGCTTGCAAGACAGACCACATCCTAGCAATAGAGCCATCTCAAATGAAGTTGTAGAGTACCCAGCACAGAAAGGTGATAGTCTACGAAGCCTAGACTATGATGGCAATTTACGATGCCTCCACCTGGACGAGGTTATTCTGCAAAGATTTAGACTACCCTCTTGCTGGAAAAGGATTAAGCACACTATCCAGCGAAGCAAGAGGCTAGCCCAGAGTACACATACCACCCCTTTGCTGTGCTGGTAACCCTACAAACAACCCTAAGATGGATTACCCTGTTCATTAGGATACAAAGTGATCTGTAGCTGTTTGATTAAAAACAGGCTTAAATAATCCAGAATGAAGTCGGCACGTGGAATGGATTGTACAATGTTGGCCACAGCACAACGCACGGCTAAACAAATGCACCGGAAGCTGGACGGTGCTTTTTGTGAAAGTGAACCTTCAGCACAGCACTGCATATGAAGGCCACTGTTTTCTTCCTGCTTAAGAGCAAATTGGGTGATGCTGAAGAACAACACTGCATCTTTCTTTTTCTCAGTACTTTTTCTTTTTCTGTTTTGCAGCAGGCAAATGAACTTTCACTAGGGATAGAAACACCAAAATAAAAAGAAAGAAAGAAAGAAAAAAAAGAGAACGAGGGTAAACCATTTCAAATTTTGTCATGTTACAAAAGCAAAGCTCAATCCTGTGTCTTCACATGCCCAGGACAGACTAGACCTTACAGACAGGGTATGCAGGCTGCAGAAGCTATCGCAACGCATCAATAAATAAGAATAATAAAAAAGGGTGGGAAACAGAGCCAAAACGAAAGAATTTGTGGTGACGAAAATGGCTAATTGAATGAACATGCTGCCGCATAAAAACACAAACACGTACAACCAAAGATTTGCCCAATTTAGGTTTTTGCATGGATGCACAAACAGGATTCCTGTGTAACTGCATCATACGCAACTGTCGCATGCTCACTTTTAAGAACATTCAAATCCAATGAAGTCCACGAGTCCCATTGGCACCCTGCTGCGAGCTCGCACAAAGAAGCCAGTGAGACTGAAGTATTTCAGTAGTCTTTGGTTACAATGACCACTGAAATTGAGCGTGCAACCAGGCTATTCTCTCTACAGATTGTGGTGGTATGAGGCACACAGTTTAAGCCCTCCACGACCTTGGTAAAATGGTCACACATCATGATCATGCACTGACGATGTTTTAATACCACATTAAAACATAGCTGTTGGCTTTATGCAGTTCCAGAATCGTCAAATCTATATGTAGCATCCTCTGTACGCTTTTAGGGATGACCCAAACTGATCTTTATGGCCACAGTTACATGCATTTAGTTATGAAATACTCAACTAATAAAACCAGGTGATGAAGTAGTTAAAATGGACTTTACACCGAGTGACCACACCTCAACATTAATTTGAAGGACTACGCATATATGAACTGTCGTAGAACTAGAGTATCTGTTTTTGGTCAACCTAAAATGAAGTGTGCCTTAGTTGACATCTGATAAATACTTCACCGGTGTGTTAGACTGTCAGCTTTTGCACATTCACTGATAAGGAAATGGAACTACTTTAAAACAAGTTAAAAAAAAGAACGCCGGTATACAATGTGCAATAAAACACTGCATTCACAACCAGGACAAAACTAGTCTGACTATTCAGGAAATCACTTGCAAAATGACAATGCTGAAGAGTTTCAAATGAGCTTTGAAATTCAGATGCTTTTCTTGAATATCGATGCTCTCACACGAACTCCTGTTTCGATAACTCCACTGTTTTGATACCTGGCATGGACAACTGCGACGACCTATTTCGATGAGCATGTTTAGTCAAGATTCTGTTTACAAATGCCTTCGAAGAAAAAAAAAGAGAACTGTAAGAAAACTGCTTTGTAGCTTTAATAACTTTCTATATGGAAACTCTTCACCCCATCACAATTTACCCATAGTGACATGTTGACCTACATGGCGATGTACAAATACAGCCCTGCATCAGAAGCCGAATGGGGGGCCGCTGCTGAGATCTGAAACCTTGCAAGACAGTTTGCTGTACCTGAGAGGTTGTGAGGAGGGGGAGGGGTATTGGGAGTACGTAGTCGGCCTGGTCACTTTATCAATAAACCTGCCAGCATAGATGCGGCTGATTGGCTAGAGCAGCTAATAAAAGCGTTCGAAAAAAGAAAATGTAGAAAGGGTGTCAAAACTGCTGAGGAAGTGGCTGAAGTCTCCTTTCTAGACTGCAGATACATGTATATAAAAAAAAAATTCAAAAAGAAATGGACGCAGCTAAAGAAAGGAGGCTGACAGTAGGAGGCACGTTAAGATGTGGACACGTTTCGAGTGCACGCTTCCGAGCTTCTCCTCGAAATTTCTTTGACACGAAAGAGATGACAGTTTCTGCACCGGGACGCACGTTTCCGTTGTTGACAAGGAGAGAGAAGTCGCCGGTGTCAGTTTGGAGCCGGCGAGACGGTCCCCACTGCTGTCGTCACCATCTTCACTGCGCGGCACCGCACTCGTCCTGCCGCGCAAAGTCACAGACACTCGGTCGATCACTACGGTCCTCTTTGAAGAAAAATACCACTAGGCAGCAGTGTCGTGATCCTGGGTAGCCTGCAAATGAAAGCACGAGCAAAGGAACTTGAGATACCCGTTCACCCCATTCAGTCCTTGACAGTCACTGACACTTTTTCGGACTCGTAGGGGGAGTGCAGAAATTCCAAGTAACTGGACAGCCTGTCAAAAATGTCGATGCTAAACTCCAATCTTTCTTTCAAGGCAAGCAGTACAAGGAAATATTGCTCACAGAATTTAGTCAAGTGTTGTGCTTTGTTTAGAGAATCTCTGGTTAAAATTTTGTGATGGTTGAAGCCGTGTTCGTCTGTCTCATGTCGCATGACGTGCACTGTTGTGAAGTGCAGATAAATCGCACGTGCCGCCTTGACTGCACGACGCTATCAGTGTGGGCTGCTTTGCGCAAAAGGAGTTTTGGGACTTTCTGCCCGAGCAAGAGCCATTCTGTCTTTTGTTGCTTAAGTTAGGCAATATGAACCTAATCAGTAATCGTGAACCTGAGTGTGCTTATGCATTTGTGCCTATGGCTTTAGTCAAATCCATCGAAATGCGGCCGCCATGGTCGGGATTCGATCCCGCGACCTCGTGCTCAGCAGCCCAACACCATAGCCACTGAGCAACCGCTGCGGGTCCGACAAACAGTGATCAAATCTGGATGTCGCCTCTGCCAATGTTTCGACAAAGGGGTTTACCTTCGTCAAGGAAACATAAACAAGTCCCGAAGAAGACAAAAGTCCCCTTGCCGAAATGTTGGCTCCAACCTAAGGCCTCCTATGGTCGGCCGCTTGTGATCTACCATTTGTTGTGCATGACAAAGTGCCAACATGCCGACAGATTTTTTTTTTTTAGTTATCACTACTTCAGCATGCCTTGCAGCTATGGCTGCACCGTATCGTAGCATACTGGCACGGTGACATGCAAATCGCACTCACTGCTCGCTCAGTCCAGGTCGATAGGCACAGAGTGAAGGCTGGGTTTGATGTCCGAGGACAGCGCGCTGCTGTCGTTGGGTGGGCTGCCCATGTAGATCTTGAGCGCACGCTCTTTCCTCGGGGACGGGACGGCCTTGACGCCCTTGGGAGCCCTGCAGACATGTTTCGTCCGTGCTCATAGGCCTGCTCCAAACTTGCAAGGCCCCCAATTCTACTCTCCCGGTAGCATTTACACTTCCAGTAGTCGCTCGACAATCAGCTGCTACCGGGAAAATGAAACATGGCAAAAACACACCTGACATTTTCTCGACTGGAAATTTCTTGCTTCTCCTCCTCTGTTAGCTCCTTGAGAGTTTCCGTTCGGTCGCTGCATGAAATGTGTAGAGGCATGAGTCACCGGCAGAGTCTGTTGCAAAGTCAAATGATATATACAGCAAATGGACAGTGCAGGAGTCCACGTTTTGCCATCTGCTCTATTTCAAGAAATCAGACACCTTCAGGTGATTTTTCTTGTGTGGAATTCGAAAGGACCGGGGCAAAGTCAGCGTGAAGTCGAACGACACACAATCGACCAAGCACTGTAAGAGACCACACTTACACTATGCCATTTCAAAATATTGTGCACCTTGAAGTGCTCTTTTCCCCTGTGCGAGTATTGCAGTTCTCAAAATACTAGTCATATCAGCAATCGCTCTTTTTTTTGTTGAAACAACAGTCTTTAAAATACTGGTCAGCGGGTAAACTTGTAAGCAAGATGCGCAGAGTTGTATCTTACATAGTACCGCAGGCACCTTTGCAGGTCTTTGGACTACTCAAAGCCTACAGTCCAGGCCCACACCTTTAAAAAAATCAAATGAGGCCTGGATGGCCTTAACCCTTTACTGCACCTTGTTGCATTTACGCAAAATTCCAATGAACGGCGTTAAAAACAGAAGCAAAGTCCATTTGGAGCTGTCTGTACACGTTGTTGCATTTCCGCAACATTCGTCTGAAAAATGCACTGCTTTGTGCTGCCATTTCTGCTCATCGTTCGCATCTTCTACCAAAACCTACATGGCGGAGGCTGTGCTTGCATGCAAGCAGTGATACAGGTAAGTTTTGCCAGTTGTAAATGTATTTCTCCATAAGACAAAGCTAAAAAAAAAAAAAAACTCTTACGCTGAGCTCCACATCCTCCCGACTCTGAAGATTAAAAAAAAACATTCTTATTTCCGAATACTCTGGTCCTGGCGACGGAACGTTTCTATGTTGCGCAAATGCAACAACGTGTACATAGTTTATTTTTTTCAGAAAAGTGAAATGGTCCCAAACGTCTTACGGCCGAGGAATTCCTCCCGATAGTGAATGCAGCGACCTTTTCAGTAGTGATGAAAACCACGAGTGTAAGTCCGTTTCGATTCAATATGCGTGCAAGATGTTTTCTGGTCGAATTCCCCCCCCCCCCACTTTTTTTTAAAAAGAAGGACGTGGTGCATCCGCACGCTGCCGTGTCGCGTCGTCACGGGCACAGCCTTACGTCTGTGCTTCTATGTTCTAAATTTTGACAATAACGCGAAAACACTGCATTGTTTCCTGGCTGCATGGGAATCTGCATGACGTACTGCACAAAGTGTGGGAACCACCTGTGCCTGCACCAGCAAGTACAATGGCTTTTTTTTTTCTACACTAAATAATTGGTGCGCCAATGATCGTCACAAGCAAATAAACATCTGAATATGAATTGCACTAAGTCTACCCTTTCACTTTCAACTCCTTTATTTGCACGTTGTTGCAAATACGCAACGTACCCTTTTTCTGCAAATTCAAACCACAGGAATTTGCTAAATTTAGTTTCCATGGGAGTACAGCTACTGTTATGCTACCCTACAATTTCATGGATAATATTTTGAGGAAACAAAAAATTATGCAGTAAAGGGTTAAAACACAATTTAACATCTGGCCAAGGGTCTAAAGCTACGTCCTCTGACAGCGGCGAGCTTCATCCTCTCATCATCGTTGCTCATCATGCGCCTTTTTCTTCCCTTTCTCTTTCCCTCTTCCCCTTCCCCCAACACAGAGTAACTGGATAGAGGAATGTACCTCAAGTCGACCTCTCTGCATTTCATGTCATTAAACTTTTCTCTATTTGCATCTCTTTTTACCAAAACTATGCCTTGTCAAGACTGTTTCTTCCTTGTTCTTTCACTTTATAGGTTGGTTTTCCTCTAGACTGATTGGCCATTCTGTCTTAGCACTCATTAACCATGATTTCCCCAGTGGCACAGACACACACCGAGCCTGCATAACCCGTGTGCACCATTGTAAACAGAACTGTCATTACTGTGCACAGGGCAATAACTAAAGGTTGAGCGCTGAATGTTTATGTCAAAATTAAACAGTCTAGTTACTACTGGAAGTCCACTCATGGTACCACTGTCTACCCTTCTTATTTGGGAAGGGTAGACACTTCTTTCAAAGACAAAAAAAAAAAAAAAAAAAGTCCTGTGAAAACCTCGTTAAAAAAATTCTACAGAACTCATCTCACGATGACTGTTGATGGTAACACGCACTTGGCATTGAAGTAGATTACTGATGCAACGTAATGCCACCGTCGAAATTCCTTATGTACGAGGCATGTACTGCAACGAGACTGCTCTTTTGTGCTTCCGTACGAACACTCTGGCCCTCTAGTGGCACCTCCACAAAGCCTGCCCCTGGCCTATGAAAAGCATGGTGCACCAGCGTGTGTGCACGTTGAGAAATGCATCGTGCGGCAGCTGGGCTACTCGCACTTTTGCAGGCACGCTGCGCCATCTAGTGGTGCTGCTGAGAAGAGTGTGCATGGCCTCCGAGAGGAGTATACTTTGTGCACTGGTGCATGCAAACTTCGAGAGTGGTTCCCTCTCTGGCTTCACACCCAGTGACACACACCCATTGCATTCATCGCGTTCAGCTCGCTAAAGCGTCCGCATGAAAGACATTCATTGAAAATTTGCACTTGCCCAGTACATTTGTGGCGCAGCCCGCTTAAGTGTCAGGCTGCTGTTCTTGAGGAGCTCGTGTGCAGCACGCTCAATTCTGCCTAGCATGAGAAAATTTAAACGGTTTTCTAATGGTACGTTTGGCTGGTCGAAATGAAACGAGGCTCCTTTCCCGCGCTTCCCAATGTACGTACAGTGCCCTCTGGCGGCGGTGCCGTAAAGCCATGCAATGTCCGCCAAGCATCGCAGAAATTAAAGGGATCTCTTGTCATTCTAGAGCGGCAGATTACCAGTGGCAATTACCTAGTTGCCCAAGCTGCGTCAACGACGTTCATTGAAGAGTGCACACCAGTTACCCAAGTTGGTATCAAAGAAGTTCAATGAGAGCTGCACAGATCGAGTGGCACATACTCACACATGTTGCTCCAAGTCAGCATAAACGAAATTAATTGAAGAGTGGTGCGTACCCAGTGCCCCATACCCAGTCCTGCATTCCCAGTTATCCATGTTGGCATCAGTTTCATTAAACAGCGGCACATAGGCATACAGTGCCCCATACCGAGTGACCCATACTGGTCATGAATCCTATTTCCCTTGGCACAGCAGCCTGACGCGCTACCCATTCCACCATGGACCACTTGGAGATAGTCAACCCCCAGAAAGTGCGTAAAGTACCCCAAGAATGCTAACTGCATTAAAGACCACATGCCCCATAATCTCTACATATTAATCTGGCCAATTCTATTATTGTGGCTTCATTTGGAAATACTGAAGTTTTTAGCAGGGTCCCATATGATGACACACGATTACAGAATGTAGGGCGTATGTTTTATTAAATAAAATGCACTGACAGCAACAAAAACATCAAAATTCCAACACAACACCAAGCTCTATCTTTACATTACATATTCACAAAAATCCGCACACTAGCAAGGATCATGCCCTGCACAAACATATCAAGAGATTGACCTCTCATATAGCGATTATGTTTATCCCTGCTCTCACTGCAATCTGGCTCATAATGCCTCCAGCCCTGAACACATCTAGAAAAAGAGTAGCAGTACTAGAAAAAGAGTACCAGTGAGTGTAGTGTCGAGGGCTTACCGGTAGAGCACCACGAGGCCGTCCTCGCCTATGTACAGTGGCCAAGAGATGAGGGAGGGGGCCGAACAGTGCCACTCTACCTCTGTGTGCACAGTCAGCGATGACACCGGGCATGGGAACTGACCAGGGCACTGCATTACCCCAGAAAGAAAGGAGACTATACATATCCCATACACACATGCGACATGAACATGTGACATGAAACCTGCAAACACTAACGTGTATCCAAGCAGTCAAAGGCATTCGCAAAGGCCAGTCCCACGAAAAAAGGGCAGAAATGCCCTCATCAACTTGTTGGCTGACAAGTGGTCAGGCAAATGTTTCAAGCATTATCAGGATGATCACATTGGTCAGTTGTCTGGTCATCTGAACATGTGGCTTTGATTACTTTGTGTACATGTGCAACCAATGCACGCTACGTATGTTGAATACTGTTTAAGTTCTGGGTCTGGTCCTATGAAGCACAATTCCTGGGGAGTAATCAAAGTTGTTGGTTCCTCATGGTCATCAAAAATGTCCGAAGTATTTGGTGCCACCCAAAAAGCAGGAGCTGGCCGGATGGTGGTGGTGACAGTGACAGGATGACATGATGGAATCACAAATAAGACAATGATAGAATGACAAGGACAGCACAATAGCCCATACACTGCAGACTCAGGATTGAATTCTAGCCGAGGGTTCCGCAGGCAAACTTCTGCCAAGAGAACAGAACGTCATAATGAAAACGGTCATGACGTCTGTAACGGATGCCCCGAAATCTTAGGAAAGTACAGTCAAAAGCTATCACTAAAAATTAAGCGTGATACCTGGTTACTCACCTTAGCAATTTCAATGACCGATGGGTCCAGGCCACTCAGCTCTGACAGCTGCAAAAATTTCATATCGATACAAATGAGAACCTACAATGAAGAATACGAAAATATTACAAAGCAAACGTACACAAAAACTGTGGCTTCACGATAAATGTTCTTAAAATGAAAACCAACTTACTTGAACAAAATACTAGAAGATAGAACGACTGGCCCAACAACATATTTTCAGCAAGACAGCTTTACTGTTTTCCTAGCGGCTTTCTGTACATGGCCATCACTGGTCGGTGTA
Organism: Dermacentor andersoni; assembly: GCF_023375885.2. Taxonomy (NCBI): domain Eukaryota; kingdom Metazoa; phylum Arthropoda; class Arachnida; order Ixodida; family Ixodidae; genus Dermacentor; species Dermacentor andersoni. The sequence continues at coordinate 110,337,123 of NC_092823.1, forward strand.
AGTTTACTGGCAAGCCATTTTCAGCAATTGGTATGCAGGTACCATTATGTATAAACGAAAACAAGAAATTATCAAGTAGAACACCTGCTACAAGTAATACAGCAGACGTTCAGTAATTTGACTTCATTCAATTATATTTTTCAGTTAATTTGATCCCAACCGAATGTCCTGGCCTGTGCACACGCCCTTCCTTAGGCCTAAACTTTCATTATTTCGTTCCTAAAGTTGGCCTTTGCTGCATAACTTGAACTTGACCAGTCGGCATGCACACTCTCAATCCCTGTGGTGACTCCGACTGCGACCCCTTTGGGGCAGCTTCTGCCTCAGCAAAGCTTAGCCAACACAGTTAATGCACTGAACAAATCAAAGGAAGAAAACATCCTGTCAAAAGCACCCATTTTTAACTTGCCCTAGGAGGATTTTGAAGCAATAACCACCAATGTCTGATTACGGTATTTACCCGATTACAACGCGCGTCTGTTTCTTTTTCAAGAAAATTAGGCCAAAAATTGCCTGCCCGGTGCAATCGGATACGAAACCAAATCAGCGTTCATGGGATTCATATGCTTTACTGCGTAACATAACTGTACTGCGGCAAAGCTGACTAAATTACAGTGTGGTAAAGTTGACTTTACGAAACCAGTTGCTATTGCACAACACATATTTGATCCTTGCTCATTTTTCTTGCCAAGAAATGGGGTGCGTGTTTGATTTTTACTTTGTTTAGGAGCTTTAATGTCATTTCTATGTTAGTTCTTTAAGTGGGACAGATAGAAAGTGTGTGCGTGTTAGGTTAGAATCGGACGAATACTGCCAAATGAATCAGTGGTGCACTTTGCTATTTCTTCTGCTGATCCTGTCAGGGTCGACTTACCAGAAGTCGACTAACTTGAGAGCACCATCTTGCGCCGGTACTTATCTGATTGCCAAAAATAGTGTGGGCCCCAAAAGAAGTGCAGAAGCCAAAATCGCGCTGCTATCACGGAACGGGGCAGGAGCACAATCGAAAGAATGCATGCTAGTTAGCCATAACTTGCTCGCATTGTTTGTCCACAACTGTACAGTGTTCAAACAGGTGAAAACAATCACTAGCCCTGATTTGTGCACTTGTACTATGAATGCCAAATACAATGAAAAACATTTTGCCAATTGCACCTGGATTTAGAGCTGACTCAAATGACGCTGCTGAGAAAATTTGCCTAGCTTTTCTGAAAAGCTAGGCCAGCTATCAGCTTTGTGGTGGATGACATGCTCGATACCACACAGACTTCTGCTTTTCGTGTCTGCGTAGTGCACAGACTTTACTTCTGTGGACAGCCGCAGTCTGCATGCTACGAAGTGCGAGCCACGTGCTCATACCATTCACACTAATCAACGAACTTTCTGAACAAACTGATTTCAGCAAGACCTTGCTTCACTACAATCGACACCAGCTACTGAGGCAGTCTCCTGCTGCTTGAGGAACCAATCAAAAATGAATTAGTCGATTGATTGATTGATTGGTTAACAGGTTTAATGTCCCAATGCATCACTGGGGCAGAGATACGCCATAGTAAAGGGCTCTGGATGAACTTTGATCAGCTGGTGCCGCTTAAACATGCACCTAGATCTAAAAACACAAGCATTTTGACATTCTTGCTCAGAGTGAAATGTGGCCACGGTGGCGTCGAGTCGAATCAACCAGGGCTGCTACGTGAATGCACAATCTTTCAAAGAGAACAAAGCTGCACGCACCGCGTCCTTGAGTGCTCCGACAGTTCGCTCGTTAAGAACCACTTCCTCCAGGGGGTCGAAGGTGAAGGTGGAAGGCCGCCAGCGGCGTACAAACAGCACCAGGCTGTTCGCAGACACAACCTTCTCGGGCCCTGCATTTCAGGAGCAGATATGCCACAGAAAGACTTGGTCAGTTTCGCCTCACTGCTGTGAAAGCTCAAGGTAGCTGCAGTGTTTAGTATAGGTCCAAGCAAAACGAAGTTAAGCATTCGCGACAGGAATCCTCTGTGTGCCTGCATCTCACTCACTCACACACACACACACAAACACACAAAACAACAACAAAGCAATGAAGTGTTGAATTATAAACCAATTACAGTTGAGACCCTTAATAGCGTAGCTGTTTATAGTGCAGGACTGGATATTATGTGGTCTCTTACGACTCCCATCTTGCCATAGAACTCTGTATATGCATACTGCTTATAGTGCAGCTGCATGAGACAAAATACCAGTTGCAAATGTAGTTGCCAGAAGAATCAACAGACAAGTGACACAGTGAGTGCGCTTCTGAACTAGGTATGCCGGCTGGGGAGAGAGCGACCAGGGTGATGTGGAGGATAAGACATGGGACGAGCAAACAGGAGGAAAGAAAATGCAGCAGCAGTCTGTTGGCTCAGCTGGGGTGTGCTGGGGGTTGCCTAGATGACGAAGAAGCCTTTTGCTCCGATCGCTTGTTAGCGCCACCTGGTCTGCACAGAACATGTACACATGTCGCTCTTTGGTGGTTCAGCCTGTGTACGGAATTGAAGTAGAGTTGCTGACAGATTTTTTCAGACATAGACAGGGTCGCAAGAATGTCTGAATTATCAGGCAAGCCAGAAAAATGAATTTTGACGTTAGAATTGAAACTCCAGCACCACGAAAAAGTTGGTCAAGGCCACAAGTGCGTTTTGCATTCGCACGTCACGATGCGAGACATTGCGAAGTGCAGACATCCTGTGTGCGACCTTGATTCCATGAACGCTGTTTGAACCGTGTTCCAAGAATGAATTCTGGGGTTTTACGTGCCAAAACTACGATTTACGCATGAGGCATGCTGCAGTTGGGGGCTCCGGATTAATTTTGATCACCGGAAGACCTTTCAAGTGCCCCCAATGCATGGGACACCGGCATTTTTGAATTTCGCCCCCATTTAAATGCAGCCGCTGCAGCCGTGATTTGACCCCGCGACTGTCCTTAGTAGTGCAAAACACGATACTTGCTAACCCACCATGGTGGATAACTGTGTTCCACAAATTCACCAGTTCGGAACGTTGTCCACAAATGAGCTTTCGTCGTTACTACCAGTACGAGTAAATACAAACTTTTCTCTAAGTGTTCATGGTAGTTGCCGGCTGATCACCTGTGAGCGCCACATCATGCGTGCTGCTACTAGTTCGGCCTGTGCCCGTGACCTCGCGCCACATCTCCGTGCAATTCGTCTACGGGTACGAACATATGCCAAGGGTGAGCTTTTCAAGACGGCGTGCTGCCCAACACCCCCGCCAGCTACATCAAACCAGCGCCGTCTCATTGGGAATCGGCGGCCAAAGTTGGGGCTTTGTGCTAAGTCAACGAAAGGTTTCACGGTTGCTGTACGACACTTAGGAAGCGGAGGAATCCTCTCGCCAACGAAAGTGAAGGCCCATCTCGGTCATGTGCTTCGTTTCCTGGACACACACAGCTGCTTAACCCTGCGTGCTTTGCACGTGCATAGCAATTGAGAAAGGTTGTGTTGGTTATAGTGTGGCACTGCTTATTGTGAGAAAATTTGAGACTCCAGCGACTTACGTTTGGGTGATTTGGCACCGGATGTTTTGGTTTACGCAGCCACCAGTGTTTCTGGTGCTCTGCCCAGCTTGCTATCTGCGCAGAGAGCCAGGAACACTCTCGGCCGCATATTTCGACAAGTCTGATTGGCTAACAATTGGAAGTGTTACAGTAAAACCTCGTTATTTCTACTCTTGTTAGTTTGGAAAATCAGATGATACGGACTCGTCCCGGCAGGCGTGTGCATTATATCACGCAATAAAACTTGTTAATTCGGAAGCATTTGGCCACACATTACTTTGGACAATTGTCAAAGCTCGGCGAGTGTGGAGTGTGGCAAAGTTGCCTCACAAAAGAGCAAAAATGGCATTATCATCCATGGCAACGATGTGGCGGAGTCCACATCACCGTAGTCATCAGTAGAAATCTCAAGTGAATGATGGCAATGCCAGATTGCTTTGCCCGTATTCGTGCCTTTAAAGCATTTATTGTTGGGTTTACTGCCGTGGATAGCACCGCATTGGCTGCGTGCCTTCATGACTGCGTAGTCTCCGTCCATGATTGCATCCACACCTGTTGTCCACACCTGTTGTCCACACCTGTTGCGGCAAACAGTAGTTTTGCTTTGACTCAGTGCATGCGCTGGTAGCCTCCCTTCCTGACTGCGTAGTCGCCGTCCATGATCCTGTCGGAAGCAGCAGCAGTTGCAGCAAACAGTAGTTTCGTTTTGACTCAGTGCAAAGCTGCTTAGGATGAAGAGCACCTGCTACATCGTGATGGATGGTGACCAGCTCACTAGTGCGAAAATAATCTGGATGTGCGCGCGGCAATGAAAAGCGTGTCTCAAATGGAGACGCGTGCAGTGGCCCCGCTGTGAAGGAAGTAGCGAGGCCTTCGCCACAGCGAGTGCTACTCAGCCACGAGTTGACGAGAATAGCAGTTTCTGCAGTGCTTTTGTGCAATATGGAAATAGGATTTGCTCATTCATTCAGTAAATAAAGTGTGTTGACACAGCAAACACTTCTTTATTGTTTTCTTGATACCCTCTATAATTCGACATTCGGTTAATTCGGAAATTAATTCGGACCGAGGTCTCCCTGCACTGTCTCGTTGCCAAATGAGGCGGTGCAGGGAGACCTCGGGTGGTCACTTTTCGAGGCGAGGGAGGTGGTTGCCAAGCTGGCATACTAGAGTTGCCTCAGTTGCATTTCGCCTCCGCTCACCTCCGCTCAGTGGGAACGAAATAGGTTGCCCGAACCCTGTGGCTAGCTGAGCGATGCGCAGTGGAGGCTGTCCGACTCGCTGAACCCCTCTGGCGCGGCAAAAGGCAGAGGGCTGAGACAGAGAGATGGAGGGAGGCAACTCGAACGAAGACTGCCCTCACGGTATACAGAGCTGGCAAGGCCAATATTGTCAGGGAGGCCATCTACGACAACTTTAGAGGCAGCCGGTTGCTGTGCGAGGCTCGCAGTGGTATGTTCTGAAAACGCGTGTTGCGGGTCAAGTTCACAGCGGATCTGAACACAGCTTGCCCTCAATGCCAGGATGGGGAGGAGACCATCAGGCATGTCGTCGTTGAGTGTCCGGGCTTGCATCCCGTTGCACCATGTTCCCGGAGCCCCACCACTATGAACGATCGCGATAATGCGCTTGCACTGGCGCTTGGCTTCCGGGCCTCCGAGGAGCCTCCCTGCAGTGATGCAGTGGAGGCTACGAAGAGGCGGCTGGAGGAATGGTGGCGCGAGCGGCCGCATTCCGTGAAAGGTGGGAAAGCGACAGCAGATGTGCCGGCAGAGGCGCATTTGAAGATTTTACATTTCCCCCATTTTTCTTTTCTCTGGCCCAATCCGGGATTGCCCGTTGATCTCCCATTTCAAAGGGATGGGGCCGCAGACATCATCCGTATTTTTCTTTTCGTGACATGAGATCGGCATTCGGTGGTGTTTAAAGAACACTTTTTACAAACTAAACAGTTTCTTGTTTTCATACAAACACACTGTTTACAGAGTGCTAATGGAAACATGCTGTTGGCAAGGGTAATGTGTGTCGCCGAAAAGCCCTTATGATTTTGACGAGAGTTCCACACAAGTCCGTCGACTCTTACCGACTGAAAATTCAAGCTGCCGCGTTGTAACACTTACTTTGCCATTGAGCTGACATACTACCGCCTTGAATGCCTTGGAAATGCCTACAACACTGGCACTACAATGGTACTGGCCTCTAGCTTATTAAATGCACCAGCCTATAGAACCTCAGTTAACATACAGGGAGTATTGAGCAGGGAGTATTTTGCTAAATTTGGACACCAAAAAGAGAATGGATCCTGATAACATACAGAATACCTTCTTGCCGAGATATGCAGAATGGATATCTAAATACTTGTGAATAATTTTTAACAAATCATTAAAATTCTGCTCTGTCCCCTGTGAGTTGTGGAAGGCTGCTAAAATCATCCCCAGGCATAAATTCGGAAAGAAGACTGATGTCTCAAATTATAGGCCTATCTCTCTAACTTGTACATCATGCAAACTTTTAGAGCATATAGTGTTGAAAAACATAACCACATACCTTGAAGAACATTGCATACTATCCCCATAGCATCATGGCTTTTGAAGAGGGCGCTCAACAGTAACACAGTTAGTAGAATTAGTGCACAACACATAGCTAATTATTGACAACCAGAAACAAACCGACTTGATACTGTTAGATTCTTCTAAGGCGTTTGACCACGTGTCCTACAAAACAGTTGACCTTAAATCTTATTTCTGCCTTAGGTGACAGTCCTATCGTTCACAGGATTCAACACTATCTGATCGATTACAGTTCGTACCAATTCATGACGCATCGTCCTCATTAGAACCTTCCACATCCGGTGTGCCCCAGGGCAGTGTCCTAGCGCCTGTGCTATTCCTTCTATACATTAAATGATTTGCTATCATATGCAGTGTGAAATTTCAACTATATGCAGATGATTGAATTTTGTGTGGTGAATTTAACCCACCAGCTGATCAGGAGACACTTAATAAAGCATTATCGTCCATTCATAAATGGTGCAAAGATTGGCAAATGATAACATGCAGAAAGCTGCAGTGCTCACAATAACACTGAAAAAAAGAAAATTGATTACTGCTACGCAATTAATAACAACGCAATTCCAACGGGTGACAAGCACAAATATTTGGGTATAGCACTTTCACATAATCCCAGGTTTGAAACTCGTGTAGGCGACATCACATCATCTGCATTGAAAAAGCCAGCTTTTTTTTTCTTAGACGTTTTGCGCCAGCTAAAACAGAACTACTAGCCTCAACTACACTGGTTCAACCAACCCTAGAATATTCCACAATTGCTTGGTTTTCTCACAATAAAGCTTGTATCACAACTAGAAGCTGTTCGACGTAAGGCAATCAGGTTTGCATTCAACAAATACACACAAACTGATTCACCCACACAAATGATAAAGCCAGTCAACTAACTATTGAAAACAGAGTGAAACTAGCAAGACAGAAGTTCTTGCTCCAATGTTTAAGAGATGAGATTAAGATTGATACATATAAGTTCATTTTTTTAACCATCACAAGACCACCAGACCAACTCGACACAAGCATTCCCTAACGCTGGACAAACTCCGAGTCAAACAGTTTTAAATATTCATATTTTCCACTTGTACTTAGAGAACGGAATAAATTACACCAAGTAATCACTAACACTGAGTCATTAAACAGCTTTGTATCCTTAGTAAAAAAAAAGGCTGCTTGCATCTCAGTTACAATAACTGCTATTACCGTTTTTCTCCCCTTTAGCATGTTATCTTTGTTACCCGGGCTGTAACACTAATGCCTGCGCAAAGTATCTGCTATGCAGATGATGATTTTATTTATTCAGAATTTTCTGTCTTCATTTCTTAGTTTCTTCCTGTGTACACACATTGTATTCATGATTGCATAAGTACTACATTGTTATGATGTTCTAGTTTGATGCTATAATGTGAAAGTATAACGTGGACATACTTGGACTACTGCATCTTGTTAACTGATGTTACAATGCTTATGTTTCAAGGTTTTCGCACTGCGTTATGTTACACTAGAACACTGTATTATGAATTCGCCTGTTTCTATTCATGACTTGGCGCTGTACTTGATTCTGCGTCCCGCCTGCTAGTATCTCGCAAGAGACTGTCAGTATCGTAAGTAAAATAAGAATGAATGCTTGTCGGCCTCAGCCCTGCATTTCTATAAAAACAGAGATTGCGCCAGAAGTTGACCGCATCCCATGCCTACAGGAACAGCTCAAAGTGAATATAGCATTTGTACAATCCACAGAAGTCTGGCCACCTCTATAAAGAGCCAAGAAAAACAAGCTAATAAGAAGAAAGGTCAGCTCACCCTGAAGCACCTCAAGGAATACTTTGTGTGAGAGAAACATAGAGGCATCGCTGTCTATCCGGTCAGAGTCGAGGTACACCGAGCCCGGGTTGCCAGAGATCTTTTTCCTGAGTCGACACCTGTGAGCACAACAGGCAAAGAAGGCACTCCTCATAATTCCACCCCTGTACATCAAGGTGTAAATACTTTACACATACATTAAGCATACCAAACTACAATTGCCTTATGGCTAAACCCCATGAGCACGATCTTGTGCGCGACAGCGACGAGCGACGGCTTCGAGCGACGGATTGGGCTGTCGCTTCAACAGATCGCTTGGTCTTGTTGCGCGATCTCTCGGTTCTGCAAATCTAGAATTCATCGCTCGTTGCCCGGAAGTGCTATGAGCGACTAGCCAATAGCGCGAAGCCGGAAATGGATGTACATCACTCGAGTACTACCGATCGTGGCACGGAACGAGCAAACGATTGAATTTTTATAGTGCAAGGATAAGAACCTACTGGAAGACCTTCAGAAATATTTTACGCTGCTTTTTACAGTAAAACACATTAATTTAAGTTAATAAAGCACACATCACGCTAGTTTCGGCTCCTATATTGCTTCCCTCATACCGGCAACACTGGGAAGACGTCGTTCGAAGTCATCACTCGCATGGGGTATGACTTGTAGGCGACAAGCGAACGCGACAGCCATCTCCATCATGGCGCTTGTCGCTGTCGCCCGCAAGATCGCTGGCATGGGGTTTATACTTTAAGCATTTGTTGGGTGTTTTATTTCATTGCACTTGCAAGCATCAGTTTCAGTACTCCCTGACCAGCGCACAGGTTAAACAGTTTCATCACCTGTTCAGGGGAATGTCCCGACCACAGCGCTCGCGGATCTTGTGTAGAATCTCTTGCTTTATCTGCAGCACTGTCGTGCCTTGTGTGAAGATCCAGTCTAGAAGAAACTTGCTTGGCTTCACATGAGAGAGGGGGAGGCGAGAAGGAAAAGCAGAAGGTGAGTTACATGCTGAAATAAGAAAAGGTGTGTAGATTGCACACAGCAAATGGCAGGAATGCTGTGGTCGATACATGGATGCATCTGGAGATTCATACATCCTACCTCAAACAATTCACATACACATACAAGCACAGCCTGTGTTCTCTTAGGACATGAAAGGCATAGATGTAACGCTCATGATAAAACCAAGAGCAAAAGAGGAGCTAGCACTTCATTTGGACCATGACCAGTGCCCTCATAAATTGGGCAAATGTGCAATGCAGAGAAATGCATTTGAGAATTAGGAGAAGGGCCTACTGTACTCTTTAACTAGAGTAAACCCCCGACACATATAGCAAAATCGCTTTGTTTAAAATATCGCTTTATTCGAAGTGTTGCTTGTTACTGCGTTACTATGACTACCTTGGCCTCACTTCTTTTTAACAATATACTACTTACAATGAAGTCAATTTCCTGTCCAGATTACTTTGTTAGAATGCGGGTTTGTTGTACAATACTTTCAAGATGGCAAGAAAATTTGAGCTCTTAAAGCAAAAAGAGGAAAACCGGCCCTCTCACCTCTGGAGCATTTGGCGACAGGAGGTACACTTCCATGCGGTGCTCGCCAGACTTGAGCGCCCTTCCCAGCTTGATGACGAGCTGCGCACAGACCACAAGCTGTGAGGGACACAATGGCCCACTTGGGCTTGGTACCATCCCGAACTGGGAACCATGATGCGACCAGTTTGACCGTGCCCGCAGTGTGCGCCTGACCTCTGCCGGCACGATCTTTCATATGCTGACTAGCGTCGACTAAGACATTCAAATTATGGGCTTTAACGTCTCAAAGCTACTCTGGGGCTACTGCGAGAGATGCCGTAATAAGGGGGGGTGGGGAAGGGAGGCCCTGGATTAATTCTGGCTGCCCTCAGTTTTAACATGGCAAGCTGGGCGAGTTGGTGATTGAACATGTTCCTATGGGTGGGCAGCGCAACCCGGACGTAAGACGAGAGGAAGGACACAATACGTCTCGTTTTCCATCCAGGTTGCGCTACCCATTCATAGGAACATGCCCTCAGTTGTCAAAAGCGCACTTAAATGTAAGTGCATGAGAGCTTTTGCATTCTGCCCCCTAGCAGGTATGGCACTATGCAAGATATTCCACTAACTCCTTTATTGCGATACATGGCATGCTTTGACAAGTGTCCTCACCTTGGTGTCTTCTGCGTAAGAGGCAAGGTTGTCCGACAGCTTGGTGCACTCGAATTCCTGGTTGTTGGAGTACACCCGGAACACCTGCGTTATGCAAGGAGCGACGACCAATGTCAGGGCCAGTTCTGGAAACCAATGCAACTCAGCCTGCATGCTACATGGTAGTGGCTCATTACACAGGTATCAAATGATTAGTAGGTTACTGAACAAATCTATAAAGGTTAGCCATTCCAGAATGTGCTAAGAGGAACAAAAAAATCTGAGTGCATTAAGTTTGGCTGTCAAAAAGACAGCCCATGTCAGTATCACATCTTACAGACTAGGATGACATACGCACAGACTTTGCTTGTGCCTATGTCTCTGGCATTTCTCAAGTGTCTGGCAATAGCCAAGTCAATTCCCAAGCCTAGAAATTTATGTCTCTAAAAATTCCCAAATCTCTGGCTACTCCCAAGTCACTGCTACTCTAAGTCTTTTGCTTCACAAGTCTATGGCTACTCCTGTTACTTTATCTATTTTTATGCAAGGTTTGGCCATTCTTCCCAATGGTGTTAGTTAAACCTCGATATAACGAACTTCAATATAACGAAATCCTCAATATAATGAAGTAGTTAACTTTTCATCACCTCTTGTTCATAGATCATGTATTTAGAACTTCAATATAACAAAGTGCGTTTCTATGCGATTTCTATGTAACGAAATTTCACTGCCGTCGCAAAGGAATGCCGAGACAATAAATGGAAAGTTTTGCAGATGCAGATGTTCAAATGATCGCATTACAAGCGGCTGCTTGTAAACGCACCTCTCAAATTCCCCGCTGTGTGACAAGAGCGACAAATAAAGTGGAGCCATATCATGTTCCACATAAAGTCCAAATGCGATAAGATCCTATTGCCCCAGTGCACTGTGTGCCTTAGGTGCTAGTGAAAGTGTGCGTGGTTGAGACAAGACGGTGGGCTTCATGAGTGATGCCTTCTCGTGCGAGCAAAGGGAAAGAGAGGGAGGGGAGCTAGCTCGCAGTAATGCGATCAAGCATGTGTGAGGGGCGGGGGGTAAGTTGGCGCACATCTCGGCCCTGGGTGTGAACGACTAAGCACAGGTGAGCGCATACGCAGCCGCGCACCCTGCTTTAGAGGTAGCCTGTCGTATGTGCAAAGAGTGGGCGTGCCAAGACGGCATGGCACCATGTAAACTGTCTTCCCGTGCGTTTAGTATTGGAGGTTGCGTAATCTCGAGTTTCGGTGGCCCATTGGAGCGAGAGGCAGATGAAGCATATGCTCCCCACTGCCCAGCACTTTTCCCGATAGCGTCGTCTCAGTGCGGGCGATGCTACCAGCCACGGGGGCGGAGTGCATGCGAAAGCGTGGCTGGCTTCGCTTAATTCGTACCGCAGATGTTCAGACCTCCTGATGCGTAACACGCGAGAATGCTTAGTTAAGATACGACGACATAGCTAAGTGCTACCAGCTAGGCAGGCGGATATTGCCCCCACCTCACCCCAAATTGAAAGGTCGCCAGGCAGTCGTGTGGCGACAACTGCAGACACACACCTTCCCCAGTCCGGTACAATTGCGGCACATTTTCACTGGCGCAATACTCGAGTGCTCCTTGCAAGTTATGTCAGGCAACTGGAGCGATGCTCTCGCACACGATGTGGGAGTGTTCTGTTACAGCAGCTAAAATGGCAGAAGCTCCGCAGGCTCTTACGTCGCAGTGGGCCGCCGCTCTGCACAGCTCCAACCTCAAGACAAGAGAGCAGTTTAGCAGGCCCCAGAAGCGACGACAAGGCAAGGCCTCGAAGGTACCTCAGGGGAGACCTGAGCCTGGGCCGTTAAACTTTGCTTGATTTTGTATAAAGTTGTTTCCATCCATGTGAAGACATCGTAAACGTGGCATGAAACTGCCATGATTCTTCGTTGACTCCCAAATTTATCAAAATGAATTGTTTTCTCATTCAAATTAGCTTTTGCTATTCAAATTTTTCGATAATTCGGAAAACTCTGCGGCCTTTTTTCGTTTAACAAAAATCGATCGGCGACTGTATTTATTTGCATAAAAGGTCGAATTTCAATACAATCAAATTTTAATATACCCAAGCAAATTGCAGATTTTACCGACTTCGTTACATAGAGGTTTAACTGTATGTAAGTGGTCTCTATTGGGCTGTTTCCAGAGCCACAGCATGGCTATCAATAAAGAATAGTTCATCTTGGAGGTGAATTTTCACTAAGCCATAACACTTTCCATGTCGACTGACCTTGAACTGGCTGGAATCGATGCCGACGTAGGTCTCCAGTTCTTTTTTAAGGGCCCCGAATGTGATGCGCTTGTCCACGTAGACACGAAGCCCTGCATAGACAGATCAACTACGGTTGGCATAGAAACTTGACACACAACCATCTTCAGTTCATGTTGAATGGCATTATTTCCAATGAAAGCAGTAGAGTCGTCGTGGCAAAAAGAAGAGGAGGACGCCTTAACTGCAGAAAATTCTGATCATTTCAAAGTGATGCAGCGCCCTAACTCAAGCCTATACCTCATTCTCACAGCTTTAAGGGTCCTGCAACATGCCTGATAAAGCATGATGCGGCAATTTCGCAAATTTCATGCAACGGACAGGAACTCTGTGTCAGCCACTAGGCTCGCTGATGAAAAATCTAGTGTGATACAGGTACTGTACTGTGAAGAAAACTGACATTGCATTTTAGAGCTATTTGAATTATTCATGGCAGCCACACGGAGAGTCTTGCAACCATGGAAACAATGCCATCAACATGCTGAGCACACGGCATGCCAAATTCCATCTTGCAGAAGCTGCTGTAATGATACGAATGACGCCATCAAAAAGGTAAGCAGGCTTGACAACCATGGCATGCCAACTTATACTACCTAACGTCTACGCCTGCTGCTATTGGCCACTACAGTTCTATGTCATGGGAGTGTGAAATAAAGTCGAGGGTAACTCTTATTTTGCTCATATTTCGAAGTTTCCTTGACCGATAACTTGGCTTCATGTGTGTTAATCATCATAAATCTTTTTGCTATAGCTTCATTGACATGCTGAGAATACCGTATTTACTTGCATAATGATCGCACTTTTCTGTAAAAAAATGGAAAAATTCAGGGGTGCGATCATTACGTGGGCTAAATTTGCCGTGAAAGAAAAAGAAAAAAACATTTTTTTTTTCATCCCGCTTTTGCTGCGGGATGACAACAGGTCAACAAACAGGCGGCTGCCGTTGAACAGTGCAGGACACCAAAACAAAAATGGCGGCTGGCGGCTGCGCCAAATGCAATTTTTTTTTCTTTTCATGAGTGCATTATGTGTATTGAAAGTTTCTTCTGTATCAGTAATAAATAATATCGTAAATATCAGCAAGCTTGCGACAATAACGTAGCCACGTCCACTTTGAGGGGACAGAAACAGAGGCGGGCGTGCTGCAGAAACTGCGGCATTCGTCTTCACTACTAGCCTAATACGGCACGTTTCCGCCAAGGGTGGGCGAATATCTTAGCTGTGTTACAAGCGTCAGCGTATGAATAGGGTACACTGCTAACCTATCAGTGTAAACGTGGCCACTATCGTTGTCGCTCGCGATTTGTTGCGTGCCCTAGAGTGCAGACGAAAAGAATCGAAAAGCGCATTTTCTGTTGTTCTTGAACAAAACCATTATGAAGCCTACAAATAATAAAGCCAAGGTAAGTTTGGTAGTAGTTTTCTTTTTTTTCATGGAAGTGCAGAAAGTGATGAAAGGAATGAAATGGAGCATCTGCTTAAAGGGATACAGAATAAAAATCGAAGAATATAGAGAAAGCCCCACAATTTCTTTCCTAAGACACGATTGCTATAGTATATAGTCATTATTCGGGTTACTTTTGACAGAATAAAAATAGAAGAATATAGAGAAAGCCCCACAATTTCTTTCCTAAGACACGATTGCTATATAGTATATAGTCATTATTCGGGTTACTTTTGAGCGGATGGCTTTACTTTTGACTCTCTATGAGAGGCCACCGCGTCCCTCGCAAAGCGCTCCCGACAACAAGCCGGCGGATCTGACGTCACACCTACCCTCAGCAGCCGCGGAGCGAGCTGGCCGGCTGCGCAGTTTTGTTTTCCTCGCGCTGCGCAGTGCAAAATGCAAAGTTCTAGTGAGAGCGATAGCATGAGCGGAACTTATGACTCCGACTTGGATGAGCGGCCTACTGAACGACCACGAACGATAAAGGCGTATGCCTACGATCCGTCCGCGTCGTCAAGCGAAATTGACGACGACCCACTGCAGCAGTCCCCCTCCGCGGTGCCGAGAGAGTCTGGACCAGCAAAGTGGTGTTTACACTGTGCATTCCATGTACACTCGTTCGCCTCGAGAGATCAGGGGCGGCATCATAGGTGGAAACCAGATATAAACGCGGTTCCTGCGGCTCGGATCGCAAGCTCGTACCTGTCACGAATGAGTTAGCGAGACGAGAGGCGCACGCCTCATTGACAGTGTTGCATCCGTGGCGGTGCGCCCAGCGTGATTCGCTCACGCAAACGCTTTGCCATGTTTGGCTTCAACAGAGCGAGGACGCTTATGCCTCAGGCTATGCAATGTCAGGCGACGTAAGGAATTTCCTCTGCGTTCGGCGCAAGGCGGCTTGCTCCGCCCGCTTGGATGGGTAGCTGCTAGCACGTAAAACATGAAAGCCACTAATGCAGAATACAGGTGCCGTGAGTACACGCTGTACAAAAAAAAAAAAAACGTAGAAATCGTTGAAGATATTGACGCGTGTAGACCTCCCTGTACCTACGCCATCGGAGCAGGTGTGGCCGGCAGCGTGAGCATAACAGTCGGCTGCCGACTCTCGCGCGGCAGGTGCTTGATGCGCGCAAGTAGCTGTTTTGAGAATAGATGCGATTAAGCAACAGGTGAAGATTGAAGCCAGGCACGTGCAGTGACTGAAATGCGCCTCTGTAAGCAGGGAGCGTCTTGTTATTCACAGAGTGAACAAGTACATGCGCAGCGGTTTCAGCGTCCCGTTGTTTCATCGTAGCCGAGCACTCTTTCGCTTGGTGTACACGAGATTGCGCTACCAGTCTCATGTCGGCGAATTTTTTTTCTTTTTTTTTTTTGTCAGCCGTCGCTTCAGACGATGCGGATTTCGATTCATTCTGGCAGAATTGGCCAAACATCTGGCTCAGAACGTCGTGCAAACGACAAATTACGGTCAAACGGCACCTGTGCGCAAAACTACAGCGTGAACAAGTACGCGAGAAAAAGACTACCGCTGCCTGCCGTTTTCACATGCGCACAGCAGACCCTCGGCATTTTGTTGCGTTGACACGGCTGCTCCACACATCAAACCACAAATCCACGAGATGAAAGACGAGGTTTTCGAACAGCTCACACGAGGAAGCGGTACGAATAGAACGGTCGAACAAAGAAAGCGTGTTGCTGCAAACGTCAACTCGCCCCTTCGTGCGCTCAGTGTGGACGATCTATCGCAACGGCCCTCGAGGTGGGTAAGCGTGACGTGATGTCCGGTTTTGCCAGAGCTTTCGGAGGAGGCCGGTAGGTGCTGCGATTTGAGAAATATTCACTAAAATAATTACTTTTCGCTCATTTCTCTTCAGAAAGAGTGTTGTTTTGGTCGCTCTCGGTGCGACAGCTATCACTGGAGACAGAAATCTCGGCAACAAATTTTTTATTCACTATCCCTTTAAAGAATGTTTGGTGCGTGCAGAAAGCTTGGTACGTCTTCAAGAGTCGTTCGCGTAGCATTCGACAGATGGTAAGCACGATCATCATTAGCTAGACTTGGCACACGACATATCGCTGCGACAAGTTCGGGTTGCGATCATTACACGGAAAGGAAAAAAAAATTGAATTTCGATGGCAAAATTCAGGGGTGCGATCATTATGCGAATGCGATCATTGTGCGAGTAAATACGGTAATCTAGAGCAAAAATGACGGGTCAACCATGATTCCTTACGCCGCGGGAAGCTTGCTCTGGCAAATGTAATGTGCGGGTTGCAAGCAAATGTTGGTTCGTTCTGCGTGCAAAGATGGTGGATCTCCATGCAACACTCCTCCCTGTGGGACTCGTGCAGCAGATTTAAGGTAAGCGAGCTGGTGTCCCTGTCTACCCTACTGCACGAGCCCGACTATGTGTGTTGGCAACTTACCGCGGCCATTATCTTCCCTGTCCGTGTACGGCCATGCACGGAAGTAGCGTCGCGGTTCCTCTTTCGCAGCCGCTGCCTCAACTTGGGACTGCTGCTGTGACAAAAGGAATAAGTGTGCAGTGTTACCACACCACCGAAAACATCTGCTGTGAATACAACATGTAACAACTGATGGCTTAAACAGCCGCCTTCAATGATGGGTGACACTGCCTATGACATGCATTAGATTCTTTAATTCTGGGGTTTTATGTGCCGAAACCACGATATGATTATGAGGCACATCGTAATTAATTCTGACCACCTGGGACTTTAACGTGCCCTCAATGCATGGGACATGGGCGTTTTTGCATTTTGCCCCCATCAAAATGCAGCTGTGGCTGTGATTGACCCTGTGACCTTGGGCTTAGCAGTGCCACACCAAAGCCACTATGCCACCACAGCGGTTGTTTCACATGCACAAACAAACGTCTATTAACCTCGTCTGAGGGCATGATTGTAGCTATTAAGCTTTTACGGTCAGAACTTTTTAAACGCAGTGGAGATCTTGTATGTGCATCTCAGCGACAAAAGTTGGGGAAAAATAAAGAAAAGTTCCCGCTGGGGTTTCTGGCAATGAATTGAAGGTTTCTTTTTATGAACTGCTTCGGAAGAACCACACGCTGCTTGCACCTTAATTCACAATCGTAATGGCGAGCAATATGGCCAATGTTTACTTGAAGGGCATATTTTTGTCCTCTAAGGCATGCGATATACATGAGACAGCAGGTTGCAAAAAAATAAAACACAGAGGCCTAACCTTAGCAATGATGCGGCGGATACACTGGTGTAATTTTAGGGAGAGCCATACGTAGCTGCAGCACAAAGTTGACAGATTATGTAACTACAAATAGGTTGATACTGAGATTTCTGAAAATAGTTTAGTTTTTCTTTATGATATTTCCAGCAAAACATCGATTCCTGAAGAAATTACTGCACCACAAAGGGCTATTAAAAATTGACAGAGGCAAAATCTGAGAGATCTTGGGCTAGAGGAGATGGAAAGAGGGATAGAATGCACAAAGATGGAATCTGCACGAACATCCACTTTGAGGTGCCTTTGCTGCTGCATTATTCAGTTGACTACAAAGTAAAAAAGAGCCACTCACCGCAGTGTCACCACAGGCAAAGGCGTTGGCCTCTTCCGAGACACCAGCACCATCGCCAATAGGTGCCGCAGCAGCGGTGGGCGCAGTGGCAGATGTGCTCCCACTAGGTTCAAGCATGCTCCGCTTGATCTGGTCCGTCATCTCTACAAAGTTGCAGAAGACCAGCCAGTTAGAATGTGAAGGCAGAAGTATGATTCATGCAGACGACGGCACATCCAGATGCTAAGGATGAAAATCTGCGTCAAGATGCTTAACCTTTTCCGTGCCATTTTCTTGTTTTTCATAAAACTACCCAAATTTCCCCAATCTTTTGTTAACTGATTTATTATGAACAGCTGTTGTTATAGGTTGTGTCGAAATCGACTTCCCATGTGGTGGATGCACACAACCGACTAAATCCGTCTTTTCTGCGGCGGACGGCGCATCATGTGACTACGCGTTACGGATTCATGCTGTCCGGGCATTGTCTGCGACCCCCACGGACGGAAAATGTCGAGCTATTTTCGCATCCGGATTCTGGGGGTCGAATGCTGTGGATTTAGCCTAGCATGCTCTACAGTCTGACAACAAGCGTGGCTTTGGGATCTTTCTGAAACAGCTTCATCGCTGTTGACAGCATTCGTGCCTGTTTGCGCGTGCAACTCGCGCAAGAGCGACTGCAATGAACTTGAGCGATGAGGCAACTTTCTTCTTGCATCTCATGGAGCAGCTCCCCGCGTTGTAGGACATGACTCTCACCGATTACGTGGACACGAGAGCGAGAGAAACGATTTGGCAGCAACTGAACAAGCTGCTCTCTTGTCACTCAAAGCAACCTCCGGTATGCCTCAATGTCACTGACCAACAGCTCTCGATACAAGTGGTTTTGCATACCGAGATGCTTGTTGGCAATATAGTCCTTTTGCCAACAAGACCTCTTTCGATGAAACAAGTACTCATCATCCAATTTGGACAAAACAACAGCCACTGCGGCCAACCGTCATTTCCTTTCGATCTCCATCTTTATTCAGAGTAAAAAACACGTACGACAAAGTCTTTATTACACCGATGGTGCCATCTAGAACGAGTAGAAACAAGCAAACATTTGTAACTTAAGGCCATTGAGATCTGCCCAGGCTCCGCAACATCTTCGAGGCTATGTTCAGCCAATACAGCCACTCTAAGCCTACATGCCAAGAATCTGGGTATGGCTTTCGGAAACGGTGCCCACTCATCACAAATACTTTGCTGTTGAAGCTTCTGGACACAAATTTAAACCAAGTACTACAAGCCTCCGTATGAAAGTTACGGGCCACACAGTGGACGACGACGACTTGACAGGTTCGAGGCAGACGGCAGTCGATTCGGGCGGCGCTGTCATCTTTATTTTTCCGCCGAGGTCGTCTGCTTACTCCGTCTGTCGTCTGAATGTGCTTTGCAGCCAGACGGGCTGTGGAATAAGTGTCCGCGGAACAGATTTTTGCAGAGCCGTCCGTCGTGTGGATCCACCAATAGGGTGGCACCACGGATTTAAAATGCGGATCATAAAGGCTATGCTTTTGCTGGTTGAATGCGGCAGAAGCGAATGTGGCACCTGCCTGTTGCAATTACAGAAGTCAATTTGTTATTTTCTGTAGTCCTTCACTGTCAATATTAAAAAAAAAATGTTTTTGAATTGCAGGCAGGCAAGGCCACAAAGTCTATATGAAGCTCAACATTTCTTGGAACAAAACTCAAGTGGTTTTGTAAAGAAAGTAAAGAATAAAAGAATTGCTAAAGGACCCATCTCACGTTGACTGTCGACGGTAATGAGTCAGCAATGAATCAATATCGCGACAAAACTTATTGCCATCGTCGAAACAAGTTATGTATGAGGAGTGTACTGCAGCGGGACTTCTCTTTCGCACTTCCTTTTAAGAATACCCGCCGCTATCTAGCGCTGCGGTTTGCAAAGTCTGTGCGTAGCCTTAGAAACTCACGGCCCTTCGGTGCATGCGAACTCTCAGAAATGCGTCATGTGACAACCGGGGTCCTCTCTCGCACTTCTTTCAAGATACGCTGCACCGTCTAACGGCACTACTGAGAAGACAGCGCATGGCCTCAGACTAGAAACGTGGCGCGCTGGTGCGCCACCAGTGCCACCCTTGCCACCACGTGCCACCCACTCAGTGGCACATACTGAGTGTCCCAAGTTGGCGAGAGGTTCATTGAAGGGCGGTGCATACCCAGTGCATTCATGGCATGGCTCGCCAAAGCGTGGGCGTGAAAGGCATTCATTGAAAAGGGGCACGTGTACGCTGCATTTATGGCACAGCCTGCTAATGTGCCGGGTTGCTGTCCTTGAGGAACCCTTGCGACTTGGGTACGATTCCGCCCAGCGTCGGAGAAATTTAGCAGACCTTTTTCGTTATTGTGGAACGGCACGTCCCCATTGGCACACACCGAGTAACCAAGCTGTCATCAAAGACATTCATTGAAGTGCGGCAGACACCTACTGGCACATACCCAGAGACCTGAGTTGGCCATCAAAGAGGTTCATTGGTGACCAGCACAGACTGAGTGGAAGGCATCTGGTACGGTAAAACTTGGTTAATACGTAGTTGGCAGGAAACCTGAATCAGGTACGCATTAAACAATGTACTAATAAACCAACAATGGCAGATAAGCGGCTATAGACTTACTGGCAAAAGAAACCCCGTTAATTCTCACTCGAATACACACGCAGACAACTTCTTGTGAGCAGGCAGTAAAAAGTCGGATTTTCACTTGCCGCTGTGGCAGACTTGCAGGGACTACGGCATCCTCAAACTCTGCGAGGCTGCGAGCCAGTTTCTCCATTATGCCCCATTTCTCTGCGAATGCCCACATGACGGTCGACACACTAGCTGTGTCGGATATGGAAGGGTCATCATCAAAGAGTTTCGAATTATTCTCGTCATGCAAGTGTCTCATCAATAAAACTAACCCTTGACTTGCCTAACTTAGAGTTACGTCGTAAATACTTTTGCCTATGCCTTTTTCACAAGATTTATTACTCTAACAAAACACTTAAGGATGAACTAATCTCCCCGCCATCATACATATTGTCACGCACGGATCATTGTTTTAAGGTTGAAGTTTCAACTTGTCGCACCAACGTTTATTTTGATTCCTTTCTACCAAGAACGACGAATGAGTGGAACCGCCTCCCTGCCTCCATCACTGCCATTTCTGACGCCACAAACTTCAAGAATATTGTTAACGAATTTATTTGTAATAATAACCACTCCTCTCTGTAATGCCCCCGGGCCTTGAGAGTATGACAATAAATGAGTCAGGGTCATCATCACCATAACGACGAAGTTGAAGCGCTAGAAGCTATGGGAGCAGGAAACACATGACTGCTACCATGTTTTGATGTCACTACGGGTGGTGACTGCAGTCCGGGAAAGGTCTATGCACCGCAATTTCACTATGGTCTGCGCAAACAACCTTTTGGCAATCCCACGCTTGTACGTGCCGAAGAATGAAGTAAATAGTACACACGAAGTGTTTGGCACGGCGTAAGTGACTAAATCTTGGTGGTCAACCAATACCTTAGGTTCCATGGCAACAGGGCGGGGGACTCATTGTGACTATGTTTGAACCAGAATTACTTATTAAGCGGGTACATATTAACAAGATTTCACTGTATTCCAAGTCAGTGTCAAAGAGTTTCTTTGAATAGCGACCCACAGAGTCCCGCATCTACAGTGACCTATGTTGGCGTGGATGAGGTTCGTTGAAGAGTGGCACCTATGTGCAAACTAATCAGTGAACCGAAGTTCCAAAGGTTGCTTTAGAATCCCGTTTCCTCAGTATAGCTGCCCGATATGCTCCCCATTCAACCACTGGCTACCCAGTGACCCAGGCAGGCGGGAAAACTGTTATGTACAAACATAACAGATGTATGCATATAAACATACATAGATATCTGAATACAGTCAACGACCGATTTTTCGGACCCTCTAGGGAACGTAAAAACGTCCGAAAATTCAGCCAGTCCGAAAAAATGAATGCATGCAAAAAAACACACCCTTTTTATTTTTTTCTCAGATCTAGAGGTAAAGGGCAAAGTAACAGGCTTCCGAAACCCTGCCACAGCATCAGTGAAGTGGCTATAAAAAGAGGCGTTCCAAAACTCTGTATGCAGCCGACTGCCGGTTTATTATGTACATGTGCATCGTCGGGCAGCCAGTGTTATTGCTGCAGTGGCTTGAAGAACTTGTTGATTGTTGTTTTGACGGCGTTCTGGTTGCATGCGATCAATTCGCCTCGATCTGAGCAAGGGTCATGTCAGCACTGTACACCGATGAAAGAGTCAACAGTGCTCGCGTCAATTCGGCACTTGTAGGTGGCGCAGGCATTGGCTCCTCATTTTCAACATCGGAGTCTTCTGAATCCCCCACAACCCGACGGACTATTTCCTCATCAGTCAGTTCAGCGCGGAAGTCGAGCTCGTTGTCAGCGTCAACAAACTGTTCAAAAGTTATTTTCGTGGGTATGGAAACCCCAGCAGAGCGGAGGTCGTTGATCACGTCGTCCGACGGTACTGCTTTCCGCGCTTCGATGCCATCGGCGAGGACGACGAAGACGGAGTGGGCGCCTTCGAAAGCAAGCGAAATCCTCAAGTTGCGAATAGTGGAGTTCGCTGACGAGCGTCGAAGCACCTAGGCCTAGCGTCGCAGAGCACACCTGACACAACAGACAACCACACACCACGCTAGCCAAAATGTGGCCTGCGCAAACAAACAAACAAAATGGCGCCGCTCCGGAAACTCCACCGGAGGCGGAAATGCGGCGATGAACATAGCCAGCGTGGCCAGACCAAACTGGTGTGTGACGACTAGATTCGGCCAGTTGTGGTTCAAAGTGGTGATATGCTTCGGCTGCAAGTGGATTTCCTTCTCAAGGGCGCTGCGCGAGGAGCCAAAAGACCTTCCGTCCCTCAAAAAGTCCGGAAAATTGGACGGCGGGGGGTTCGAGCGTCCGAAACTTCAGATGACTGATTTTTCGGACTTCAAGAATTCGGACATGCTCGATTATTCGGTCTGCTTTACGGCACCGCCATTCTCCCCGTAGACCATAATGTATAACAACTGCCGAAAGTTCGGACACCTTGCAACCTCTCGTCTGATTTTTCGGACACTCCTTAAGCCAACTCTATCGAGAGCACCATGCACCGACTGACCGGTGCATGGTTTGACTTGCTGAACGCCATTTTTGTTTTGAACAGAGCCTCCTTGCTGCCCCATGAAGTGGCGCTACTGCAAATCCCCGCTCATCATCATCGTTTCTGCCTGGTTCGATAGAGCGGCTACAGCAGTTTCGGTTTCAGCTTAGTAAGCCGTGTCAAGACAATTTAGCAGCTGATTTGCTTCTTTCTTTGTGCATGACGCTGCGAGTACGCCGCGTTTTTTGTTTGCGTGACTGGTGTCGGCGTGGTGGTGCTTGCTTTGAGTGGTGTGTCGAGGTTGCAGCGATCCAACGTGGCATACAACAACACCGCGTCAAGCATTTAATGGTGCTGACAGTGCCTGCGCAGACTGCGCTGGGGAATGCCGGCAAGCGGGTGCCGGGAGGCCTAGGATTTGATGCCTTCCGATGTGTTCCCTACTGACGCCGAAAATGTTCTGCCGAGACCTGCGTAGTGGTTGCATTGCGTTTATGGACACCGACCCATTTGACAGTTTCACAGGTGCTGACACTGCTGTACTGACATGCGCAGAACTCGAAGACTGCGAACTCATTCGTCAGGTTTCTGCTGCACTGCCGGTCGATGACTCCGAGTCGGAAGATGACGCACCATGTGCTACGCTGCCGTCGCATGCGGAGCGTGTACAAGCAGTTATTGTGCTTTCAGCCACCTATAATGACCGTACGACCTTCTCTGAGATTCAGGCTTATCTGATTGCACGTAAACGGAACAGCTTGCAACGGCGCATTCACCATTTCTTCAAGCCTACTGCAGAGCCCGAATAAGTGAGTGGAAATAAAGGATTTATTTTTTTCTTAATCTGCTTTTTCAGACATTTCCGCAGTCCCCGTGAGGTCGAATAAATGGTTGGCAACTGTACATAGCCCACAAAAATGCGTAATATACCTTAAGAATGCTATACATTAAACCTTGCGACGAGAAACGTAAGACATTTTTAAACAACTCACCAACAGAAGGCACAAACTTGGGCAGACGTTCGTCGCCCGAACAGCAGCCGTTGTCGTCCGCGGCGAGGTCGGGCGAGTTGTTACGCGGCGATATGTCATCGCCGACGAGGGTCCGCTCGCTGTCTGTGAGACTAGAATCCTCGGAGTGGTCGCCGCCTGCGCCATGGCAGCCCGAGGAGGACGAATCGCAGAGGTCGCTGTCATAGCCGTCCGACAGGGCCGTGTTGGACGTCTGCGTCTGCTGCGTAGACTTCGCTGCACCTGCACGTGCAGCAACATGCTGGAACTGAGCATCTTGCAAGTGCAAGGCCGTGCTACAGAGAATGGCAAATGCCCTACCCTTCCACTGGCAATAAACTCACTTATTTCACGACAGAAGTAGCTTGCAGTCCTTACTAACTTAGTTATTTTGCTTGAATTGAAAAAAAATTTAATTGCTATCAAATGTGCATACTTCGAGAATGAAACAAGTCAATTTAGGGCTAACTAATATGAGTATCTGCGTTTCTGCCATTTCAAATTTGTGTTACATTGGCATAATTTTGGCCCTTATGCATAGATCAGTTCCTAGCACTGTTTGAGGTCAGGCGCTTAGCGAGGTGACATTGAACTCTGAAGTAATTTTGCTCGTTCGGTTCTTAAAATTTCCCTGTCGCATTTCAAGTGTACAGTACAGTAGAACCTCGCTCATACGATCTGGAAAAAAAAAAATGCGACAAAAAACATACTAACCTGGAAAACGTACGATCTGAAGTCACTAAAAATTTGGCAAACTCGAGTATAGTTGACATCTACATAATCGGTGCACTGTAGCCCGAGATGACACATGCTGAGCTAGTGGGGCAGGAGTGGCTCAAGACACGTATCGTTTTTCTAGTTTTGGCCACATTATGTACACCCGTTAGCAGAAGTATACGGACCAGGGACTGCGTGATAAAACTCATTTGTGCCTCTGTCTGCAAATGCAACTTGAAATTAAAGATTAAGGACTGCAGCACACACTTGGCATTACAGATTTTCTAGTGCACTCATCAGCTTCCGTTCATGTGCATTAATTACGAAGAAATGACGTTTTCTTCGCCGACCCGGTGGTCTGCACGCTTTTGCTCGTGGCTGTACATCTGAGTGTACATGTATTATGTAAAAGGGAGTCTCGCTCACCTGTGCCGCCCTCGTCTTCCACGTTGCTGTACCTCTGATCGCACTCGCTGCTGGAAGACATGTGCTGCTTTTCCAGTAACACTGCACACAGACGAAAGATACGGATTCACACCTGTGCACTACACTTAAATTACACTAACTCGTTTAAGATTTTTTTCGTGTTCAGTCAAGCATAGGGATGATGCCAGGCCCCCCCCCCCCCCATGCTAGCACGCTCCTATCTACATACAAATTGGACTGTACTGTACAATAGCCATAAAAGTGTGCGCGCTTGCAACTGCGCTATGCCTGTTTGAAGCCGTGCTATGTCGCTGAAACGAGTGCAAGCAATTTTCTCGCAAAACAATGCGAGCCTACATTTCACTGATGCCTCACGGATTGTTAAGTTTAAGACGAGCACTTATTTTACCCTGGCGTCTTTTAAATCTAATTTTGAAGTGTTCAAATTTAAACCTATGCCGCATGCATCACTTAGTTTGAGAGTATGAAGAAGCATCATCTTGAATTGCTCTAATATTAAGCTCTTCGCTTAAATCGTATCTTAAATGTAAATCTTGAATTGTTCGAATTTAAACCCATAGTGATAGTGCACCATAGTAGAGTGGTAGGCCTTGCACCGACTTAGTATTGTGCACGGTGACATGAACACAAGTGGACACACAAAAGCCCTAACTTCAGCAAAGACTTTATGAGGCAGTCCTTCAAGACAGCCTTTAAAGGCTTTTATAGAGGCTTTGCACAGTTTGTCAATGCAGGTGACTGCAGCCACATTTACTTGAAGGATCAGAGCGGCCCCAGCATGGCGACCTTTCTGACCAGTGGCAAGATGGTGTTCTAAGCAGGGTACTTTGACCTCACCGCTCAGTCTGGGCACGCTAAGGTGTTCCAAAATCAGAAATTGGAGTAGAGCTATGCACGGGCTCGGGCCGGGCCCGGGCCAGGCATTCTATGTCTCGGATGGACCGGTCGGGCTCCCCGATCTCGACGCGTCGCCTTATTGCAGGTCGGGCCGGGCCCGGGCCGGGCCTTAAGCCGGCCTAAGGCCGAGCCAGGTCGGGCCGGTCGAACTCGGGCTGCTTTAGCATCGGGCTGGACCGGGCCGCCTGTGGTAGTGTAGGGCCCGGGCCGGGCGCGGGCTCAGAATTGCGGCCCATTCACAGCTCTAAATTGGAGGTCTTCCTTGATGGCGCTGTAGCTTATAGCAGCACCACCACGGTTTTATTCGAGGCAATCCTGTAATACAGCCTCTGTTGAAGTTAACACTTGCTTGTGTCCACTTCCTTGGCCTTGCCTGCTGTTGCTCCTAAACAATCCTAAGCATGCCTTACATAAAAAAACAAATGTTAACACCAGTCTAGTACTGACCTTTCTCTTCTGGTGGCAGTTGGACGTTGATGACGACGGTGTTGACCTGCCGATCGATAATCTCGAAGAACCGAGACTCACGGAAGGGCCGGCTTGCATCCTCCTCGTTGAGAAATTCTATGTACACCTGCGTTTCACCCAGACGCTGACAATTAATAGGCACAGGCAAGCACAGAGGTACATGTCAGCCACGGCTAAACAACAGTTGTCTACATGGACAGAGCAAGACTGCCAGGAAATAGCAACTCAGTGTTGCAACAGCAAAAGCCATATATGCGGAGCTGAGCATTGATAACATGCGTGGACTGTGGGCGTGTGCCTCGTGTTAAAAATTTGCCATGTGTTGTCAAAATAGGAGCGACGAGTATGCATGAATCTTCCAGCGAAACTAATGGTTCATATTCAACAAAAAATTGTGCAAAGGTAGGATTTCGTGGTGGGTCTGGCTTTATACCAGATCTGTGTGGATCGCTTGCTTCCTTCATGCAATAAATCCAAAGTGTGCGTTGTCTGCGGTGACACCACTAAAGAAGTTGCACTTTCGTCCATAATGTGAAGCAGTGATGTGACAGCTGGTGCAATATTATTCACAGTAAGTCTTGCAGTGTTTTGTGTGGTGTTGGAGTAAACTGCTGCAGATGAGCCTAAGTGATGTTTATTTGGGAAGAAAATTATTCAGTGATGACTCACTTAAATCTACCCCACTCAGCTAACTCCCCATAGTGGCTATGAGCCACATTTAGAGGGAAACAACCAACCAACTAATCGACCACAGTCACTGACCGATAATTTGGACTCGACGGGGACTGCCTAAATGCACGCATAATTGGGAGTCCAAAATACCAGATTCGTCCAACATTAAGTGACATCATTCCGCTAACGGCCAAGAAGGGTGTGCTGTATTCTCGGATCATCACTTTCAGAGATACAGTAAAAGCTTGTGAATTCACATTTCCTGGGACCGAAAAACGTGTCCGAATTAAGCGAATTTTCAAAACCAAACTAGTGTTTGCCACAACCACTGTGGTCGAAACCGCGGTTGCTATTGCTGCGATCAAGGATGGCAACTACACACTTATAAAAGCTCACGGCCAACGCGGTGTTATAAAGGCAAGAACAAAGGCATTAAAGACGTGTGTCATGGTGTCACTACAGATAGATGAAAGTGCAGTCAATGCATGCCCTGAATTATCATAGGCACCAGCATGACCAATGACCATGCCAGCAACGTCTCGAAACAAAAATATTGCTCTTTCTGCTGGACTCGGTGGCCATACTAGCACACGATGATGCAGTTGCAGTCCGAATTGCCACATAATGTGCTGTAATGGCATCCGAAATTTCGGCTGTCCTTATACATTAAGTTCCTGGGGCTAGTGGTGGTAATGAGGGGCTATGCAAATAATCAAGCACGTCCGAATTATCGTTTGACCGTACTCCTTCACTCTGTGTTCAAGACTACTGTAACCAGAGACAGACTTCACATGGGAAACATCGAGGAGGGGAGGCAGGGGGGGGGGTCTCACTGCACAATGGAATCACTGCAGTTTTTTTTCCTTTGGCTTGCCAAAGTGGGCTGCAGGTTGTTGCAACAGCCCACACATGCATACAAACAGGCATGACAGCTGGAGTGTCCTTATAATTCATTTCATCACGAATTACGAAGCACTGTTATTAAGCATGTTGTGAGGTTATTCCCAGGTGCCGCAGACTGTCTTGAAGGAAAGCGAAGACAGTACAAAAATCCTTTTCACATTTTCTAGCGAATGCTTGCAATTAAACAGTAATTAAATTTCAACTTAGTGTAACATCAATAATGCCAAATATTTTTCATAAAAACAGGAATTACCAGCCCAGAGCACATGTAAAATTTTATTAGCTGCAGGCATAAAAGAGAGTGAAATACTACTACTTTACCATTGGTGATGGAACGCAGCACGTTGAACGTTCTGTTAAACATGATAAGTGCCAATAATAAAGAACTCATGTGCAGCCAGTACTCTGCAGTCTGAAGTGAGCTGGATTAATACTGGGCATAAGCAGAGGGTTCATCTCACTTGCGGCTCAGTTTCCGTGGTTACCTGCCTTGCCGCTGCTTGCCAGAACTGGCAAAACGAATTCGCGTCGTCCAAACACATGATGACACCCTGACTAAAGGGGCACAGTACCTGTGACCTCGGCGCATGAAAGACGCAGACAGGAAACAACGACAATGCACTGCATCGAACTAGAACTAGCCCAAAAGCCTACGACTGAAGGGGGTCATTGCTAACGCAACTAAAGCAACTTACCGTATTACTCTTGCCAAAGCCCTCCGACTTCAGCATACGTCCAGATGCAGTGAGCAGCTCAAGGCTGTTGTGGTAGTTCTCCAGCACCATCCGCATGTTGCTTGAGGGCAGGCCAAGTTGCTGCACGCAAGAATGGCTCGGTCGAGTGCGGTCACACACTAATCTCGAACACTGCCGTGCCTTCAAAGTACAGCGCGGAAGAAGACTGGCAATAAACTAAGAAAACGGACGCACGAAGCACTGTATTCAATTCATTTTCTTCGCATTTATCACAAGAGCGCGGCTGCTTTGTCTGTCCATGTTATAAATTTACGCCTGTCTTTTTCCCCGCTCTACCTCAAAAGCCTGTATTAGCACGTTAAACCTGCACTCTGCTGCACCGATGTGTAATAGAGTGCCTGGTGGAAAAGCAACCAGCCAGGGTCACCAATGCTTGCAATTTAGTACCGTATTTACTCGTGTAAAACCCACATTTTTTAAAATTTCTTGCAAGCCTGCCTCGTGTAAGGCAGGCTTGTAGCCACTCACTAAAGCCTCAAACTGCACTCGGACTTCCATGCCAAATAAAAAAACACAACCATTGTTGGCTGACCATGAACAGATTTACAGTCGCCGGTCTATATTTTGAATACCGAAAATACCGCAAATATGTCAGAATAATCGGGCAGCTCATAAAAACGAATTGCGAGGATATAATCAATTTCATTGTTTTTTTACATCAGAGCATAAAATTAATTCAGAGACTATTGCTCAAAGCGGTGCTCCATTAAAATCAAGTTTACTCGAAATTTCACAATGGCCGAGGCTACGGATCTATTTCGTGGGTCATTTTAGAGTGCACATATCACACACACACTTAGGCTGTGCTCTGCAAAAAATGTTGCAGTTCTGCCCAAAAGACGAAGCATCGATTGTGATAGCAAATTAGTGGACCGCTAGTTACACGAAGTAAGGATAGTAGTTTTATCGGCCGCATAAACTTGTAAACATAGGCACCCTAACTAAATTAACAAGCATGGTGTCACACGCACACAAGAAAACGTGAACACATCTCACTAAACGACTGCGAAAACTCGCCCGCTGTCGAAATGCTGAAGTGAGGAAGTGAGGCAGCAGCAGCGGCAAGCGATTTGACCTTCTTGCTGTGTCTCACACTAACACCTTCTAAGCCCCGAAAACACAGCACGCAGCTGGACTCTGTCCCTGTCGCAGATGGCTTTCAAGATACGACCCCTTCTCTACCCTCCCACGGATAGTTGCGTGCGACGGAAGATGGCGTGCTTCCTCCCTGCTTCCCTCGCTTACATGCACGAGATTCAGCCACGATCAACAGCTTACCCTCGCACGCTTTCAGTCGCACATACAGCACACAGCGCACGGAGGCGGTTTTATCACCCTTGGACTTTATACAGAACCTCACAGCAACGGCAGAAATGCGCCTGGAATGTCCATTTCATTGCCTTAGCCTTATACCCACATGCGAGCTTACGCCGTTCCATCCAGTAAGCGCAAACATGGACTTGTTAGGCGTTCACGGTAGTTGCCAGCTGATTGCATGCGGACCCAAACCCTGCTTCACACATGTAGCCTTAGGTCCCGCCCATGCATGCGATCTCACGCCCACTCAGCAATATGGTCTGCTGGCACAAACATTCAAGGGCAAAGTTCCCGCAATTTGCTGCTCGCCACACTTACTGTATAGGCCCAACCAATGGCCCAGCACCGCTTCGTTGGAGTCCGCGGCCAAAGCTGCTGTTTGGTGCAGAATGTGGGATACAGTGATAATACCATCATGGGCAGGACGACTAGTGTCACCTAGCAGCGGGTTACAGAACGTGGGTATGTGCATGACACTCAGTGAAACATTTTTGTTCAAAATTTTTCCCGCTCCAAAGCGGGGTTGCGAACCTACAGGAGTAAATACGGTAACAAAATGAACTACTAGAGAAACGGAGCATCTTATTTCTCAGCGATTTACCTTTCGTAGTTATTCAATGGAAAATGCTGAGGCAGTCAATTACGAGACCAGCTGTAAGACTACAGAATGGTTCGGTTGGTTTTTTTCTATTTTGACATGAGCTGCACTTATACAACAAAAGCACGGACATCATTTTGTTTGGTTGGCTGCACTCTTTCTCTTGAGGCATTTGGCTGCCCATGTTTTCTCTCAATAATGATATTCCCACTACAAATTAGAATTATACCTGAACCAAAATCTCACATTCAATCAAGAATTTATTCAGTCAAGTCCATCAAAGAGGGAAATGGGCAGTATACTAAAAGAAAGATATTCAATATCGACGAGGCTGCAAGAATAGGTAATGGAAACACGTACATGGTTTGGAGAGAGATCTGGGAGCAAGAGTCAAAACACACCTGAGCTACCTGGGCTTTGAACTCATCGACCGTCTGAGTCTTGAGACCGCGCACGACTATCGGCCGTCCAATCTCGTTGGCCTCCAGATTGACAACGTGCACCTTCACCGTTGTTCCTGAAAAGCCACGTGTACAAACACAATCAGCAAGAACACCATCTACGCAAAAGTTAAGATCCCTAGTTTTGTAATCCCAAAGCCAAAGCTGTATTTGTCCTGCCAGTTTGCACCAATATTGCAATGGACAAACCCTCCTTCGTGGCACACTCTGCTTTGAGCTGTGGCGACAAGTCCAGCGCATTAGCCTGTTCCACCGGTAACTGCTGACTTCGGGCACTCGTGTGTACCATTACAAAGTAGGGCCGTGTGAATATTCAAAATTTCCAAATATTATCGAATATTATATTTTTAATATTCGTATTTGAGTCAAAAACTAGGTATTAGAAAATTTTCGAATATTCGATCGGATATGAATATGTGAAACAAATTGCACGCATTGCTGGCTGTGCGAGAGCTAGCATGTTTCTTGGCGTTTATATTTACCTAATCTAAGATAAGTGTCTTATTTTGCGTTGAACTTTGCGATGATTTCATGCTGCTAGCTAAATTTCGCCTGTAGAACATGATTAGCCACTGGACGTCTCAGCTTTGCAGGAAAGCCAGCCTCTCAGCAGCAAGGGGCACGGGTTTGCGAACTGCGGGGGTGCACTCTTTTGCAGGTCCCGCCCCCAATCAAAGCTTATTGCTCGACAGCAAATGCGATGAGCGATGACTGGTACAGGGCCATATGCCCCTGATCTTACAGGAAATTGATGAGGTATAGTAAGGCACAGGTTGGTGGGGACAGACGACTAGCGGAAATTACTCAATTTTCCAAAGCTAACATGAGCCAAATACACAATCTCTTAGTGCAACAGCTTACTAGCTTAATTTTTTTACCAATGAAGATGTAATTGCAATGTTCCAACATGTTAAAATAAACCAACTTCGTAATAGATGCATTGTGCATGTCATTACTGAATAGTCAATTTGATATTCGATGCTCAGTACTCATATTACAAAATTTTATTATGTGCACACCCCCATTCAAAATGGAAAAAGCTTTCTTTAACTCTTTTGCCTGTTTTCATGGTCAGATTTTCACTGTTGATACAAAAGGCACAGATGCATACAGTGCATGTGTTCTTGCAACCAATTTGCATTCCTTGCTCAAAGGCCAACCCCTATGGTTCTCTGATTCGTGTACCTATACTATCGCAACAGATCAAGGTCAAGAGCTATGTTCACTGCAAAATTACAGTGAAACAAATATATTCACTGCAACGAATACACACCATCAGGCGCAACATTCCTTCACAAAGCAAATGGCTTTCTTGAAGCATTTGGCTATTCACTTGCACTGACAGTCATCATCGATGGTTTCTGCACAACTTTTTGTAGCTTAAATTTGTTTTGCATCTCATTCAGTGTTTTAATTGAGTTCGAGGGATAAACTCTACAGTACACTGCATATAAAAAATTAATCTAGCAAAAAAAAAAAGAAACTTCATGCATTTCTGTAAGAAAATCTGTGAGGGCTATGGCACTATACACACCTTATACAAATGCCACAGGTGCACTTGTCCATTGCTATCACACAGATCAGCCTTGCGATTTCAAGCCTACCACATCTCATGGCGACTTGCCCAGACAGTGGTAAAAGTTGCAGCATAGACTTGCTATCTGCCATGCACATTTTTGCCGACGAGTTGGCGCCAGGCCCAATCCCCCATTGCTTCCATCATGTAGGATTTGTTGCGGGCAGTGAATCAGACGCCAAAGACCTGGGACCTTCGCCTCAACTACTGTCTCCAAGGTAGGGCTCGTGAGCACAGATGACCTGACGGGCGATCTATGAGGAAAGCAGTGAGCCAAATCCGGCTGAAGTGAACTTTGAAGACTGCCGTTGTCGACAGTGCAAAGTTTTCCTGTGCTGAACTGAATGATGCCAATATCGTCAATCAAGTGCCTGTGCTAGTGAACAATGACTCCGAGTATGACTCTGAGGCGAGAGTGCCTTCTGCTGCGTAGTCATCGAGCGAAGATGTAGCACAAGCCTTTGCGGTGCTTTGTTATCGTACA
The DNA here is from genome assembly GCF_023375885.2 of Dermacentor andersoni. Taxonomy (NCBI): domain Eukaryota; kingdom Metazoa; phylum Arthropoda; class Arachnida; order Ixodida; family Ixodidae; genus Dermacentor; species Dermacentor andersoni. Next base: position 110,370,013 of record NC_092823.1, read on the forward strand.
ATGAAAGCATTATGCTCGCTGAAATACTAGCAGAATTGGTTCTGAGTAAGCAGATCTCTGCGCAGCACATAGACTCAGGCACACTAAAATGTAAATAATTTTCCTTTTCTTTTTTGCTGAATTTGGTCCCCGTAAAGTCCAAATCATCGGTCGCCGACTGTACTACTATCTCAAAAAATCTCGCCATTTGTTTCTGACCCGGAAGCCCCTCTTTCCTCATTGCCCTCGACAACAGAAGCTGCCCTGCTCTTCGCTCACCGCCAATTTTGTAGGGCTGGAAGGTCTCGTGGGGCTTGCGTATCTCCAGGAGTAGGTCGAAGGGGTAGGTGGACTTGACGCCGCCCAGGATCTGGCCCATGGTCTGGTGGGCCACCTCTTCCAGCGAGCACTCCAGGGACTCGGCGCAGTCGTCGTACATCACGAGACGACAGCACTCCAGCGGAACCACCCCTTCCAGGCCCATGATCTGCAGTTTCCAGTACTTATTTGACCACTTACTACACATGTAACCTACATCACCGATAATGCATTATTGTAGGGGGTCGAGTAACAGCCCAATAATTGGCATCTTAGAAAAACAGCAATAAACATCAAATAAACATTAAACACGTGAAAAGTGATGCATTGCTCTAAGTACTGCAAACAACAAATTTTGTACAATTAGCACATGACAAGCAGAGAGGTTGATCCAAAAACAACTTCAATGACAATTAGGAAATTCTGTGAATGTATGACATCCCTCTGCAGCTTACTCCTACATCGCTCTGCCTACAGTGCTCCGCCTACTGAACTTCACCGTGGTGCGCAGTTCAATTTCGATTTGGGATGTTCACGTAGACGCCACTACAGGGATGGAAGCGGCCAAGGAAGCCTTGGAGCAGCTCTGGCAGCAGCAAATTTTGCACTTTGGAGCAGGTTTGGAGCACAAATTGTCCACGTTGGAGCAGTAAACAAGCGTTTTGGAGCAGCTTGGAAAAGGTCAATATGAGTGAAATACAAGAATATGAAGAAAAGGTACTCCTTATTTAATTTTGCAGAGTACTATAAGGTTATGGCAGATTAGTTCTACAGAAGCCTGCAAGGCGAGCAAAATTCCTGTCAAGGAAAAATAGTGATCCACGTGACTAGCATGAAGCTACGCTGGAAACCCCTACAGGTTTCTCAGAAACTACCATTAAGGGGAGATGTGGGTCTTCAAACTAATTTTGTTAATTTTAGTGTGAACGGGATGATATTTAACAATATTGTTCAGTTTTTTCTGCTGATTGCAAATATCTAATTAGATTTTGTATATCTTCATTAGAACAAACGATGCAATGTTTTTAATACAGAAATTCAATCAATTTCTTACGGGACTTTTCAAAAATTTAACTTTATCAAAAGGAAAATCAAAGTATACAGCCAGAACGCCAGAGAGTAGCTCTAGCCGGTGATGCTATTTTTATTGTTCTCAGTGCAATTATAATGCAAAAAAGACAGATGTAAACATAATTTCAATATTTTTGCTAATTTTCATTTGTATTTAGTGGCAATTAAAATTTAGCCGGCAACTTTAGCAATAAATAAATAGCATCACCGGCTAGATCCATTCGACACAAATATATTGATACCAAACATTTTGCTGGTACTTAGAAAGAACATATGAAGATCCCCCGTAAGGCAGTGTGCAGTGTCCAAAAACATGAAGCTGAGAAAAACAAGTTTGAACTTTCAGTTCACTGTAACTTTTAATGGTCTCACGATATGGCAATATAAATTGCATCACCATGTAGGCCTGTCTTTCAGCAACAAGTTTATGACATATATATGGCCATTTTGCAAGTATAACACCGAGATATTGGTTGCAAAATCATGCATAGTCATTGAAAGCAGTGCCAGAAAGCTAGCACCACGAGCTTCACATTCCTATTTTAGTTCTTTGTTGAACAGAAGGCACACAAATGGCATCCCTATGCAAATAAAGTTGGGCATAGTTCATGGCCACAACAAAATATGTCCTTTCAACAAAGTTTATGGCTACAACAAAAAATTTGGATCAAATCCCAGTGGTGGTCGCCACATTTCAATGGAGCTGAAATGCAAAAAAGTTCATGTGCTTGTGTTGTAGCGCTTCCCAAGTGGTCAAAATTGGTCCAGAATCATATCATGGTTTTGGAACGTAAAATCCCAGAATTCAAATTAAAAAAAAAAAATTATATCTCTTGCACACTCTCACAATTGTGCATTCAGCAGAAGGTCACACCTATACCTATAAAAGCCCAGGACTGTAGGCAGAGTCTGTTGCTGGCTTGTGCCTCTTTGCAAGCTTGTTTATCAAAGCATTTCTGTTTGTGTGATCCTTGTTGGACATGTGAAGCCTCCGACGATCCTTTTCATCCTCAGACGATCCTTTCACGCATGCCACACGTGGAGCACTCCAGCACAAGCTTGGCACAGAGCCCGTACTCCTTGGCGGGGTCCTTTGAAAGCATCAGCGTTTTCTTGGCGCGCACGGGACACGGCATAAGTCCAAAAAAGTCTTACGCCACGGATAAATCCACGATCGCAAGTTCCGTTTCGCTGTCGCTGACGTCCTCTTTCGTGTCAACACCCAGCAGCTCAAACTTTCGCTCCGTTGCAGACTGCGACGCCAGGCGCGTTTTCGCCTTATCGGCGATCGCTGCGCGCTTGCTTCTATCTTCGGTCGTGAAGAAAACGGTATCTACACGGTCTGCGCCAACTCGCGAGGCGTGGGTGGACGAAGTGTTGATGCTAGACGTACTGGGTTGCAGCTCGGAACTCGATCCGGCAGAATCTTCAGGCAGACCAGCAGCCGGCAACTCCGGGTGCATTTATCCGTCTTCTATCGCGCATTCCACGACCGCCTTCGCGCCTTGCCGAACGCTTGACGCGTAGTAGTCTTCAGACGACGATCTCTTCCAGCCATTCGGGCAGTGAAAAAGACATTTTATCGAACGTTGTCGAGAAGCGAGCGGCTGAACAGTGGCGCGATAAAACCTCAGAGACAAACAGGCAGCGCGCACGAGAGCGACCAGCCTGCCGGGCGCGCGGGAATCGGCACTCAAACGGCGCCAGACCAATAGGAGCGAGGCGCGCGGGGGCCGTGCGTGCTTTGGCCAATCAGCGGCATGGGCGCATCCTTCAGAAATGACGCGATAGCGTCGGTTCCTCCTCACCTACGCCATTTTGAACCGGCGCAAAATACGCACAAAGAAAGCAGCTTCCAAACAAGCTCAAAATGGCGCCCGCCGGCCAACGCGTTCGCAAATGATGATGGCGCGAAGTTCGAACATTTTTGGCAATTTTTTGCTAATTCCGCGGCCACCCTGGCCCGTATAAGTGTGTTTTTTTATTATTTTCCGATTAAATTTAGGTTCTAGATTTCGCGGAGGGATTCTTGAATGTATAAACGTAGCGAAAACGCACTTTTCCGAAAATCGACTTTTTTGCGATTTTTTGTCATTTCAAGACCCGCGTCTCCCCTTAAACTACATACCGGATGTACCAACTTAATGTGGCCAAGAAAAAAGATAACCAAGGGTTTTCTGTGAACAGCACGCACTCTTTGTTCATAGGTTTGTGTTATGCTAGTCTTTTTTCCATAGTGGACAAGCAACTAATATTTAATTTTACAGACCTATCTTTTATTACCTTACTTATTATTGCACTGGCAATTTACGGACACTCCAGGTTCAATTTTGCCGTTGGCATCACCGTGCTGTTCTGTATATCTTCTACTCCGCCAGCAACTGCGTGTTTTGCGCGGTTGGGCGCACCGTTGAAAGCGTCCTGTAGACCGCTCATACCTTTGTGTGCACCGTGTGTTCTCACCGCTCAGTTTGCGTTGAAGCGATAGAGCGCCTGAAGGTCACTTCGCTAGCTGCTGCAGCTGTGCTTGCTAACACCAGCGTTTTGACAGCCAGTCCGATATACTTCTATATACTATATGTCCTATATACTATAGTCCTATAAACTTGCTCATGTGTTCACATTAGCAAGTTTATATGGCCGATACAACTACTAGCCTTACTTTGTATAGCTGCCTACTAATTCACTATCGCAGTCGGTGCTTTGCCTTTCGGGCAAAACCACGACTTTTTCAATGAGGTGCCAATACAAATGTTATGGAATACGTCAAGAAATGACCGATAACAGCACATATAGTGACCTAGATCTTGCGTGGTTCTTTTTTGCGGGGAAAAAGAAAGAACAAGAAAAAATATTATATGATGGGGTTTTACGTGCCAAAACAACTTTCCGATTATGAGGCACGCCGTAGTGGGGGACTCCGGAATTTCGGACCACCTGGGGTTCTTTACCTAAATCTAAGTACACGGGTGTTTTCGCATTTCGCTCCCATCAAAATGTGGCTGCCGTGGCCGGGATTCGATCCCGCGACCTTGCGCTCCGAGCCCAACACTGCAACCGTGCGGGTAAAGAAATAGAACTAGAAAAAGCCTGTGAATATTTAAAAATTCACGTGACAATGAGTCCCAACTCCATTTGGTCTCGGATGTAAACAATTCCAGAATTCATGGACAGCACTAAAAAAAGAGTGCAATTTTCTCAAATTCTGCTGTGTATTAATATCTTGCCATTACATAAAGGAAGGTCTTAAAATTACAAAAAGAAAAGTGAGCTATTTCACTACCACGCGTCCCCTTATGTCCAGGTCTCTCGTAGTTTTTTTTTGTTTTTGGGTGATGCAAATTCCAAAAGATTCGTATCAATGCGAGCCAACTGAATAGGGAAAAAGAGCACCTAAAAACATTAGTGCAACACAGGTATGGCCGTTGTTCTTAGCATGGTCTTTCTGAAGTCATAGATTAAGCATGTCGCGCTAGCTTTTTGCAACGCATATGCTCTTATTTCAAACTTCAAAATTTTGCAGGGAAGCCCACTCTAATTCTGCTTAACCTTGAAGTACAGCAGAAGCTTGATGTGGGCGAGTTGGTTGAGCATACTTGATGAAAAAAGAGAGCGCTACGAAGACGAAAGAACAACATGTACGACGCCTTGTCTGTCGTACATGTTGTTCTTTCGTCCTCGTCTTCGTAGCGCTCTCTTTTTTCATCTTGAAGTACACTTTTCTTGCATGGTCCAAAATTTAGTAGGGGGTGGACACGCCAGTTTAATAGTACATTCGGATTATCTCTCTTCCACACACGAGAAAAAGAAAGTTATTCTCACCTGATGCGCCGTCTCTGTGGCCTCAGCCAGTGACGCATCCTTGTGGACCTTGAGCCGCATCTCTTGCATGGTGGGCTTGAGCGGGTGAAGGCAGAACAGCTTGATCTATCGTACAGGGATGAAAAGCATTGAAGTTAGATTGATTGCATTTACCATACAACAGCAACATACATGCTATGAAAGACACTATACGCGGCGTGCACGCCGATGGCCGCGCCACTGGTGGCGGCCTTGCGCAGAACGCATGGGAGAGGAGCGAGCCGCGCGCCGTAGCACGCCGTAGTTTGTTGCGTCGCTGATAGTGCTTCTCCGTCTTATTTGTGTTTTCAGAGCAAAATAAGCAACACCCTTCGCATGTGTGGGATGGCCAAAGCTTCCGAAGAATGTCGAAGAAAAATTGTGGCAGGGTGGGGGGGCTCAAATACCGGCGAAAACGTGCCGGTGATACGGTTCTAATTATTCCCCGCAAAGCCTCATCAGCAGGAGCAACGGTGGCAATGGATCGTAGCTTCGGCGCGAAATTTCTTGTTCTCATCCTTTCCTTTGTCGCTTCGGTGTTTTTTCTTTTTTATTATTATTTTTTTACTCAATTGTAGTTAGACGGGTAAGCGACGAAGTTCGTCTGCAGTGCAACCTGCGGTTGAAAGGCATTTCGCTAAAGTTCGGAATGCCGTTTGCCGCTTATATTGTTTTCCGCTTCTTTACCGCGTTGGGCTAGCTAGGCAGCACGACTGCATGAGCGCATTGTTTTGCATGTTAAAGCTACAGAAGTTTGCAAGAACTGAAATTGTTAGTTTTATGTGGCCCGGTAAATCCTCGCACCAGCTGTCGCGCACTTCATGTTTTTACATTTATTTTATGCGTGGCTTCGCCCATGTTTAACTGTTGCTAGTTGCTTCATGCATAACTCTTGATTCTTTTGAGCTGCGAGGTTTTCACCCTGCCTCGTTTGTAAAGGGTATAAATCACGCTGTGTCTTATCGGAATGACACCAAGCAAGTGCTTCTTTAACAGCTTTATTTATTTCGGCCGAGGGCACCTTAGATATTGTGGTTTTTTAGGAAATGTGTTTAGAAAATAGGTAGCTCAGGGCGAGAATTGCTAATAGTTACTGCATACGGTATTTCTGTTCTATTTTTCGCTGATCCATTTTTCGTTGAGTAGTTCGCGTCACATCATCATACCTTGATGCTGTCTGAGCAGACTTAACACGCCGAGTGATTTGTTTGTTTCACAACGTAGTCGCTTCTTGCAAGTGAATTTTGCACTCAGCTGAATTATTTGTTATTATGATTACGCCGCATAGGACTAAACCCGGCCTTGCCGCCAGCGCTGTATCTAATTTGACTGGCGCTGCTCTGCCTTTAAATATATCATGTGGCCATTCTCTCTAGTAACATTTAAAAAAAGTACTGCAATGTTAGTCACACTATAGCTTTGTACGTTTCCAAGCAGTTCCCTTATGGAATTTAAAATTGCAAAAACTGCAGCGCGAACGGCAGTTCATCGGCGGTACAGCGCTAACACGCGCTTTTACTAACCCGTGCGTTTGGTGGCTTCGTTGACTATAGTGTACGCGTTTCTATCAATAAATTCGCAATTATTCTACTTCAGGCGACTTTCACTACACTTATTCGGCGGCGTCACATGTATTCATCGGCAGAAAAATCACAACGGTATATGCAGACATCGCACCGTGCGGATTTGTTATCTAAGTCTGCACTAACGACGGGTGCTTATTATTGAGGTACAGAAGCAGCATTACGGCAAGGGTAGAATTAAAGAAAAAAAAAAAACGGTCGAGACATCGCATTAGTCAACAAAATTTGTCGGCTAGTTTACATGAGCTCCACTTCATGTAAATGGTCTTCATGGCGTTTGTCTGCGGGACGCACCTGGCGCGTATGTGGACCATGTTGCCCCAAACACCGGTAACACCTTGTTCATACCCGCTCCCACAGCGGTCTGCGTCTTCCCTACAGCTGTCACCGCAGAAGAAGCAGTCTGGCGCCCGAACCAAGGACAAATCGCAGCCGCGAACTTCAGTCACCCTTGCTGCAAAGCGTTGTCGTCTGCTACTGCTCCCACGCATATTGTTGGAAGCGCCCGCTAGGTGGCTATCAGTGGCGCCTCTATAGGCGGTGCACGCGGCCTATACTGAAGAAAGGGGGGCGGGGGGGTGCTCTGGATGAACCTTGACCACCAGGGTTCTTTAACATGCACCCAAAGCATAGTACCCATGCACTTATGCACTTGCCGCCCATCAGAACATCGCAGTGGCTGCTAGGATTCGGACCCATAACCTCGTGCTCAGCAGTGGGTTGCCATGGCTACCGAGCCACTACAACAGGTGAATGGTCGAAGCTTGACCAAGCCCTTTGTCATGCCAAGATGTGGCTTCTCAGCTGCACTTGGTGATACAGTTGTTGACCGATAATACTGATGGGCCCATTTGGACAACTTCGTGGCACTGACCGCTGGTAGCCCCATAAACTTAAAGGGACAATAAAGGCAAGTATTAAGTCAAGCTAAAGTGATAAATTAACGCTTGAGAATGTCTAATGTGTCAATTTTATTGCGAACAAAGCTTTAGTAATGTTGAAATTGAGGTGAATGCCGGACATGATTTGAGACCCACCCAGGTCATTCAAGTGCTAGCCCGATGGCGTGGGCACTAATTATAATTCCGTCATTAATTCTCTACCACTAGTAATGAAAGGATTATTGCAGTGCATTATAAGATGGAGAAATATGCTACTTGTCCAGTTCAATTTGATATTTAGAATAAAGAACTAATCCATGTTGCCCTTTACAACAATGCACGCTGTCGAAAAGTTTCGTTTTCACTAGACTCTGCGCCACCACATTTTTGCGTTTTGGCAGTTTCGTTATCGCATAGTGCAGCACTAGATTTAATGGCTTGCCAACTCACACAAACTGCAAGTAGCCGAGAATGCAATGTCCATGCGATGTCGCAGGATATATTTTGGAATCCATTATTCAGACTTTTAGCCGGTTCCTGTCAAGTCAGAATTATGGGTCATGAAGTCATATGCAAGGTGAGCTGTCACCTAACTCTGATACTACCACTGCTTGCACTTTCTTGCTGTGCTGCTTAAGTATGCCAGAAAGTGATGACCAAACATTAACAAAGAAGCTCGGGAAGCTAAGGCAAGTGCAGCAAGAGAAAAGATTATATGGCCAACGTTAAGAGAGAATACAGCACTGTGGATTAAAGTGCAAGCAGCGATACTACCAGTTGAAATTAATAAGAAGTAGAGTTGAGCAGGCCATGTGAGGCATACAGTCAATACATGATTGTCTAGTTGAATAATAGCTTGGCCGCAATACGGCCGTGTTAAGCAGTGAAGCATACAAAGTAGAGGGGGGGGGGAGAAAGGTGTTGCTGTTATGGGACTTAGCACATATTCCTTAATTTACACATGTACATGCAGTCTCCGGTCACAGTGCAAGCACCGGGACACATAGTAAGCTCACTGGCAGGCCTTCAGAGTTTCAGATAGACCCCCACTCTTTTGTTGGCTTTAAACGTCCTCACGACTTTTGGAGTTTTTTATCATACCACATTCCTTTTCGCTAGCTTTCCCCAAACACAGATGCTTTTTCTGCTTCTCGGCGAATAGCGCATGCACATGCGTATACTTATAGAATGCATGCTATGCCCCGTAAGCTCTCTCATATACGACACGCATGGCGAGCAAAACAAGGGCTCAAATCCCAACAGCAACGTCAGAAACAGTTCTGAATGGCAGCCAGTGTGATTGTTAGTCACCTAGGTGCTATGTACTGTGACCGGAGATGGTGCGTGCATGCCTGTATAATTAAGAAATGCACACTATGTCCCGTGACGATGGCCCCATTTCCATTCTTGATATGCTTCGCTGCACAGCGTGGCTGTACTGTGGCGAAGTTGACTAGTCAAGCTCAAAATATTTGGCGAAGGCTAATTTTAAGACTGAAATAACGAAAGTTTGGGCCCATATAAATATATGGGTGCTGGCTGAGACCTCCAGTCGCAATCAAATTAACTGAAGGATCGAATTAACCGGAGCCGAATTAAGGGAAATCTACTGCACTTGCCCATTCTGGAGCACGCGGGGAAGCCATGCTGGTACACGCGATGGCACTCTTGACGAAACATGGATGCAATGCATAAGCTAAGAATATGCTGGTAGCGGCACGAATACCGAGGCGCATGTTAAGAAAAGCAAACCAACCTTGCACATGGAGCGGTCCAGCTCCTTCTGTTGTCGCTCCCGCTCCTCCGCCTCTTGCATGCTCTCAAGCAGCACCTTCACGTGCTCTGGAAACTGGTCAGGTGTCATCGGCTCTGCATTCTGCTCCTTGTCCACTCGGCGGTACATGAGCATGTACGCATTCGTCGAGCTGGATTGCAACACGTCCAGATTAGCCACACAAGTTCTAGAGAAATCCACGAGGTGAAGGAAGTTTGATCCACCTTTTGTACCGACTGTCGATTTACCGTAAAAAGCGGACTATAGGTCGATCCCCCAACTAACGAATTCTAAAAATGAAAAAAAAAAAAATCCTTTTCAATGGCAAAAGTACCGAAAGACACCCTTACCTTGAAACAAATGCGACTCATGCACATTAACTAGAGACAGTATTTATTTAAATGCTGCTCGCATGTGCACCTGGCCAATCTTTAACAGTATCGCGCGACCATCGACCCACGTGCTTGTCAGCACCTTATTAACGGCGCTGAGTGGCGAAACAAACGAGATACGAGCAGGTGTACACGTGCACTTACTTTCGGTATTTCGCCGCTCTGTGCCGTGATAAGGTGCTGACAAACATGCGGGTCGATGGTCGCGCGATACTGTTAAAAATTGGCCGGGTGCACAGTACACAGAAGGGCACGACGTGCGCAAGCGCTACTCCGAATCAGAGCAACGCCTTTGATCAGAGTGGTCCGAACTAGAGTCGGATGACGAGTGCTTCTTGCTGCCCAGTCCAGAAGCGCATGCGATCTCTACCGCTTTCAAAGAGACGCATTCGGCTGTCACAGGCAGCGATCTTACATGTAGCTCCTGGATGAACTCCGCCACCTTGTCTTCCAGTTCTGCAGTCCACTGCGGTCTGCCCATGAAATGACGTTTTCTGTTGGTTTGCTGCTTCTGTCTCCGCCAGTACCAAATGCTCTTTTCGGATACTCCAAATTCGTGCTGTGCCGAGAGGTTGCCGTGGGCTTCCGTGCACTCAATCGCCTTTTTCTTGAAGGCGACAGTGACTTGTCGACTTCCGCTCATTTTGAAACAAAATGTGAAAAAGTAGCCTTTAACCAATATAACTGACAATGTAAACGCAAATTGGCGGTGCCACAATGTCGCCACGACGCGCTGCTGCTGATGGCGGCTCTTTACTTCATCAGCCCATTGTTGCAAGACTTCCGTAGTTTTTCCGCCAATATCCGGCATCTAAAACTAGGGTCGACTTTTCACAATGGTTTTTTGAAAAAAGTTCGACCTATATTCTGGTTTTTACGGTACTGTTCCCCTATAGTGTGCCTTTATTGTGATAGGTTGTCAGCCTATAACAATTTCCAGGTGCAGTCTGCCTTAAGCTCTCCCAAATGGGAGCTCCACAGTGAGCAGTTAAAAGAAAAGACTAGCTATCGCCTTCAAGGACGCAAATTTACAAAGGTGCTCTAATGAGGGTACTCCAGTCATGTTACATTGGCAGTTTCCCCGATTCCAATCCCTTCAAATTGCAGCCACTACACACGGCTGTGTGATTAACAGTACCATGCTGTACCTGTTGAGCTGACCGTGGCTTGTCAGTCGACTGCACAACTAAGCTGAGCATTAACCCAGTTAAGCTTACCTCGCATAGGAACTGATGTAGTAGCCACCTCGACTCTGTCCTCCGCCGTAAGTCTTCCGAATCTCGTCGTACGTCACTCGTGACACTTGGGCGTCATTGAAGCAGTACCACTGGCCCTCCGTAAAGGACCTTGGAAATGTGCAAACAAATTGTGATAAGAACTCTGAGGCAACTGAGGCCTACAAGCAAACACTCAGTCTGTTACTGCCCCAAAAGACCCCTAAAACAAACTCTTAATCGCTCTTTCTGAGGTAATGGTAATTTGACTTCTCTAAGACAAGTAAGGCGTAAAAGTAAACGGCCAGATTGTTACTGCACAGACTCCTAAAAACTTAAAAGCTCTTTAAAGCTCTTAGTTTATCAGGTTTATTTTATGCTAATTAGAAGTGTGACATAATTATGCTAATTAGATTAAGGCATCACAACAACTTGGCCATAGCATCATTATGCTAGCTTAGACTTCGGGCCTGATTCCTTTAACAGGAGCCTTGAATGTGTTTTCAAGTGGCACAAGGAACCTGCGTGGTGCAAGGTTCGACCTTTCAGCCTCATTCACTTCCACTTTACTCACTTTTCTTTGTCACCAATTGCAATATATGCTGAGAAAACTAAGTTTTCCAAAGATTCAGTGCACATCTATTAGAAGTGATTAACAGTTTAATATAGACATTTAGTTTGTTCCTTCGTGTTATTCACAAAAGCAGCCTACAGCGCTTGTCTGAAGGGAAGGCCAGTTCTATATAGGAACACATTAGTAGGCACATATACATAAATATGCAAGGATATGGAACATGTGACAAAGTAATATCTTAAATTGTTTGGCATACCAAAAAGAAAATATACAAGGAATAAACATGTCTGTTACACACTATTATAACATTCACAGCTGAGTGGCGCAATGATGAAATCACATCTTAGAGGAGATAAAGATTACTCATTCAGTCAAGTAATTGCCCAAACAAGGTACTACCGCATTTTGCATTAGGTTGCGGCAAACCACTCACTTGATGTAAGCGTAGTAGTGACCACCGTTGGCACTCCCAGAATGCACCATGATGGAGAACAGCTCGTACACGTATGGACCCTGAAAAAAGAATGGAAGCATGGGCATTGAAAGCGTGCTATAGTGGCAAAAACAACACTCGGAATAAAAACACTCGCCAATGACTTCCCTTGCAGGAGACAGCTTACGTAACACACTCACGCAAGCTGGTAGATAAAACAATAGCAAGCAGTAACGCAACAATAAGCTAAAATGTTTCAAAGCCTGCTAATAAAGTACCGTATTTGCTCGGGTTTAGGCCAATAGATTTTTTCAAATAATCAATACCAAACTCCTGGGTCGGCTTAATTCGAGGATTTAAAGATATGCCAGTTTTGATTGAAATTTATAAATATGGCACATAGTTAGCGCCACCTAGGAAAGTCAGTATCGCAGCTGCTACTGGCCGCGCCAGTGGCCAAGTGAAGTACACGAGTGACGTCGCCATCTTGACCTGTGTCGTACTGGCGTGCAGTGTGGTGTTATTGTAATGGCACCAAACAGGCGATGCCACAATAGTGGCGCTTTCAAACAAAGTTGTGCTGGCCACAGAGGCAGCATCAAATGTTCAAGTTGCGCAGGACTTCGGCATCAATGAGAAAAACGTCCGTCGTTGGAGGAGGCAATGAGAGATGCTTTTTGCGTGCGCCGCAACGAAGATTGTATTTGCAGGAACACAGCAGCGATGATGATGTAGAACGAGCTCGGCACGTTCCTAGTCAATAAATGATGTTTTCATTTTGTAACAGCCGTCCTCCCTTTTTTGTTTGGCCTACATTTCTCATAAACTTCAATTCGTCAATTCAAGCAACAGATCGCACAGATAACAGATGTCTTGAATCATGCTCGAAGTCACATGTCACCACGAGCGACGCCACACTGCGGACACGATTATGTAGGTGCAGGAGCCAGACTGTCACCGTCTCTCTCCGGGCGGATTCACCGCGAGTGAAAAGGGAAACTGCGATCATATCGAAAATTCAGGCCTTTCCGCGGCGCGTAGCGACGTAAGACTTTTCAGCCACGATTGTTATCGTGCAATGTATGCTCTGCGCTTGTCAGCTCAAAATGGCCAGTCCTGGTGAGGGGCCCTTTAATGCTTCCATATTTGTCAGCACAAAGAACTTAAGTCCCCGCAATTGTATAGCCTGAAATGTACTGAGATTGCAAATATGAGCAAGGACTAAGGGGGGAAAAAAATTATTGCGACTTGCTAAATTCTGTTGACAGAATGTGAGCACAAAAAAAAAATTGAAGTTTTTACATATCAAAACCACGATCAGATTACGAGGCATTCCACAGATGGGGACTCCGGATTGATATCAACCACCTGGGTTTTATTAACGCACACCCAATGCACCATACACTGGTGTTCCTGCACTTAGTCCCCATTGAAGTGCGACTGCCGCACCCAAGATTTTTGTCCCATGACCTCGTGCTTAGCAGTAGCACCAAAGCCCCTAAGCAGCCAAGGCTGGTAATGTGAGCTCACTGTGTTAATGGGCCGCTTCAGGTTGCGAGCATTGGCCGCGGCGTCCGCGTTGCTGCCGCTACCGCTGCCCATGTCGATGCCTTCGTCGTCGCTACCTATGTCCTCGCACGGCCCATTCGTCTGACGGCTGCTGCTCGGACCAGATGATGTCGAGGTCACCGCAGCCTCCTCGTCGAGCGCCGACCCACTGTCTGTTGTGTCAGCATCATCACTGGGACTCTCCGCCTCGCTCTCAGACCGCACAAACTGGTTGAGGTCTAGAATCTCCGGGAAGGTCACCCTGTTCAATGGAGTCAGGTTGGACAGGAGCAGGCATTGTTAGCTCAACATAGCTGACTTCAGAGCGAAATAGAAGACACACGGCATGTTTCTGTGTGAATGAATAATGAATGATAATGAATTCATTCATGTTTCTGTGTTAAATCCAGTGTAGCGCCTGTTGTACCATCTGCTGCTCTCTTTACTCGCATAATGATGCACTTTTTTTTTTCAGAACAAATTTCCGCCGAGTTGGGCAGTGCGTTTGTTACGCGAGGTAAAATTTTCAGCGAGTTTTTTTCCGAGGCCACTTCTGAAAAGTATGAGACAAAGTGCGATTGGGTCTTGAACGCACCACACTGCAGTTGGACCCAAGGTATATTGCTGTGCCGTGGTATCAGATTGGAAGCTTGGTGTGCACCTGATCCAGTGCTACGGCACGGCAAAACACCTCGGATCCAACTGCCGCTTCGTATGCTAAACTGCAACATCTGCCTCCTACTTTTATCAAATGCCGGGCATCCGATTGGGTGCTACAGCACGGCAAAGCGCCTCAGATCTGGCTGCCAATTCTCATATCCTTTGTAGAATATAGGAGACACGATACGATCATCCCTACTCAGTGATTAGAGGAGACGATCAGTGTTCTATTCAGGGGACTTTGCCAATAGGTACAGAGTGGGAAATTGTAGCCAGGGTGCGTAGCATGGCAATTACCATATTTACTCGCATAATGATCGCACTTGCGTAATGATCGCACCCCTGAATTTTGTCGTCAAAATTCGATTTTTTAAAATTTCCAGTGTAATGATTGCACCCCGAACTTGCCGCAGCTATATGTCGTGCGCCAAGTCTAGCTAATGTTGATCGCGCTTACCATCTGTCGAATGCTATGCGAACGACTCTTCAAGACAAACCAAGCTGCCTGCACGCACCAAACATTCTTAAGTAGATGCCTCATTTCATTACTTTCATCACTTTCCGCACTTCCATGACTAAAAAAAAGCTGCAACCAAACTTGCCTTTATTATGTGTAGGTATTATAATGGTTGTGGTCAACAACAAAAAAGGCGCCTTTCGATTCTTCTCATCTGCACTCGTGGGCACGCAACAAATCGCGAGCGGCAACGATAGTAGCTACGTTTACACTGTACGTTAAAAGTGTACCCTATTCATACGCCGATGCTTGTAACACAGCGAAGATATTCACCCACCCTTAGCGGAAACGTGCCGTATTAGGATAGTAGTGAAGACAGATGCCGCAGTTTCTGCAGCATGCTGGCCATGCGTTTCTATGTCACTGGCAGCTAAGCGCACCCATCTGTTTCTCCTCAAAGTGTACATGGCTTCGTTATTGCCGCCAACTTGACGATATTAATGATAATATTCATTACTGATACGGAAGAAACTGTTTCAATGCACGTAATGTACTCACGAGAAGAAAAAAAAATCGTGTTCGGAGCGTTCGGCTTGCTCCACCGGCCGCCATTTTTGTTTTGGTGTCCCGCAGCAAATGTGGGATGAAAACTTTTTCTTTTCGCGGGAAATTTCACCATGTAATGATCGCACCCCTGATTTTGCATCAATTTTTCTGACAAGAAAGTGCGATCATTATGCGAGTAAATACGGTAGATGCTCACATGTACACTCACAAAGCTATTCCTTATCAACAAATCAATCAATGAGTCAATCAACCAGTGAATGAACGAATGATGAATTATTAAATTGCAAATGAAAACTGGCCACCCACTTGTCGTTGAGCTTGATGCGGTGCATGGTGGCGGGGTCGAAGTCAAACCGCTTGAGCTGCAGCGTCAGCAAGTACGGAAAGCGCACGAACTTAAGCCCCTTGTGGGCGTCGCACTTGCGGTTGCACCGCTCGCATGAGTACTGGTTGCAGCCATCCAGGGTCTCTGGGGTGACGAAAGCGCGGAGGGCCTCCTCGACGCTCCCGTACGCCTGACTTGACCCGAATGGCCGCACCACCAGCGGGATGTCCAGGAACGTGTCCTCACGGGCGCTCTCGTAACCACACTGGCAAGAATCGATTGATCAAAATTGATTAAATTCTGGGGCTTTACGTGCCAAAACCACAACACCACATCCACTAGAAGTGCTTCTGTACCGCTTTGAACCATTGAACTCGTGGCTGAGTGGTAGCATCACTGTCTCACACTCCGGAGGCCCTGGTTTGATTCCAACCAAGCCGATCTTGCAAGTTGTTTTTTATTTATGAAGTGCCTCCCGAGATTTATCACTCACGGCCAACGCCGCCGACGCCAACTTTTCTGCGACACGAGCTCCTTACGCTTTCGCGTTAATATGATTCTGAGGCACGCCGCGGTGGGGGACTTCGGGCTAATTCCGACTGCCTGGGGTTCTTCAACGTGCGCCCAATGCACGGTACGTGGGCGTTTTTGCATTTTTCCCACATCGAAAAACGGCTACCGTGGCCGGTATACGATCCCGCAATTTTGGGGTTGGCAGCGCAACACCAAGAACACCAGAGCCCCTACGCCACCACAGTGGGTCAAGAATCAATCAATTGAACGAAAAATGTATGTATGTATGCTTTATTTTCCACAAAAAACTAAATACAGCTTTGCGGGGGTAAAGTGGGGAAAAAAGCTGCTCGTAGCAGGTTTGAATGAATGAATTGCATTACAGTAACATGGGCATTCAGTCACACTTTGAGTGTCTGCACTTTTCTGCATGAATGTCCCCTCGACATTCATGCACAGCTATATGGAAAAGCCACGCATTATTTGGAATTGATGGCAATGTCGTAGGCACATGATATATTTTATTTCATGAAACCTTTGCTAAATAACACTATAGTTAAGAATCGTGCTTAGCATGACCTTTAGTTTCAGTATGGTAATTCCTGCAACTGCATTAACACAATCAGCTGGCACAAGTCAGGACAAGACAGCAATGCATCCAAGGCATGAGCATACGAGAGACAGTGCTTTCTTGGCAATGTGCACTTGAAGAGTGATAATTAGCAAGTGAAATGACGCTATTAATAATTGACATGCGGTAAATATTTTGAAAAAGGCAAAACCTCAATTCTATGGCTTAAAAATTGGGCAAGTTATCTTTGAAATTTATTAGTGACACAGCTGTGGTACCAATATACTTATTAAACGGAAAATGAGACATCCATTCGGGAAACGCTCACAAGACATTTTAAGTTTACCCTAATGTCGGTCAGAATTCTGAATCTGGCATCAACATTAGTGTGACACGACACAGGAAAATTGGCTTGAATCATGTAGCAATAAAGCTAGGTATGGCGATTTTTTCATAAAATAAACGAACGAGACTATTGGATGTGGTTCCTTCTGGCTGTACTTGTGTGGCAGCTGCCGAAATCACAGCAATGAAGCCAGCCAATGTATAGCAACTTAGCTGTGCATCGACCGCCTGAGCACCAAAACTGAAACTGGACTGTAGAGATAAGTACAGCAGAACATCGTTGACATGATCCTGTACTGTATGATTTCACGGCACCAACATTCACGACAGAAAATGAAATGACCCAGTACAGTAACGCTTTTTCTACCAGTTCACACGTTCCTGGAGAACACAACCTCTTGGCACCAATGTTCAGTACATTGCCAAACTATGATTTTATTATGTTTTTTGCTCGCTAGATCATATGCAAACAAGAAAAGGCGTGAGGCATGCATAATTGAGAGCAGTGGGCACCTGAAACGGCAGCTTCCCCACAGCACTTGAATGCCTGCCCGTGTCATGTGACTATACCACCACACACTGTTTCCTGTTCTGGTACCAGCTAATCCCCTCGGGGGTCATGGCACGTCACCATTCACAGCTGTTGCCACCAACCCAATGCAATAACATCTTCACTTAACCGTTTCACATAGGGTGTGGCATAGGAAGCGTACTGCATGCTTTTAACATGCGATAGACCAAACGAACCACCCTTGCCTGCAGCAGTTTCACTCTGGCGGCATTGCGGCATCGTATTCTGGCATGGCCCACCAAGCTCAATTTCATTTCGGCTTTCCACGTGTCCTAATATGACAACTCTAGGGTGGATCGGTTCCCACAAGCTCGACACGTGTCGGCGTCTCGTGCTGCAACGATTGGGCACATCAAGGAATGGGTGTGCCAAAACTTCCCACCAAAACGCTCCACCAAGAAATACTGCTCTCCAAGGTGGCCCACCTGTAGGCACTTGACGTAATCCTTGAGCTTGCCCTCGTACAGCTGACAGATGAGCTTGGCCTGGTCCGTGTGCTTGAACTTGTGCTCTAGCGCATCAAACATGACTCGGCAAAGCTCCTGCACATCGTGCTGCTGCCACGCTGTTGTTGAGATTGCGGGACAATACAGGAAAGAGAAAGAAAGAAGGACTTCAGCACAGAGGAGGTCTTGACTTGAATACTTTAACCACTGAAAAGTGCTATACTTGAATTTCAGTTCTGCCAGTGTAGGCCAGTAACAAAATAAGAAGTTACTGCTTTGTTATGACAATGACAAGTGTTGTAACAAATGAAATTATAAACGAAATTCTGCCTTAAATATCTGAAGAACAAATTTTGGCATGCTCCATGTTGCACAGCTAAAACACACAGTTCGAGGTTTGGAACATAAAGCGTTTTATTATTTCCGTCTCTGAGCATGTATGTGCAAAAATAGGAGGGCGTGAAAGGGGATCAGAAAAGAAACCAAATCATCACGCGAGTGTGCCACCAGGAGTTACAAGGTAGCACAATAGCAGGTGCTGTTTACAACAATCTCGAAACTGCAAAATGAGTCAGGAGAGACGCTGTAGGGGAGGGCTCTTTAATGTGTACCCAAAGCACGGTACACAAGTGTGTTTGCATTTTTTCCCTAATTGAAATGTGGCTGCCACGGCTCAAAATTACAGTAGAACCTCGTTAAACCGTACCCGCTTAAACAGCAGTTTTGTTTTAAAAGTAGTGAAGTCAAATCCTTGACTCAGTGGCCATTGAAGGTAATGTGTTTTTGTATTAGCATAAACCTTACCAGCTTATTGTGTACATATCGGTTAACATGTAGCTTTTCCACTTTCCGGTGCACAAACACCGCGGTGCTTTGTCTTCATCGTTAGGCCCGGCAGAACAAGCCTCAGAGATCTGAACAACGGCCTCCAAACGCCCTGTGCGTTTGTGCATAAAGCCACATCAACATCAACATCAACATCATTTCGATGCCGTCCCAGAGAGCGTCGTGGCGTCGTGTAAGTGAGGACTCGTGTCATGTCGAAGCTCAGATAAAAAAGACGCTGGGTGCTCAGCATGGAAGAAAAATTTGACATCGTTCGTGCTGTCGAAGGTGACACAAAGAAGTCTGTGCTGGCATGCAACATGGGTCTACTGTTGACTACGGTGTGTGGCATTTGGAATGTGAAGAAGTTGCTTGGCAGCGCTGCTGCAACCGTGAAGAAATGTCGGCTGCGAGGTTCGACTTTTCGCCATCGTTGCCTCTGTTTTGCCAAAGTGTCGGCTAGCAAGTGATGAGGATGACACGGAAAGCAACAGCACGGGCGATTCAGGCCCAACAGTGGCAGAAGCTGCGCATTACATCAGCCTCACGAATGCAATCGTCGAAACGAGAACAGCACCATGTAATGAAAAGGTGCCCTGCAACTTTTGCAACGCTACCGCGCCCACGCACGGAGAATATGCAACACTAACAAGGAATCTGCAATGCGAGTGTTTGCTGAGAAGAGGGGGCTGGTTGAAAAGCTGGCTCGCAGCTTCAGTAAGTGTGAGGCCGCTGTCGTCGCTGCTAGGCTGTCGTGGCATCTAACGAAAATAACACTTTTGTCACGCGAAGTAAGTAAATACTGCATGTTTTTTCCCCTTTCATCACACTCTCCCTTCCGTTTTTGACAGGTAAGTGGGCGATCCCATGCTATTTCGGTTAAGCAGTACTACCATTTAGTACATACTTTTTCCGAGCTCCGGCCAACTACAGTGTAACGAGGTTTCACTGTATTAAATTGTGATGTTCCAAATACAGCAGGCTTCACTGGACCCTTGCAGGAGTGAGTGTCGATGGAATACATAAAACAATACACAACGCTTAAAGGTTATTTTTACAGTGTTCTATAAAAGATGCCCTGTTAAAGTAATAAAAATAAAAATTAACTGGCATGTCAATTTGAGAATCTCCGCATGACAACTGCGATTTACGAATGCATGGACAATACAAGTCATTAGCGCTATCGTTCATGCATGACACTTTAAAGACATTGTTCCAACAAATGGCTGATTTTGTGATATTCAAAGGCATCTCATGACAATGACAAACATTTTCCACAGCGTGCGATGTGTTATATAGTATGTAGGCAGCGAGAATTGCATTTTCATGTGACCAGTCATGGTAACTCAATGCGTCACCACCCTGTAGGCCGGCTTGCAGGAAATGAGCATACCGGTTGCAATGTCCGACAAGTTCATATTGATCGGCGAGCAACTGCTCCCTTGCTACAAGGGTACGGTGAAGACATGTCAGGCACCCACGGAATGTGCAGAGAGTTACAAGTAGAGACAAGAGATCTACGAGTAAACCTAGCCTGTAGCCTCAGAAGTACAGCATCCTCTGCCACAGTAAGACTGTAGACACCTCAGCCAGTTTTGAAACTGTTCCCTGTCAGCTGTGAACCTGACACTCCAATCAAACGTGCAATCAGGATGTCGGCAACCTACACCCACTCAGGGCATTTAATGCTTTAAAATGTTCCCGACATCACCAGATCATCATATTCTGTTCTTGTTGCCATTATTTCAACATTATTGGCCTTCCCTCATGCCACAGCACGCTGGAATGACCTTCCCAACAACATTATACCTATATTTCACCATGACATTTTTCCTAACGAACTGCACACATCTCATGCCTAAGTATGTATAAGCTTGCTACAGCTACTCTATACAGGCATGTGCCTTTGCCTAGACGTCTGTTTGCCACAGCATCTATATTGAAGTAATCTTGCATACAAAGACATCCCAACATTGCTGCACATTTAACTTCCTGCTTGCCTAGCTTTTCTTTCTTTTATTTTGTACTTAGTTAGTTGCTCTATGTTATGTAATCTCCCTTACTTAATGGCCTTTCATTGGCTGGAAATATATCACAACAAAGCCCACCAGCTTTGCCAGGCACAATGATCAGACGACTTGTCGACAACCCATGGCAGCAATACACACAAGATGCCTGCCCCCTGCATCTGTAGCAAAGGACTGTACGTTCCAGCCAGTTCATGGCTGCCAACACCTGCCAATATCACATGGCCGCCGACAATACCATCCCAGGGAGTGACTGATCAAGCCCACGTTGCTTAGCTTCCGCAATCTGGCGAAAACTGGCAAATTCAGTCCTGATGCATGACTCGCAGAACTCATAATTAGTCTAATTTTTCATTCTGGCCTTTCACAGTTTCCCGCGGTTTTTCTACCAAAGATGTCCATTTGACACAACAGGAATGTACCTTCACTGCTGTCCCATCCGAAGCTAGTAGTAAGATCCGTTGTTCCGATCGCAGGTTTGGACGACGTCTAGAACAGGAAAAAAAAAATCCTACAGATTAACAGCACTGCAAGAATTGGCGTAAGCAGAAAGCTTCGACGAGCTGGCACGACAAAACAGCACATACCGATAAGACATGCAAAGGATTTCAGCAATGAGCACATTCCGTAAGTCATCAGCCACAGTGGCATACCTTGCAGAGGAAAGGCAAGTTTTATCCCTTTAAAGAATGTAACCCAGCACTGATGCTTCAAGTAGAGTCATAGGAGGCCCTAGCACTGCGAAGGTAATGAGCTTGGCCCAGCCCCAGAAACACCGTTGGCCGTTTACGCCAATGCGTCCAGTGCCAATCGATGTGAAACCTCGCAAAAGTAATACAGCCATTGACGACATGCCAAATAGTGGAGAGGCAGGCAAAAAGCATTTTTAATAAGTTGACAAGACCTTGAGAGCTCTGCTCTTTCAACACCTGCTCACCTGTAGTAAGAGAAAGAGCTTTTGCAGTTGGAAAGGTATGCTCTTAGCCGCATCTTGTTCTGTGCCATCAAATTCCCACCTGCAAACAAGGCACACACCTGACTAAACATAACGGAGAAAGGGACAATTAGGGAGGGAGCTCAGGAGTGCTGCCAAAAGCATGAGGCGAGAAAATAAAGCTTAACTTAATCTGAGCTTTTAGGCTTAGGTATCCCAACGCTTAGCCTAAAACCAAAGAATTTAGGCCTCAGATTCCTGCCATTTGTGGACAACCCCTTTTGAATGTGGCATTGTCAATAAGTAGCCGTATCTTTGAATTAAGAATGGTTTGCCGTCATGCCAAGACTCAATTCTCCTCAGAATACTTATTTTAGTTTTACAAATAGCAAGCATAAATATGCAAAGCATGTTTTGGGTTGGTTAATCTTTGGTTAGCCCAAAACATGCTTCCATTTTTGCTTATCAACAATGATACATTCACATAATATTGTGCCAATATATATGCAGCTGTGGCAGCACAGGTGTAATGCATGCAATCCAAGAAGCGTACATAGTATTTCATAGCGTTAAAGCATTATGTGAAAGTTAGAAATCGAAGTGGTTATTCACTTACTGCTTGGTCTGAAATAGCGTGATCGCTTATTGTTTAGTTCGAATTTGAAATAACTTAAATTTTTCTTCCGAGCCTCTACGTTCTCTTTTAAACAACTGCTACTTAATTTTAACTCACCTGTACAATGCATTCCTAAATTCTGGTGTCATGTAGAGGGTCTGTAACAGGCTGTTCAGGTAGCAGGTCATGGCTTGGTTAACCAGGCCCACATAACCTTGCGGAAACACAAAAGCGAATGATCTCTCAAAGTACGTCCAACATTCTAACAGCACGTTAAACTAATACTGCAAAATGAACACTGCTCTAATGTAACGAGTTGACCACAGCAAAATGCATTTGGTTTTATAACGCGAAACATGCTGTATTTACACGCATAATGATCACACCCCTGAAGTTTCGTCACCAACATTTTATCTCCACCCCCCAACCACCTGATGATAGCACCCCAAACTTTGAATGAATGCTCCGAACCTAATGAACACCTCAAGCTTGGCGGTGCAACGCTCTAGCCACCGAGTTTCAGCATCATGTACTGTCAAGCAAACAAACATACCCATGGCCTCCCTGGTGTCTGCAGGGTAGTACTTGCTCTCGCCGGCCCCGCCTCGAGTGTTGCGGACCCAGTCGGCTGCTGCTGAGGAGGAAGAACTGCACTCGTCCGGTTCAGGCCCCTGGCGAGGCACAATGTTCGTTCAAATCACCATTTTCATCCTCAACACTCTCTCTTACGAAGAGACATGCTGAGCATGGAACAGGCACCACAAGGAATGAGACAGACAAAAATGGAGCGCTGCTACTAACTGATGATCAGGTGGTACTAGTGTTGTCCATCTTATTTGTGGAGTCTGCTCCGTGCCCAACATGCCTACCTCTGAAGATCAACTAGCCCAACAACATGTTTTGGCATAATCTCTCTTACTGCCAATCCCCTTTGCCAACGCCAAGTACAGCCAATGCCCGATTTTTCAGACATGGCCGATAACTTGTATGCCTTCGCGGCACCGCCACATACCCCATGGAGTCAGTGTATAAGAACGTCTGAAACTTCGGATGCAAAAAAACCTTGGCTGTCCGATTTTCCGGACTTTTTGCCATGACCACAGGTCTGAAACGGTATTAATCATATTCACCACTGCTGGAATTTTGATTATCTAGCCTCCCCTAACCGGCTATCACATGAAGATCCGTTGGCAACCATAGCCACCATGGTAGCAATGCTAGGCCTAGCTATTTTGAAGTTCATTACCAAGCTTCTTTCTGTTTGGTGCACTCAACCAATTCGCTGCTCATCAATGTCTTGGAAGCTCAGGAAGCACGATCTGTTGCATAATGCCGGTTCCCGAAAGTCAGCTTCGCCTCAATACAGAAATGTTAGGCAGTGAAGCATATGCAAAGTATTGCGGTGAAGCATACCAACAGTGGGAAGGGGCAATTGTCACTGGGCACTGTATGTATTTATTAACTATAAACGCGTGCGCCCGCAGTCTCCTATCACAGTACGACCATCGACACACCTAATCGGTGTACCGGCAGGTCTTCAGAGCTATTTCGGACGTGCGTGCGACGATTTGAGCCCTTTGGGGCAGTAAAAGGCATGCAATTGTTTTTTCGGACTGCCCGATTTTTCAGACGTTTTCGCTACTCCTGGGGGGCATGAAAAATCGGACGTTGACTGTAGCTGGTCGGTAACTAGATTCAAGCCAACCTCTCAGTTTTTACATCATAATAAACTTCTGTGCCTCCTGTGGGACACCTTGATGCCTGCCATTACATTGGCAGGCAGCAAGGTGCAACATGTAAAGCCTGGTAGATCTAGGATAAGACACTTGATTCGGCTAATTTGTGGGACATTGTAAGCACCACACAAAGCTTGAGCAGATGACAACAGAGGTGACGATGAGAATGGACTGTGTCGAGTCTTGTTTTCACCTCCCGTGTACAAAGGTGAGAAGTCGACCACAAAGTTTACAGGACACAGGTGCCACAAGAAATGTTAATTTCCTTACTTATGAAAACAGCTAAAAAAATTACAGTTATTCCGCTCTGCGAAGATGGAATGGCAGCAAAAGCTGACGACAGTCAAAGCTCTCAAACGAAATGCAAAGTGCTTTCACTGCCATTCCATCTTCACAGAGTGGAATGGTTGCCTGGGCTTGCAATTGTCGTTTCGTTCAGCATCACGGGAATGTTTTTTGTTGCTGGTCGCTTCGCGCAGACACTGTTTCCATTCTCATTGCTATTCCCTCTGGCGCTCCTCGTACGCATTTGTTCTTCGGGTTGTACAAACATACATGTCCACCCCATCGATAACGCAGCTGTTTTTAGCGCCGATACCTCTCCTGCTTATATAATGTGATAACCTTGACGTCACGCCATTTTTCACAGCGAGCGTTCTAATCTGTTCCGTATTTTGACATCTGCACCGCCGCACTGCACCTGTACATGATCACACACAAAGCAAACAATGGAACCCGTTGTGTACGGGCTTGTTACAAATTGCCAAGTTTGTTTCTGTTGCAAGACGCCGTAAAAAGTACGGAAGGTTAGCCATATATAGCTTTCGCTGTAAAAACAAATAAAGAGGATTAGATCGATACGGTGTTCACCAACAACAGGTTCTGTGAGTCAGCGCTGCATCCATCTAGTGTAGATGCCTGCTTCTTCATTTTACCTAGCTTGCTTTTCCTTTCTTACCAATGGTTTTGGTTAGTTTCACTTTAGCGCAGGTTTATGGATGAGTTTTTGGTGAATGTCCCAGACAATCATGGCAGCTGGCGGTGTGCTTAAATTGCACATCTTTGTTCAGAGTTGAAATCCTCAAAGCGCACTGCTAACTTTTCTTTAAGCTACTTGCAAACTTCTCACAAGACACTTTGGGCTAATTAACGCCTGACACCAGTGCCACTGGTGGACATCAATACAACTAGTGGAGCGGG
Source organism: Dermacentor andersoni (assembly GCF_023375885.2). Classification (NCBI taxonomy): domain Eukaryota; kingdom Metazoa; phylum Arthropoda; class Arachnida; order Ixodida; family Ixodidae; genus Dermacentor; species Dermacentor andersoni. The sequence continues at coordinate 110,395,413 of NC_092823.1, forward strand.
CTCATAACTGAACGAGCACAACCTCACAATAAAGCAGAACTAAAGCTGAGAAAAAGAAAACAAATGAGGGAAAGTACTCACCACCAGCCGCTTGGGGGGCTCGCGGTTCCGGTCAGACATGACTAGTACGTTGCGGCTTGTGCCATCTGTGTGGAACCCAAGCTCTTGGAGGGTCTTGTCATCGCACGTGTGCACCGGAACCTGCAGTTGGAAGATTTATGAACATGTTAACTGCGTAAGGAACAGAGAGGACACAGCAGACTGATCAGTCTGCTACAAAGCTCATCCGGAAAGGTATCCAGGAAAATGTGCGACTACGAATAAGGCAACTGTGATGCAAAGAAAATCCCTGTAGAGTGAAGAAATATACAGCTCAAATAGCATCAATGAATAATCTCATCCATTAACAGCATTATTATGTGTGTGCCAATTAGAGTGCCTCATTTCTACACTTTTATCCCACAATGTAGCAGAAATTCCCCCATTCGTTGTAAGAAAACAGTGAGGTTGAGGTTATCTTGGAAAATCAGTCACTTATCAAGATCTGAACAAACCATTTCCTCTGCTACAATCATACAAGCTGGGAAATCGTATGATGATGTAAGAATGCATCAACAAGATCACACAGTATTGAATGGGTGCCTTACTCTTAAATAAGTTGTCCTTATTAACGAACTGATTTCAATGAAAGCGACAATGTTTATGCATTGTGTTGCGCTGAATTTACATGAATGACTTGTCATGCTCCCCTCTCAATTACAATTTTGACGAACTACACTAGTGAAGGCGCAATATCTGTAGCTCTATTACAACTTGTACTAGCATTATTTTTCTTAGGAAGATAAGCTCTTTTACAGAGCAGCGAGATAGAAGACACTTTCATTTTGTGGTACGAATGTGCCTGTAGACTGACACAAATAATGTTGCCTTTGTGCTTCATTCACATGAAGATTGATGTTTTCATGCGTATAAACAGGACATAAAAAAAAAAAAACATATCCTTCAACTTTTATATCATATTTGCATGTGGAACTATTGCAAAACTAGGCAAAGGCAGAGAAAAGAAAAGGAAACCATTGCAGAATAAAAGCAAGGAGACCTCATTTTTCACTTGAAGTTTAGAGCGCAGGGAAAAGATGGAAAAAAAGAAAGGTTTTATGCGTTAGAATAACGATCTGATGCTCAGGCACACCACCATATGGCACAGCTTGAGTTTAATTTTGATCGCCTGGGGCCGTTCAACGTGAAACTAATAAATCAAAGCACACTAGCATTTTCACATTTTGCCCCCATTGCAATGCACCCCTCGTGGCCGGGATCAAATGCATGACCTCGAACTAAGCAGTGCAATGCCATAGTCACTGGACTACTGCGCATACTGTACACAATGTGGGTATTGTGCAAGTCTGCACCAGTGATGATGAATGAGGAGAGAGGTTTTTTCATTGGGACTACAATACAGTCGCCGACCGATTTTCCGGACTCCAAAAATTCGGACATGCCTGATTATTTGGTCACCTTCGCGGCACCGCCATTCTCCCCATAGACCATAATGTATAACAACTGCCGAAAGTTCGGACACCTTGCAACCTCTCGTCTGATTTTTCGGACACTCCTTGAGCCAACTCGATCGAGGGCATCATGCACCGACTCTGACTGGCGCTTAGTTCGACTTGCTGAACGCCATTTTTGTTTTGAATGGAGCCTCCTTGCTGTCCCACGAAGTGGCGCTACTGGGGATCCCCGCTCATCATCATCGTTTCTGCCTGGCTCGATAGAGTGGCCGTACAGCAGTTCCGGTTTCAGCTTAGTAAGTCATGTCAAGACAATCCAGCAGCTGATTCGTTTCTTTCGCGCGCGACGCTGCGAGCAGGCCACGTATTTAGTTTGTGCGGCTGGTGTCGGCACGGTGGTGTTTGCTTTGTGTGCTGTGTCGAGGTTTCGGTGATCCAACGCGGCGTACGGAAACATCGCGTCGAATGTCTAATGGCGCCGACAGTGCCCGCGCAGACTGCGCTGGGGAATATCGGCAAGCGGGTGCCGGGAGGCCTAAGATTTGTCGCCTTCCGATGTGCTCCCTACTGACGCGGAAAATGTTCTGCCGAAACCTGTGCAGTGGTTGCATTGCGATTCCGGACACCGTCTCACTTGACAGTTTCACAGGTGCTGACACTGCTGTACTGACATGCGCAGAACTCGACGACGGCGAGATCATTCGTCAGGTTTCTGCTGCACCGCCGGACAATGACTCCGAGTCTGAAGATGACGCACCATGTGCTACGCTGCCGTCGCATGCGGAGCATGCACAAGCAGTGACTGTGCTTTCAGCCGCCTATAGTGACCGTACGACCCTCTCCGAGATTCAGGCTTATCTGATTGCGCGTAAACGGAACAGCGTGCAACGGCGCACTCACGATTACTTCAAGCCTACTGCCGAGCCCGAATAAGTGCGCGAAAATAAAGGATTTCATTTTTTTTTTCTTAAACCGCTTTTTCGGACACCTGTTTATTCGGACATTTCCGCAGTTTCCGTGAGGCCCGAATAAACGGTCGGCGACTGTATATGGCTCATTGATCCCTGGCAGCCAGCACCACTGATATGCACTACGTTTTTGTTGGCTGCCACTTCACCCCTCACCATGCGGGGCACAGGTGAAGTAAGCGAAGATGGGGTGTGCGGCGGTTTGTACCAGAAGCAGGGCGTACATACGTTTGGATAATATTGCAGCAGTAATGACCTTTTTTCATGGTTTTTCATGTTTCAGGGTGGTGTTGTCTCTTCATGTCTGGGAAGGGCTTTTACGATAATCTGAACCCATACGCAATATTTTCTTTCTTACATAGAATGTTTTCTCAATCCCCAGTGTTACCAGCATGTGCCACTGATGCTAGTGACACTGTCGGCACGCCAATGGACGATTACTGACGTCGACCCAAGACTCCTCCTGCCTGTTTTGATGGTTTACGGCACAACAGACAGCCAATTTAGGGGAATGAAAAGAAATACGCCGAGCTCCAATGCAGGTGAACTGTCGCTGCAGAGCAGTCAAGCGCCAACTTCCAGAAAAAGGCGGCTTACTTTTTTTGGCTTCAGTCTAGGGCACTCGATATGCTACCCAGCCCGCTAAAAAGAGAACAGTGACCAGCGTTACCCTTCCATCACAGAGGTCTCCCCCCCTTCCCTCTGCCTATGTGGGCTTTACGAATATTACTTCCTTCCATACATAGCAAGCAATGCTATGGAAGCTCGAAGGACTTTCCTCATTGCTTGCATGCGACAAAAAAAAAAAAAATACTACGTCACATGTGAAAGAAAGGTATTCAGGTATGTGTCATGCAACTTCATGTAGCACCGGCCTTGTACTTTTGTGTTGCATGATGCAACTTGTTACACAGAAAGTTGTCACAGATCCCCACCCATTAGCTCCTAAACTAGCAAAGTGACGTGTTTTCATAGCTAGTGGGCCCAGTTCACGGCTTCACTTCCGACTGAAACATACTACACCGTGCACTGGAAACAAAGCTGTGCAAATAATACGCGAGGTGGTGCAATCTTATGTCCACAAGTTGTAGTTTTAATTTGTGAAGCAGTTATTCCATAAAAAGCACCACAGATCAAAAGCAACTGCACTGCAGAACACATGTAGTGAGACTTCTATGGCTATACTACAGTTGTGTATCTTCTGCAGTGCTGCCTGCTAAGTATGGCTTTAATGGCTCATTGTCAAGGTCACTGTCAAGTGCGGGTGTCAGGGTGGTTCGGCGCCGCGTGGGATGACTTATCACATCAGCACGCATGGCGGCCGTGTGTTCAACGGTGCGCCCCGACGTCACTGTCGTCAGGCGCTTGAGGTGGCCTCCCGATTGGGTGCTGTGTGGCCTGACGTCACTGTCGCGAGGTGGGCGTGGCGACCGTCTGCTTGGGTGTGGTGTGGCGGCAGTTTACTTTGCGGTATAGCATGGGAAGGATGCCTCGTCTCGCCAAACCAGTGTCTCCCAACATGTGATATGCGGCAGCCGCTGAACACAAGCGGCGTTCAAGAGAGGCTGAGCGGACACATCACATGCATCAGGGCGGCGAGGCGCGTCTGACACCGCAGAGTCCAGGGACGCGACGGGCCAATGCAAGAGAGGTAATGCGTTTGAAGCGACTCGCTGCATCTCCGGTTACCAAGGCAAATGAAGCTCGGAAGCGCCGTGACCGCCATCTTACCGCGGCAAGCCGAGCAAGTACAAGTCAATCGAGCAAAGTGGATGATGAGGATGGGCAACTACACCCCGACACCGCCATGGAAGACGTGTCTTCTCCTGATCCACAAACGGCGCTGCAACAGTTCCAGGCCGCCACAAACTACTTTAACAGACACTTCGTCCAGAACAACGTTGCAGGTATTTAATAAAGAAACAAACATTCATCTAACAGTGTACGAGTTGTGTGCCTCCGTGGTGTTTCCAACACAACAAATCACCATTGGCAATGGCGTCAGGCTTCCGCCGTTTCCCACTTTAGTCTCGACAAAGTATCTTCCGTTTTTAAACAGTATAATCGCGCTGCGCAATATGCAACTGTGTCCTGTGTTTCGTTGGAGTAAAAACCATGGCACCCATTCACAAGGCCTTGCCTCTCGCAGAAGAGGGCCTTAGAGATGGCAGAAGACTGTTAGGGGGCCAGAGGTTAACATTGCAGCTACATAACCAGCCATATTGGTGTTGCGGTCAATACCTCGTGCTTGTTTGCACGAAAGCGAGCATTAATTCTTCCCACCTAAGTGAGGGGATCCATTATGTGAAAAACAGCACAATATTCACATTATGGAATTACGCTATCTAGCCCAACTCTCAGTCGCGATTAATTGTGAAAGCAGACCCCAGGCCGCCCAACTCACACAGTCGCCGTCAGCGAGCCTTTGAAAGAGCAGCTCAAAGGAGTCCAAAGCGTACTGGAAGTGGCGACCCACGGCCTCCATCAACTCCGCTGCTGTTGTCGTTGCAGGAAGCGTCAGCGTCACCTTTGTCCTGTTCCCGCCGGTACCTGGCACAGGTACCTTGGAGCTGGGTGCCTGTGTGGTGAGAGGCACACATAAGGGTTGATCAATTTATTTGTCCCAAAGCAACACTGACGCTATATGAAATGTGGTGGTGGAAGGCTCCCGATTTATTGCGACAGCCCAGGGGATTCTTCAACGTGCCCCACACACTAAAGCACACGAGAGCTTTTGCACCCCCAAAAGGTAGCGCCCATGACCTATAGGGTGGCGCCCTCCGGATATAAAATGCAGATCTTAAAGGCTATGCTTTTGCAGGCTGAATCCGCCAGACGTGATTGCGGGAGCCAGATATGCGTGAGAGGTTGGGTTTTCGACACCACCTAACGCGATCGTAGCTGCGAGAAAGTCTTTTGTTATTTTGCTTACCAAGTCAATGTTCCTGCAATTTATGTTTTCAGAAGTGTTAAATTATTTCTACAGTAATAGATACATCCTTTTGTGGTTTCTCGTCTAACAGCTTCGGTCACTAACAACTTGTTTCTTAGCCAAGCCAAGATCTCTATAGTGCAATGACGCTTTTACATGTGATATGCAGTTCAGTGTGTTGCCGTAGCCACGCATGCGCTTTTTCCCAACGCATTTCTAACGTATTTAGTTTCTCAAAGACCCGAGATAGCCAGAACAAAGGACATTAGCTGGCATGCGTGCTTACATTTTTGCACCCATGCAAAAGCAATCAACTGCGCTGCCATGCATTGAGGCACACAAGCGTTGCTCATTAGCATGGACTTTTTTTTAAATTTTGTAATACGCACATAACGCTCAAAGCTATAGTAATATATGAACTGCAATCTTAAGCAATGAGTATGCGGTTACAGCTGACTAGCGTACAGTAATCCTATACACTCCATCGAAAGTACCAAGGCTTACCAAGCCAGTTTGCACCACTTACTGTATTTGAGAATCTATTTTCCAATTTAAAATTATAATTACTACTTAAATCGCAAACAACGTGCTGGATTCTATCACTACAAATCATGGTCATTTCATTTCCATCAACGTCTCCCAACACATTCTGGCTAGTTGTCAGTTCCTTTATAGGGACTGACAACCAATTTTCATAATGCAATGGAAAGCTCACTGTCCATTGTGTCTAATCATGAAGTGGTAATGCAGAAAACGCTGTGGAAAATGTTTTATCAGAATTTTTCTATCTGCAATGAGGATGTAGTCGTTCACTGGAAGCATGCTGAAAACAGTAATAGGTAAGCGCGATAGCGATTATCTGTTGGTATTAGTGCTAGGCAGATGACAAGTGCGGCCATAACTGTGAGAAAGTTTTCTTTGTCAAGTCGATGTTCCTGCGATTCATGTTTTTAGAAGCATTAAAGTATTTCTGCAATAATAGCTACGTGTTTCGTGGTTTCCTGTCCAGCTGCTGTGGTATTTAAACAGTCAAAATGAAATCAATCGGATCGAAAACAAAATGATGCTCTCACACGTGATACGCAATTCAGCTTGTCGCTGTTGCCATGTGTGCGCTTTTGATTTCTGACGCATAGAATAAAGTGCGAGTGTCAAATAATATAGCAAGTGCAATTTTAAGCAATAATTACGCTGTACAGCTGATTTACAACATTTAAAGTATCAAGATTTTCTGTACAGCTGATTTACAACATTTAAAGTATCAAGATTTCACTGCCAGACCTTGCCACTTACTGGTTTTTGAGACTCTTTGCCAACTTAGATTGAAAATTCCTACTGAAATCAGGAACAGCACGCTGGTTTGTATCACTCAATTATGGAAATATTGTTTTCATCAATGTCTCAACACATTCTCATCTCATCAACACACAAAAAGATGTTGGATCTGTCTAAATAGTAATCCGTAACACTTAAGATTCTCAGCTCAGTATAGGACAGGTGCCGAAAAACGGTTCTTTTGTGCCAGCCATTCTGCATTTCACCACCGCGCTTACTCAGTGCTAAAAATCCAAGAGTTATAGCCACTAAGCTACCCCTGCTGGTTCACTTCAGCTTTCACCCTACGACCAAGATACAAGCTAAAAATTGCAGAGAAATTATTCCCTCCCACAAATGTACTACACCTGCTCGCCGTCCCTCTACCCCCTGGGAAAGAGTATTTAGACAATTTATACAGACAGTTGGCTTAAACATTTTATTCCAAGACATAGAAGTTGTAGCGTATACTGTGATGAATTACATTATAGCCTCATCACTGGTGTTTTGAATGGATGTTGAGCAGTATAGCAGTAAAAATTGCTCAGTAAAGCGGAGTAGGAGGGTACGGCGAAAGCGTGGGAAGAAAAGCCCAGTGCCATGTGGGATGGGCTGTGCGGCGACAATGGTTACAAGGTGGCGCCAGTGTAGCGCACATCGTCTGTATGGGAACGAAGCACTGCATGAGTGGAGGTCTGTCTGCGGCAGCTGCTGTAAATCGCGCCCACACGTAGCCCACGCACTGCCTCCCGCGATCTCCTAATTAGCGAGGCAAGTTTCACCACACTTCGCTCTATTTGAAACGTGCCACATGAGGCAGATTGTCCGCATCAGTCAATATATTATGGAATGAAAACGCGTATAGAGCTGCGCTCAAATTTCTCATTAGGGAATATCGTGATCGTTGCTACATTTTTTTACTGCATTCTTTAGGCTTGCGATGCATTGGTTGTCAGGTCAGGGAGCGTGCAGAAGCCTTCTAATGCTTGATTATTGCGTTTGATCGGCTTTTCTGTGCAAACAATGTGGTCTAGTGTGCATTCAAACAGGTGCTGGAGCCTCCACATGTTTTGTTCAGTTCCTGTACAGCACTGTACAGTAATGTGGAGTGTTGCACAATAATGTACAGTAATCAATAAGTGTACTCACACAGGCAGTGCTCAAAATGTAAGATTAGACAGCTAGTCAAGCTTCAGAAGAAGGTCCGTCTCAGATCGACTGCGTGCTCTCAGGCGAGTCAAAAAACGCAGTAGGATGGGAAGGATTGCTCGTAACAATTTGCACGTATGCTGTCGGAGTGCCAATCGATAGAAGCAATCCATGATGGGGAAAATAAAGTTGCACGTGATATTAGTTGAACACAATTATTAAAATAACAGGCACTCATGAGCATCTGTTGTTTCAGACATCAGATTGGAAAATTGACACCACGAGAGAAGCTTCTGTGTCTTCACTGCTGCTATAATTTTTAAAAAAATTACGTTGCCAAGTCCACCAAAGTGCAAATCTTGTGTCTCTGAATTGAAGTGCTAGGAGCACTGGAGGCTAATTTCAGCGATATACCTCCAGACAAAGCTTTGCTTTTCCCAGACTCCCCAACCTGCCAAAAATGTTCATATCTAACAAATAAAGTTCAGTTGTCATTTCAGATGGCAGATGATGTTGCTAGCAGAAAAATTCTAACAAGAACGTTTAACAACGCAACTGTCAATCGAGTTGACAGATTTCTATAGGTGCGGTAATGAAAGAGTTATCTAAACACTTTGCACATGTTAAGATATTAGCAACAAAGGTGCAACCAGAAGTGTTTCAAGCCCTATGTGATAGACTTGAAACATGATCAGTGCTTCTGCGTTTAAAGCACTACCTTGGCGTGTGTAACTATTCAAGCAGCACCCAAGTGGTATAGGCGGCTTACAACCACTAGAATATCACAGAGGCTCAGAAAAGAACACGCACTATCATGTGCAGATTGTTTCCCAAACCCGGATCACAATTTAATGCCAGCGCATTCGGAAAGCACCAGTGAGAGTTCCACATATGGGTGCTGTGAAATGAATGCTTTTAAGGGTCACTAAAGGAAGCCATTAACTCGACCTAGATTGAAAGATTAGGCTTCTGTAACAATGAATGCCATTCATGGCGGAAACAGCTTTCTGAGAGAAAATTATGGAAATGGAAAGCCAGGGTGGCACCACGTGTTGTGGACTACAGTAGCCCTTCAAGTGACTCGGCACTGGTGGATTCACAGAGTGGCATAGAGGAATGACTACATCAACTCGTTCATTTTACCGTGGGCAATTCAAACTGAGGAGCAACAGCGGGACCTTTGGCGACATTTTTTTATGCAACAAAGTCACATGATGGCATACAAAAAACAATGATAGACTTGTAGTTGAATAATCTATCAACCAAACTCAACACAATTTTTACCTTTAGCGTCCCTTGAATAGGCTCCGCTATCTGTGCATATGTTTAGCAGCTTTGAAAGCACTGTTTCGAACAGCTCCTTGATAGAGGAGATCAATGAAACCCATGCAGAGCGAGAGAGCTGATTCTTACCATTGCTGTGGTCATGTCCCGAATGATGCATATTGCCTGAGGTTCTGGTGGTGCAGGAACCTGAGAGAGGAAAATAAAGATTTCAATTTAACACAAAGAACCTCCTCACCTTTGGATGTTTTTTACGGATGGGTATAACATAAAGCAACCCTAGTGTATTATAATTGGTGGCAACCTAGGAACTCCCAACAAGCTCCGCAAAAACCACAGGGCACATAAATGTTCCAAAATAGTAGTTCTCAAGAGAACCCAACATTACAAGAATATCTTGGTACATATGCCCAACGTAGTCTTCAACATGTACGTAATCACAAAGGCATTTCAAGGGCCTTGAAACTGACAATCTATGAACTTCCTTGTAAAGTGAGCAGTACTACACAAGTAACCTTAGTGGCACTGAATCAATAGAGCAATGTGGAAATATGGTGCTTCGATTCTTTTGGCTTATCGATTCTTAAAAAATTGTTGATCATGGATAGTGCAATCAGAGTTATGTCTGCAGGATTACATAAACAGGCAGGCATTACTCACACGACAACCTGCTATGTTAATCCTTTTGGGTGCTGGCAAAAAGTCCTAAAAAAAAAAAACAGCGTTCAGAAAATTAATTTGATTGCTCATCTAGACAATACTTTTCCAAGATTCAAAATAAATACAACATGGGAGTAGGAAATTCGCAACTTGTGTCTAAAAAGATGAATTAGCAAGAACCATGCATGCTGACTTCAGGGTTGATAGGAGTACAGTTCCCTGCACAACCGTATGATGATACAGGCCCGTTTTAGGCAAACATTTGCAGAGGAAGGTTTGCAAATTGCAAAAAGTACAAGTTCTTGAAAAGTGGCTATGGAGGATTAGAATGTCGCTTTTGGTATGACATATGTCAAAAAAACGGTATGAGGCAGAGTCCCATACCATGCTTCTTACACCTGAAACATGTTACTTTGCAACTTTTATAGCCAGTGTTGCTTTGACCAGAGCACCAACTTGTTTGATATTCCTTGCCTGCTGTATACGGTACAAAGTCAACAGAGTGCCCTGCATCAGACGAGGAAGACCCACTTCTGAAGAATGTACACACCGTACAGGGCAGCAACAAAGAGTGTGGCAGCCGCTGTTTTTAAAACCTTTACCAGACATACGGAATCCGCAAATACCTGAACGGCCATAGAGGAAACGCACCACATTGTCAAAATGGATTGGATGAGCCTGGTCCATTACCAGCACTTGGAAAGAGATGGTAACATCTGAACGTAACAAACAAAAGGATGCGTTTTTGGACCTTGTGGCTACTACCAGTGCCGATGGAATGCTGACGTTAATTTAGGCACCGAGTTGTGGCACAAATACAGTATTTACAACGCAGAAGTTTTTTTCGATCTCATGTAAGCGATTATCACGAAAATTGTGATGCGCATGGCGACGCGTTTTCATTCTGGTTGATAACAGATTGAAAAACATGCAGTATCCTTTGACAACCTTCAGTGCGAAGCTGTGTGGTGTAAAATTGCGGTGTCTGATGTGCAACAAGTTGCTGTGGGTTGTTTTTAATGTCATTACACTGGCTAATGTCATGACACTGGCTACTTTAGGTGCTGAGCACGTTCTGTTGGGAGGAGACTTCAACCTTCCGGATAACGAGTGGACAAGTTACGTCCCCGTCTTGCACTCTCGGTTTGGCCCTTACTTCACACTAACTTATTAATGAGCATGCATTACATTAGTTTGTTAATTCCATCCCAAGGTACAGTTGTTCATGTGCTAATGTACTAGAGATCTTGTGTTTTGTAACACCAGACTTTTATGTAATCAGCTACAACAATGACCAGGATTAGTGAGCGTGAGGCGGTTGTCCATAGAATTGTTTTGGAGACAAAGTTTTTAAAAATGCATCAGCAAAGAATATATTTTTGTGAAAGCGGCAACTATGATGCCCTATCGTTCAATTTTTCATTGTATTGGACCGAATTTCACGAGTTCTTTAATCATGAACGTTACCAGCTTTTGGGATCTTTTTAAAGCTGAGCCAACTACTTTTGCATATAAAACATTTGGAATCCAATAATTTCTTTTCTTCAGTTCAACATGGCTTTAGATCTGGTTTATCGTGTGTTACACAACTGTGTGAATCTTCTCGTGAAGTTTTATGTTTACACGATAGGAAGCTACGAGTTGGTTCGGTATTTCTAAATTTTCAGAAAGCACTCAATACTGTTGAGCGTGCTTTTTTATTACATGAATTGTCATTTTTAAGCCTGCCTGCTTCTGTTCTTGCTTGGTTGAGTGTTTATCTTGTAGAAAGTAGTCTGCTATTGTAAACGATTCTTCGTATGTTGATGTGACTTCCGGGGTGCCACAGGGTTCAGTGCTAGGACTGCTACTTTCCTAGTTTATATTAACGATTTGTTAGAGCTGTTAACGTCAAACTTCCAGATGTATGCGGATGATTGTGTCATTTACAAGTCTACACACTGCATGGATGATATTGATGTCTTACAATGTCATCTTGACACTGGTTTCATGGTGCAAAAAATTGAAAATGCATTCGAACGTAAGTGTTTCATTAGTTTTACCAGAAAACGCACGCCTTTCTATTCTTGTTATAGCCTCTCTGGCACCCCACTTGGTCACACTGAACATTTTAAATACCATGCTGCCTATCTTCTGACTCCCCTTGGAATAAACATATAGGTTATACAACTGGCAAAGCCAACGGTATGTTAAATTTCTATAGATGAAATTTCAAATTTGCTCCAAAAAGCTCTGTATGTCAAATGCGTGACCAATCCTTGAATATGCTTATACAGCATGGGAACTTCATGGTCAAATGTTACTATATAAACTTGAACACATACAAAACCGTGCTCCACGCTTAGTTGTGATTACAACATAATTCCAGTACAACTTACATTAGGAATTAACTAGATTGGAAAGCTCTTCAGCAGCAAAGAAAACTTTTGAAAATAAAATTTTTAAATTACATTTTTCATGATAAAACTAGTATTAAAAATTTCCACATGATGAGCAAATACTACTTATCGCAAAGAAATGATCATGATAAAGGAAGTTTGAGAAATAAGATGTATGGATGTATACATGCATTCTCTCTCCTTATTCGCGAGTGGAATCTGTTGGATGGGAGCGTTGTGGTTGCTCCCCCTATATGCTTTGCTCATCCTTGCAAGATTTATGTTTTAGTTCAATGTTCCAAGTGACAGCTGTGCCTGTCTTCTTGCCTTTTTTTTTTCATTCGTTATTCTTTTCGATCCCCCTAAAATAATGTCCAATTGGGTGATGTAGCTTCCTGAGTAAGTAAAACACATGGACAAGACAGACTCATCGTCCTTGGAACTTAAACGATAAAAAAAAGCTTTCGATCTTTTAACTAAAGCCTCAGTAAAATACATTAGCGAGTTTGCATAAAAGGAACACAAACAAAACTGGTGTAACAAGGAATAAACCAGGGGCCACCTGCGAACATGACCCTGCAGTTCAACCGTGATACAGCCACTCGTCAGGAGTTCCTCCATCTTATTGTAATGTAACCTTAGAGTTTAAGGGATGCCCTGCACTCAAGCAGAGGGTTCACTTCAACAAGAAACTCCATGAGTGAGTCTAGCATGTGCTTGTGTCGAGATTGCCCATTTAGATGTACCCATTCCTGGAAGAAACCGAGTAGCTTTGGGCAGCTTTGTATGCCAAACCGTTAGCCCAGTCGCATAAAAACGTGAACCCCATAAATATTGAAGGTTAAAAGAAAGAACAAATCCCATTTCAACTTGTGCACAAGGAGCTTTAGCTTGTCTGGGTTACCAGAGATCATAACCAGAGAATACTGCCCAACTACCACGGTAACTACTGCCATTCATGTCTCTGGCAACCTGGTACTCTGTAAAGGTACATTTCCATATGAAAAATCTGAAATTCTCCAATGGCAACAGCAGAAGTTTACAGAAAATAAGTATGAAAAAGATAGTGCACTGTCTACGCCACTTATAGTCATTCTGTGGCCTTTGTTCAGTAAACTTCTGTCATTGCCAAGAAGGCTTCCAAGCTAAATCCGAAACACCATTATTTCTACCTATTTAATTTTCTTTTGTGTTTGGCGTCTTTATTCAACGGTGAATATCATTCTCGACCAGATGAGCTCTCATGAACACCTAGACCTAATGCAAGTCTCAATGAGGTAAGACATGTTGCTGGGCCAGTTGGTTCATAGGTTCAGCAAAATTTTAAACTGTGCGAGGAAGACAGACAGGTTGGAAGTCTGAGCTTTGTGTGTATGTTTCTGTTCACGTCCTGTCTTCCTCGCGCAGCTTAAGTTGTGCTGAACCTTTTGGTGAGGATTTCTCATTCCTGAACCTACCCCGAGAAGGTGGTCACTTGTCCATGTGCTTGTCAGAGTTTCTACCACTCAACAATCTCTTTGACGCACTAGACTTGTGCTTCTAAACCATAGCCACAGCGAATGCCCAGAGCTCAAACGATTCAACAGGGACTGATGGGGCGTGCTCAACAGGCGAGCTTCTGACGCGTGTCAACCAACAATAGATCGAGGGAGACCATCGGCGGAGTGTTTAAGACAATGCATTGGTGTCGAGGTACACGCTTAGGCTCAAACTACAGGAAAGAAGGAACGGTCGGTCTTGATGTTGAACAAAGCTGACAATTTTGACGGTTTCAAAATCAAACTTGCTAATCGCAATAATAAGTACGTCGAGAGAAGTGTCAGCAAATAATGTGCAAAACGCTTCTAAGACAACTTTGGTAAATGCAACATGCGTTTCCTTTGTAATGCTGCCGTTTGATATCTTATACACCGAGCATGCTTTTTCAAAGGAGAACACTAGGACATTACAGAATCCGATGTGAACATGCATGAAAATAACGCTGACAAAGGCTACCTCACCCCCGCCTCTTTTTTTTTTTTGACAGCATTCGCTTCTGCCAGTTTATCAAGTTGCAGCTTGATGCACTTCAACACGAATGAACACAAGCGTAATGTAACCAAGGACACAATCCCCGAAAGGTTCCTAAGTAAGCACTAGCATTGGGTAAAAAGAAAAAGCCGCTGTCAGCCAGACGTACACTGGCACCCTGTTTTATGGCATCGGACACTTAAGTGCTGGTCCCATAGTTTTTACTGTCATGCCTGGCGACATGCCAGTGAAAGCGAAGCGTTCCCGACTGAGGAAACGTCTGACCCATTCAGAAATAGTCGGCAAGCGGCTATGGCTTATGCACAGGCTTTGAACGAGAGGAAAGAAAAGAATCCGAGCAAAACAGAGAAAAGCTGCAGCGAACACGAAACTTGGCACTGTTTGCCAGACGATGGCACCTGGCTCACCTACACCGCGGGAATGTCAACGAACTCCGTCCAGACATCCACACTATGCCTGTGCCGTTTCGGTGACACTGTGCATTGGTGCGTATAAAGCTGGACTACAGGCAGCACAGACGAATAGGTTGACATGCAACTTCGTTACCTAGTGCAGCGATACATTAGATGGAATATGGTGGTGAGATGTTTCTTGCAGTCCAGAATTGTGTAGGTGGCATAACTAAAGACTTCATTACATACGTCTTGTGTGAATTTCAGAATATTTACCTCCGTAAGCAAGTGGTCAATACCCATGAAGCCTCAGGGTCTAGAGACAGTAATGAGAGGGTAAATATTGGCGCAGCAAACGGAAGCAAGGCACATTTATAAGATTGGTGGTGCTTATGCAGAAAAGAAACAGACTGACGTTGAATAAAGATTGGTACATGGCCTCAGGATAGTGTAGTCTCGCACTTATTATAGACACCATGGAGTTGGAATTAAAACAGTTGACAGTTACGTTGCATATGAACTTAATATAGCATGCTGGGGTGCTGTGGCACATGGCAACATTCCGTTTGAAAGGGGAATTTACACTTGTTACACTGTGCAAATACAGTCCTGATGGGAGGAATTAAAATAAGACTAGGAGCTAGATTTGCCTGTAAACAAGGTGTGCGCACATGCGCTCACGTTGATGTCCTAAACGTACATTGCCGATAACCCTGATTAACTTTCTGTTCCTACAGCTGTTTTAGCAAGCCTTGCGAAATAATGCAACATTTAGACCATCGGCACAGCACAGAAGAACTGTTCAGCTAGCTAAAACAAGACTTCATATTCGATGATGTCCATCCGGTGCCCACCACACATAAGCAAAATACCGGAGTGTGAGGGCTTGGAACCCAACCCCTTCCCTCCAAAACCCACCCTCGTGCTTCATACTCCAGTGATGGCCAAAGAACATAAGCTAAACACAGCACTGAAGCCCGCATTAACTGACAACAGTGGAATACTTTTTTTTCTTAATGAGCACCGTTTTCGGCCAAGAGTAAAATGTTTATCAGCAATTAGATGTCTACCATACATGCGCAGCGGTAGCAAGTCACTGAACTTAAACCACGGGAATCATGGGCCACATTTGTCGCACCGCAGTTATCTGAGGCATATAAGGTTCCGTTATCTTGTCTTCTGAGTCACACGAAAGGAGGTGGCGATGTCCAAGCGACGGACACGCGCTGTCTGGAATTCGCGCTGCCTGGAAAGCGTAGTATGGGTAGCTCTCCACCGAAGGCTCGCGCATAAATGAGCGCTGTCGCTCACAGAGCCATGGGTTTCGAAACTACGGCGCGAGCTGCACCCCTCGGAGCAAGCAAGAACGCGTGGTCGCAGGCCCTTTGCCACCCTCCCGCGCAGCTAAACACCTCTCCGCATTTTAAACTCCGGGCGCGTGGCTGGCGTTGCCTGAAAGCGGCTAAAAATACCCGACTGCGCTGCCCCATTTTTGGCGACTACCCTCGTCGCTTCGCTAAGAGATCCCCCGTGCTACCACATGGCACAGGTCGGCCTGTCCAGTTACTGCAACTTTTCCCTTCCGCTCCTGCTTGCAGCACTACTAACTCGCTCGCCCTTAGCATGCTTCTTTCGTCTTGTGTTCTTATTTCCTTTCGGTTTCACTTTTCCTCCGCTTACGCAGCGCGCACAGCCGACGAATTGTTTTCTTGCTTTCTTTTCACACGCTCGCGGAGTCGCCGGGTCACTCGAAACTTTTTTTTTCCCTCCCACTCCGAGCTGCCGCGGCGACCAACGTATCACGCAGCTACGCGCACACACGTTCTCCCATTCATTGAAGAGCCACGCAGGTTCGTAGCGAGTGGGCATGCAAACGCAGCGCTTTGAGGCGAAGAGGTTCCCGATTGGCACCCGCCTCGCAAGCGGCACCGTTTTCGCCTCGACTCCAGTCTCTACAGACAATGGACAAAAGACGAGCGAGTGTCGACGACGTGCTCGTTGTCGACAACGTGCAATGACGCAGGCGGCGGCCCAAGAGGCACGGGGCGTCCTCGGCACAGGGCGTCAAGTGCGCACACGCACCGAATGAACGCCGCGACGAGTTCGGCGCACTTCGCAGCACCTGCGTGCGTGTGTGTGCGCGCGCGTAGTGCGACCGGGGTTACGGTTGTGTAACAGCTGACGAGACGTAGAAGAACGCGCGGCGAATGCCGCCGATGTCAGCGGTCCGGACACCGAGGTCCGGAAAGGGGCGCGGGCCTGGGGCTTCGAAAAGCCAGCTGACTGTCCCTTTAAAGTTAAAGCGTGCGATACCGAGAGCCGTGCGCTTGGGGAAAAAATGAGGGCACTTGCCTCGTCCGAAACGGGCTGTGTGTTCTCTCCGGGCGTCATTTCGGAGCCGCGGTGTAGTCTGCCGGGTTCGGGCAGCCTCTCCTTCGTAGGGACGATGTGCGCACGTCAAAAGAAAAAAAAAATGTTCAGGAAGGGGGTATTCACACAACCACTTTCAAGCCATGATGTTCACCGCAGCACCAGCAGCAGTCGCAGCCATGACCGAGCCAGACCAGCCTGTTTTTAGAAAAGGAAATAACGTGTCACGTGATTGGCGGAGACGCCCGCCTGACGTCACTGAACGCAGGTGCTAGGCCAATCGGAGCGAGCAACACATCGGATGCACGGCGGTCGTAGGGTAGCGTCACATTGTTTATTCCCGTATCAGCAAAATATTAATAACATCCAAACCTTATTTTACAACACAATTAAAACAAATTTACAAACAAGTAATATTTTTTCATTGTTTACAGAAGCAAAGACGTTGTCGAAAAAAAATTGCATATTTTTAAAATTTTCTCCGCCAGGGTGCTGCTTGGTCACGTGGCCTCATTAAGAGCCTCGCGAATGCCTCCACTTCCGACCGTTCTTTTGGTCGTTTGCCGTCATCGTGAGCGCTTGTGCGCGTCGACTACCGAAGCATGAGGTATGTAATCCGTCGCAATCCTCGGCTGAATTAGTATTTAACGTTCTGGTTTGTATATCAATCGATACTTATATGCATGACAGTACGGTAAATAAATTAATTTCTAATTACCGTCGTTTTTGTGTATGAAGATCGTACTAATGTGCTGCACCCGCCTATCTCGTATGAACAAAGCTTTCAATTGTGCCTCACACGCACTTATGCAGTAGTAACGGTGGTACTCATTGCCATAATATTTTGTTTTATTCTACAGCTCCAAAGTGAGCAGGGACACGCTGTACGACTGCGTGAATGCGGTCTTGCAGGAGTCGGCGCGGAAGCACCGCAAGTTCCTCGAGACGGTGGAGCTGCAGATCGCGCTCAAGAACTACGATCCCCAGAAGGACAAGCGTTTCTCGGGCACCGTCAAGTAGGCCTCGGCGCGAGCACGCCATCTTCCTCCACCACAAGCATCGCACAAAAAAACTGACCTGAAACGCACAGCATTTGGCGTCGTTTTACCTGAGGAAACCACGCCCTTAGCCCTAAATCTCATTCAAACGTTACCGATGGGGCTCTTCCTTGCAATGTTAACGTTACAAACTCGTGCAGAAATGCAGTGAATGCGGCCACTTGGCCTTTTTCAGCGCATGCGCGCCTGGCGCTATGCGGAGCTGGACGGCGCTGCGCTAGTTAGCATTCGTTAACGATATAATCGTTGTGCATAATTAGTCGCTGGTTGCGGTCACCAAGACGCCAAATGCCTGTAGCGCAACAGGTAGCTCGGTTTTCTGTTTCGGGAAGCCGGGCGGACTCGAACCCAGAGTCTTAAAACTGTGGGGAGGTGTATCGCTTCGGCGGCACCAATAATATTCGCCCGGTGACTCCTGGAAGCCCACTGTCGTATGTATGACCGGTGCGCTTGCAACACACCAGTTGCTTCGGAGGCGGCACTCAGTCGCAGCAGACGGGCATTATGAGATCGTCTGTTACGATCAATTTTTCACCTTGTCAAACCTGAGACAGCAGAATGGAATAATGGGGAAGAAAATGCCCTTCTCTGCGACTGTTGCTGCATTTGAAGTACTATGGATGAATGATTAGGGCAGCATGTTGGAGTGCTGTGTTGCTCGACTTTGCTTCGAGTTGGGCTGGGGACATGAAAAAGTTGCAGGTGTGCATCATTGCAGTGATGACTCTAGCACTGGGCAATGAACTACGCTGATTACATGTGCATTTCTGAGCAAGATGCATCTCGTATGATACAAGGCAGCAGCCATGTCCATTTAGCGGGTTTCTTAACAGGATTATGCACTCATTTTGTAGTCTATTGGCATGATTCGAGGAAAGTCGCGAGGTGACATTGGTATATTTTCTGTCAGTGTAGATATTTCGGAGTGTTGATGTGACGTTTTGTTTCATTCTATAGCACAAGGCGAGAACAGACACATACAGGCGCTGTATGCGTCTGTTCTATTCTACATCCTTGTGCTATTTGCGCTACGGAAACACTGCAAAATATATTCTGCTTTTTGCTGTGTACAACAGCTATGCACAGTGATGTTGGCTCACTACAGTTGCAGCAGAAGTTTGTGCACCTTAGGAAGCAAAACCGCAATTCTTGTGCTTGGTTTTGACATGTGCAATGCTAAAGGTGTACCTTTCACCTCACAGGCTGAAGCACATCCCGAGGCCCAAGTTCCAGGTGTGCGTTTTGGGTGACCAGCAGCACTGTGACGAGGCCAAGGCCAACAACCTTGCCTGTATGGACACCGAGGCGCTGAAGAAGCTGAACAAGAGCAAGAAGCTTGTCAAGAAACTTGGTGCGTGCTTTTGCTGAGGGGCTTGTTGTACTGGCATAGTGAGTTCACCGACTTTTGTGCTAGCCTTGCCCATGGTGCATCACTAGATACGACTGTCGACAGCACCAAGCCAATCTGTGGAAAGGCTAGCTGCTACCAGAATGATGACTTAATCAAAACTGCATGTATTACCTGAACTTCTTGTGATCGACACAATGAAGTCTGAACTGGTAGCTCGTTGCGATGTAAGCCAACAGCTGAAATGTGCCCAAGATAAACGTAACGTGTGCATGTGGGGCTTGTGTGTTCTGTAATTACATGCATGAGAAAAACGCAATCGGAACTTCTCTGCTAACGTGCCCATGAAATCTGTTGGTGTTCCTTGACTGCTAGTTTTTCTTCCTCTAGATTGGGTTGTGCTCACTCATTTCATTTTGTTCTCGCCACCGCAGCCAAGAAGTATGATGCATTCATGGCGTCCGAGTCGCTGATCAAGCAGATTCCACGTCTGCTGGGCCCTGGCCTGAACAAGGCAGGCAAGTTCCCCACGCTGCTGACTCACAACGAGTCCATGATGGCCAAGCTTGATGAAGTCAAGGCCACCATCAAGTTCCAGATGAAGAAGGTATGCCCAGCTCTGCTCTCATTGAATGTGCCAGAATTGGTTAAGCTGTGGTCCCATACTACAATTTGAATGTCTGGCAGCATATACTGGAAAGTACAAACAAGTGTGGCAAGAAGGTTAGCAGTGCTCGTGTTGGTGGATTATCGCACTCAAAGCAGTCCCACTAATAAGTGCTGTTGTGGCACAATCGGTAGGGGTGTGCGAATAGCAACTTTTGGGACCCACTCGAGTAGGTTCTGAATAACGAAGTTATAATCACAATTAATGTAAAACAATGTTTGCATGCCAGTATTTTTAATGTTGACTAGTTTCTGTAATTACATAGTAGGTTATGAAGTGTTCTGTTTTAAAAGCATGAATGGGGAGTTAGAAATGAACGTTTCTTCCCTGCTCCGATGCGCAGGTTTTCATGTTTTGTCTTACTATGCCATCAGGAGGAAAGCTTACCATACTTTTCTCCAATTTTATGTTTATTTGGGTGTAGTTGACATTTTGAAATTACAAAAGTATTGTAAAAATATATGTATATCTGAATAGTGATTATTCAGATATTCAATTTCGGATATTTGCTCACCCCTAGCAGTTGGCTGCCAGTATGTGTAACAGGCTTGATGAATGCTTGCTCTGTGGCTTAGTGTGCAAGGTTGAGGTGACGTACGAGTTGGAAAGTTTGCGTGGCAGTCCACTGTTTTTCGAGGTCTCTTCCGATAGCTCCCAGTGATTTTTGTGTAAGTTGAGGACATTTGTTAAGAAACGTGATGAGTCTAGCACTGGGCAATGAATTTTCATTGATTACTTGTGCACCTCTGATGAGCATCATTCCTTTTTCTGTTCCCCGTGTTGTAACCTTGTTCTCACTGTAAAAATTTTTTTTTCTGCGCTAGGTTCTGTGCCTCGCAGTTGCCGTCGGCAATGTCAAGATGAGTCCAGACGAGCTGGCCCAGAACATCAACCTGGCCATCAACTACCTGGTGTCTCTTTTGAAGAAAAACTGGCAGAACATTCGCTCCCTGCACATTAAGTCCACCATGGGTCCACCCCAGCGACTCTACTGAGCTGTTCTGTTGTCCAGCATTAAGTGGCTTTCATTAAATGCACAGCGTTTTGTCCTATGTGCAGTCTTGGTTTTTCTACTGCTTGGCAAGCTCTGCAAGTTGGATGCAGAGCTTATGTTGTGCGTGTTGCATATATTTGCACACAGGCAGTTGCCTTCAGGCAGTGGGTCCTCCTGTGGAGCTAGGCGATAGTTGACCCTTGTTAACATGAAGTTGCATCCGGCACAACAGTGTCTTTGTTACAGCAATTTGTATCCTAATATGGGCTTAAATATTGATCTAGTTACTTTTTGTAACTTTCGTGTTCATTAAATCAAGATTAGGCTACAGTTAAAGTTCGTGCAATCGGACGTTGCAGATGGTGTGGACAAGATGGAGGGAATGTATCCTGTCAGTGCAAATGGACTTGAATGAGGTGTTTGAAAATATGAGGCTAGGCTAATTTTTACAGTTA